>NC_089322.1:14732542-15480042 GCF_036669915.1 Pocillopora verrucosa | reverse complement strand
CCCTCCCTTTTTCATCCGCCATTACAATAGCGCCTTTTTACTATTTTGTTTTGTTTTACTAACGGAACGCCTGGAATAGACTATTTTTCTTACAACATAATTTGGTTTGATGAACTGAGTTGATAAGGTAATGTTCGGGAAAGAGCTAACGTTTATCATACGAGAAAGCATTAAACATGTATCACTATAAGCCAGAAATAGTATTTGGCAAGGTGCATTGTTCTCGCGCATCTTTTTTCATAAGTTGAAGCTTGATTCCAGCTCATGAGTTTGATATCGGAATGAAGCTTGAAGCATTTGATCAAACAGATTCCAGCACCATAACAGTAGCTACGGTCTCACAAGTAGTAGGACGCACCATGTGGGTGTTACTCGATGGATAAAAGAATGTTTCTGTGGAACATATCTACGATGTGGAATCATCGGATCTTTTTCCAGTTGGATGGTGTAGCATGAATGGGCACCCACTCATTACATCGAACGTTCAGCGTAAGAAATTTGGACCAATAAACTGTGATGTGACAACTGTATTTGTTCGATCATAAGAAATTTTAACCCAAGCTCATTAACCCATTTTACTCCCAATATCTCGTTAGCAATTCTCCTTACTGTCTGCCATTCAATTCTTATGATGTTACTTTGGGGAATTTGGTATTGGATCAGGTAACGTAACAATCCCTTAATTGATGTTTTTCTTTATTCCCATGCCTTTTCTGCTTGATATTGTATTGATATTGTAAGGAGAAATTCTTTCTTGGTCACTCTTGGGAGTTAAAAGTTTGAGACCAAAGTGGAAAAGGTGAATTAAAAAAGATTGGAGAAATTTGGTTACAGATGATGAGATTTATAAAATAAGTTGAGTCAAAAAAAATTCTTTCTTTTCTTACACGCGATATCTATTTGTTTAGTGTTGGAATTTCAAAATCGTAATGAAAGTCCCTTTTTTCTACAATTTGTGTGTCACCTTTTTGAAAATGTTTCAATGTCACCAAAATACACTTTAGAACAAGATTTAAAGTTGCAAAATCAGCGATATGATTTTTGCAGAAGCTAGTGTAGGTTCTCTTTTGATGAAGACTGTCTGTTACCTTCTTGTTAAGTTTTCTTAACGTCCAACAGCGCATGAACGATAACTGAGTGATCTTCCTGAAGGGTACATAGTTCAAAGGACGGATAATACTATCCAACGGATAAATCACCATCTAGCGGATAAGTGTTGACAGGACATACTGAGGTATGTACAAGATAGCGATTTATCCAGTGGATAGCGTTATCGACTCTTTGAACAACCGGGGCCAGATGCATACCTGACTGTGTTTCTTTTATCATCTTTGCTCAGGTCCTCCTGAGGAAAACATGCGTCTGGCTTCGCTGAGGTATTATAGAAATTGTTGTTACATATTTGATGTAAGCTGATTTCGATTTCATGTAAACAGAATACATTTACTAGTGATCGATTAATGTTGTGATGATCTTGGCATGCGAGAACAGTGAATGTAAACTTATTGTAGTGTGAGATCGTGTCAACATCAACAACATCTCAGTATTAATTCTCCTGACCGTCTGCCTTATATTTTCCACCAGTTTTGTTCTTAGAAGTTGCTTCTCGGTCAAGCAACATCATCTAGTTAATAGTTTTCTTTCTTCTCCTTACCTTTTTGCGCATCTATGTATTAATAGTATGAGGAGAAATTACTAATTGATCATTCCTGTGAGTGGAAGGTTTAATTTGAGTTAATCTCTTGCAGAACCACAGACAAAGAGAAAGTAACAAAAAAGCGACAGATACAAGCGCAGCCAACATCACCAATATCTCAACAACTAGAACTTATGAAACGAGTACTACAAATTCTACAACTACGCCTTTAAATTCTGTAAACGTTACTCCTATCACAGATGTAAACGACGAGACAAGCGTGATCCAGCGTGACGCAATCACCTGCAGAGCGCTAACGTGACATCATAAACACTGAACACGAAGTTAAAATGGAGTCCAATTCTCACACGGACAAAACGGAGTCTTGTTCTCTCAAAGTGGGGGACACAAAGTTGCTGGAGAAACAGTCACCCATATCTTCTAAGGGTAAATATGATTTGAGGCCCTCGACACTTGTCCCGCGGGATTACGGTGAAGAGGAAGAGGAGGAAAGTGCGGAAAAGAAGAAAGTTGAAGCTGTGATCGATCTGACGGAAGACGACGAGGTTGGGGTGGAGGCAAAGGAGAGTAAGCCTGTTGAAACCAAAGCAGGTCTACCTTCGAAGGGTGATTGAGGTATGCGTTCATGATGGCTTTGTCATTCTTTAAGTAAAATGCCGAGCCGCACTCTATGACTTATTTATTCTTGTACCTGCGGTCGGCGACAAAACTTGATCTTTTCAACCCCCTGTTACTACAATTTTGTCTCTTTTACCCTATTTAAGTTAACCTACTTGCCCCTCCCCCCCAAAAAAAACCAAAAAAAAAACAATGTTGTATCTTGATTCCATGAACTTTTAGCCAAATGTAGGTAACATTGAATTTAGAGTGTGGTAAAAACAAGTGTGTTATTCTACACAAATAGGACTCTTCAAACATGTTGTGTCAACTAATCTTGACGTTGACTGTAGTCTCCTACTTAACCGCTGTTCTGTCACGGCACACAATACCTTCTGCCCTCCTTGCATGAAGGGACCAAATAACGGCTACGAAGGAGACTTGAAATCGTCTTTCCCCTTGCTTGCGAAAATATGAAAACACATCTTTCTGTGTTTTATTACCGCACTCAAAACTTACAATCGTCCTTTCCTATCTCCTCACACGAAGCTTTCGAAAATGCTGATCTTAGAAGAGTGTTAAACGCGTGTCACGTAGCACAGTCGCCATAGAGACTTTTTGTGGTTCAGTGGTAAAATATCAGAGTGCAGATTTCGAAGATCTGAGTCTCCATTCGTTATAAAGAGTCAGATTTTTTTCTTAATTTCACGCTTGTGGTAAGACGAGAAGAAAATCTTTCTACATGGTAGACTCTAAGTTGATCTTTCTTCGAAAATTTGCCTTTGTTTTCCTTTACAGGGATCTGTATTTATGTCAAGAAATCCCGGGAACCGGGCCCGTTTCTTAAGCAAACTAAAGGAGCAAGTCTTCCTGCTGTCATTGGTCCAGCGGGTCCAAATATTGTCTTAAGACAACTTGTTGAGCAAATTATTCTCAGCGCTCATTCGTCGAAACAAGTTCTGAAGCTACTTGCTTCTGAGTCTGGTAAAATGACTATTGCTTCAATTTTGAAGGTAAAGTGTTCTTTTTCTGTGGGTTTTTGAACTTGGGATGGCAAAGGAATGAAAGCGCTCGCCGGCCAGCTCGCCTACGGCTTAAATCCTTTTATTTTTTTTTTTGTTTCAGTCTAAGAGATTTATTACTGAACGCAGAGCACAGATAAAGAAGCCGAAGGCAGTCGTTTTAGTTGACAGTCACCATGGTTTATTTTCTGAAATATCCTTCAGACTATTTTCACGGTCCTAGTCATGTTTGCTCCACTTCCAACATTGGTATCCAGTGGTTTGTGATGTCAGACACCTGATGCTAAGCAATGCCCCTTTGTGACAGGTGGGCCCAGCTAATTACAGAATCATATCGCTTTTCTGCCTTTATCATTACGAGCTTCGTGTTTGTTATTTTTATTGGAGTCGTTAAAAAACAAACTCGTTGTGCGAGAATCTCATCAGTTTGAATAAAGTCGCACTGTGTGCGCACTGTGATGCTCATAAAGGTTGGAATTATGCATCGATAATTCAAAGCTTTAACATCATCCTCCGGGTAAAATTGTGTTCGAATACCCCGTCCAAAAGCGGAATTGATTGTTATTTTTTTGCAAAAGGCAATATTAGGATGGGTTTACTAAAGATTAAAAAAAGTGTTCTCAGACAACTGCTACTTGTACTCCAAATCAAAGTCAACATGGTTTAAAGCCCAGGCAGGAAGAAGTCAAGTCATTTGGCTGTGTGCAAGTGTGGTGGGGTAAAATTGAACACGGGACCACTGAGGGGACTACTGAGGAATAGGTTCGCTTTTGTCGTAACGGGACTCGGACTCGGGACTTTGGGATTACGAGTCCAATGCTCTCGTCGATCGACCACGCCACCTTTCGGGTTAATTTTTTTTTCCCCAGTGTCTGAACCATATCAGATACCAGAAAAGTTGCGTTTGTTTATATAATTTCTCCTAGTATCTTAATCATATCAGATACCAGAAAAGTTTTGTCTGACCCCAAATTTTGACTGTCCTCAGAGACAGGTAACAGGGAGGTTTGATTACTTTTGTTAATAAGATGGCAAGTTGTCTCTTTTAATGGGGGATTCATTCAAGTCTGCGGTCGATTTTGGGGTAAAAATATCGCGGTCAACATTTATCGACTGTATGTCACCTGATTAGTGCCTTTTAGTCCCCAATATTTTGTAAATAATTCTGAGATGGTAGAATTTATCTTCCTACGTGGAATTTATTGAGAGGAGGTCGAAGAGTGTAAAGGGAAGAAGTATAGAATATTGGGATCAGTATCAGTATCTGGGCAACTGCCCACCAACCCCTCCCCTAACTCAACAAAAGTCAATTGATAACAAGTTAGGGTTAATGTTGGGTTAGGGGAGGGGTAGGTGGGTAGTTACCCAGATACTGATATTGATCCGAATATTGACTGCGAATTAATTCCTAATGAGGACGTATCATAAGAATACTTCAGAGCCTTTGGAGGGGGGGGGAGGTTCAGGTAAATTTTGTTGGTACTCAACGTAAATTCTCCCACCCCTCCTCCCTTTCCCCCTCTCCCCCCTCCCTCACGCTGTAAATAACTACAAGTCCTTGAGTAGAAGTTGCATGTTCATAAAAACGTCAGGGAGTATATAGATGAACAAAATTATTTTTCTTTCTCCACATCGCAGGAAATCGACGGTCGAGCTTTAACGTTACTATCCTTAGACGAGATTCACAAGTGTCTTGGAGTAACTCTTGGACCGGCCATTAACCTTCACTTTACTGTACAGAAACTGAAAAAGAAACCTCGATAACACAGGCTGTTACATTTCATTCCAACTACACATTCTATGATTTGGGCCTCCAGTCCTGAGAATGAGGGTGCGGAAAGTCCGTTTATCGTGTGTGTTATATGAAGCTTGTTTTTTTTTCTGATCCATCGCATTCCAGCGGCAAATCCTGTTTTATAACCTGATGCTCCCTAAAGTTTGAAGCTTTTTTGTCTTCAAATCCTCGATAACTTTCTTATCGGTTTCAAGCCGGGTCTGAATGGCGCATTTTCCTCTGCATTGCGTCCCTTAGTTAAGGAAACGTTCCTCATCGGAAAAATTCACTGTTACAAGGAAATCTAATCTGGTACGGTGGATACGGGGAACGTACGTAAGCCCACCATTCACTGCTTAAATTTTGAAGACAACGGTCTTCATTATTAAGTCTACAATTCCTCTACTACGTAGTGTTGGTTACTGTTTACGAAGACTACTTTTTTACAAGTACTATTTGTTGAGAAGTGCGGTAATGATAGGCTTAAAGACTGGAGCGTAAACTCACCTCAAGTCTTCTCACTGCATCTCTCAACTGACTGCACGTTTGCAGAGCTCAGAATCGCTTCAACTTCATATCAGCAGTGTACTAACAAGTGAACGTGCAAATGAAAATATCTCGATCTGTGCTGTGATTTCAAGATTTCGTAGGGACTTGGTTTTAGATGTCATCCAGGATCATGTGCAGACTGGTCTTAAATGTAATTGTAGCAGTGTGTGTGGGGGTGGGGGGGGGGGGGGGAAGGAAGAATCGTTGAAGATTCAAATTGTGCGAAGAAAAAAATTGATACACAGCAAGTGTGCTAACATATAGATCCCTTCAATTCAACTTCTAAACCATCCTTCCCATCTCAGAAAAGCAAACAAACAAAACAAAAGTAAAAAAACGAGGATGAATTAAAAATCAACATTTCAAGAAAATTGAAACACAAAAGAGGTTGCGCTTAAGAAAAAATTTTTGGCAAATTTGAAACACGAGAAGATTCCCAAGCCTCACTCCCCCTTCATTCTATTTTCTCTCTTAAACAGTAGTAATTAAGTCAAGTTTTCTCGGAATCAAGGACACCCAAGGTAAAAAATTACGACATCCGTAGAGATCAATTTTAGGATCACGAGAGCTGTCTTGAAGAGATCTGATTGGTTGCTTTAAATAGGATGCCTCCTCAGGCAAGCCCTCTCCGAATCTAAAACACATTTCGCGGCTGTGTTTTTTTCTGCAATTCGTGATGGAGTCGCTTCTTAAAAAACCTCAAAGAGCATGTAACATGTTCGATTTGTCTGGATACTTACACCAAACCCAAGACCATCGCTTGCCTTCATACGTTCTGCTGTGAATGCCTGGAGCGACATGCCTTAACAAGCCAAAAGCAAGGGTTTTATCGATGCCCCGAGTGTCAGGCACAAATTTGCATCCCTGAAGGAAAGCGTTTTGATAATCTTCCAAGCAGTTTTCTACACAACAGATTGTTGAGTCTTCTTGCTGTTCGACGCAGTGGCGAAGGAAGCGAGATCAGCTGTGGTACATGCCAGAAGAAGAGCGCTGAGATCAATTACTGCTTCGATTGCGAGAAGTTTATGTGCCCCGACTGTGTGAAAGCACACGAAGTGTTTCGAGATACTATGTTTCAGGGACACAAAGTCACACAAGTTCGGCAGTTTCAAGCTGCAGACTACGAGGCCTTGTTGAAACGGCAATCGTTTTGCTCGGAGAAGTACCAAGAGAAAGAGGTAACGAAGTTTTTCTGCGTGGGATGTCAAAGCTGTGTTTGTCAAGCTTGTATTAACACAGATCACAAAAACCATGATGTTGTTCCGCTTGAAAAGGCAGCAGACGATGAAAAAGCAAACATCACTGCCCGAGCCGAGCTTGTAAAAGAGAAGAAAGAGGTCTGTCGAGATGTTATTCGTGAATTTGAGAAGATGGAGCATGAGTTGGAAACAAACATTAGCACAGCTAAACGCCGAGTTTCCCAAGCAACCGAACAGATGATGGAAAAGCTTCGCCAACTGGAACGTGAAGCCATCACTACCCTCGAGAAGTCTCGCGTGTCGAGGATTGCGAAATTACATTCTGAAAAAGCATCGGTTGTATCTTTTGAAAAGCAACTTGACCAAGCATTTGAGTTCAGTAACAACCTGGTTGAGAGGAGCTCAAGTTCAGACATAATGCAAAACAAGAAAAATGTGGAAGAACGAATTGAAGACCTCATCAAGACCACAATGCCAGCACTTCCGGTTAGCTCGTGCGTGGAGTTTGTGTGGACATGTGAACCAGAGAGTTTGAGTCTGGGATTTACGAAATTCAGCGAAACAGATGTGCAAGGATCGACCGTGGAAGGCTTGGATCAGAATTTTCAAGCTGGTATACAAGCAGAGCTGCTGATTTGTCCCAAAACAAGTGAAGGAGAAATCAGAAATACTCAGCACACAGATCGTGTTGAAATACACATAGACCCTGCTGATCAGGTGAGGAGTTTGGTGACGAGTGAAAAAGAAGATAGATGTTTCCAGGCAAAATTTGTGGTGAAAGTACCAGGTACATATAAAATAGAACTTAAGGTAAACGGACAGAGACTTGTCAAGAGTCCTTTTACTATTGTGGTCAAAGCACGAGAGTTTAACATTGTTGGTAAGTTGGACTTTCAGGGAGAAGTGCCTCAGGCTCTAGCCGGCATTGCAGTGAACAGTAAAGGTGTTATTGCTGTGGCTAATTATGAAGGTCACTGTATACTGGTATTTGATGAGACAGGAAAGTTTGTGCGAAAGATTGGTGGTCAAGGTGACAAGGATGGGCAATTTGAGAGTCCGTCTGACGTCACATTCCTCAACGATGACGAGATTCTAGTGGCAGATGAATGTAATGACCGAATACAGCAGCTGAATGTACAGACAGGGAACTTTGTGAAAAGCTTTGGAAAAAATGGGAGTGGAGATGGAGAGTTTGAGAATCCTTTAAGTGTTTGTATTACAAGTGATGGACGTTTTATCGTTGTAGCGGATTATAAGAACAACAGAATTCAGCTGTTTACAATGGATGGTGAACCTGTGTTTAAGCTTGGAAACAGCGGCCCAGAAAGGCTGGATAGTCCGTTCAGCTGCGTTTGTTACGAGGAAAAGCTCTTTGTAACTGACAAGAATAATGACTGTGTGAAAGTGTTTGATGAGAGAGGACAGTTTTTGTACAAGTTTGGAGAAAAAGGAAACGGTGATGGACAGTTGATTCAGCCGTGTGGCCTATGTGTTGACAAATATGGAAACCTCCTCGTATGTGACACGGGGAATGAACGCATTCAACAGTTTTCATCGGAGGGAACTTTCACCGGCAAGACAAGTAGCAAGGTAAACCCAATGTTACCTTGTGGTGTTGCCACAATGCCAGATGATCGGATTTTAATCTCTGACTTCCGTGAAGTAAAAATTCTGAAATAAATCTACAAATGAGTAACGATTTCATTACCAATGTAACATGGGTATGTTGAGGCTCCATTTTTTTTCCATTTAGCGATAATTCTCTTAGAATGTGTTGAAAGAGGGCCAGGATTTATGACTTGGAATTTTTCACCATTGCACTGGCAAATTTCTTTTTTTTCTTTTCTTTGGTAAATTACTGCATCATATCCAAGACATGAATTGAAGCCGAAAAATAGCTGTTGATCTAAGGGGCCCGTAATGTATTGCTCTAAGTTGCAATAATCGCCAGCTACATGTACTGGGGCTTTTTAAATTTTGGGAACCTTTTTTATCTCTTAACTTAGACAAATCGGATCTTCTTAGATGGAAATGTTACGGACTTAGTGTCACGCAATGATTGAATGGATTGACTGTTAAGGTTGAGCTCAAATATTTGTTAACTGTTCTTTGAACTACAAAAAGCTCAAAATATGTCAAACGATTGCACCAAAGAGCTTTCCTTTAACTAGTCGCGCAATTGAGAATGACTATACTACACTTTAATTTCCATAATTGTAAGACATGTTGTTTACTAAATTTACCAGTAGAATTAAGCAGACTGTTAAAATGCATGAAAGAGGTGATCATGTGATCAAAAAAATCGTTTGATTTTGTATAAATTAAATGAGGAGTTCTATACATTGTGATAATTGCATAATTAATACTTGTATGCTTCTGTAGCTGGCCTGATTGTTAAGCGAAGTGTAAAATTTCGAAAATCTTTGCTTTCGGCTCGATAAGCCTTTGTTAGAAAAGCTTTTGTGTTACATCAACCGACAAGGCGAAGGAATTGAAACAAATTTGACAAAATGGTTTGTTTTAACATGCTTAACAGTTAGCAAGCGAGATTTTAATTAAGCAATGATAACGTAAAATAATTATTCACATGGAAAAAAGAACAATTTATAACTTTGTATTTTCGTCATTATTACCGAAAATGTTTGTGGGATTTTTGATTCTTAAACTACGATGTAACACGTTAAAAAATCAGTGGAACATTAATTAAACATGGTTAAACTAATTATTGATATTGAAGAAGTTTATTTTGATACTATACAATGGAATTTAAACTTCCTCTTATTATACTGTAGTCGGAAACGAACACTTTATTGATTGCATTGCCAATATAACTGGAAATCGGTATGTTTAACATTGCTTATTAACGATTTAAATAAACTTGATTTTTATTTTACTGAGAACTTGTAAAGATAATCATTGAATTTAATCAGGCTCTACGTGGCCATATTCACTGCGCGTGATCAGCCCGCACGGTTAATTCGTCGGCCCCTTTCCCTCGTTTGTCTCTTGTTGGGTTTCATCATCCATCGAGAATTCAAGGATATGTTTATTATTTATTAATTCTTGTTATCACACTGACTCTTTGGAAAGTAAGATTTTGAGCTCATTATGGGGACTAAAACTTGTCAGATATAAGTAGCTAAGAAAGGTACTCTCAATACTCTTGTGGTTCTCTCCATATTTCAATGACTCTTACTCGAGAGAGAAATGTTTTTTTTGATTTCGTAACAATGACTCGCTGAAACAAAGAGTCACACGACGATAGCTATCAAATCACGCAGTCATGTGGAAACCAAATGAAAGGAAAATTGCATTTAAAAATGAAGTTTTCAACTTAGCCCGGGGCAAAGAGACTCAATTGAGTTGAACAACAAAACACTCTGATAAAAATGCAAATTCAAATTAGGTTTTCTGAGAGTGTTTTTGTCTGCAAGGCGCTTTTGGAAATACTTCAAAAGACATGTAAAATGTTCGATTGGTATGGATACTTACACTAAACCCAAGACCATTGCCTGTCCGGCTTAATACGTTCTGCCGTGAATGCCTGGAGAGACATGCACTAACGAGACAAAAACAAGGGTTGTATTCATGCCCCAAGTGTCAGGTACAAGTTCGCCGGATCCCTGACATTACGTATAAATCCCTTCAATTGAGCCTGTAAATCACACCTTCCCTCCTCCCCAAAAGAGGTTGCGCGAAAAAATTCCTGTTTAGTAAATATGAAACACAAGAAGATTTGGCTTGAAGATTCCCTAGCCTCCCTCCCCTTAAATTTTATTTTCGCTCTTAAACAATAGTACTGTTTTAAGGTTCAGAGCTAGGATGTTAACATAATGCGCAGTATTACGATATCATAATCGAAACCATTCGCCTGTTCTTGTATCTTTCGAAAGAGGAAAATGTCCTTTGTTAAAATTAAAGCAGAGCCATGTTAAAAAAAAAAAAAAAACGGCCTGGCCCTTATAACGTTGTAGTGAAACCACGAGGCGCAGCCAAATGTTTTAATTTTAGTTAAAACACATTGTTGACTTCAAGATTGTTAACGTCATTTCTATGATCAATAAAGTTATAAACGGTGAAAAAGTGTGGTCTATTTGATCATCGACTTGGAAAAACGCTTTGAAAATAAAAACTGTCAAATTGTCAACTTTTACTCCGAGATCACGAGATCCTACAGAATTTTGATTCCATGCTCATTTACCCCGAAGGCAACGACAACCAACTGATTTGAATAAAAAGATTTTGATTAAATGTTAATTTAAATCGAGTTCTCTTGGTACGAAAAACGATAAAAGGTGTGACTGTGTTTGTCTGCATTTCGCAAGGGAGTCACTTTTTTGAAAGACCTCAGAGAACATGTAACATGTTCGATTTTTTTGAAAACTTCTCCTTGCTTTTGATTACTTTATATCAGAACAAATGATTACGAAGCACTGTTATCAGAGTGGATTTCGTGACGATAAATACAGTCACGCGATTTGTAAGAAAGTAACAAACAATAGAGGGGTGCGTGTTTTGTCCGCAAGTAACTTTTTAAAAACCCCATCCCTCCCCCCCCCCCAAGAAAAAAAGGAAAAAAACGAGGATGAAATAAAACTTAGTATTTAAAGAAAATTGAAACGCAAAAGAAATTGCACGGAAGATTCCTGTTTAGTAAGTTTGAAACACAAGAAGATTTGGATTGAAGATTCCCTAGCTTCCAACCCCCCCCCTCCCCTTACATTTTATTTTCTCTCTCTAAAAGTAGTACTGTTGTGAATATTAAAGCGATCTTCGCAGTAATGAACACTACTTGAGCAGTAGTGAAAATAAGGCCTGAAAAAAATTCAGGACTGTACGGGATTTGAACCCATGACCTCTGGTTCATTATTGCGAAGGTCGCTTTCATATTCATGTCTTTATCCGCAGTTCGCATGATATGATTTTCATATATTGACAGTCATTTTGTCATCACTTTACGGGTTTATATGCAACCAACATAATGACCAGTTCTCAGTTGGCTTGTCAGCTCAGTTGGTAGAACACTGCAACGGTATGGCAGAGGTCATGGATTCAAATCCCGTCCAGGCCTAAATTTTTTTCAGGCCTTATTTTCACTACTGCTCTTTTTTATTACTGGGATACCTGTGGTAGCCCAGTCATAAAATGCCTTTGTTTTTTCGTCGTCTTTTTTTTTACTGGGATACCTGTGGTAGCCCAGTCATAAAATGCCTTTGTTTTTTTGTCGTCTTTTTTTTTTTTCCTCCGCCACTGGGCCCTCAACACCATGACAACTAACTGTGAACCAATGAGGTGTTCACATGCTGATCACGCGTGTTATCCCTCAACACCATGACAACTAACTGTGATCCAATGAGGTGTTCACATGCTGATTACGCGTGTTATCTTGATGATGATTGACGTTGTCATGCACAGACAGGGCCTGGTCACATGACGAATCACGAGCTTTTGCTTATAAAACTCTTTGGTCAGTTATTTTGTATTTCAACGTAATTAGATTGCGATTTCCTGGAGCATTCTGGCGCAAACGCTCAAAATACTTACAGACGCATATACAAGTCGTATTAATCGCGGCTAATCCACACTGAAAGATGTTATTGAGCGGTAATTTTGGAACGGATTGAGTCGCGAACGCTTGAAAGCCATGAAAGCCTTGAATGCCTTGTATGCTAAGTATGCCAATGTCTTAGTTGAAAAACGTTCACTTGTTGTAAAAAGCAAAATCTGAAATCTGAAACCAAACTGCATATACTCTATGCAATCTATTGAACAACACTACTTTTACCGTGAGACTGAAGAACATAACTGTGACGGATGCAAACTGCTTGTGAAGAAAGACGACATATTGGATTCACTTGATGGCAAGGAACGTAGCTACGATAACAGTACGAATGGTATTAATTTCACGATCAGAAAGGTGAATCTTATGTTTGTTTTCATTGTAGTTGTATGGATATTCTTTTTTAATAAATACGTGATCCAAAACCCTGTGTTTTTTGTGTATAATGTTATTATGTTAAATATTGTTTACGCAATTGTCTTGTCACAGGCGGCCCAAGCTCACGTCTCGAGAAAAAGCCAACGATTAATTCATGAACGCGTCACGCGCTGTGTGACTCGGTGTTAAGTTACGAGAGGAACTGCACGTTATAAGGAATAGTATAGGGAACGAAGTATGGTCGATTTACAACGGTACATATTTCGAAATATGAACATTCTTCTCGTAAAATCAATAAAACTTACTCATACCCTGTGTATCCGTTGTATTTTCTAGCGATTTCTGCCGTTTTAAGCTTGCTTTACCATCACTGTTATTCACGTCATCTACTCTTATTACGTTGGTAAAATCTGTACAGACATCACACCAACCAACTCGCGCGCAAAGTAAGAAGACTATATTGAAGGCTTGAAATAATATTGCTATCGATTTTCATCAAGAAATGGGCCAGGAATATTCCACAATAGTGCAAATAATCATGAAGGGGGATCGCAGAAAAGCGATTGCGTGACGCGCGGTAAGCTGTAGGATGACATGTTATTTTATACCAGACGTAAAAACTCTTCAGATTCTGAGTCTGCATTTTGTACCCACTCTGCAGTCTGCAGTCTATATTTTGTATCCGGCCTCCAGTCTGCTGTCTGCATTTTGTACTAACAGGTATCCGTGGCACCAATACAGTTTATTTTTGGTTACATTTATTCGCAAAACACACATAATCTACCACAAAATAGCTGTGAGTGAGGTAATTCGACGTTTTCGTTCTTTCCCACATTAATATTCTTCTCTCCTTTTGTAAGAATGTAGACATCACTCACAATGTTTAAAGTAATCCACCCACCCTACAAAAAAGTAACTCTTGCATGCATAGCATGCTTATGTTTTGAAATAGGTGTATGCCTTTGGCCAGACTTGATCGCACTATTTCAGTATACCAGTCCGACACCCGTAGTATCACTACACTTGATCCCAAGGATCCAGTACCATCCAGGTATCCCAGTTACCTTGCTCACAGGGTCTAGTTTGCATACGTTCTGCTGTGAATGCCTGGAGAGACATGCACTAACGAACCAAAAACAAGAGTCTTATCGATGCCCTGAATGTCAGGCTAAAATTGGCATCCCTGAGGGAAAGCGTTTTGATAATCTGCCAAACAGTTTTCTGCACAACAGTTTGTCAGATGATCGGATTTTGATCACTGAACACCATGGGAAAGAAGTAAAAATTCTTAAATAAATCTAAAAATAACGATTTCATTACCAATGCCAACATGGATATGTTGATGCCTCATGCTTTTTTTTTTTTTTTTTCGTTCAGCGAAATTCTCTTAAAATGTGTTAATGGAGGGCTTAGACTTACGACTTAGAATTTTCATCATCGTACTGACACATTTTTCACGTTTGTTCTTTTCTTTGGAAAATTACTCGTCATAATGAAGACATGAATTGAAGCCGGAAAATAGCTATTGATGTAAGGGGCTCGTAACATATCGCTGTTGGTTGCTAAATTTTGAGAACCTTTTTTATATCTTAACTAAGACAAATCGGATCTTCTTAGATGGAAATGTTAAGGACTTTATGCTACGCAATGTTAGAATGGATTAACTTTTATGGACTATATGGTCGATAGACTTGAGGAAAAAATTGACTTTGAGCTCAAATATTTTTAAGCTATCACTTGAACTACAAAAAGCTAAAAATATGTCAAACGATTGCACCAAAGAGCTTTGCTTGAAGTTATTGCGCAATTGAGATTTTCTATACTACACATTATTTTCGACAATTGTAAGTCATGTTATTTACTTAATATACCAGTAGAATTTAGCAGATTGTTAAAATGCACAAAAGAGGTGAGCACGTGATCACGAAAATCGTTTGAGTTAATTTGTATATATTAAATGAGGAGTTCTATACATTGTGATAATTGCTTAATTCAGTAGTACTTGTATGCTTCTGTAGCTGGCCTGATTGTTTAGTGAAGTTGAAAATACCGAGAATCTTTACTTTCAGCTCGATAAGCCTTTTTTAGAAAAGCTTTCAGGCTACATCAACCGAAAAGGCAAAGAATTGAAAAAAAATATGACAAAATGGTTTGTTTTACCATGCTTAACAGTTAGCAAGCTAGATTTTAGTCGAGCAAAATAATTAAAAAAAATAATTATTTACATTAAAAAATAATAATTTCTTACCTTAGATTTTTGTCATCATTACGGAAAATGTTTGTGGGATTCTTGATTCTTATACTACGATAGAACACTTTGAAAAATCGGTAGAAAGTCAATTGAACATGTTTAAACTAATTATTGATGTTGAAAAAGTTAATTTTGATACTATGCAATGGATGTTAACATCCTCTTATTATGCTATAATTTGAAACGAACACTTAATTGATTGCGTTGTCAATATAACTGAAATTCTGTATGATTAACATTGCTTCTTTTTCAATTTTAATAAACTTGCTTTTTACTTTACTAAGAACATGTAACGATAATCATTGAATTAATTAGGCTCTATGTGGCTATATTCACCGCGCGAGGTCAGCTTGTACGGTTTGTTTGTTGCTCCTTTGCTTTCCCTCGTTTGTCTCTTCTTGGGTTTCGTCATCCATTGAGAATTCCAGAATGCGTTTATTATTCATGAATTCTCGTTATTACATTGAATCTTTGGAAAGTAAGATTCTGAGCTAATTATATGGACTAAAGCTTGTCAGATATAATTTGTTAGGAAGGGTAATCTCAATACTCTTTTGATTCTCTTCACCTTTAATGATTCTTACTCGAGGACGAAATATTTTTTTGATTTCGTAACAATGACGCGCCAAAACAGAGTCACGCCACGATAGCGATCAAATCACGCAATCATACAGAAATCAAACAAAAGGAAGATTGCGAACTGCGAAAGTTACGAACTGCAGAATGTGCAAGCTAAGGGTTTATCAAATTCAACTCAAAACTTCTTGTGTTATGCAAATTTACGCAAATGTCTTCCTTAGTAATGTGCGCGGCTGAAACTGCACGTGTTCATCTCAACTCATTTACATTTTACAGTGTCTCATGTTTTGAACCGTTTCAATTCGAGCTCAGGAACCAGTGACGGTTAAAAACTCTTCCTATCAAGAAGTTGAGCGTTGAAACATGGCTTGACAGTGGCATGGAGATGTTACTTTGAACCCCTGAGCAGAATAAATGCTCTCTACAGGGTCAAGTTTATTTTTTTCACCACAGAAAGAAAAGGTAAGATGGAGAATGAGTGCATCTTGAGATTGCAGTAAAAGAACGCTGTTGTTCAGGAAATTCGTAATTTAGAAATTTGTTCTTTCGAATAAGTTCTCGATAAATAATGCTACTGTTATATCTCCGCCGGAAAAGTTTCAGGGCTAATTTGTTCATTGCTTGTCTGTCAGAGTTTAAATTTGGTGAAGATGTGAAGTTTCGGAATGGCGGCAAATTCAAACTGAAATAAGACTTGCAATTTTTAGGTTCTAAGACCACGTTAAGCGTGTGCTTAGCAGGAGCAAGATATCACTACAAAAATTGTATTTGCAAGGAAAAGAATATTAGTATAAAAAGAAAATGTTGGATCTGATCCTAATCAACTGGGCTTTTGCTAGAGTGAATCTTTCCGTTCCAATCTATGAAACCAAACTAAATTACACTGATTCTTTTTTCATTCTAGATGACCTTCTGCACGGGAAAAGTCCACATGAAGAACTGGAGCGGACTGAAAGGAAATAAAAGCAAAGACTGATACCAAGGTGAGCTACGACCTACGTTCTTTTGGTCAAAACAGGCATGTGTACATGTGGCTGCCATTCTAAAGTCAATGTATTGACATGTGGATAAAATGCATGGTGATCAAAGCATTAACTTTTGCAGCAATTCAAAGCCGTACTCCCAAAGGCAATAGTTGTTTCCGCAAAAGTTTTCTTCATCCAAGAATTGAATGCCTAATGAAGTATGAGGCTATGTGTAAATCTTGGTAATTTTCACGCAAAAAATTCATTTCAATTTTCGATGAAAATCATAGTCAGATCGCAACATTCCTTATTACTTGTGTTAAGGAGAAACGGAAGGAGAAGTTTAGAAATATTTTTGTCAAATATTCTAACCATCGTTATGAGATTGATTAAATATTACCTGGCACCTTTTTGCATTGGAATATGTGTGTAACTTGTAACCAGATAGTTTTAACTCTCATAGGACAAAATTTTTTTGTGAAACTCAGTCACGACGCAAGAATGATTGGAATGTTTACAGAATTGGCGCTCATCGGGGAATTTTAGTTGCATCTTAATGACGTTAACCCCCCCCCCCCAAAGAAAAATAAAAGTGAAGAAACTATACTTTTTTCGAAAGTGATAAATAAAGCACAGAGAATGCATGGTAAAGTTTCCGCACAGTTCCATACTATTGTAAAACAAATCTGTTTTCCCAACGGAAATGTATTGTTTTTGTCATTGTTTTCTCTGTTCAAGAACTGAATGCATAATGTAGGATGGGGCTGTGCGGAAATTTTACCGAATGCATTAGCGTGTGATATTTAGTCGTTGTCGAACAGATTGATAACTACTGTGATTAATTTTATGAGATGTTTTATTAGCTTAACTATTTTGAAATATTTGCATGCTGTTTAGGCACCCTTTGTTTTAATTTGTAATTCACGGAGTTCTGAAATAAAAGAGAAATTGGCATCGTTGACGAATAAGAATTTCGATTAATGAGAAAAAGTTAAAAAAAAGGTTTCTTAACAATGTTTAAAATGCTCCAAGTTGTTTGCCGTCAGCTCAGGAACACGTACAGATGACCAATACAAACCAATTCGAGAAATACCATTTAGGTTTTTAAAAACATAATAAAAATGCCAGAGAATTTCGCTATTAGAGACGATTGAGTTTTCAAGGCTTATTTGAATTGATGCAGGTAAATTTACCTGATCCCTGGTCGTCCATAAGGCTGTTTCAATCTTATGATCTACTTCATCGGCAGTTAAATGGCAGTCAATTTTCTACCGTTCTTCCTTTATACTCTGTTAGCAACGACTGTTCCCCCTCCATTCCCCCTGTAAATCATGTGACCCCCCAAAATTCTCACCCCGCCCCTAGTGATGTAATAATAACGAATGGTACCAAAGCTGCCCACAGAGTAGTTAAAAAGATGTCACAACAGTCTAGATATGTCGTCCATGAAGACGTTTAGTATATGTAATCACATGAGGCCAAGAACTATTAAGGATTAATTGCACGAGAGTTTTCAAAATTTTGAAAACTCAAGTGCAATTAATCCTTAATGGTACGAGGTCTCATGGGATTACTTGTTTATCAATAAAGGGCAAAATTTATACGAAGGAAAATCACGCGCGCAGTCTATTTTTAACAAATTTCAAGATAACGAACGGTTGCTATGCAACGGATAAGCCAATCATTAACAGGTAATCATGCCCTCTCTTGATTACTAGAAATGCCCTCGATTAAGAAAAAATGCCCTCTCTCTCAACCAATCAGCGCTCAGTAATTTTGCCCTTTATTGATAATAGTTATAATAGATGTCATTTATTTTAAGCAAATGAAGATCATCGCAGTATATATGTTGACCAGCTCCCAGTTGGCTTGATAGCTCAGTTGGTTAGAGCGCTGCACCGGTATCGCAGAGGTCATGGGTTCGATTCCCGTTCAGGCCTGAATTTTTTTTTTTTTTTTTTCAGGCCTTATTTCTCAACTGCTTAAGTTGAGTATATACTGCGATGATCTTCATTTGCTTAAAATGTATTTTCCGCAGTACAAATATATGACTTTCATGTATTCTTATCACAGATGTCATTTAATAATGATGTGCCTCAGGCTCAGTGAATATTGCTGAATAATCCTCGAGACGAAGTCAAGAGGTTTACTCAACAATATTCCCTGAACCTGAGGGCGAATTTTTTTAATTATAAATGCTTAGGCGCTTTTGAATTTTTTTTGATGCTGAAACCATCCTGTTTCAATTTTTTAGTCGTATCGAGATAGAGCCACTTTCCACTAAAATTTCACTGCTTTATTTGATTCAAACAGTTAAAATTTAATATCTTTCTGTTACGCCAAACTTGATACCATCTTTTTTTTCTTCGAAATTAAATTTGCTCCTATCGCGTTTATCACTTCCATCGACAAAACGCGAGGCTACAATTATGAACTTTAGCGCCCCTTGCCGTAATCAGCTCGCGCGAGGTGGTCACGTAATCCTCGACCAATCGAGCGTAGCAGTTATACTAAAGACTAATGACTTCGCACGTTTCATGTATTTCATGTTTCATGTATTTATTTAAAGAAATATAAGGTTTACAAAACTTCATATCCTGCAAATAGCTACAATGCTAATCTAGGCAGGAAAAGACTTTAACTAAAGGCGTTATTAAATTACATAAGAAAAAAGAAAAGAAGAAATACAAAAACATACAGAAAGAAACACCTTGCATATAAATTCAAATACAAGGGATTTTGTTATTTGAAAAAGACTAAAATTACAACTAGAGGTATATACAATATATCAGGTTAACTTCACAAAATATTCTATTAATGTGTCATAGTAACATGTTATTTTGTTTTCTTTCAGTTCTTTCAGTACACGTTCCTCGCTAATTTTGACCCAAGAATGAAGTGAGGACACAAGGTTAAACTGGAGAAAACCCAGATGTTCAAGAAACACGTTTGGAAATTTATCGTAAGAGGTAAAAACTGTAACATATAGTGCTAGCTATGCTTTCAGTAAATAGTCATGAATTTTTCATTGAACAGATTTAGTAATTTGTCTTGAAAACAAAACACTATAAGACCTAAGTTAGTCATTACGTAATTGTCTAGTGCAGGAAAAGTCTCGTCAGGAAAAGTTTTGGATTTTAAAACTTAAATCTGTTTAAACAGTTTGAAATTACAGGTTTTAGGAAAATTCTTTCATACTTTAAGTTCGCCAACTGTTTCTAAAAGGCACACTTTCAGTGATCGTTAATAAGTTTACCCTTAGATTGTTTGAAGTACCTTGCAGGAACAAATTTTTGATCTTAAGTCAATTACTATCGGCTCAAGGAAGTACGATTAGTTAAAAACAAAACAAAAACAACTACTTTCTAGTCTTAAGTACATTTATCAGACAACCGCATTCATAAATTTATTTTGAGTAAGTTTGCACTTTCTATTTTCATAAGATGTCCACAATTTTCCCCAGATACGAGACTTAATGATCATTCTTAAAATTCAATTTTATCAATTTTCTCGAGACAATTAGTCTTAATCAAAATTCGCTTAGTTGGTAGCGATAAAGTTAGACTTACTCTTTTGGTGTTCAGTTATGCTTACCGACATTTGCACTTGTTACTGTATACTCGTACTTGGTGAATAGACTTAAAGCAAATAAAATTTGTGTTTTCAAATAATATGGTCTCTTTTATGTCTCGAGTTTAAAATAAGCGAAAACAAAGAAGAAATTTTGCGCTGTGAAAAGGGCCTAGTGACAAGTCAAAATATAGGCTCTCTTTTACTTTTTTTTGCGTATGGAGGGTTGCCGAGAGGAAAAAAATTCTACGGATTTGAACGGGATCTAGTGTTAATACAAAATATATACGTGACTTTTGATGGGAGAAAAGAAACAGCACAATGCAAGATTTTTCTCGCCAAAAGACTAGTATATCTTTTGCTCAACTGAAGACACAATTCAAAACCGCAGACTTTTTTTTCTATGGACAATTTTCCCGCCAAAAGACTTAGTTTTTGTTGGCGCTCACTTTTCATCGCTGAAGACATTCCCCGAGAGAGAAATTTTGTTTGCAGAATTGCGGTAGGCTTTTTTAATAGCGTAGACTCTTTGATCGATAGTTTTCTTGCAAACATCACTTCCTATGCGTGTGCGTGCATCTTCACCACGTACTACAAAAGAGGTGTTTGATAAAACTTTATTTCAGTAAATGAACCTCTTCAATCTTCTTGGAACATCTTTCAAACCTGGAAGAAAAGGAAATGATTGAATGACCTGTAAGAGACATACTATACATGAAATTGTACATCAGAAATAAAGGTATATAAATCGGAAAAACCTTTTATTTCCTTTAAAATTCTACACGTTCTTTTGAGCTAGGATTTTGTCTTTTCTTTTCATTCCACGTTGCTTTGCAGAATCAAAGGATTTTTGCCCTAAAATACATTAAACACACTACTAGCACTGGTTTCTGGCATCGTTTACAATGGTCAAATGGGATTTATCTCCCTATACAAGACACTATTTAGGGATGTTCATGAAAGATTCGCTCAACACTTCAATTTTTTTCTTTTTCGTTGCTTTTCTTTATTTTTTTTTGTACGACCAATTCACCTTCGTCAGAAGGTAGAGAAATGACGAGAAAGGATGAGACATAAAATTTTCAGGAGAATGTCCTCAAATATTAAGAAAAGTTAGATACACCCACGGTTTAGCGGGAACCGAATTCCGAAAAATCCAGACCACATAAAAACAGTTTTTAACTAATCTGCATAAAGTGCATTTTTCTCCATAACTCCTTATAAAGCCTGTTTCATGATCCCTCATTGCTATACTAGTGAAAGGTGCGTAAACATTATAACAGTGTAAAATGAAATTTAACTGGAAGAGACAAGCTCCTCTAAGAAATTTAACGAAGACCAGCAATTCTTTGGATATTTTTGACTGGCTTCAAAAAACCGAAAAAAAGGTTCATGATCGCCCTGATACTGGCCATTTTAGGCTTTAATTGCAACAGAATTTCCAAGTATCTACGACGATCACCTACCTCTCATATACATAGAAGATACTACCGCGCCCAGATAAGTAGTTGTTCCAAAAATATATTACAGATCTAAAACTGTGCCTAATTGTCACCTAACCCATCATCCAGTCGAATACTTCGAATACTCGGACTATACACCCAAATTAATTTTGTAAGTTCTAGGGTATAAAAAACGCTCACTAACGCTCGCTAACAACCCTTTACATAATCTTGTTGAATTTGTTAGGGCGATCCCGGCTAATCTTACAAGTTAATCATTAGTTGGGTATTGAAGAAAATTTGAAATACTTTTCCCGTTGGTAGCAAAGTTCATTCTCGCGTTTGTTTATTACAAAATACAAAACAAATACAACAATGGCAAGTCGAAATATTCGTTAAATTATACCTGTCATAAATGAAGCTCTCTCAAAGCAACCAAAATTGCTGCTAACTCAACCTTGCGTATATAACGAATATAGATAACTTACCCATGCTCAAAAATGATCAAAATCCTGCCAGTTTACAGCTTCACTTAGTTGACTGGAGTAACTGGTCGTAAACCACGTGCGGAGGCTGTTACTCACCACAAACCGTCATTCAAGACCACCTAACATGTTTGCTTCAATTGCCTGACGTTCGGGGACGTTTCAGGAAACCAAAACCAAAAACTGTATTCTACGGCGCAAGTTACTTCAAACCAATCCATAAAGCAGATTTCTGAGCAACACGTGGAAAGATCCTGACAAAACTAGTGCGAATACTAAATGAAGTAACGTATTTGCAATGCAAATAGTTCCGTGAGCCTCACAATCAATAATAAAAACAAATACTGCAAGGTAGGAGAGGGGGAATATTTTGACATGCACAGACAAACACAAAATCACATCTACGCTATACTAATTAATTCCTTTTTATTACTATTTCATGGAAAAAAAAAAAGACGTAATAGGTTTACAATATTTCTACAAACAAATTTTTACCCAAAAAAGAAAATGGCTTCATGGCTTAGTGGCTTTGTGGAAGCACGTTGTAAAATACTGTGGCAAACGTTTTCTCGAGGATTTCTGAAACACTTTTCTTTGGATATATTTGTTGATTATGACAAAGAAGTATTGACTATCCTGTGTGGTTTTTTCCACGTCGCAGCGCTGACAATCCAATTTTTTCGCGACTAAAGGTGTGGCTCTGGGACTTGCTGTCACGTGTCAACCTTACAGATGTCTTCATACGGGATCCTGTCAATTCTCTTCCCTCGGTGGGGTCCCTGTGAGGAAACGAAAAAAACAAAGAAATAGGTATCCGACGTGTACGTGAATTTTTCCACCAAGAAAAGCGAACTGAAGTTCTTTTTTCCTTGTCAAAAAACATTTCCGAATCAAAACCAATTAGTACTTGATCATTTGTGTTTTCCACCCCTGGAGATCGTTTGCTTCTGCGTACTTTTAAGCTCTACTTGGTCTGAAGAGATTTCTCCATCGCTAAGAATGGGCCATGAAACAAACTTGATTCAGGCGTCAAGATAATGAAATAACAACTGGTCTATACAGCATGTTGATGCTCAACTAATCACTAATAGATAAAACACTTAACAGTGAGGCAATTTGACCAACCAAATCTTTTTTTAGCTTACATCTTTCAACTCTACGGCTACAGAGAAGGTCTTTTCATCCAAGGACACAAGCGAAGCTCTTGCTCCTCTGTGGGCACCGTTTACAATTAAGACAGTCTTTCCTGGAAATACAATAAATGCAATTAATACCTCCAAAACCATACACGTCAAGAAACAACAGTTTTTATTTCCCTGACGTCACTCAAATGAACAGAATTCAATTAAGAATCAGTGTAATAAACAACGAAAACAAACAACACCACTCAAATAAAGCTTAGAGTACATCTGACATTAACCCTTTACTCCCTTACATCAGTATGCATATTTTCCATACAACTCCCTGAACATTTCTTAGGGTTGTGACAAGGAGAATTTGTTCAACAATCTAAGGCTTCTTCAGCTGGTAACCAGCAATTAGTCTGAGAATGACTAACTTTATTTCCGAATATATTACTAACTCTTCCACAATCCCTTCAAGGTGAGGCGCGTGGGAAAAGCCGACTGCCCGTCAGTCTTTTCGTCATGTACTTACCACCAACACTCGTCCCCATTTCTCCTGCGCATCTCGAGACCTTAAGATTATCACAGACATTTCCCCTAAAGGACGGATACCGGTCAAGTTATTGAAGCGACAGTACCTATGGCTGGTATGACTGTTTCCAAGTGTTCCTGATCCACTTTGAGAACATCTCCGCCATCTGACATCTTTATCACGGCTACAAATAGATTCTTAATGTCCTGCGGTAAAAACAGGAAGGTTGAGAACAATCAAATAATGTGACAAAGTTCTTGATGTTGTTGAAATTAGATGGCGACGGCGGCTGCAGACGATGGCAGCTCTATGAGAATCTGGTTTTCCATAAAGATAATAACCTCTTGCTTGTTTATCTGTCTATTCTTACTGGTTGAAGAATTGTAAGAAGTGGTCATGTGACCAATGCTTCCGGTGGTTTCAGGGTGAAGACAGTAAGATCGCCTTCGTAAAGACGCATTCAGTCCATATAGATCATTCGTTTAAATCAGACTGTAACGAACGGTATTTTAGATTCATACCTTTATTGTTCCTTTCTTTTTGTAGTATTTTTCTCCAACTTTTTTGGTCATGATTTTCACAACGATTCCCTGCAAATGAACGCCAGAAGATAAGTTCATGCAATGATTCACAGTACCATAATAAATTCTTTGCAGTCGTACCATCAATACTATACTATCGTTATTATTACTTTAGTATACTATTTTTATTATACTGCCACTACAATAGAAAGAGTTCACCACTCCTAGTTCGTTCCTTCCCTCGCTCATTCGTTTGTTTGCGGGTTCGTTAGTTCGCTGGCTCATTCGGTTTTCCGTTCGTTTATTCGCTGGTTCACTCGGTATTTCGTTCGTTTATTCGCTGGTTCACTCGGTATTTCGTTCGTTTGTTCGTTGGTTCACTAGGTATTTCGTTAGTTTGTTCGCTGGTTCACTCGGTATTTCGTTCGTTTGTTCGCTGTTTCGCTCGATATTTCGTTCGTTTGTCCGCTAGTTCACTCGGTCGTTCTTTCGTTTGTTCGCTGGTTTATAGGGTCTTTCGTTCGTTAGTTCGCTGGTTCACTCGGTTGTTCTTTCGTTTGTTCGCTGGTTTATTCGGTCTTTCATTCGTTTATTCGCAGGTTCATACATTCGATCGTTCGTGTGTTCGCTAGTTCGTTTGTCCTTTGGTACGTTCATTCGTTCGTTCGTTCGCTCTTCACTCGCTGGGTTGCCATCCATTTCACCTCGTATCTAACTTTTACTTACTTTTGCAATCCAGTTGTCCTTTCGGCTTATCTTCATCTTTTTTTGCTCTTCCATCTTAAGGAAAAAAAAATGCAGAGTTTATTAGTAAAACGAAAGTATTCCCTTTTGGTCCACGTCTGAGAGGTAAAAACCCGTCTGTCAGTTCTGTAACATGATAACTTTTTTCAACGAACTTACTTCCATTATCTCCTCTAGCGCCGATTTCCGCTTTTGACTGGAAAATTAAAAACAAAGTTCTGTAATTATTTATAGCGCTAACTAGGAACAGAAAACTTTCACCAGTGCTAAGTTAGCTCCCCTCGCTTGTAAAACCCTCCTTTGTCTCAAAAACAATGAAACACATAAATAAACGAAAAAGAACGCATGAAAGACATAGCAGTTGAGATTTCTCTGTTTCTGTTGACGTCCTCTTTAAAAAACTTCGACTAAATAAAAGTTTGTCAAATTAGGGATATGTACTTTATTGTCGAAGCTTTCATAACAGACATTCATTGTTTTGTCACGGCACCCTCTAGACAAAAACCTTCACTCCAAAACAAAATCTTTATCTACATATTCAAACAAACTGACGGCCACAGTTGAGAACACATGTCTGCAATTCAATAGGAGCCAAAAAAAAAAAAAAAACAGAAAAAAAACCAGAAAAAAAAAGGAAAAACGAAGAGCCCCTCCAATTGTTCAAACAGTTTCAATACCTTTCTTTGGCTTTATCTTTCTCTTTCTTCTTTTCCTTCGGCATCAAACTCGCTGACATAATCGGATTTGGCATACCAATGGGCCTCGACTGCATTACTCTAATATTACAGAGTACAACAGTGAAGGTTAGTTCCTGCATAGTGTTCAAATCTGGTCTCTGTTAAGGCCTGGTAATTTTTTTTCCGGAAACTGCCCAGTTTACACTCTTCTTAAGGTGATCAAAACTAAAAATCGAAACTAAGCAGAAAACGCTTTGAACGCGTGTTTGAAGAAACTGAACTTTGCTGAGATATCTCGCTGAGGAGAGTTGGCTTAAGAAATGTTATTGCACAGTAGCAAAGAAGTTACCTATATGGTAACAATGTGAACACTAACAAATTAATTATAAACACTCTCTTGTTCCTTTATTGTTCTAGGGGATGAAACGTGATGTTACCCAGAGAACTCACAGGAACTGAGAGGTTTCCTGAGTCCGAAAATACAGGTATGATCAAATACTGGCAAGGATTTGTTGAAGACAAAATTCTTGCAAAACTCGTTTGACACTTTTTTCCCAGCAAATCACTTACCCGCTGGGGCCTGGATCAGACTCTTTCTTCTTAGCCGCCGGCATAAGGAACGTCACTGAGAAAGAAAAAAATCACAATTTATTTGATGTTGGAGAAATTTTCCAGTGGGCGTCAAAAGTAAGCCAGAATCTCTTTGGTTTTACTGCACTTTTCTCTGTAATTGATCTAAACAACTCTCGCCATCCTCTCGACCAATCAGATACAAGAATCAAAACAACCACGACTTGGGCAATCGTGTTTTCCCATGCTTTTAGCAGTTTTCTTGTTTTCATTCTGAGTTCTCATTGGCTAACGATAATGTTAATCTTTGTTATGAGTGGTCGCTGGGAATACTTAGGTTTTAGTTTTTTTATACTCAGTTGAAAACTGCTCTAAAATGTTACTATGATAGTAAATTGACAAACAGAATTTTCAAATGTGCTTAGAGAGTACTGTACAAAGCAATTGAATTACTTTTCTATGCTCAGTGATTGGTCTAAAACATTCCCACATAATAAGAAGACTACATCCTCAGAGAGCTCGGGACAGACAAGATCCCAGAGGGACAAGCAAATTAAAATTCTCCTTAAATGATCACCACTGAATCAAACATTAAGGTTACAAGAATAAGGGAAATGATCACCAACTATTGAGAAGCTCTTGATTATTACACAAATTCTCCTTATCAGCACCTTAGGATTTTTGCAGAGAACAGTATTGAGAATACACATAATGATGTCAGGGTGTAAAGGGCTAAGTAATTAGTTCAATCAATAACTATAACCTATAGCACCTTTTCCCTATAATATCCATACATTATCCAACAGACAGGCAATGAGAATCCCCAAACTTATCAGGTAGAAGTTATAATTGAAAATGACAAGGAACAACGAAATGTTTAGCACTAGATAACTGACAATCAATCTGGCAAACCTTTTTCTTCTTCATTGTCTCGTTTGAGCTCTGTGAAGACTGGTTCTGGCTAAACAAAACAAACAAATACCATAAAAAATGTGTATTTACTAAGGATCTGAAAGACAATATTGAAATAATAAGAAGACATTTTTGTTGAAGACAAACCTCATCTACTTTCCTTGCTCGTTCTCTTTCAATTTGCCTTTCAAGAAGTTTAGCTGTTGAACAGTAAATAAATATGCTTATTGTAATAATAAAATCTCTGTGCATACTCTCTGAAACATTCATGTTTGCAGGTCTGAAATATTGTAAATTCAGTTGGTGAAATCACAATCTAAATGGAAGAAAAAACATCAGATGCAAGCACACCCCATCAAATCCCTAGAAACACTAGTAGCAGAAGTAATGAAAGAGGTGACGAGTTTCATTGAAATCAAATTAAAATGTTCTTTATTTACATATCACATCTTAAAACTTTAGCACCAAGGAAACTTACTTCGTCTTTCCTCATCATCCATCTCCATCTTTTCTTTAGCCGCAGCTGCCTAAATATAAAGTAACAAGTACATGTACTACCTTTCCATTTGCACCCAAGAAATTAAGATTTAAAATTCTATTGAAAGGATAATGATGGCATTAACTACTGGATCCTATCAAACAGTTGATGATGGTTTTCTTTGCACTCTTTAATCCGTCAGCTCTTAAAGTTTGTAACAGGGTAATTTGGTTTTATCACCTGAGTAGATAAGTAAACCTAAATTTATTTAGCAACTGTAAAGAGTTCCAAAGCTGACACTTTTTAGCCTTAGCCCTTTGTCAGAGCAAATGGTAAAGGGCTAACAGTTGAAATGTCAGCTTTGAATTTCTTTACAGTGGCCAATTTAAGTTTTCAACTCAGTTGATAAAACCAAATTACTATTTTATACTCTCCCACTGACGCAGCACCACAGTTTATTAACAAACTTACCCTTTTACACAGTGATAATAATAAAATTTTGGGCTCTACTATATGTACCTTTTGCCTCTCTATGGTGTCAGGATCCCTGTCGATGTATGCAATAAACCACCCTTTTTCTGTTTCATCTACCTTGCAGTGTCCTAATTGAAAAAAAAAAAGCAATTATAAGGAGATAAAAATCACTTTACACTCTAACATCAGTATCCATATTCCTCAAACTCTCTTCTGTACATAATCTTTGGTGCTGACCAGGATAATTTGTTTAACAATCAAAGTTAGTTAGGTTCACTTGTTTTTAATTTTAATAAAAATTTAATTTTATTCACCTTATCTTAATGAATGATCAGCGATATTATGGGGAAATTAGATGCTCATCACTCCTCAGGGTTAGAGGATTAAATCAGTTCACATTACATTTAGCAATAACTTAAGCTTTGTGCATAACAGTGAATAACACATAACTTACCTTCCTTCCCCAGCCACTTTACAAATTCAGTTAGAGTTTCCCACTAAAAAAGAAAAAAAGCATGTTTAGCATTAATCAAATCATATTGTAATTATATAAAATAAAACATGCAAAGGCATAATTGTTAAATATCTAATAATCAAATACAGATAACAATGAAATATTGATTCATTTGTGATAAGCATGAGACAAAAAACCAAGACTTTCTCTGTAGTCAACAAACAGTCCTACACTAACCTGAGTTGCATTCATGTGAGTATGATGCCTGTCACTGATGTAATCCTGATAAACTTGATTAGCCCTCACTCTACGAGTTCCTAAAAAAAACAAGTGTTGCAAGAAATTAAGTTTTATTTGTTACTGATGGAAGGGGTAAAGGTTTGGGATATGGTCTTCACATTTGAACTGTTTTTTTTCTCTCTTTTATTTTACCACTTCTTTGGAACCAAAATTGTTGCAATGACAGGATTACGTGAAAAAATGTTTTGGAAATAATTATTTCTTAGCTTGTGAAAGCTCCCTAATACAGAAAAAAATTCTGTGTTTTCTGAATCAAAGTTTAAAACCCCTCTCCAATAAAAATTTTTGCATCCACCATGATGGTCCATGGTATTGCATACTTTGTAGTTTAAGTGTATTCAAGAAAACCTACAGTGCAGAATTCTGGTTATCAACAACATCAAATGGTGACCCATACAAGCTTGGATGAGAGTTCACTGTAAATTAAGATAAATTTGTATCTTCTATCATCCCCTGCTCTGAGTGTCACCTCTCTTTTTAAAGCTTTATTACTCCCAGAGGTGATTAAAATGTAACTTCTCCCTATAATACGCACACATTATTCAGGATACAGGTAAAGAGAATACTCAAACTCAAAAGGTACACTGTAAAAGATTTTATCGTGATCCAAAACCAAATTCTTGTCACTAATTTTGAAGCAAATGTGTAACAACTAAAGGGGAGAATTAACAATCAGATCTTTGGAATTGAAGGGTTAACTGTTACACGATACATGTCATAACCTGTAATGTTCCAATTAATCCAGTAATCCAACTATTGAAGTTAATATTCTCTAATGCTTTGTCTGATTTTCAAGTCATAAGTAAGTGACAATACAAAATAAATGTTTTTGTTGATGTTTTGGTTGAACTGCAGGTGTATAACATGAAATACCATGGACCATTGAGGGCAGATACAAGAACAAACGTGGATGAGTAACAAACAAGATCAAAATACAAATACAAAATACACCAATGACAGTGCTCCAAAACACACCAAAAACAACAAACCAAGGTGCTATAAATAGCAACACATAAACTTTTGGCCTCATCACCCAACAAAGACTATCAATATAGCATTTGAAATGTTGGGATGAATATAACAGATAGCCTGACTCTACATCATGTGAAAAACGATTTAATTTTCATTTTACTACCAATTAAACCAAGATGAACGACAACATTTATTATAAAGATGTTGCTGCTCTTGGTTGAAAAACTTTGCTTAGTTACACTCAGCCTCTTTTCACTTCTGAATAGGAATAGGAGTGTATTTCAGAGACTAATCGTTTAGAAAATTTGACCAAGTGATGGAAGTTAGCCACGACAAACAAGAGAAAAGTGTAAAATATGGTAACACCACATCACATACCAAACTGTCTCTTCAAAAGCTTTAGAAAAGTATCTTGGAACTCCCTGACAATTGAAAACATAAAGAACTTGTGTCAATACTCTCTTAAACCTGCCACCAGTGAAACACAATAATTAATCATGAAAAGGAATTTTTCAATCTTCGCGCTTTCAGTAAATATGGGGCTGTGTGGTAATCTTAGAATTACATTGTCCAAGGCCACTGAGTTAGGCATTGTTAGCTGTCATCGATAAACAAGAAATATTTATAACGCCTGCTTTTGATTCAATGATATGTAAATAAGTATCCCTGTACTCTGTATTTTTGCCTAAATTATAATAATCACGGACACAGTACTAAGCCTACATGTATAATTATCAATAAAAGTGAAAATTCACCTACTTGGAGAAAGTATCCATGTACTTGTCGACATCTTCTGCTAATAGCAGAAGCTGGCGTTGGTGTGATTCCGACATAGTGTGGCACTTGAATCCATTCTTTCTCAAGAAAAAGTTAAGGAGAGGTACATGAAATTTTATTCGGTTCACAAGTATCTATGTCGACTTTAAAAATTCCAGAATTGACTTCACAGAACATAACTATACCTCATCTCGGCATTGTTTCTGACACATTTGACAATACCATCGCAGCTTCTGCAAACCTTTAGCTTTAATCCTATTCGATATGGCTTTTGGTGTTAATGCTCCTGCCTTTTCTTTGCCCATGCTGTGAGTTTTAATCTACAAAATTATTAAGATGACCTGCTCTTTACAACTCAAACGTTCACATGTTCACATCATCCGTCCGCCATGTTTGTAAGTTAAACCAACATGCAATGCGTGATGTGGCTAGTGCCAGATTCCTCACGTCCGAAGCTGAAGGTATCAACTGAATATACTGCTATGAAACAGCTATTTTTTCCAATGTTTATTTTATAATGATGCAATTTGACCTATATTTTATGTCATGGTTTGCAAAAATATTGTTTCACCTTAGTACTTTTTATCTCGATTATTTGAGAATATTATATTAGAATTTGTAGGCATAACACAGCTATTTCAACACAGTTTCGAAATGTAAGCTTGTTTGTGACATAAAAAAATGATCTTTAGGTCATATGGTATTTCCATCCAACAAATATTACAGAATATTTTACGTTTAATCAAGTTTACCTTTTGCACCGTTTCCAATTTTCAATGATTCTTCTAGCCCACGGAAAAAGCTGGCGTAAGCTATAGCTCTTGTAAAGCCTTGTCACGCGATCTAGACTAAACTGTTCCTTCGTGTTTCCACCGTTTACAAATCACATATCCGGTATCTATAACTCCACTTTCAAAGTTTTAGAATACGGAAACCCTATAAAAAACAATCAACTTTTAAATCGAAGCGCAAGGAAGTCAAGGTCTAACTTGTCATTTTGGGCAAAGGCCACTTTTATGGGGAATAATTGAGTAACGGTAGAACCAGTGTAATTCAATTTTCCACTACCTCAGAAAGAAAATAACCTCTCAAATTATTTTTCTAAACATAATCAGTTAATGCTAACAACTTTGTTAACACAGCTGTTCGTTCTATTTTCTCTCCTTATTTATCCAGAAATGCTTTCTATACAAACAAAATTACCAGTTATTACATAATTCCACCTCGCTTGAATCATTCACAATTAGTAGGGCTTGATGCTGGAGTTAAGAGTGAGTGTTGAAGGATATCAGCTCTTAGGAAGACATAAGCACGCTGCTGGTTTTGTTTTTCATCGTTACCTCCACCCACCAAATTTCGCTCACGCAGAGGTAGGATCTGGAAGCTTTATGCTTTCTTGCTTTTATGCTGCTTTTTTAGCTAAGCGGAGGCAAGTGCGAGATGAGAAGCACAGGCAAGTCCTTGCGCAAAGTTCGACTTCTCCCTTTGCATACGAATCACCTCTTGTGTTCTTCTCCAGCTTGTTATTATTTACCTTCATGTTTCCGTGTGAAAGATCTCGATTGGCACAAAAGGTAACATACTCTTGATGAGGTACATGGTAACTGATTTAATTGCGAAAAATGAAGTTTAAAAGATGACATTAATGTAATGAAAGGCAACAGTTCTAAACTTTGAACTCGTAAATTAGTTCATATTATGATTGGCGTATAAATAAGGTGCTGCTGCAACTCGTATACTATGTACTAGAGGATGAGAAATCAACATTTCATATACATTTCCTATGGTGCTGTCAAAGAGAATTTGTTTAAAAATCAAGAGCTTCTTGATTGGTGATCATTTCCTTTATTCTCATGACCTCACGGTTTTTTTTATAGGGGTGATACTGATCGGAGAAAATAGTTCCCAATCTCTCTCAGGGGTCAAAGGGCTAAGAGAAGCGGTGGTCTGACAGATAACGTTTCGGAATCCAGGTTAATCTGTTTACTTACATGATAAAAATAGCAGTTTCCTTCACTACCTTTGATAGCTTTCAAATAGCCTTGAAAATGTTGAACAATAATAATAAAAAATATCCTAACTGATATTTTGTATAAAAATTTCTTGCTGGTCGATCCTGAGGGTGAGATGGGTAAGAAATACCCTGAGTTTGATCTTCATGTTCCAGAATATGACACGTAACTCTGTCATGTCCTAACTTTTAACAAAATCTTGTGAAATACTAAGAGAAACTCACGTAAGGGACTGGTTATGGAAATAAGAGAGACTCTAAGGGGAAACTGGAGAGAGGACCGTGACAAATTCTACGCGAAACCCACATAATATAATAAATTCAGAAATTTGAATAAGCTCTGGTAAATGGGTAGATTATAAATAATTTCTTGGCTCTAGTAGCTTCTCACAATGATATGAAGTTTCACATCTTCCCATCGAAGTCATCTACGGAATGCTTTTTAGCTATTTCATGCGATTTTGATTCTTTTTAGCTGACACAAAGCTACGGCCAAGACTACAAAGTTACAGTACTGCTAGATAAAATGGACTTTGTGATTGTGCCGGTGATAAATCCTGACGGACATGTCTACAGTTGGGCCACTGAAGTTGGTTAACATTACATGGTCTTGATGCAAGTTAAAATAAGTTTTTATAAGTCTGGTTTTGCAATAGTCAGTCAGCGGTGTGATCATGTGCAGTGACCAAATGGTTTGCGGCTTGACTCCGGGTCTGAATTCGAGGTATGACCAGAGTCATTCTGTTTGGTTCTTATTTTAGGCTGCTATTAAAGGAAATTATTACAGTGCCTTTGTTCTCGAAGAAGTATTGATGAGTATTCGCGAACTGGACTACGAGCAGTCCCTCTTATACAACGAGGTTCGTAGCGCGAGTCAAAAAAGAATCACTCTCTTGCGACGGACATCTCCAAAATGGGAAGGAATGCTTGAAGTCTACACGCAAACTGTCAGAGAAACATAAAGAAATGCTCGGTAGTGATCTGCGATGAAATAGCATCCCGTGCGTGGGTGTACTGGAAATACTCATAGGACAATTACTGTAAGGAAAACGTACATACTAATGTTAGGGTGTAAAGGTTTAATAGCAAAGATTAAGAATAAGATTCCTGAGCGTTTTAATCCTCTAAAAAATCTTCCTCTGTCGCTAATAATTCCAGACAGTTTTTTTTTTAAACTCCAGTCACCTCATATCTACAGGTCCAACCTGCCAGCATACTATGCAAGCGGATTTAGTGTTTTTAAAACATATTTAACCACGGGATGTAAAGAATCATTGTTAGATAATTCACTCAGTTTCCTTAGTAGAGCGAAACAAATCCGCTAGTATCTACAATGGAATCGTGGGAGAGAGAACAGAACATTTCTGACGTGAAACCGCTAAAAAAAAATTCTACATTTCAAATCTATCTGTAGACTAAAAAAAAAAAAATTAAACCAAGCCCGATCTCTTTTGCCAATCGCAATTAGAAGTCTCATAAAGCAAGTGCTATTTTATGGAGGTTAAAAAAAATCATTGTTAAGGGAGTCAAGTAGTTGTATTTATTACAAAAGAAGTATTTTTTCGTTTTCAAGAGATTTCCAGCTCTTAGAAAAGCCTTAACTGCACTCGTGTAAAATTACGATAATTTTTTTTACATGTGTTTGATATCGCTAATCAGCTGCTGACACGTCACTCGCCTTTTGCGCCACTCTATCAGGTTTATGAATGAATTGCAGAGTTTTCACCATTAATACAGATGACTTTTCTTGTCAACAAAGGCTTATATTGTTTGTATAGTAAAAAAAGATAATAATACATGGCTCCTCTCGTGTTCAACTTCTTCGTGGCGCTCACTCGTGAGCTATCGAGTTGAAAGCTTGAAGAGAAGTTCTATATCTACACGCGCCAAGTATTATTCTCTATTTTCAAGAGGTTCAGTATCAAAGGAGAGTGTATAGCTTAAAATGAAACTAATTTATAATCAAATCTCAATAAGATCTCTAGTTTCGTAGGCATAATTCATAAAGGCAAGAGGCACCATTCTTTTGGTGTTAAATCTCGTTAATTAGCAGGAAGGCATGTGAAGTTGACATCTGGCTGATGCAACTAATTTCAGTGAGATAAAAGCAACCAAACTTTAAAGAAAAACATTTTTAATCTACTTTTTCAGTCTATTGTGTTCAACCTTAAATTAAAAAGTAACATAAAACATGTTTGCTCTTGTGATTAACAAGAGTATTTTTGTTAACAAACGTAATAAATAAAAAAATTAAAATATATTTACCGCGAAGTAAATTTAGACAGAAAGGAAAAAAAGTAAGATTTGTTTATTGCAAAATTATTGGGATTTTCAGTTTGCGTTGATCAGTGATTTTTCGGATCAAGTAAATGGTGTCAGCCTACGTAAAGTTCTTCTTACAAAGGACAATGTAAGACTTTGTAAAACCCTTCTCATTAGCAAAAGCAATAACAGAAGCTGACAGTGAAAAATGATAATTTGACTTGACTGTTGTTGAGTAGCGGGCTTAGAAATGATTTTCAAAACAATGAACTCTGTAGATAAATTATTACCGCCGAGGGAAATTGCATAAATTTTTACTAGACCCTTGTGGAGAATTTTTCCTTCTAATCTTATCTCGTCATTGTTCAAGTCGAAACTAAAGAGATCTCGACTCCTAAAACGTTAGGGCTTCAGCCCGGACCAGAAAGAAATTTGACCCAAGAGTACGTGATAAAAACAAGAATTTCAAGATGATGGGATAAGTGGTTATATCCATATACAAGCTGAGGTAAAGTGCTTTGTTTAAAAATTTAACCTCAAGTCATCTGTGTTTGTATGCATGCAATCCAAGTTATTACGAACAATCTTACACGCTGCTTGCCATGCAGTTTGTATAATTTAGAAGTTGCGCTATTAAATTCGAGATCAGCTTTGTTCGAAGAAAAGTGAAATGCATGCAAAAATAGGTTTACAAGCAAAAATCGGGAAAAGATAACAATTTCATTCAAACGAGAAGCAACCTTTTCCTCTTTCATCGGCCGTTTATACAATTTCTTTTTATTCATATCATTTAAGGTCTACTTCTTAAAAGAGATTGCTGTGCACAAGAAAACATAGTAAGTGAATAAATTGATGCGCAAAAATAGATCAGTAATGAATTTTAAAATTTTAAGTTGAAAAGTTTTCATTTTTTTGTATTTTAAAATAAGGTGAAAGGTTTTCATTAACTTAATTTATTCTGAAGATAAGTGTAGATAACACACGATGGACAAATTCAGAGGATTATTGATATCACAAATAATTTTAAAAAGTAAAAACGGAAGCTTTGCTCACCAAAAGGCTTCGGGAGCTTAAATAGTGCGGAATCTGAAAGCGAAATCGAAACCTCTTAATACTTTTTGGATGACTCAGATACTATTTTTATTTTCTATGTTTAAGATAGAAGCCAAACAACTTCCTCTAAATAGATTTTTCATTTACACCGAGCTATTTTCAAAGCGCTTAGCCTTGCGAAGCAAGAAAGTGAAAATTCCTTCAAAATCGGCTGAATCAAGAGCATACAAACTGTCTGAAGAGAGTATTTTTAAATAAAAAGGGCTGAAGTGTGTCTCATTAACAGCTATATTGTTTTACACGTTGACGATTTCCTACGAGAATTACCCTGTGCTCTTTAGGATATACGAAAAGACGTGTGGCAAGTGTGGCTAGGGTGGAAGCAACAGCTATGAGAATTCGCTTTGTTGTGATGGCTTTTGGTGTCCTTTTCTTTCTAACTTACCTGGTAAAATGTATTGATTCAAGGAAAGTTTACTTTGGGTAAGTAGAGCGTACTCAACTCGCAATGCATTGCAAACAACACCTGAAGTTTTGATGGAAAGATAAAATGATTTCGAGGAATGAGACCCTAAGTGCATGTATTTGCCAAATGCTGAGTTACTTGTATCGTGACAGAAACCCAAAATTATCAGTTGGGCGTGGAAGAAAAACAACAAAATGGGAATCAGATGTAAATTAGGAAAAAATGGAGATTCGTGAACAAAGGAAAGGAGCTTTAGGAGTGCTTCAGTCCACAAGAGTTGTATCATCTTCATGTTTTATTAATCATGAGCTTTTGTTTTGTTTTGTTTTTTTTTCAAACAGGCACAAAGTTTTGAGAGTCATTCCCAAGACAAAGGCACAGGTTGATTTTCTCCGGTCACTTCACAGCTTTTTTAACAATGAAGTTGTAAGTAGACGTTCTGTGCCTGCTCAACTTAGTCGAGAATATATAATGAACGAGAGCTTGAAGCGTGGGAAAACCCAAGCGAGCAAGTCTCGATTGCAATTAGGTTTGAATCTGATTGGTTACAGGGATGATAAGAGTTTTCTGGATAAATCACAGTGTGAATTAAAGCAAAACCTAAGCAGAGGATGTTAATGGGGTCGACCGTTAGCCGTAAAACGGAAGAAAAATTAATGAATAACGAAAAATTTTAACCGTTAGTAGCGATTAAAGTTAACCGTAAAAAAATGTTCTTTTAACCGCACCGAGAAGAAGTTAATCGTTAGCATAAAATGGCTTAAATTTTATCAGTTAACCGTAAAAGCTTTCACCCCATTGAGACCTCCAAGCAATTGCGGATCATTTTCGACTTTTAATTAAAAATTGAGGAAAAACACATATTTTTTAAAACCATGTTTAAAAATAACTACGTTTCATAAAACTTGTTTAAGTTGGTGAGAAAAGGGCAAAATGACTTAAAACATTTAAATGTACGCAAGAGCATATATCACAGACAAGATAGGAGTGTATCTTCTGTTTTTAAAGGTGGATTTTTGGACACACTCTTCGCTTCGAGGAACACCTGTTGACATTCGTCTCGCCCCAGGACAAGTTTATAGAAACATAACCTCTTTGTTAAATAGTCATAATATCAAGTTTCAAGTCCAAATATCCGACTTACAGTCAGCTTTTAAAAGACAAAACCGAAACTGGCGTAATAAACGTGAAGAGTCTTCGTGGTTTGAGAAATACCATACCCTGACAGAGGTAGGTGACAAAGAAAGAAAAGCGTGAAATGCAATCGAGCCTATCGAGTTTTAGCATAGTTGTCGGTAGACACTCACGGGTAAGAGCGATCTATGATCACTCTTGAATGGATGAGCTAGGACTTCTCGATCCCCTTCTTTCCAGTATGAGAGGAAGTAGTGACTGCAACTCTGACATCTAATAGTCTCAATAATAATAAGGATCGAAAAGCACCAATGGCAGCATCGGCACCAAAACATACAAATAATAGCTTTCCGGATAAGTAGTAGAGCTGTCAGAACGTCGTAATCAATACAGTTGACAGTCAAACTCTTCATCGTGAGACAAACGATGAACAACAATATTTTCTGTAACACTGAATTTCACTTAAAGAATTTACATTCCAGTCACTTATCGAAACGATTTCTCACAAAGTCCAAAGAAGTAGCTCAGGTATCTTTCCTTAACTAGACGCATATTTGCGTTCACTCGAGCTTTCTGTTAACGCTGTGTGAATATTTTTGTATGCGTTTTAAGCGTATTGTACACAGTGTCTGTGCTGATTTATCTGACTTGGCTGCGACTTGCAACTGAACGAAATAAAAAAGTGAGGCCATAATTTCAACTCGGGCGTTTTCTTTGGAAAGCCCGAGTAATAATTGTAGCTAAATGACCTCACGCGTTATTAAGGATGCCATAAAAATCTCATGGAGCATCATCGTTTTACCAAATGTTAACTGAGAAAATCTAATTGTATTTTGAGAAGATTTGCATGGACAATGATGGTAGAGATTTGGCAAAAAGGAAATCATACATAACCTAGGTTTCTTTTATGATATCAGTATTGTAAGGTTTTTCGTCTCAAGTATAGCAGAGCTGAAACAATATGAGCGCTGTAACTTTTGTCTGTCTTAGAAAAGATTGAACTTTCCTTTTAAGATTTTTTCCAAATTAGAAGAAACTGCTGCCAGGTTTAAGGAGAGAGTGCGCATGCTCTCATTTGGAAAGTCCTACGAGGGAAGACAACTGAACGCTGTTGAGGTAAATTTTAATTTAATTAATGATACTTTTCATTTATCTTAGCCCAAAAATAACCATGTCGTCTACAAACTGTGCGAAAAAGATATCCCAAGTATTGGACAGGAGCTGTATATAACGCGAAATTCTGATTAAATCCTTTTTAACACTAAAATTGTCTCAATTTTGGGTTCATATTTGTTCTCTCCAGAGCTGTTTAAACTGTATCTTTTATCAGCGCAATCTTCCCTTTGATTGATATCATGTGACAATTTTTCCACTTACTTGTTTAGATCGGATCAACTCTACATATCCCTAAGCCACTGATTTTTATCAACTGTGGAATTCACGCCAGAGAGTGGGTTTCCCCAGCAACATGTATGTATATCATAGACCAGGTAAGAATTATGAGCGGGTGAGCTAGTTTGCTTTTAACCACAGGGACACCACCTGATTTATTTTCCTTTCTCTTCACAGCTTACCTCTCGATATTCAGATGACATTACGGTACAACAAGTGTTGAACAAAGTTGATTTTGTCATCATGCCTGTTTTTAATGTGGATGGGTACGTTTATACATGGAGAAAGGTAAGATGAAGCCGGAAGACAGTCATTGTAAGGCACTAGTCATGTTTCAACGCCCGAAGGGGCTGCAGGGGATTCAGGATTTTTTTTTTGAGGGGAGGGGGGGGGGAAACATTGTATTCAGGGGGAACAGGGGAACAGGAGAACAAGAGAACAAGAGAACGGGAGAAGAAGAGAATGGGGAAACGGAGGAACGGGAGAATTGGAGAGTGGGAGAACGATAGAACGGGAGAAAGGGAGAACAGGAAAATGAAGAACGGGGGAACGGGAGAACAGGAAAATGAAGAACGGGGGAACGGGAGAACGGGGAAACGGAAGAACGGGGAAACGGAGAAACGGGGAAACGGAGAAACGGAGAAACGGAGAAACGGAGAAACGGAGAAACGGAGAAACGGAGAAACGGAGAAACGGAGAAACGGGGAAACGGGGAAACGGGGAAACGGGGAAACGGGGAAACGGGGAAACGGGGAAACGGGGAAACGGGGAAACGGGGAAACGGGGAAACGGGGAAACGGGGAAACGGGGAAACGGAGAAACGGGGAAACGGGGAAACGGGGAAACGGGGAAACGGGGAAACGGGGAAACGGGGAAACGGGGAAACGGGGAAACGGGGAAACGGGGAAACGGGGAAACGGGGAAACGGGGAAACGGGGAAACGGGGAAACGGGGAAACGGGGAAACGGGGAAACGGAGAAACGGGGAAACGGGGAAACTGGGAAACGGGGAAACGGAGAAACGGAGAAACGGGGAAACAGGGAAACGGAGAAACGGAGAAACGGGGAAACGGAAAAATCAGAAACGGGAAAACGGGGAAACGGAGAAACAGGGAAACAGGGAAACGGGGAAACGGAGAAATGGGGAAACGGAGAAACGGGGAAACGGGGAAACGGGGAAACGGGGAAACGGGGAAACGGGGAAACGGGGAAACGGGAAAACGAGGAAACGGGGAAACAGAGGAACGGGTAAACGGAGAAACGGGGAAACGGAGAAACGGGGAAACGGAGAAACGGGGAAACGGAGAAACGGGGAAACGGGGAAACGGGGAAACGGGGAAACGGGGAAACGGGTAAATGGAGGAACGGGGAAACGGGAAAACGAGAAACGGGGAAACGGAGAAACGGGGAAACGGAAAAACGGATAAAAGAGGGACCGGGGTAACGTGAGAACGGGGAAACGGGGGGCATGAGTTGTCGCTAACAGAGTATCAAGGGGAACTAAAGAAAGTTTACAGCTATTGAGCCTTATCGGGGAATCAGGTAAATTTTGATGTGACACAACCTTAATCCTCCAACTTCTCCCTACCCCCCTCCGGCGATGAATAACTATGCAGATCGAAGTGGCGAGGGCGAACGGAACACGACACGATGTAGGTTCAAGCAAAGAACTTGAAATCATGATTAATGAAATACTTGCATTTGTAAATTACTTGTAAAATCGTGAGAAGTTCAAGGAAATGTTACAAATAGATAACGAGGATCTATACATGATATAATTAATAAAAACATTAGTAATAGCTACGTTGTAATGTATTATTGATGATGAAATCTCAATACTACGTTGTGGAGATGAAGATAATTCCCAAAAGTATAATTTTTTTCGCTAAAATGAAATTACCATTGAAGAGAGGCTAAAAATTCTAGCACTTATGAGAATGATGAGTCAAAACGAAGTGAAACAAATTTGTAGGTGATAATTGGAAAAAACAATCCAAAAACTAGTAAACAAAATACATTTAATTTACCTGTTTATTGTTCACAGGACCGCATGTGGCGGAAGAGTAGAAGTTTGAACCCAGGCTCCCCATGCGTTGGTGCTGATCTCAACCGAAACTGGGGTTTCAGGTGGGGTGGTACGTAAAACGTCTTCTCTCAACTACCAGAAGAAAAAAAATACGAAATTGTAGCTGAAACCATTGGCTTACAGATAGAAAAACAACAATAGTAGAGTATATGAAACACGCTTTTTTTGTCACATATTTTTGGCCAAATATGTGGGGTAAAATATTTCAATTATTTTTTATTTTCCACCGGCCAATGTTTCCTTCTTTTACCGCATTTAGCTGTAGGGGGGCACAGGGTGGTGTGCTAACCCTGTGAGTGCTTTAATTTATTTAAAGGAAAACGTTGTCGACCAAATTCCTGTTTTTCTTCTTTTTTTTTAATTAAAATGGACCCAAATATCCAAACATCAAATAACACTCACACAAAAAATCCGCATGTTGCGACGCGTTTTCATGCCTTTGAGAGAAATTCGAATTGTGTGAAACTATCTGAAAAGGTAGTCATCTTGGAAAACGCAAAAACTGACTTTCTCAAAATTTTTTACTTTTCTTTCATTATTCAGAACCTGGCGCAAGCAGCCATCCCTGCAGTGACAGTTACCATGGAAACAGCGCGATGTCAGAAGAAGAAGTGCAGGCTGTTGCCAAGTATCTCGAGTCCTTAGGGAGAAGATTGGTGGCTTTCCTAGACATCCATTCTTACAGTCAGATGTTTATGTTTCCTTGGGGCTATACAAAGGCACATTGTAAAGAATACTTAGAACTGGTAATAATTCTTTAGGGGGCATCATAGGGCTATCTTCGTGTTTTCCCTTTTTTTTCAGAGGTACTTGTGAATAGTTAGGTGTTGGGTTTTCAAATTTTGGTTACATTTCAAAGTTCATTTATCATATCGACCGTTCGGCCCCGCGCGATTTTCTCCAAAAAAGATTTTAAAACAAAATGTGGTATTGGGGAAGTGCTGGATGCAAGCAGAAAGAAAACGCAAAGAAAGAGAAAGACCAGTGGTCATATAAAAGAAAAAAAATACGAACAAATAAATTCGAGTGCTTACTTCGTGACCCCGCGCCACACATTTTTCCGTTCAGCCCTCCGACCCATTTCATAAGTGCAAGATCCATAAATTAGTCAACACCTTGAACCCTAAGAGTGACGAGCATCTAATTTCTCCCTACATTATTTCCCCTGAATCACACATTAAGGTCATGAGAATAAAGGAAATGATCTCCAACTAAAAAACCTTTTGATCGGTGGACAAATTCTCCTTGTCAGTACCTTAGGAACTGTATAAAGAACAGTATGGAGATTATGCATTCTGATATAAGGGTGTAAAGGGTTAACATAAATGCAAAATTTCGCGCGATTGTAAGTAAGTCACTCATTAATTGGGATGGATTTGAAGTCACCCACATCAAAGAACACAGTGGTCTCCTGGTTAGCGCGTTGGACTCTGGATTGAGCAATCGTTGTTCGAGTGAACCCTGCTACAGCCTTTGACATTTTTCCTTGCAGTGAAATGCCAAGGATACGTTAATGAAACCCGGAGGGGTAAGAAATTCATCGAGTTTTTGCTTTTTGTTTATTTTTTCACAATTCTTTTTCAGATGCGAGTGAGCAAAGCTGTGGTGGACGCGATCAAAACTAAAGGAGGCGACAACACCAGCTATGTATTTGGACAAACATCTGACATCCTATGTACGTAATTTATTTAATAAATGATGACAGAAAACGATAGAAAGAATTCTGGGATTGTATTGCTTTTGTGTTTTGCTTCACTTTGTAATTATTCCTAACATACACGTTACTCACAAACACGTGAATTGCAACGTCTTAAACTTTTACAATTTTTAGAAGTAATCTAGGACTGAATCGCTTTGCAATTGATTCTGAAAGCACGTTTTGCTTTCTTAAACAATGAGATGAGGGGGCTTCGCGCCTTATTTACTTGCCTATTTTTAATTTGAGTTCTCACTGGCTGCTTATGAAAATTCCTGTGCTCTGATTGGCTATTGAGGAAACTTTGGTCTTATGACATGTAATCGAATAGCACCGTGGGTGATGATTTGTTTTCTTGTATTCCAAAAATTGGTATTTTCGGGTGGCATTGCAAAGTTCCAAACCATTAATTAAGCTGTGCCTCAGAACGAAAGCTTTCATTTCTTTAAATTTTACAGCTTTACCTCCACCTGTATTTCAAATTAGAGGTGTTTTACAGTAGTAGTTTATATAATTTTGTAATCATCTTGCAGATATCGAATCAGGAACGATGAAGGATTATCTTTATGGGCATTTAAAAGTAAAATACACATTTTCGATGGAACTAAGAGACACTGGAAGACACGGCTTCCTTCTTCCTGCCAGGTTAATAGTTCCCACAGCAAGAGAAGCTTTTGAAGGAATCAAAGCTTTGGTAATGAATATGCAGTTAAAGGATCAATAAAACATCTGGACAGAAGAACTACTGAACAGGAAATAAATGTCAACGTGCACATGATTGTGAGAGGAACAAAACAATAGAATATTAATTTGAAATTAATTTTTCTTCAGGTCACTTTTGATTTGCTTTCGATAATTTCACATCGTTTTTCGCCATTCGTTAGGGTCAGTTTTTTCGTTTTTCATCAAGTTTAGAATGAAAAGTCAGTCTTGTGAACTAAAGCTATATATTCTTAAAGAATAAACGTCCTTGTAAACCCAGATAAATTTGACAATCGGTTAAAACACTTAGAGCGGATTCTTCTTCTCTTGAAAATGCTTTATCAGGTTATGGTTTGAATATGCATGCAATAAATTGATTAACGGCATGCCAGGGCATTCGGAAACACATCATAACACAAATTAACTTCCCAAACGAGAAAAGTTACCCCTGTCGTTCTGCTATTTCATAATTGGTTTGAATACTGACGCTCGGCCAAAAAGCATGTACTAAATAGTCTTTTAAAATCAAAAGAATATTCCGAAACGTTTGAAATCGAAGAGAGGCATCCATGCACACTGCCCATGATTAAAGAAATAAAGAAAAGGAGATAAATGTCTATGAAAGAAGTTCACACTTTGATCATCGAAGCTTGTGCGTCTATCGATTTGAGTCAAGTCTATAGAGATTAACCAAGGCCTCCTTGAAGATAAGCCTTCGCAATTTTTAGAATCTCAAAATATTATCAATCCACTTTGTTGAGAAGCCTGGCTCAGGCAGCTGTCACCACAGACCAACTCAGTGATTCTTCTGAAAACGAACACGAATTCTTTGCGACACAGTTTGAAGTATCAACCCTATGTACTTTTTTTACTCTTCCCTGTGGAACCGGCACACACCCTTGTTTAGGGCGATCAAAAATACATACAAGTAAAACAATCTGCAATGTGTTACGTTTAAAAATCTTATTTTGCCGAACAAACGAACATCAGCTCTATTGGTTGGTTGGTTGTTGTACCACTATGTAGTGGCGCCAGTTATTGAGAAATAATTTTCATTAGAAGCTACATCCCAGACGACCTGAATAATACTTATTTACCTTCAATAGCATCTAGAAAGTACTTGTCACTCATCACTCCTGCATCAGCCGCCATGTTTGTTTCCCTTTCAACTAGTTTCAGGCTTCCTCGTTCTGTAAGGTCTCCGGCATACGTCTACTGGCAGCGGTCGACAACAGAGAAGGCCAAGGGAGAGGGGAGGGTGTTATATTTTGGTTCAAAAAGTGTTTCTTTTGACTGGTTAAATTCAAAAAGTTTAAAAAAGCGTTTTGATCATTTGGAAATGGAGCATGTAAGATTCTCGCCAACTTTTATGCAGTGTTTTGAAGTAGTTGTGAGGAATGAGAATAATTCTCAGAAAGAGGTGAACAGTACGTGAATCAAGGGGTGTATCCGTCCCTTAAAATAGATCACAAAAATCAAATGATATGCAATAAACAAAAGTATAGTAATCCTAGTCTTAGATGACAGCTTTTAGGCATTGAGAAAATAAGCTTATTGACATGTGCTAAGCTTTCTTTATTCGTTTTATAATCAGAAGTTGCACATTACAATTTTATCCTCCTTGAATGATTACACTCTCATTTCTCTGACCAAAGTTTTTAACCCTTCGAATGTCTCCTCTCCTGTTGGGATGATTTGATAGGCTGGCAGTAAGAAACCGTGACGACCTGTGTCACGCAACTCCACGGAAAATGAGTAGGTCACGCCAAGCTTTCCGTAGGTCCAATCCTCCGAGCCTCCAGACGCAGGATCTGAAAATAAGGGTCAAATAAGAATGAACCCACAAAACCGGGCGGAAGTGTTGGAAATTAGATAACACGATTCGAAAATGTTTGTTGCCGTCCATAATCGATTGGAGCTGTCCAATGTATTTTAAGTAGACGTTTTGACCCTATTCGTGCGATTTTCCGTCTATTTTTTTTAAACACGAATTCCACGTTTTCTCAACTTTCTCTCCTCAATGTTCTTAGTTCTTTTAGTGCTTAAGATAAAATAAATATTAAGGATAAAAGATCATTGTTTGATTCTCACACAACAGAGATGCAGACGAGCCATATTTAAATCTTGTTCCATGTTTCCTTCTCAGAGCATCTGAGGCAGCCTTAGCGACTCTTATCTGGCAACAGGAAAAAAAAATCACGCAGTTGATCAAAAACATTGAAATGCCCATTTTGAATTTCTTTCTTCTTTCTTTCTTTCTGTCTGTTTGTCTGCTTGTCTGCCTATCTATCTTTATCAGTCTGATCATGAGTGTCTACCGATTGTATGACTGTCTGTCTCCCTGTCTGTCCGCTTGTTATTGGCAGTCAGTTAGTCAGTCAGTCAGTCGGTCAATCTGTCTGTCAGTCTGTCAGTCTGTCGGTCAGTCGGCCAGTCAGTCGGTCAGTCGGCCAGTCAGTCGGGAAGTCAGTCAGACAGTTTGTCTTTCAGTCTGTCCATCTGTCTGTTTGGGCCGATTAGTCGATCCCTTTCTCAGATACTAAAACCCAGCAGAAGTCCCTTATCTACATAAAAATAACTAGGCTAAAAAACATTTTCATACTTATTTTGACCCATAAACAGGGCACGAGCAACATTTTTTTCAATACTCAAAAGCCAACATTATATAGGTGACGTAAGGAACTTTTTAAACCTGCTCACTATAGTCCGGTGTTCTTCTGGAAGTGTACCCCCACGGAATAAACCACATCTGACTGTAGGCATGAAAATCGATAAAACCCTTCAGCTTTCCACCCATTCCTTCCAAATAGTTTCGAACATTACGGGTTTCGATCTCAGAGAAAGGTGATGAGCCCCTGTAAGTGGTATCACATGGCCTGTGGCTGGCCCCAGAGCCTGTTATAAAACATTAAAGTTAATCATTACTCAGATATTTATTTTTATGACAAAAAGTTACTCAGCTTTAATCAGCAGCTGTCAAAGATCACCCATATATCGATAAAAACGTCACCTATGGCAAAAGTGCCCGCTGTCTAATACACTACAAGTAAGCACCCATCCAAATGCAAACGAGCTTTTCTGTGATATTAGGAGTAACTTAAAGGTGAAAACAAACAAAGTAACGAGACGGCCAACAGAATTCTTTTTTCACTTGTAAAATCTCTGTTACCACAACCTACCTCCCCAACCATGATTCCAGTTTCTGTTTAAATCCACGCCATGGCAGCGATATCTTGAACCATGGTAACGACGATTCTTCCTCCAAAGACGATATTTCCTGTCTCTCTATGAGAGAGGTGATGATAATGATGACGATGATAATGATGATGACGATGAAGAGGAGGCAGAGGATGATTATGATGAGAAGAGGAGAAGACGGAAGAGAGGGAGGAGAGGTAAGAGAGCGGGTAGGAGAAGCGGAGGATAAAGTGGAGGAGAGGGAGGACGATAGAGAAGAAGAGAAGGAGAAGGAACGCGAAATTAAGAGAGGGAATTAGAGTAGAAAACAATGAAAAGTGCGAAGGAGCAAAAGGTAATAATGATGATGATGAGAATGATGACGATGATGACAAAAATGATGATGATGATGATGATGAAAATGATGATGATGATGATGAAAATGATGAAAATGATGATGATGATGATGATGATGAAAATGATGATGATTATGATGATGATGAAGAGAAGGCAGAGAAGGATCATGATGAAAAGTGGAGAAGACGGAAGAGAGGGAGGGGAGAGGTAGGAGAGAGAGAGGGAGCAAAAGGAGGAGAGGGAGGTAAGGGGTAAGATTGGGAGGAAAGAAGTAGAGGGAAGTAATAAAGAGGAAGAGTGGGAGGAAGAGAGAAAGCATAGGGAGGATAAGTAAGAGAAGAAGAGATAGGAAGAGACAGGAAGGAAGATAGAGGAAGGAAGAGAACGAAGAAGAGGCGGAGAGGGAAGAGGAGAAGGAGGAAAAGAAGAAGTGAGAGGGAGGAAAAAAGGAAGGACGAAGAGAAGCGGGAGAAGAATGAGAGGAAGAGATAGATAATGATAATGTCGATCAAATGAGAATTTTACAGCTAAATGTTGGGGAACAGATTTTGGGTGGAGTTGTGCAAATGAAACAAGAACTATCGATCTCGCGTTCTACAAACTGTCACCAGAAATGCTTAATTCTAAAAGACTTTACGGAATTGAACTGACCGGGTTTATCCAGGTGTAAGCGTATCCATCAACATTTAGGACTGGCAATATAACGAAATCCATCTTATCTAAGAGAGCCGTTACTGATGAATCTTTTCCATACTTCTGAGTCATCTAAATAAAAAAAAAGAAAGTTATTTTTCTCTTTCCTACAGCTTAACCCTTTAACTCCCAAGATCTCATTTGTTTAGTAATTCTCCTTACTGTCTTATGATGTTAGTTTAGAGAATTTGGTATTGGATCAACTAATAATTCCCTAATTAACATTTTTCTTTATTCTCATCACTTGTCTGTTTGATATTGATAATTTAAGGAGGATTTCTGTCTTGGTCACTCACAGGATCAAAGGGCTAAGATCAAGTGGTAAATTTATCATTTAGATAGTCAATATCTACACCAGTGAAATTCGATTTGAATGATTATGAATTATGCACTTCTCTATAAAAAGTTTGCGATCAGTGTCAGTATCTGAACAACTGGGCACCTACTCCTCCCCTAACGCTTATTTATCTCTCAATTACCATGAGAGACAAAGACGTGGTACATAATGGGGAGCTCTTGTTACTTTTATATGAGACTAGGAAGGAGGCAGCACGGCCGAGTGGTTGGGGTGCTGGACTCGTAATCTGGTGGCCCCAGGTTTAAATCCATCACCCTGCCATTTCCCTGGGTTTGTTCTCGATCGCCCCGAGTTTAACTCCTTAGCTGCACTGAGTAAATAACCAACTGGTCTGCCTCCTGACAGTTGGGATTTTCAAGCACTTTATGTTTAATTCAGTCACTGTAAAGCGCTATTGGACTGTGATAGAAATAGCTCTATGCAAATAAGGTATCATTATTATTATTATCCCGTAATTACATCACTTTTTTTTGCAATGAACGAGCGCACCTGGTCTATGATGTACATACAGGTTGCAGGAGACACCCACTCTCTGGCATGTATTCCACATTGAATGAAAAACACTGGCTTGTTATAACGGCCCCTTCCTTTTATCTAAAAGCAAAAATAAAAAATCTCACGATAAAAATCGCAACCAGTAAGCTTGCTTAAAGCAACTACCTGTAACTTTCATAAAACCGTGAAATAATCATCGGCCGAGGTTGAAAAACACCAGAAGGTGATGTATGAACAAAAAATGAGCGTAGAGGACTCAGAATAGAGAAGATTGACACGGATTGTGAATGGAAACTTGGCAAAACATGACAATAAATTCGCTCAACAAACCTGTATGGCCCGCATTTCCCTTCCCTCGTGTGACCTTCCCAGATATAAGATGGATGCCATGCGTCCACTGAACTCATTCAATTTAGAGTGAATCTAATAAAAAAAGTAAACGAATCAAAAGAAGACAAAACAAAAATTTGATCAGAATTAATTCGTTGGAGGACTGTCACGAGGGGATAATAGAAAATAGACTGCCAGTTAAGAGATGTCATAAGAATGCTAAAGAGTCTTAGAGGGGAATCAATAAAATGAAATGACCCGTGCCTTAACAGAGAACTCCATTAGGATCTGTATGGGAGTCCATTCTCTTGGCTTTATTATTTCTTGAGCATGCGTACCTCTTCAAGGTTGTGATATCTATCATGCCATTCTCCACTCCTTCCTCCAACCGTTTCAAGCTCCTCTTCGATCAATTTCTGCACATCATTGATTTGGACTTCGAAATCGATACCATGGTCTTCAAGGATGGAGGAAAGGGTTGAGAAATCTTTCTCTGAAACTTCAATATCAACTGCCTGGAAAAGATAACTTGGGCTTCTCCAGAAGTCAATCTAAAACAAACGTATAAAAATAATAGTAAAAGAAATGTTTATAGCTCTGTGACTGGTCGATTCTCATGATCTTTCACCGGAAATTCCTATGGATTACTTCATTTATAATTGCATGATGCCTTTCTGATTTGATACTCATTGCGCACAGATTTTAAAAACCCTACAGGATTAAAATGTGACCCAAAAATTGTCTAAAAGGGGCAAACCTATCAACGTTTTTAAGATACAATACAATATTCTTTATTTAACGAAAGTGACGTAATTAACCCAATGAGTTATTTAACTTACGGCCTTCACAGCAGTACAAATACATATATAAAATAATGACTAATCAGCAAAACGACTTACTACGAGAGAAACTAAAACTAGAAGTTGTATGGTTTAACATAGAAATAATATGATATAAACAATTACCTTCTAATACAGTCACAATAAAGAGAAAATCGACAATCATAATACAATAATTCCTCAAGGCGAGAAACATTACTAGCAGACTTAACAAATAAGATAAGAAGTTTATGCTAAAATTGTTTAATCTAGATGAAAAAATAGTAAAAGAAAGAGATACACTAACTATTTGCTTAAGATCAGTATCAAGGCAATTAAAAAGGGTGGCAGCAGAGAAAGCAAATGTGCGCTTTTCAGAATTAGACCGCAGGAAGGGAACTTGAAGATTAAAAGCGCAAGATCTGGTGCGCAAACCAGTTGAACAAAGGGAAGACAAGGAATTGAATTTACGTTTAAGACAAAGAGGAGCATCAGGATTATTAAGAATACTGAAAAGTTTTCTTAGTTTTATAAGGTCGAAAATAGGAAGCCATTTGAGTTTGGAAAATAACATGAACGAAATATTTACGCTCTGAGATTGCTAGTTTCTAGGAACAATCATTTTCACGAACCTACTTGGGTATCTGTTGTAGATCTTCAGTTCTCATAAATGTGCGTGTTCCACTTGTAGCTTAGCCAATTGTTAAGTTTTTTTGGAAACCTTTCTCTGAACAAGGAGTTTAAACGCTAAATGTTACTTATTTACCTCAATATCGTCACGCTTGTCCAGTCCACGCAAAAAAGTAAGATGAGCTTCAATCTGAGGAGTTACCCGAATGACCTTTTCACTGAGGAATTTGAAAAGACAATCGTCCTCAGAGTCAGGGTAATCTAAATTTGCCCTCCGTTCTTTCATTCATTTATACTATGGATTTTAAGTGCTCATGTCACAAGTCACTGTAGACCCTTGCAAGTGGTACAATTGGTACAAATAAGGCATAGTATTTCCTGATGCGGACCTCCCAGCCGACAATCACCAACAAGTGTTCTCTCTTGAGATTTGGGCTTCTCATTAAGTCTTAGCTCTACTCAAAAACTCGTCTTGTCTCTGTGGCTCTAATTAGCCTACAAGGGGAGAAAATAAGCAGACACGACAACAACACTTTTCGTGCATTAATACCACGTTTAAACCTCGTTTTATACTAATCATGATGGGGGAATCACTCACCAGTGCCCAAGCAAAGCTTGCTGAAAAGTTAAAATCATCAACAGTACCACCCTATGCATGCTTCCGAACGAGAGTCAGCGAACTATGAAATTAAATGTTCTCTACAATTTGATTTTCATATACTTTTTAAAGTTGACTTCAGCTGACACCCATCTGTTTTTGTTTAAAAGGTTTTGACATGTCTAGAAATATTAGCTGTGGAAGAGGTAAACTGTCGAAATTAAAATTATAAAATTGTGGCAGCTAAACAAGCAAATTCTTTCATTGTTACTCACGTCGAATTTGAACAGAATTTCTTCCCTCAAACATAAGTCTCTTGCAATCACTGCAAAATTCGTAAAGGTTGTGTTTATTAGGATGAAATAGTATTTTCTTTAGAAATTTTCAAAGCTGGAGACACTTTCAAGTAAATACTCTTTCAAGCTGTATAAACTCGGAACTAATATTTTTGGTTTCACATACAGCTTTTTCCATCCATGTGTACAATTTTATATTTGGCTAGTATGAGTAGCATAGGTTAGTTTTCAGAAGCATTAGATTTGGTATTTTTGTTGTACACTTTTTCCTGAAAGGGTTTTTCTGACATGAACATCTCCAGAGCTGTATATTTAAAGACTGGGTTAAATGACAAATCGTGAAAACCTTGTGCATCTTTTGGGGAAAAAGCTAAAATTTAGAATAAAAAAAATTGATACATATATGTCCTCCTCAGGCAATGGGTTCGACTTATTATGTGTTTCCTTAAACAAAGTGGGCACTATGCTCCGCTGTGATTGGTTGGTTTTAGGCAACTGTGATTGGTGTATTTCAAATATTTGTCAGCGGTCGTTTCGTTCTCCTGTTTTGTATTACGTAATCCTTAGCATCGATCGCTCTTAAAAATTGGATACCAATGCTACTTGCTTTATATCAATCAATTTCCGAGTATTCACACGGTTTCTTGACCGTAGAAAGGTTTATTACATATGGCGACTACAAGAGCTGAAAGAATGTTCAGAATAAACGTATATGCTACTCCCTTTCATCTTAAAGTCTTCCCTTTCCTAATGTCCACTCGGATGGTCGGATAGCCGTTTACTATAGTCATAACTAATTCAAAGCTTTGCGTTGTTTATGATTCAAGGGTAAAGTGATGATTGAATAACAAAAAGTATTAAGAAGTATGAGTTTGCGATGTAGATCGCAAAAAACCTCATCTTGGTCCATAAAAGGCACAAAGGAGCAAAGAAAATTAATATCTGGTGTTGCTAACCTCACGATAAGTCAAAAACAATAACTTATTCATTAACAGTATCCCAACAGACACCAGCCTTGTTCTTGAAAAGTGACGTTTTCGAGATTTTTATAGATCACTTTTGACAGATTCCTACAAGGTTTCACCGGTGGCTTTTCAATGTTAAATGCCATTTCGGAGAGAAACAATTTTCATCTGTAGTTGGAAGCTTCATTTAGTATTTGTTTTTTTTTTCGTAATTGCAATCTCTGGCAGGAAGGTTTAATTTCTTACTGATTATGAAATTCCCTGTCTTAAAAGAGATTGCCCTAACGACTGTCGCTAAAGGATCACGAAGTGTCATATTTCAAGAAGCTTACAGCATTACGGTAGAATCCTAATAGATGGCTTTTCGGTGGAAAATCATGAAATCCTTTCTCGTAATAAAATCTTACACGGCGATTTTGTTTGGGTTTCGAGGAGATTTCGCCACCTATTTATTGTTGAAAAAGATTTGGAGAATTCCTCCTTCTTGCGAACCGATGAAGGAATCCGTCACGCACGTTTTACCGTCTTTGATTATTACTTTCTTTGTGTCATCAAATATTTAAACCACTGAGTGCAGGTTGAACAAGAGCCACAAGATAGGTAAGAGGAGAAATTTTTTTTCATGAACGAAACTCGTGAAGCTGCTGTTTCTTAACAAAACTTTACTTTGTGAGGATCTCTTAAATTTTGAATCTATATGTAACTATCATCGCCGAGTTATTCCAGGACATTGACTGAATTTCAGTCATATTTACTCTCTTGTTTTACTTGTATTTTATAGTTAAATATGGTTGGGATCTTGCTGGTTATAAACTCTCAATATAATTCCCATCTTTATTATTTGATATCACGAGGTTCTATGAAGTGTCAAACTTTCTTAGTAGAACTTGATATTTTACGAAACGGAGAGCTCTGAATTTTATTTCCTAATTGCCTGAAGTTAAGTAAATCTCTGCTAACGAGCTGCTTTTGTTCGCATTAGAATGAGAATACGAATTATTATGCAACAGCCTGATTGACTTTTGATGAAAGGCGAAAACATGCACTTCCACGTGATGATAATGAAGTCGTGACTGTGATGATATAATTTTACTGCATTACACTGATTTCATATTACTTAATGAGTTGAGTTGTCCAATCAGAAAGACTTTCCTCCTAAGCTACTTTAATAATATGTATTCTGATAATTCACCCTGACGCCATTCGCCTAATTGGATCAAAACAGCTTTTTCTTTTCAGTTTTGACAATCATCTTACACTGTTTACTGTAGCTCATTTCTAACTTTATTCTAGACAGTTTCATCTTAACACGTTCTGTTTCACGATCTATCAACTCTTTTCCATTCTGACTGAGTCAGGTTACGAAAATACCACATTTATTAGCTAAGAAAATACACATTCATATACGTAATTCAGTGTGGCCCGTCAAGGCTTGCTCACGTTCTACCAATATTCGTGGGCACAATTTCCTATCAAACGTAGGTTACACGACAATCATACCCGTTAGTCCCTTTGCGCTTAACGCCCTAAAAATATCCGATTAGATACACCATTTTTCGCAGAACTGAGTTTTATTATTCCTGTTCTATTCCTTTTTACTATTCCTGCAATGCTTCCTGTTCCATTCTTCGAATGTACTTTAGCGTTAGCGAAATAACAACTTACCTGTTAAACAATTAACAATATGATAAAACAATAAAATCACTTTGGAGCATAGAAAAGCTCCACGGCAATAAACCCGTGGAGATAAATGACCCATATGTTACTCATTTTTCTGTTAATAGGAAATGACTATTCACACAGCACCAACAACAGATCTTACGAAGCCTTTAAATCCTGGATAATGTACAGACTCGAGCAGTGCCTGCTCAACAGATGGTCTCCACAAATCCTATACAACCTTGCTACACTCAATCTTTTAGTAAATGGAAACCCACCCATACGTTTGTGAACGGGCAACAATTTACGGAATATAAAGTGTATTTTCCAGCAAAAAGAAGCTAGAGTATTACGCATCTTTCGTGCTCTCCAAACTTCCCGCGTGCTTCATGTCTCGATGAACGCACGCTGACGTGTGAACCAATTGTTAATTGTCGCATAACTTTTGCTGTACGTAAAACGTGCGTAAAAGGATAAGAGTTAAGTGAATAGGTCTGGGCAATATTAGAGGATATGCTTGGATGGGAAACGATAAATCAAAACATTTTACAACTATTCACCGACGTGGAGGTGAATAGTATTTGTAATTCGTTTCCGAACTAGCCAATCAGCGCGCGTGAAAAGCACTCTTCACCTGAGTGGTATATACGAACATCCGGCACTGCTATCGGATAGTCAATATTGGTAAATGCATGAGAAAAAAAAAAAAAGAAAAAAAAAAACGAAAAGAGTACAATTATTGCTCCTATAACTTTTAAAAAGGATATTTCAAACTTTGGGTTCAATAGTTTTGTGATGGTTAGGAACCGGTGTCGGACGATCAGGCGCTGTATATAAATCCTAAAGCAAAGTTTTCACAACAGCCGACTGACAACCAGGAAAACAAAGGAATTATGGGCATAAAAATTATCATCACAGTCAAATATAATAAATAGTAGGAAATGCACCTTTGACTCACGTCGAGGTTGGTTTCTATAATTTATTTCTGAAATTGTAGCTCACCTATAGGGTTCACTTTTGAAATCATGTGATAAAAATCTTTTGGAAATAAGGGACCAGTCAGTGTCATGTTTTTTTTTTTTTAATCATTGAAATGGGTTATTATCTTATTGTTCTGTGAAGGTGTATGCCTTTTTTTACGAAGGAAAAGAAACTATTTTGGGTGTTAGCGATCATATTTTAAAGTACACTTACCTGCGTTTTTTCCATCAATGATACAGACCAAACAGAAAACAAGGCAAAAAATAAAAACAAGCTTGATTGTGAGTTCTGTCTTGACGCTGACAGCAGTATCTTCTTCTCGACCTCTCTGCGAAAAGAGAAATAAAGGCTGTTTACGTTTGTTCAATATCAAATCAAATGAATTGATATTCTCTTATCATATGGATCATTAATCGAAAACATGTCCATGAGGTGGGACATTTTGACCCATGAAGACCCGTTAGGTTGTCAAGCTATTTTTAACTCATTATTTTTTGATAGCGCACGGTAGGATATTGCCTGTGGTCTCGATGGGGTGATTGCTTTTACGGCTTACAGTTATAATTTGGCCATTTTATGACTACTTAGTAATTTCTTCTCGTTTCCATTAAAGAAAGAATTTTAAGGCTGACTATTTTAACGACAAACTGTTTAAATTTGTCAATGTTTACGTCTAACGGCAAACTTTTTTGGCCCTTTTACGGCCAACGGTAAATCTCATTGAGACTAATTCTTCGCCCGTTCATTGTGTAGTCTTGTGGGACGGCGTCACGTCGTAAACAAACGTCATGACATATTGAAGTAACAAGAAAAAAATATGGAAATATCAATAGCCCGGAATATGAATGAAAAAAAATAAGATAAGCATACAGTTAGTTTAACATAAACCAAAGGGAAACAATTGGTGACCGACATGGAAATTTTAAGAAAGAAAAGAACACAAGTGTTATTGGTTTGGAAAGCAAGAATTGTTATAGAAAGTTATTATTTTAAATTGATGTGAATTGACTCGTTACACTTTCGATCGCTGTCCACACGGGTGGTTCAGCCAAGAATGATGTTTGGCTTGTGGCGACGCAGAAAAAAGAATTTGAGAACACCTAAACGATTTTTTTTAAGCACGTGTCCTAAACCCTTTAATGGGCAAAAAATAAAAGAAAAATTTTTTTCGACGGGACGTCGAGAGGAGCGCTTATAGCATTCATTTGAGATCATGACCATGAGAAAAGAGGAAATGGTCACGTAGACCTCTTGATTGTTAAACAAATTCTCCTTGTCAGCTCCTTATGAAATCTATAGAGAACAATATGGAGAATATGCATACTAATGTTAGGGTGTAAAGGGGGTTCACCGTTAACCGTAAAAGGGCCAAAAAAAATTAAGCCGTTAGGCGTAAACTTTGTCGTAAAAATAGTCAGCCTTAAAAATTATTTCTTTAATCGAAACGGGAAGAAAATAACCTAGAAGTCGTAAAATGGCCAAATTTTAATCGTTACCCGTAAAAGCACCATATCGGTACCATCACCCCATTGGAACCCACAAGCAATATCCTACCGTGCACTATCAAAAAACAATGGGTTGAAAATAGCCTGAGGACTCAAGGAGCCCTCATTGGTAAAAATGCATTACCTCATAGACATGTAATTCGATTAATGATTCATATGATATGCGAATATAACTTTATCGGATTTATCATTGAACTAGCATAAACAAGTTCGCAGAGAGGTCGAGAAGAAGAAACTGCTTTCAGCGAGAAGACAGAACTCACAATGAAGCTCGTTGCTGTTCTTTGCCTTGTTTTCTGTTTGGTTTGTATCATCGTAGGTATGTGTGCTCTAGAATAATCGTAATAATAACAAATTTATTTAAGGAGGGTAACACACAACAATTCAACTGATGAATTAATCGCCCTCGATCATTAGAATAAAAATGTATTCGAGTTTTATAAAATTGGTCGAAAGGTCTATAAGAATATAAGTTACAAACTAGATAAAATGAAAAAAGCCGCTTGAGTCAGGTTAAATTGCATCCGGACTGAGAATCCTACTTAACCTTCTGTGTAGTCTAAAAAAATGATCGCTAACACCCAAAATAGTTTTCCTTCTCCTTTCCCCTCTCTGGGTTTGTCGTATTGGAAAAAAATATCACACGCTTTCGCAGAACAATGAGATAACAACCAATTACAATGATCTTTTAAAAAACACGACACTAACTGGTTCCTTATTTCCGAAAGATTTTCATCAAATGATTTTAAAAATGAAGCCTATGGGTGAGCTTCAATTTTAGAAGTAAATGAAAGAAACCAACCGCAAGGTGACTCAAACATGCATTTTCTATTTCCTATTTGACTGTGACGATAATTTTACGCCCATAATTCGTTTGTTTCCCTGGTTGTCAGTCGGCTGTTGTGATAACTTTGGTACAGGTTTCACAGCGCCTGATTGTCGGGCACCGGTCCTTAACCATCATAATACTATTGAACCCAGAGTTTGAAATATTTCCTTTTGAAGTTTTAAGAGCAATAACTGTACTCTTATGGTTTTTTTTCTCATGCATTTACCTATGTTGACTATCCGATAGCAGTACTTGATGTTAGTATATACCACTATAGTGAATAGTGATTTTCACGCGCGCTAATTGGCTAGTTCGGAAGCGAACTGCAAGTACTATTCACCTCCACTTCGGTGAATATTTGTACAATATTTTGATTCATCCTCTCCCATTTTATTCCAAGCATCTCCTCTAATACTACCCAGATCTATTTACTTAACTCTTATACTTTCACGCACGTTTTACGTACGGCAAGACTTACGCGACAATATAAAAACACCTTAAACGTAGTTCCATATCAAATTCCAGGTTTTTTAAAAGGCGTATGCCATTCACACAAATCGAAATCGCGAGAGTACGGAAAAAGGTTGAAAAGCCTTCAGCACCTACACGTTTCTCGCAAGTTCGTAAATAAGACGTTTTCTTTTCGCACGTTTTCCGCATAAAAAAGCTTTCTCCTCAAACCTCTGGAATGTCTGAAGACCTTTTAACCCTTTAACTATCATCAGTGACCAAGATAAAACTTCTCCTTACAATATCAATACGATATCAAGAAGACAGGTGATGAGAATAAAGAAAAATACTTATTAGGGGATTATTAGTTGATCCAACACCAAATTCTCCAAACTAACATCACAAAAACTATGTGGCAGACAGTAAGGAGAATTACTAATGAGAATTTGGGAGTTTACGGGTTAAGACGTTTCTGGTAATTTGGGTGCACCTACACCAGTTTACTACTTACGTTTTATTCAGATCGTGTCTCAGGGGAGAACTGAAGAAAACTGACCGCCAATAAGGGGAGGAGGGAGGGCAATAAGACCATTAAAGATCCTGGAACCCACCTCCCCCCCCTCCCTTAGCGATAAAATATATAACGAGCGGTTCTTAACTGATCCAGTTTTTCCTCTTCCACAGAGCGAAAGAAGACAGCTCGCTCTCAAAATGACGTCAATGGTTATATATATATATATAATTTTTTGGATTTACCATTCACTGGTTTTTTTTTTTCATCTAGGTGAAGAGAGTTCCAGCGATGCGCCTTTACGAGGTATCATAAACATTACTTTTAGAGAGTTTTAGATCCACGTTTGGTGTGATTACCGCAAACGTAAAACCTGTTAGAAATTGTGGTTAGAAAATAGAAGTTTTGAGACTTTCAGCTTTTTAGATCGACGTCGGCTTACGACTGAAAAAGTCAACATGTTCGCTGCCATCTTGAATTACACAGAAAATGGAGGTCCTTCATCTCAAACACAAACTGTAGCTGAAAGATTGTTTCCTAGCGTTCCAAACGGATTGGTTGTAACAGGAGCCCATTACCCGGAGCATTCATACCAGTTGTACTCTTGAGTCAATCCTGTCCCGTATCTTTTTATTTTTAGAACTAAGATACGTGGGGGGCTCTTTAATTTCCCGCAAAACCACGCTGACATTCGCACAACACCATTAAAGAGAAAAAAAATGGAAATTTTCCGCCCTCTTCGCCATTATTAAAGGACTATCGTGTGGCCTGCATGTGACATAAACAATAGAGGACCACGGCTCTCTTATGATTGGCTATTATGTAAACACCCGCGAAAACCCCGTGGAAGGCGCCTCTCAAAATAAAAAGATACGGGACAGGGTTTACTCAGAGGGTAAGTATGGAAGATTGAAGCTCCGGATAATGGGCTCCTGGTTATGAAGAAAAGACTTCACCTCACATATATTCTTATAGGCCATACGCGAGCGCTATCGAACAGGAAGACAAAAACCGTCAAGGGAGCATAAGTACCTGAAACTGCCTAGCCCGAAAATAAAACGTGGACGGCAAACGGCGAACATGACCGCTGGAGTCTGGTCACGTGACCCCAGACGTTTTGGTCACACGTATTCAGAAACAAACATAGATACTAATGTTCGGGTGTCAAGGGTTAATAGACTGCCGAGATATATACACTCGTTCCTGTATTTTCATCCGCGATCGTAACCATCACATTTAAACTGCATGCCTTGTTGTTGGTTTTTTTTTCTATCCTTTTAGAATGCAACGATAGAGAAAAGGCCACGAAAAATTGCCCAGCTGGGAAGAAATGTATGGCTGTTATTGGGAAGAGAAGAAGAAGTCGCCTTATATGTGTAACTCAGGGGAAGAGCGGCGATCAGCCTGAGTAAACTATTCCACGCGAAGAGTCCCGTAAATCAAAGGAATAAAACGCTAAATTGTTTAAAGACGTAAATAATTAAAGTGTTTTAGAAATCATGAAGTTTCAATTGCCATTGACGCAACACAGCAGTCAAATGTCGGAGATCTGCAATTGGATCAAATTTGGCTTCCTCGCCCCAATCTCCAGCTCAAAATCTCAAACAGTGCGAAAATAAAACTTGATGGAAACGTTCTAGATATTTATTTTAGGAAAGAGATATTAGCAACGTTTTTTAAGACCGTGACTTACTTACTTGATGACACGTTTACTGCCTCTGACATGAAGCAAGCAATGAGGTGTACTAAATACGACACGGCAAGTCCTAATGTCGCTTTCCTGTTGTCTGTGTAAATTTATTACTTCACTTTCTTTTCAGTTTTCTTTCTGGACCGATAAATAGTCGCTCTATATTCCAATTACAATTGCCGTTATGTTTTGTTATATCCATATGTTATTCTGGGAATTTGAGCAGGCTGACTATGTTTACGACAAATGGTTTGAATTTGCCAATAATTACGTCTAACGGCTATAATTTTTGGCACTTTTACGGCTTATGGTAAACCTCATGGAGACTCAGTCCTCGCCCATTTATTGTGTTGTCTTGTGGGACGGCGCTACGTCGTAAGCAACCATCATGACATATTGAAGTAACAAGAAAAAAATATGAAAATATCAATAGCCCGGAATTTGAATGAAAAAAATAAGATATGCATACAGTTAGTTTAACATAAATCAAAGGGAAACAAATAGTGACCGACGTCGAAATTTTAAGATAGAAAAGAACACAAGTGTTATTGGTTTGTAAAACAAGACTTGTTATAGAAAGTTATTATTTTAAATTAACGTGTTACACTTTCGATCGCTGTCCACACGTGTTAGAAGAATTCCTCTCTAACACTCGGTTGAATTTCCTTTATTTTCTGGTTGAACTCTGAGTACAATTCTTACTTTCGGGGTCTAGTTCAGTCTGGACCTTATTCACCACAGTTCAGCTTATTCCTTTCGACATAAGTCCACACTGCTCTATTTTGCTATATTCTCTGATTGAAAGATGCTGTGCACCAGCCTATAAAGGCGGCACAAAAGGTGACACTACGAAGCTGTCAATCTTCTTCCATCGTCATCATTCTATCTCAATCAGCGAATCACGTTAAGTTACGTACCACAGAGCCTGCATAATTAGTTTGCGTCTTCGAGTTGTTTACGCAGTTACAAAAGCATTTTCTACCTTAAATTTCTTACATTTATGATTAAGATCGGCCAGAACAGAAGCAAGATTGATAATATAAAAATTCTAATAAACTTAGTAACAGAATTAAAATCATGCTTGAAAAGGTATCTTAAAAGAAAATTGTACTTGAAGGTTGTTACATAACAACAGAGTAAACACATATTCGAAGAAGAAAGGGCGTACCCAAGGTACAGCCCCTAAGAAAGCTACGTGCTATTTGCATAAGTGATATAATTACAAATTTAGTGTGGCAGATGAAAGTACTTCACGTTTACACCTTAAATCATCTCTAAGAAAAAGAGGGCAAAAAATAAAAACCATTTTCCTGATCGGGAATTCGACATGGATTTAGCCTAAAAACGAGGGTGTTAAGTGGATAACAGTATGAAAGGGGGTTATTTCCGGGAAAGTCCTGTGCGGGATCAATTTTATAGGGTAGATTCATTTTCTTGGTACTTAATTATTTTTCTCAGCGACATAATGAAAATATACCGGTAACTAGCCGCAAACCGCCGTTTACGCAAAAACATCTGTCTCCATGTCAATTTCACAATCATAATAAGGAAAAGGTGACCAAACTCTATCTGTTAGATAAGACCGCCAAAAGGAATAAGAAATGATCAACTGGCTCATTACAATGTTTACGGAATGGCTCATGCTAATATATTATTTCCATTTATCTTCACGTTCAAATAAGTCAAAAATCACCCATTATGGAAATTCTTGCTAGATGCCAATTTTGTCTTTTAACACACGGGTGGTCCAGCCAAAATGATGTTTGGCTTGTGGCGACGTAGAAAAAAGACTTTGAGAACACCTAAACGATTTTTTAAGCACGAGTCTTAAACCCTTTTCATGGGCAAAAAATAAAAGAACGATTTTTTTCGACGGGAAGTCGAGAGGAACGCTCATAGCATTCATTTGAGATCATGATCGTGAGAAAAGAGGAAATGATCAGGTAGAGCTCTTGATTGTTAAACAAATTCTCCTTGTCAGCTCCTTATGAAATGTATAGAGAACAGTATGGAGAATATGCATACTAATGTTAGGGTGTAAACCGTTTGCAATAAAAGGGCCAAAAAAATTTAGCCGCTAGGCGTAAACTTTGTCGTAAAATAGTCACCCTTAAAATTCTTTCTTTAATCGAAAGTGGAAGAAAATTAGCTGGAAGTCGTCAAATGGCCAAATTTCACCCGTAAAAGTACCCCTCGGGCCATCACCCCATCGGAAAATATCATAAAAAACAATAGTTTGAAAATAGCCTGAGGACTCAAGGGGCCTTCATAGATAAAAATGCATTACCTCATAGACATGTAACTCGATGAATGATTCATATGATATGCGAATATAACTTTATCAGATTTATCACTGAACTAGCATAAAGAGCATTTGTTTCTCTTCGTAGAGAGGTCGAGAAGAAGACACTGCTTTCAGCGAGAAGACAGAACTCACGATGAAGCTCGTTGCTGTTTTTTGCCTTGTTTTCTGTTTGGTTTGTATCATTGCAGGTATGTGTGCTTTAGAATAATAATGATAATAATAATAATAACAAATTTATTTAAGGAGGGTAACACACGACAGTAATTCAACTGATGGATTAGTCGCCCTCGATCCTAAAGATACTTTCATTAGAATAAAAATGTATTCGAGTTTTATAAAACTGGTCGAAAGGTCTATAAGAATATAAGCTACAAACTAGATAAAATAAAAAAAGCCGCTTGAGTCAGATTAAATCGCCTTCAGACTGAAAATCCTACTTAACCTTCTGTGTAGTCTAAAAAATGATCGCTAACACCCCAAATGGTTTTCCTTCTCCTTTCCCCTCTCTGGGTTTGTCGTATTGGAAAAAAAATCACACACTTTCGCAGAACAATGAGATAACAACCAATTACATGACGCTAACTGGTTCCTTATTTCCGAAAGATTTTCATGATATGATTCCAAAAGTGAACCCTATAGGTGAGCTTCAATTTTAGAAATAAATGAAAGAAACCAATCGTGACGTGACTCAAACGTACATTTCCTACTATATTTGACTGTGACGACAATTTTACGCCCCTAATTCCTTTGTTTCCCTGATTGTCAGTCGGCTGTTATGATAACTTTCATAGGTACAGGTTTCACAGCGCCTGATTGTCGGGCACCGGTCCTTAACCATCATAATACTATTGAACCCGGGTTTGAAATATATTTCCTTTTGAAGTTGTAAGAGCAATAACTGTACTCTTATGGCTTTTTTTTTCATGCATTTACCTATATTGACTATCCGATAGCAGTACGTGATCTTAGCATATACCACTATAGTGAATAGTGATTTTCACACGCGCTTATTGTCTAGTTCGGAGACGAACTGCAAGTACTATTCACCTCCACTTCGGTGAATAATTGTACAATATTTTGATTCATCCTCTCCCATTTCATTCCAAGCATCTCCTCCAATACTGCCCAAACCTATTTACTTCACTCTTATCCTTTCACGCACGTTTTACGTACGGCAAAACTTACGCGACAATATAAAAACACTTTAACGTAGTTATATATCAAATTCCAGGTTTTTTAAAAGGCGTATGCCATTCACACAAATCGAAATCGCGAGAGTACCGAAAAATTGTTGAGAAGCCTTCAACACCTTCGCAGGAGCGCGAGTTTCTCGCAAGTTTGTAATAAAACGTTTTCTTTACGCACGTTTTCCGCATGGAAAAGCTTTCTCCTCAAACCTCTGGTAATCATTGCGGAATGTCTGAAGACCTTTTAAGATGTTTCTGGTAATTTTGGTGCACATAGACCAGTTTACTACTTACGTTTTATTCAGATCGTGTCTAAGGGGGGGACTGTAGAAAACTGACCGCCAATAAGTGGAGGAGGGAGGGCAATAAGAACATTAAAGATCCTGGAACCCACCTCCCCCCCTCCCTTGGGGATAAAATATATAACGAACGGTCCTTAACTGATCCAGATTTTCCTCTAACACAGAGCGGAAGAAGACAGCTCGCTCTCAAAATGATGTCAATGAATATATATATATATATATATATAATTTATTATTATTTCCTGTTCACTGTTTTTTTTTTCCATCTAGGTGAAAAGAGTTCCAGCGATGCGCCTTTACGAGGTATCGTAAACGATGCTTTTAGAGAGTTTTAGATCCACGTTTAGTGTGATTACCGCAAAAGTAAAAGCAGTTAGCAATCTGTGGTTAGAAGTTAGAAGTTTTGAGACTTTCAGCTTTTTAGATCGACGTCGGCTTTCGACTGAAAAAGTCAACATGTTCGCCGCCATCTTGAATTACTTCATTTCAAACGCAAACTGTGGCTACAAGATTGGTTTCCCAGCGTTCCAAACGGATTGGTTGTAGCAGGAGCCCATTACTCGGAGCATCCATACCAGTTGTACCCTTGGGTCAATCCTGTCCCGTATCTTTTTATTTTTAGTTATGAAGAAAAGACTTCACCTCATATATTCTTATAGGCCATACGTGAGCACTTTCGAACAGGAAGACAAAAACCGTCGAGGGAGCTCAAGTACCTGAAACCGCCCTGCCCGAAAATATAACGTGCACGGCAAACGGCGAACATGACTGCTGGAGTCTGGTCACGTGACCCTAGACGTTTGCAGTCACATATGTATTCAGAAACAAACATGGATACTAACGTTCGGGTGTCAAGGGTTGATAGACTGCCGAGATATATACAATCGTTCCTGTATTTTCATCCCCGATCGTAACCATCACATTTAAACTGCATGCCTTGTTGTTGGTTTTTTTCCCTATCCTTCTAGAATGCAACGATAGGGAAAAGGCGTCGGAAGATTGCCCAGCTGGGTTCGTATGTATGGCTGTTGTTGGGAAGAGGAGAAGTCGCCTTCAATGTATACCTTCGAGGAGGAGGAGCGGGGGTCGGCCTGGGTATACAATTCCACGCGACGAGTCCCGTAAATCAAAGGAATAAAACTCTAAATTGTTTAAAGACGTATATAATTAAAGTGTATTAGAAGACATGAAGTTTCAATTGTTATTGACGTAACACAGCGATCAAATGTCGAATATGTACAATTGGATCAAATTTTGGCTTCTCACCCCAACCTCCAGCCCAAAATTTCAAACAGTGCGAAAATAAAACTTGATGGAAACGTTCTAGATATTTATTTTAGGAAAGAGATATTAGCAACATTTTTTAACACCGTGACTTATTTACTTGATGACCCGTTTACTGCCTCTGACATGAAGCAAGCAAGGAGATGTACTAAATGCGACACGGCAAGCCTTAATCTCGCTTTCCTGTTGTCTGTGTAAATTTATTACTTCATTTTCTTTTCAGTTTTCTTTCTGGTCAGATAAATAGTCGCTCTATATTCCAATTACAATTGCCGTTGTGATTTGTTATATCCATATGTTATTCTGGGAATTTGAGCAGGTTGACTATTTTTACGACAAATGGTTTGAATTTGCCAGTTATTACGTGCAACGGCCAAATGTTTTAGCCCTTTTATGGCTTATGGTAAACCTCATCGAGACTCAGTCTTCGCCTATTCATTGTGTTTTCTTGTGGGACGGCGTCACGTCGTAAGCAACCATCATGACATATTGAAGTAACAAGAGAAAAATATGGAAATATCAATAGCCCGGAATTTGAATGAAAAAAATTAAGATAAGCATACAGTTAGTTTAACATAAACCAAAGGGAAATATATAGTGAGCGACTTGGAAATTTTTAGATAGAAAAGAACACAAATGTTATTGGTTTGTAAAACAAGACTTGTTATATAAAGTTATTATATTAATGAAGAAAGGTAAAATGGTTTCCGTGCCTGATGTAAACATGCGTGAGGTTGGGAGAACACGAGATAAGTGTAGGAATCGCTTCTCCCAACCTCCCAATTGTTTACATCAGGCTATGTAAACATGGAAACCATTTTACATTTCTTTTATAAAATAACTAACGAAAGGGGAACGAAAACTGCGTTTACATACGCTCATGTAAGATGCTTTTTTGGCCGATCAGAGCGCGCATACTATTTGAATTATTTTATAAATTAATGTGTTACACTTTCGATCGCTGTCCACACGGGTGGTCCAGCCAAAAATGATGTTTGGCTTGTGGCGACGCAGAAAAAAGACTTTGAGAACACCTAAACGATTTTTATAAGCACGTGTCCTAAACCCTTTTTTGAGATCATGACCATGAGAAAAGAGGAAATGATCAGGTAGAGCTCTTGATTGTTAAACAAATTCTCCTCGTCAGCTCCCTAGGAAATGTATAGAGAGCAGTATGGAGAATATGCATACTAATGTTAGGGTGTAAAGGGGGTTCACCGTTAACCGTAAAATGGCCAAAATAATTTAGTCGTTAGGCGTAAACTTTGTCGTAAAAATAGTCAGCCTTAAAATTCTTTCTTTAATCGAAACGGGAAGAAAATTACCTGGAAGTCGTCATATGGCCAAATTTTAATCGTTACCCGTGAAAGTACCCCTCGGGCCATCACTTCATCGGAAAACATCACAAAAACAATGGGTTGAAAATAGCCTGAGGACTCAAGGGGCCTTCATAGGTAAAAATGCATTACCTCATAGACATGTAACTCGATGAATGATTCATATGATATACGAATATAACTTTATCAGATTTATCATTGAACTAGCATAACAAATAACAAATACATTTAACAGTAATTCAACTGATGGATTAGTCGCCCTCGATCCTAAAAGAACCATCATTAGAATAAAAATGTATTCGAGTTTCATAAAACTGGTCGAAAGGTCTATAAGACCTAAAAAACCTAAATCTAAAAAATGATCGCTAACGCCCAAAATGGTTTTCCTTCTCCTTTCCCTTCTCTGGGTTTGTCGTATTGGGAAAAAAATCACACCCTTTCACAGAACAATGAGATAACAACCAATTACAATGATCTTTTAAAAAACACGACACTAACTGGTTCCTTATTTCCGAAAGATTTTCATCATGTGATTTTAAAAATGAACCTTATGGGTGAGCTTCAATTTTAGAAATAAATGAAAGAAACCAACCGCGACGTGACTCAAACTTGCATTTTCTATTTCCTATTTGACTGTGACGATAATTTTACACCCAACACAAGTGTTATTGGTTTGGAAAACAAGACTTGTTATAGAAAGTTATTATTTTAAATTAATGTGAATTGACTCGTTACACTTTCGATCGCTGTCCACACGGGTGGTTCAGCCAAGAATGATGTTTGGCTTGTGGCGACGCAGAAAAAAGAATTTGAGAACACCTAAACAATTTTTTTTTAAGCACGTGTCCTAAACCCTTTACATGGACAAAAAATAAAAGAAAAATTTTTTTCGACGGGACGTCGAGAGGAGCGCTTATAGCATTCATTTGAGATCATGATCATAAGAAAAGAGGAAATGGTCTAGTAGAGCTCTTGATTGTTAAACAAATTCTCCTTGTCAGCCCCTTATGAAATATTTAGAGAACAATATGGAGAATATGCATACTAATGTTAGGGTGTAAAGGGGGTTCACCGTTAACCGTAAAAGGGCCAAAAAAAATTTAGCCGTTAGGCGTAAACTTTGTCGTAAAAATAGTCAGCCTTAATAATTCTTTCTTTAATCGAAACGGGAAGAAAATAACCTAGAAGTCGTAAAATGGCCAAATTTTAATCGTTACCCGTAAAAGCACCATATCGGTACCATCACCCCATTGGAACCCACAAGCAATATCCTACCGTGCACTATCAAAAAACAATGGGTTGAAAATAGCCTGAGGACTCAAAGAGCCCTCATAGGTAAAAATGCATTACCTCATAGACATGTAATTCGATGAATGATTCATATGATATGCGAATATAACTTTATCGGATTTATCATTGAACTAGCATAAACAAGTTCGCAGAGAGGTCGAGAAGAAGAAACTGCTTTCAGCGAGAAGACAGAACTCACAATGAAGCTCGTTGCTGTTCTTTGCCTTGTTTTCTGTTTGGTTTGTATCATCGTAGGTATGTGTGCTCTAGAATAATCGTAATAATAACAAATTTATTTAAGGAGGGTAACACACAACAGTAATTCAACTGATGAATTAGTCGCCCTCGATCCTAAAAGTACCGTCATTAGAATAAAAATGTATTCGAGTTTTATAAAACTGGTCGAAAGGTCTTTAAGAATATAAGCTACAAACTAGATAAAATGAAAAAAGCCGCTTGAGTCAGGTTAAATCGCATCCGGACTGAGAATCCTACTTAACCTTCTGTGTAGTCTAAAAAAATGATCGCTAACACCCAAAATGGTTTTCCTTCTCCTTTCCCCTCTCTGGGTTTGTCGTATTGGAAAAAAAATATCACACGCTTTCGCAGAACAATGAGATAACAACCAATTACAATGATCTTTTAAAAAACACGACACTAACTGGTTCCTTATTTCCGAAAGATTTTCATCAAATGATTTTAAAAATGAAGCCTATGGGTGAGCTTCAATTTTAGAAGTAAATGAAAGAAACCAACCGCAAGGTGACTCAAACATGCATTTTCTATTTCCTATTTGACTGTGACGATAATTTTACGCCCATAATTCGTTTGTTTCCCTGGTTGTCAGTCGGCTGTTGTGATAACTTTGGTACAGGTTTCACAGCGCCTGATTGTCGGGCACCGGTCCTTAACCATCATAATACTATTGAACCCAGAGTTTGAAATATTTCCTTTTGAAGTTGTAAGAGCAATAATTGTACTCTTATGGTTTTTTTCTCATGCATTTACCTATGTTGACTATCCGATAGCAGTACTTGATGTTAGTATATACCACTATAGTGAATAGTGATTTTCACGCGCGCTAATTGGCTAGTTCGGAAGCGAACTGCAAGTACTATTCACCTCCACTTCGGTGAATATTTGTACAATATTTTGATTCATCCTCTCCCATTTCATTCCAAGCATCTCCTCTAATACTACCCAGATCTATTTACTTAACTCTTATACTTTCACGCACGTTTTACGTACGGCAAGACTTACGCGACAATATAAAAACACCTTAAACGTAGTTCCATATCAAATTCCAGGTTTTTTAAAAGGCGTATGCCATTCACACAAATCGAAATCGCGAGAGTACGGAAAAAGGTTGAAAAGCCTTCAGCACCTACACGTTTCTCGCAAGTTCGTAAATAAGACGTTTTCTTTTCGCACGTTTTCCGCATAAAAAAGCTTTCTCCTCAAACCTCTGGAATGTCTGAAGACCTTTTAACCCTTTAACTATCATCAGTGACCAAGATAAAACTTCTCCTTACAATATCAATACGATATCAAGAAGACAGGTGATGAGAATAAAGAAAAATACTTATTAGGGGATTATTAGTTGATCCAACACCAAATTCTCCAAACTAACATCACAAAAACTATGTGGCAGACAGTAAGGAGAATTACTAATGAGAATTTGGGAGTTTACGGGTTAAGACGTTTCTGGTAATTTGGGTGCACCTACACCAGTTTACTACTTACGTTTTATTCAGATCGTGTCTCAGGGGAGAACTGAAGAAAACTGACCGCCAATAAGGGGAGGAGGGAGGGCAATAAGACCATTAAAGATCCTGGAACCCACCTCCCCCCCCTCCCTTAGCGATAAAATATATAACGAGCGGTTCTTAACTGATCCAGTTTTTCCTCTTCCACAGAGCGAAAGAAGACAGCTCGCTCTCAAAATGACGTCAATGGTTATATATATATATATAATTTTTTGGATTTACCATTCACTGGTTTTTTTTTTTCATCTAGGTGAAGAGAGTTCCAGCGATGCGCCTTTACGAGGTATCATAAACATTACTTTTAGAGAGTTTTAGATCCACGTTTGGTGTGATTACCGCAAACGTAAAACCTGTTAGAAATTGTGGTTAGAAAATAGAAGTTTTGAGACTTTCAGCTTTTTAGATCGACGTCGGCTTACGACTGAAAAAGTCAACATGTTCGCTGCCATCTTGAATTACACAGAAAATGGAGGTCCTTCATCTCAAACACAAACTGTAGCTGAAAGATTGTTTCCTAGCGTTCCAAACGGATTGGTTGTAACAGGAGCCCATTACCCGGAGCATTCATACCAGTTGTACTCTTGAGTCAATCCTGTCCCGTATCTTTTTATTTTTAGAACTAAGATACGTGGGGGGCTCTTTAATTTCCCGCAAAACCACGCTGACATTCGCACAACACCATTAAAGAGAAAAAAAATGGAAATTTTCCGCCCTCTTCGCCATTATTAAAGGACTATCGTGTGGCCTGCATGTGACATAAACAATAGAGGACCACGGCTCTCTTATGATTGGCTATTATGTAAACACCCGCGAAAACCCCGTGGAAGGCGCCTCTCAAAATAAAAAGATACGGGACAGGGTTTACTCAGAGGGTAAGTATGGAAGATTGAAGCTCCGGATAATGGGCTCCTGGTTATGAAGAAAAGACTTCACCTCACATATATTCTTATAGGCCATACGCGAGCGCTATCGAACAGGAAGACAAAAACCGTCAAGGGAGCATAAGTACCTGAAACTGCCTAGCCCGAAAATAAAACGTGGACGGCAAACGGCGAACATGACCGCTGGAGTCTGGTCACGTGACCCCAGACGTTTTGGTCACACGTATTCAGAAACAAACATAGATACTAATGTTCGGGTGTCAAGGGTTAATAGACTGCCGAGATATATACAATCGTTCCTGTATTTTCATCCGCGATCGTAACCATCACATTTAAACTGCATGCCTTGTTGTTGGTTTTTTTTTCTATCCTTTTAGAATGCAACGATAGAGAAAAGGCCTTGAAAAATTGCCCAGCTGGGAAGAAATGTATGGCTGTTGTTGGGAAGAGAAGAAGAAGTCGCCTTATATGTGTAACTCAGGGGAAGAGCGGCGATCAGCCTGAGTAAACTATTCCACTCGACGAGTCCCGTAAATCAAAGGAATAAAACGCTAAATTGTTTAAAGACGTAAATAATTAAAGTGTTTTTAGAAATCATGAAGTTTCAATGGTCATTGACGCAACACAGCAGTCAAATGTCGGAGATCTACAATTGGATCAAATTTGGCTTCCTCGCCCCAATCTCCAGCCCAAAATCTCAAACAGTGCGAAAATAAACCTTGATGGAAACGTTCTAGATATTTATTTTAGGAAAGAGATATTAGCAACGTTTTTTAACACCGTGCCTTACTTGATGACACGTTTACTGCCTCTGACATGAAGCAAGCAACGAGGTGTACTAAATATGACACGGCAAGTCCTAATGTCGCTTTCCTGTTGTCTGTGTAAATTTATTACTTCACTTTCTTTTCAGTTTTCTTTCTGGACAGATAAATAGTCGCTCTATATTCCAATGACAATTGCCGTTGTGATTTGTTATATCCATATGTTATTCTGGGAATTTGAGCAGGTTGACTATTTTTATGACAAATGGTTTGAATTTGCCAGTTATTACGTCCAACGGCCAAAATGTTTGGCCCTTTTACGGCTTATGGTAAACGTCATCGAGACTCAGTCTTCGCCTATTCATTGTGTTGTCTTGTGGGACGGCGTCACGTCGTAAGCAACCATCATGACATATTGAAGTAACAAGAAAAAAATATGGAAATATCAATAGCCCGGAATTTGAATGAAAAAAATTAAGATAAGCATACAGTTAGCTTAACATAAACCAAAGGGAAACATATAGTGACGGACTTGGAAATTTTTAAATAGAAAAGAACACAAATGTTATTAGTTTGGAAAACAAGACTTGTTATAGAAAGTTATTGTGTTACACTTTCGATCACTGTCCACACGGGTGGTCCAGCCAAAAATGATGTTTGGCTTGTGGCGACGCAGAAAAAAGACTTTGAGAACACTTAAACGATTTTTTTAAGCACGTGTCCTAAACCCTTTTCATGGGCAAAAAATAAAAGAACAATTTTTTTCGAAGGGAAGTCGAGAGGAGCGCTTATAGCATTCATTTGAGATCATGATCATGAGAATAGAGGAATAAACACGTAGAGCTCTTGATTGTTAAACAAATTCTCCTTGTCAGCTTCTTAGGAAATGTAAAGAGAACAGTACAGAGATTATGCATACTAATGTTAGGGTGTAAACGGGGTTAATCGTTAACTGTAAAAGGGCCAAAAAAATTTAGCCGTTAGGCGTAAACTTCGTCGTAAAAATAGTCAGCCTTAAAATTCTTTCTTTAATCGAAACGGGAAGAAAATTACCTGGAAGTCGTAAAATGGCCAAATATTAATCGTTACCCGTAAAAGTATCCCTCAGGCCATCACCTTTATCGGAAAACATCATAAAAACAATGGTTTAAAAATAGCCTGAGGACTCAAGGGGCCTTCATAGATAAAAATGCATTACCTCATAGACATGTAACTCGATGAATGATTCATATGATATGCGAATATAACTTTATTGGATTTATCATTGAACTAGTATAAAGAGCATTTGTTTCTCTTCGCAGAGAGGTTGAAAAAAAGACACTGCTATTAGCGAGAAGACAGAACTTACGATGAAGCTCGTTGCTGTTCTTTGCCTTGTTTTCTGTTTGGTTTGTATCATTGCAGGTATGTGTGCTTTAGTAATAATAATAATAGCAAATTTATTTAAGGAGGGTAACACACAACAGTAATTCAATTGATGAATTAGTCGTCCTCGATCCTAAAAGTACCATCATCAGAATAAAAATGTATTCGAGTTTTATAAAATTGGTCGAAAGGTCTATAAGAATATAAGCTACAAACTAGATAAATTAAAAAAAGGCGCTTGTGTCAGATTTAATCGCATTCAGACTGAAAATCCTACTTAACCTTCTGTGTAGTCTAAAAAGTGATCGCTAACACCCAAAATGGTTTTCCTTCTCCTTTCCCCTCTCTGGGTTTGTCGTATTGGAAAAAAAAAATCACACACTTTCGCAGAACAATGAGATAAGAACCTATTACAATGATCTGACACTAAATGACACTAACTGGTTCCTTATTTCCGAAAGATTTTCATCTTATGATTTTAAAAATGAACCCTATAGGTGAGCTTCAATTTTCGAAATAAATGAAAGAAAGGAACCGCGACGTGACTCAAACGCGCATTTCCTACTATATTTGATTGTGACGATAATTTTACGTCCATAATTCCTTTTTTTTAGTAGTTGTTAGTCGGCTGTTAGAATAACTTTGGTACAGGTTTCACAGCGCCTGATTGTCGGGCACCGGTCCTTAATCATCATAATACTATTGAACCCAGAGTTTGAAATATTTCCTTTTGAAGTTGTAAGAGCAATTATTGTACTCTTATGGTTTTTTTCTCATGCATTTACCTATATTGACTATCCGATAGCAGTACTTGATCTTAGTATATACCACTCAAGCGAAGAGTGATTTTCATGCGCGCTTATTGGCTAGTTTGGAAGCGAACTGCAAGTGCTATTCACCTCCACTTCGGTGAATAATCGTACAATATTTTGATTCATGCTCTCCCATTTCATTCCAAGCATCTACTCTAATACTGCCCAGATCTATTTACTTAACTCTTATCCTTTCACGCACGTTTTACGTACGGCAAAACTTACGCAACAATATAAAAACACCTTAAACGTAGTTCCATTTCCAGGTTTTTTTAAAAAAAGCGTATGCCATTTGCACTAATCGAAATCGCGAGAGTACGGAAAAAAGTTGTAAAGTCTTCAGCACCTACGCACGAGCGTGCGTTTCTCGCAAGTTCGTAAATAAAACGTTTTCTTTTCGCACGTTTTCCGCATGGAAAAGCTTTCTCCTCAAACCTCTGGTAATCATTGTGATAATGAGAATTTGGGAGTTTACGGGTTAAGACGTTTCTGGTAATTTGGGTGCACCTACACCAGTTTGCTACTTACGTTTTATTCAGATCGTGTCTAAGGGGAGAAGTGAAGAAAACTGACCGCCAATAAGGGGAGGAGGGTGGGCAATAAGACCATTAAAGATCCTGGAACCCACCTCCCCCCCTTGGCGATAAAATATATAACGAGCGGTTCTTAACTGATCCAGTTTTTCCTCTTCCAAAGAGCGAAAGAAGACAGCTCGTTCTCAAAATGACGTCAATGGTTATAAATATATATATATATATATTTTTTTTTTTTTAAATTTACCATTCAGTGGTTTTTTTTTTCATCTAGGTGAAGAGAGTCCCAGCGATGCGCCTTTACGAGGTATCATAAACACTACTTTTAGAGAGTTTTAGATCCACGTTTGGTGTGATTACCGCAAACGTAAAACCTGTCAGAAGTTGTGGTTAGAAAATAGAAGTTTTGAGACTTTCAACTTTTTAGATCGACGTCGGCTTTCGACTGAAAAAGTCAACATGTTCGCTGCCATCTTGAATTACACAGAAAATGGAGGTCCTTCATCTCAAATACAAACTGTGGCTGAAAGATTGTTTCCTAGCGTTCCAAACAGATTGGTTGTAACAGGAGCCCATTACCCGGAGCATCCATACCAGTTGTACCCTTGAGTCAATCCTGTACCGTATCTTTTTATTTTTAGAACTAAGATACGTGGGGGGCTCTTTAATTTCCCGCAAAACCACGCTGACGTTCGCACAACACCATTAAAAAGAAAAAAAATGGAAATTTTCCGCCCTCTTCGCCATTATTAAAGGACTATCGTGTGGCCTGCATGTGACATAAACAGTAGAGGACCACGGCTCTCTTATGATTGGCTATTATGTAAACACCCGCGAAAAACCTCGTGGAAGGCGCCTCTCAAAATAAAAAGATACGGGACAGGGTTGACTCAGAGGGTAAGTATGGAAGATTGAAGCTCCGGATAATGGGCTCCTGGTTATGAAGAAAAGACTTCACCTCACATATATTCTTATAGGCCATACGCGAGCGCTATCGAACAGGAAGACAAAAACCGTCAAGGGAGCATAAGTACCTGAAACTGCCTAGCCCGAAAATAAAACGTGGACGGCAAACGGCGAACATGACCGCGGGAGTCTGGTCACGTGACCTCAGACGTTTTTGGTCACACGTATTCAGAAACAAACATATATACTAATGTTCGGGTGTCAAGGGTTAATAGACTGCCGAGATATATACAATCGTTCCTGTATTTTCATCCGCGATCGTAACCATCACATTTAAACTGCATGCCTTGTTGTTGGTTTTTTTTTCTATCCTTTTAGAATGCAACGATAGAGAAAAGGCCTTGAAAAATTGCCCAGCTGGGAAGAAATGTATGGCTGTTGTTGGGAAGAGAAGAAGAAGTCGCCTTATATGTGTAACTCAGGGGAAGAGCGGCGATCAGCCTGAGTAAACTATTCCACGCGACGAGTCCCGTAAATAAAAGGAATAAAACGCTAAATTGTTTAAAGACGTAAATAATTAAAGTGTTTTAGAAATCATGTAGTTTCAATTGTCCTTGACGCAACACAGCAGTCAAATGTCGGAGATGTGCAATGGGATCAAATTTGGCTTCCTCGCCCCAATCTCCAGCCCAAAATGTCAAACAGTGCGAGAATAAAACTTGATGGAAACGTTCTAGATATTTATTTTAGGAAAGAGATATTAGAAACGTTTTTTAAGACCGTGACTTACTTACTTGATGACCCGTTTACTGCCTCTGACATGAAACAAGCAATGAGGTGTACTAAATACGACACGGCAAGTCCTAATCTTGCTTTCCTGTTGTCTGTGTAAATTTATTACTTCACTTTCTTTTCAGTTTTCTTTCAGGACAGATAAATAGTCGCTCTATTTTCCAATTACAATTGCCGTTATGTTTTGTTATATCCATATGTTATTCTGGGAATTTGAGCGGGCTGACTATGTTTACGACAAATGGTTTGAATTTGCCAATAATTACGTCCAACGGCCAAAATTTTTGGCACTTTTACGGCTTATGGTAAACGTCATCGAGACTCAGTCCTCGCCTATTCATTGTGTTGTCTTGTGGGACGGCGTCACGTCGTAAGCAACCATCATGACATATTGAAGTAACAAGAAAAAAATATGGAAATATCAATAGCCCGGAATTTGAATGAAAAAAATAAGATAAGCATACAGTTAGTTTAACATAAATCAAAGGGAAACAAATGGTGACCGACTTGAAAATTTTTAGATAGAAAAGAAAAGTGTTATTGGTTTGGAAAACAACACTTGTTATAGAAAGTTATTATTTTAAATTAATGTGTTACACTTTCGATCGCTGTCCACACGTGTTAGAAGAATTCCTCTCTAACACTCGGTTGAATTTCCTTTATTTTCTGGTTGAACTCTGAGTACAATTCTTACTTTCGGGGTCTAGCCCAGTCTGGACCTTTTTCACCACAGTTCAGCTTATTCCTTTCGACATAAGTCCACACTGCTCTATTTTGCTATATTCTCTGATTGAAAGATGCTGTGCACCAGCCTATAAAGGCGGCACTAAAGGTGACACTACGAAGCTGTCAATCTCCTTCCATCGTCATCATTCTATCTCAATCAGCGAATCACGTTAAGTTACGTACCACAGAGCCTGCATAATTAGTTTGCGTCTTCGAGTTGTTTACGCAGTTACAAAAGCATTTTCTACCTTAAATTTCTTACATCTATGATTAAGATCGGCCAGAACAGAAGCAAGATTGATAATATAAAAATTCTAATAAACTTAGTAACAGAATTAAAATCATGCTTGAAAAGGTATCTTAAAAGAAAATTGTACTTGAAGGTTGTTACATAACAACAGAGTAAACACATATTCGAAGAAGAAAGGGCGTACCCAAGGTACAGCCCCTAAGAAAGCTACGTGCTATTTGCATAAGTTATATAATTACAAATTCAGTGCGGCAGATGAAAGTACTTCACGTTTACACCTTAAATCATCTCTAAGAAAAAGAGGGCAAAAAATAAAAACTATTTTCCTGATCGGGAATTCGACATGGATTTAGCCTAAAAACGAGGGTGTTAAGTGGATAAAAGTATGAAAGGGGGTTATTTCCGGGAAAGTCCTGTACGGGATCAATTTTATAGGGTAGATTCATTTTCTTGGTACTTAATTATTTTTCTCAGCGACATAATGAAAATATACCGGTAACTAGCCGCAAACCGCCGTTTACGCAAAAACATCTGTCTCCATGTCAATTTCACAATCATAATAAGGAAAAGGTGACCAAACTCTATCTGTTAGATAAGACCGCCAAAAGGAATAAGAAATGATCAACTGGCTCATTACAATGTTTACGGAATGGCTCATGCTAATATATTATTTCCATTTATCTTCACGTTCAAATAAGTCAAAAATCACCCATTATGGAAATTCTTGCTAGATGCCAATTTTGTCTTTTAACACACGGGTGGTCCAGCCAAAAATGATGTTTGGCTTGTGGCGACGTAGAAAAAAGACTTTGAGAACACCTAAACGATTTTTAAAGCACGAGTCTTAAACCCTTTTCATGGGCAAAAAATAAAAGAACGATTTTTTTCGACGGGAAGTCGAGAGGAACGCTCATAGCATTCATTTGAAATCATGATCGTGAGAAAAGAGGAAATGATCAGGTAGAGCTCTTGATTGTTAAACAAATTCTCCTTGTCAGCTCCTTATGAAATGTATAGAGAACAGTATGGAGAATATGCATACTAATGTTAGGGTGTAAACCGTTTGCAATAAAAGGGCCAAAAAAATTTAGCCGCTAGGCGTAAACTTTGTCGTAAAATAGTCACCCTTAAAATTCTTTCTTTAATCGAAAGTGGAAGAAAATTAGCTGGAAGTCGTCAAATGGCCAAATTTCACCCGTAAAAGTACCCCTCGGGCCATCACCCCATCGGAAAATATCATAAAAAAACAATGGTTTGAAAATAGCCTGAGGACTCAAGGGGCCTTCATAGATAAAAATGCATTACCTCATAGACATGTAACTCGATGAATGATTCATATGATATGCGAATATAACTTTATCAGATTTATCACTGAACTAGCATAAAGAGCATTTGTTTCTCTTCGTAGAGAGGTCGAGAAGAAGACACTGCTTTCAGCGAGAAGACAGAACTCACGATGAAGCTCGTTGCTGTTCTTTGCCTTGTTTTCTGTTTGGTTTGTATCATTGCAGGTATGTGTGCTTTAGAATAATAATAATAATGATAATAATAATAATAACAAATTTATTTAAGGAGGGTAACACACGACAGTAATTCAACTGATGGATTAGTGGCCCTCGATCCTAAAGGTACTTTCATTAGAATAAAAATGTATTCGAGTTTTATAAAACTGGTCGAAAGGTCTATTAGAATATAAGCTACAAACTAGATAAAATAAAAAAAGCCGCTTGAGTCAGATTAAATCGCATTCAGACTGAAAATCCTACTTAACCTTCTGTGTAGTCTAAAAAATGATCGCTAACACCCCAAATGGTTTTCCTTCTCCTTTCCCCTCTCTGGGTTTGTCGTATTGGAAAAAAAAAATCACACACTTTCGCAGAACAATGAGATAACAACCAATTACATGACACTAACTGGTTCCTTATTTCCGAAAGATTTTCATGATATGAATCCAAAAGTGAACCCTATAGGTGAGCTTCAATTTTAGAAATAAATGAAAGAAACCAATCGCGACGTGACTCAAACGTACATTTCCTACTATATTTGACTGTGACGACAATTTTACGCCCCTAATTCCTTTGTTTCCCTGATTGTTAGTCGGCTGTTATGATAACTTTCATAGGTACAGGTTTCACAGCGCCTGATTGTCGGGCACCGGTCCTTAACCATCATAATACTATTGAACCCGGGTTTGAAATATATTTCCTTTTGAAGTTGTAAGAGCAATAACTGTACTCTTATGGCTTTTTTTTTCATGCATTTACCTATATTGACTATCCGATAGCAGTACGTGATCTTAGCATATACCACTATAGTGAATAGTGATTTTCACACGCGCTAATTGTCTAGTTCGGAGACGAACTGCAAGTACTATTCATCTCCACTTCAGTGAATAATTGTACAATATTTTGATTCATCCTCTCCCATTTCATTCCAAGCATCTCCTCCAATACTGCCCAAACCTATTTACTTCACTCTTATCCTTTCACGCACGTTTTACGTACGGCAAAACTTACGCGACAATATAAAAACACGTAGTTATATATCAAATTCCAGGTTTTTTAAAAGGCGTATGCCATTCACACAAATCGAAATCGCGAGAGTACCGAAAAATTGTTGAGAAGCCTTCAACACCTTCGCAGGAGCGCGAGTTTCTCGCAAGTTTGTAATAAAACGTTTTCTTTACGCACGTTTTCCGCATGGAAAAGCTTTCTCCTCAAACCTCTGGTAATCATTGTGGAATGTCTGAAGACCTTTTAAGATGTTTCTGGTAATTTTGGTGCACATAGACCAGTTTACTACTTACGTTTTTTATTCAGATCGTGTCTAAGGGGGGGACTGTAGAAAACGGACCGCCAATAAGTGGAGGAGGGAGGGCAATAAGAACATTAAAGATCCTGGAACCCACCTCCCCCCCTCCCTTGGGGATAAAATATATAACGAACGGTCCTTAACTGATCCAGATTTTCCTCTAACACAGAGCGGAAGAAGACAGCTCGCTCTCAAAATGATGTCAATGAATATATATATATATATATATATATATATATATATAATTTATTATTATTTCCTGTTCACTGTTTTTTTTTTCCATCTAGGTGAAAAGAGTTCCAGCGATGCGCCTTTACGAGGTATCGTAAACGATGCTTTTAGAGAGTTTTAGATCCACGTTTAGTGTGATTACCGCAAAAGTAAAAGCAGTTAGCAATCTGTGGTTAATGGTTAGAAGTTTTGAGACTTTCAGCTTTTTAGATCGACGTCGGCTTTCGACTGAAAAAGTCAACATGTTCGCCGCCATCTTGAATTACTTCATTTCAAACGCAAACTGTGGCTACAAGATTGGTTTCCCAGCGTTCCAAACGGATTGGTTGTAGCAGGAGCCCATTACTCCGAGCATCCATACCAGTTGTACCCTTGGGTCAATCCTGTCCCGTATCTTTTTATTTTTAGTTATGAAGAAAAGACTTCACCTCATATATTCTTATAGGCCATACGTGAGCACTTTCGAACAGGAAGACAAAAACCGTCGAGGGAGCTCAAGTACCTGAAACCGCCCTGCCCGAAAATATAACGTGCACGGCAAACGGCGAACATGACTGCTGGAGTCTGGTCACGTGACCCTAGACGTTTGCAGTCACATATGTATTCAGAAACAAACATGGATACTAACGTTCGGGTGTCAAGGGTTGATAGACTGCCGAGATATCTACAATCGTTCCTGTATTTTCATCCCCGATCGTAACCATCACATTTAAACTGCATGCCTTGTTGTTGGTTTTTTTTCCTATCCTTCTAGAATGCAACGATAGGGAAAAGGCGTCGAAAGATTGCCCAGCTGGGTTCGTATGTATGGCTGTTGTTGGGAAGAGGAGAGGTCGCCTTCAATGTGTACCTTCGAGGAGGAGGAGCGGGGGTCGGCCTGTGTATACAATTCCACGCGACGAGTCCCGTAAATCAAAGGAATAAAACTCTAAATTGTTTAAAGACGTATATAATTAAAGTGTATTAGAAGACGTGAAGTTTCAATTGTTATTGACGTAACACAGCGATCAAATGTCGAATATGTACAATTGGATCAAATTTTGGCTTCTCACCCCAACCTCCAGCCCAAAATTTCAAACAGTGCGAAAATAAAACTTGATGGAAACGTTCTAGATATTTATTTAAGGAAAGAGATATTAGCAACATTTTTTAAGACCGTGACTTACTTACTTGATGACCCGTTTACTGCCTCTGACATGAAGCAAGCAATGAGGTGTACTAAATGCGACACGGCAAGTCTTAATCTCGCTTTCCTGTTGTCTGTGTAAATTTATTACTTCATTTTCTTTTCAGTTTTTTTTCTGGTCAGATAAATAGTCACTCTATATTCCAATTACAATTGCCGTTGTGATTTGTTATATCCATATGTTATTCTGGGAATTTGAGCAGGTTGACTATTTTTACGACAAATAGTTTGAATTTGCCAGTTATCACGTGCAACGGCCAAATGTTTTAGCCCTTTTATGGCTTATGGTAAACCTCATCGAGACTCAGTCTTCGCCTATTCATTGTGTTTTCTTGTGGGACGGCGTCACGTCGTAAGCAACCATCATGACATATTGAAGTAACAAGAAAAAAATATGGAAATATCAATAGCCCGGAATTTGAATGAAAAAAAATTAAGATAAGCATACAGTTAGTTCAACATAAACCAAAGGGAAATATATAGTGAGCGACTTGGAAATTTTTAGATAGAAAAGAACACAAATGTTATTGGTTTGTAAAACAAGACTTGTTATAGAAAGTTATTATTTTAATGAAGAAAGGTAAAATGGTTTCCGTGTTTACATAGCCTGATGTAAACATGCTTGAGGTTGGGAGAACCCGAGATAAGTGTAGGAATCGCTTCTCCCAACCTCCCAAGTGTTTACATCAGGCTATGTAAACATGGAAACCATTTTACATTTCTTTTATAAAATAACTAACGAAAGGGGAACGAAAACCGCGTTTACATACACTCATGTAAGATGCTTTTTTGGCCGATCAGAGCGCGCGTACTATTTGAATTATTTTATAAATTAATGTGTTACACTTTCGATCGCTGTCAAAAATGATGTTTGGCTTGTGGCGACGCAGAAAAAAGACTTTGAGAACACCTAAACGATTTTTATAAGCACGTGTCCTAAACCCTTTTTTGAGATCATGACCATGAGAAAAGAGGAAATGATCATGTAGAGCTCTTGATTGTTAAACAAATTCTCCTCGTCAGCTCCTTAGGAAATGTATAGAGAACAGTATGGAGAATATGCATACTAATGTTAGGGTGTAAAGGGGGTTAACTGTTAACCGTAAAAGGGCCAAAATAATTTAGTCGTTAGGCGTAAACTTTGTCGTAAAAATAGTCAGCCTTAAAATTCTTTCTTTAATCGAAACGGGAAGAAAATTACCTGGAAGTCGTCATATGGCCAAATTTTAATCGTTACCCGTGAAGGTACCCCTCGGGCCATCACTTCATCGGATAACATCACAAAAACAATGGGTTGAAAATAGCCTGAGGACTCAAGGGGCCTTCATAGGTAAAAATGCATTACCTCATAGACATGTAACTCGATGAATGATTCATATGATATACGAATATAACTTTATCAGATTTATCATTGAACTAGCATAACAAATAACAAATACATTTAACAGTAATTCAACTGATGGATTAGTCGCCCTCGATCCTAAAAGTACCATCATTAGAATAAAAATGTATTCGAGTTTTATAAAACTGGTCGAAAGGTCTATAAGACCTAAAAAACCTAAATCTAAAAAATGATCGCTAACGCCCAAAATGGTTTTCCTTCTCCTTTCCCTTCTCTGGGTTTGTCGTATTGGGAAAAAAATCACACCCTTTCACAGAACAATGAGATAACAACCTATTACAATGATCTTTTAAAAAACACAACACTAACTGGTTCCTTATTTCCGAAAGATTTTCATCATGTGATTATGTGTGCTCTAGAATAATCGTAATAATAACAAATTTGTTTAAGGAGGGTAACACACAACAGTAATTCAACTGATGAATTAGTCGCCCTCGATCCTAAAAGTACCGTCATTAGAATAAAAATGTATTCGAGTTTTATAAAATTGGTCGAAAGGTCTATAAGAATATAAGCTACAAACTAGATAAAATGAAAAAAGCCGCTTGAGTCAGGTTAAATCGCATCCGGACTGAGAATCCTACTTAACCTTCTGTGTAGTCTAAAAAAATGATCGCTAACACCCAAAATAGTATTCCTTCTCCTTTTCCCTCTCTGGGTTTGTCGTATTGGAAAAAATATCACACGCTTTCGCAGAACAATGAGATAACAACCAATTACAATGATCTTTTAAAAAACACGACACTAACTGGTTCCTTATTTCCGAAAGATTTTCATTAAATGATTTTAAAAATGAAGCCTATGGGTGAGCTTCAATTTTAGAAGTTAATGAAAGAAACCAACCGCAAGGTGACTCAAACATGCATTTTCTATTTCCTATTTGACTGTGACGATAATTTTACGCCCATAATTCGTTTGTTTCCCTGGTTGTCAGTCGGCTGTTGTGATAACTTTGGTACAGGTTTCACAGCGCCTGATTGTCGGGCACCGGTCCTTAACCATCATAATACTATTGAACCCAGAGTTTGAAATATTTCCTTTTGAAGTTTTAAGAGCAATAATTGTACTCTTATGGTTTTTTTCTCATGCATTTACCTATGTTGACTATCCGATAGCAGTACTTGATCTTAGTATATACCACTATAGTGAATAGTGATTTTCACGCGCGCTAATTGGCTAGTTCGGAAGCGAACTGCAAGTACTATTCACCTCCACTTCGGTGAATATTTGTACAATATTTTGATTCATCCTCTCCCATTTCATTCCAAGCATCTCCTCTAAAACTACCCAGATCTATTTACTTAACTCTTATACTTTCACGCACGTTTTACGTACGGCAAAACTTACGCGACAATATAAAAACACCTTAAACGTAGTTCCATATCAAATTCCAGGTTTTTTAAAAGGCGTATGCCATTCACACAAATCGAAATCGCGAGAGTACGGAAAAAAGTTGAAAAGCCTTCAGCACCTACGCGTTTCTCGCAAGTTCGTAAATAAGACGTTTTCTTTTCGCACGTTTTCCGCATAAAAAAGCTTTCTCCTCAAACCTCTGGTAAGCATTGTGGAATGTCTGAAGACCTTTTAACCCTTGAACTATCATCAGTGACCAAGATAAAACTTCTCCTTACAATATCAATACGATATCAAGAAGACAGGTGATGAGAATAAAGAAAAATACTTATTAGGGGATTATTAGTTGATCCAACACCAAATTCTCCAAACTAACATCACAAAAACTATGTGGCAGACAGTAAGGAGAATTACTAATGAGAATTTGGGAGTTTACGGGTTAAGACGTTTCTGGTAATTTGGGTGCACCTACACCAGTTTACTACTTACGTTTTATTCAGATCGTGTCTAAGGGGAGAAGTCAAGAAAACTGACCGCCAATAAGGGGAGGAGGGAGGGCAATAAGACCATTAAAGATCCTGGAACCCACCTCCCCCCCTCCCTTAGCGATAAAATATATAACGAGCGGTTCTTAACTGATCCAGTTTTTCCTCTTCCACAGAGCGAAAGAAGACAGCTCGCTCTCAAAATGACGTCAATGGTTATATATGTATATATAAATAATTTTTTAAATTTACCATTCACTTGTTTTTTTTTTTTCATCTAGGTGAAGAGAGTTCCAGCGATGCGCCTTTACGAGGTATCATAAACATTACTTTTAGAGAGTTTTAGATCCACGTTTGGTGTGATTACCGCAAACGTAAAACCTGTTCGAAATTGTGGTTAGAAAATAGAAGTTGTGAGACTTTCAGCCTTTTAGATCGACGTCGGCTTTCGACTGAAAAAGTCAACATGTTCGCCGCCATCTTGAATTACACAGAAAATGGAGGTCCTTCATCTCAAACACAAACTGTAGCTGAAAGATTAGTTCCTAGCGTTCCAAACGGCAAACGGCGAACATGACCGCTGGAGTCTGGTCACGTGACCCCAGACGTTTTGGTCACACGTATTCAGAAACAAACATAGATACTAATGTTCGGGTGTCAAGGGTTAATAGACTGCTGAGATATATACAATCGTTCCTGTATTTTCATCTGCGATCGTAACCATCACATTTAAACTGCATGCCTTGTTGTTGGTTTTTTTTTCTATCTTTTTAGAATGCAACGATAGAGAAAAGGCCTTGAAAAATTGCCCAGCTGGGAAGAAATGTATGGCTGTTGTTGGGAAGAGAAGAAGAAGTCGCCTTATATGTGTAACTCAGGGGAAGAGCGGCGATCAGCCTGAGTAAACTATTCCACGCGACGAGTCCCGTAAATCAAAGGAATAAAACGCTAAATTGTTTAAAGACGTAAATAATTAAAGTGTTTTAGAAATCATGAAGTTTCAATTGTCATTGACGCAACACAGCAGTCAAATGTCGGAGATCTACAATTGGATCAAATTTGGCTTCCTCGCCCCAATCTCCAGCCCAAAATCTCAAACAGTGCGAAAATAAAACTTGATGGAAACGTTCTAGATATTTATTTTAGGAAAGAGATATTAGCAACGTTTTTTAACACCGTGACTTACTTGATGACACGTTTACTGCCTCTGACATGAAGCAAGCAACGAGGTGTACTAAATATGACACGGCAAGTCCTAATGTCGCTTTCCTGTTGTCTGTGTAAATTTATTACTTCACTTTCTTTTCAGTTTTCTTTCTGGACAGATAAATAGTCGCTCTATATTCCAATTACAATTGCCGTTGTGATTTGTTATATCCATATGTTATTCTGGGAATTTGAGCAGGTTGACTATTTTTATGACAAATGGTTTGAATTTGCCAGTTATTACGTCCAACGGCCAAAATGTTTGGCCCTTTTACGGCTTATGGTAAACGTCATCGAGACTCAGTCTTCGCCTATTCATTGTGTTGTCTTGTGGGACGGCGTCACGTCGTAAGCAACCGTCATGACATATTGAAGTAACAAGAAAAAAATATGGAAATATCAATAGCCCGGAATTTGAATAAAAAAAATTAAGATAAGCATACAGTTAGTTTAACATAAACCAAAGGGAAACATATAGTGACGGACTTGGAAATTTTTAAATAGAAAAGAACACAAATGTTATTAGTTTGGAAAACAAGACTTGTTATAGAAAGTTATTGTGTTACACTTTCGATCACTGTCCACACGGGTGGTCCAGCCAAAAATGATGTTTGGCTTGTGGCGACGCAGAAAAAAGAATTTGAGAACACTTAAACGATTTTTTTAAGCACGTGTCCTAAACCCTTTTCATGGGCAAAAAATAAAAGAACATTTTTTTTCGAAGGGAAGTCGAGAGGAGCGCTTATAGCATTCATTTGAGATCATGATCATGAGAAAAGAGGAATAAACACGTAGAGCTCTTGATTGTTAAACAAATTCTCCTTGTCAGCTTCTTAGGAAATGTATAGAGAACAGTACAGAGATTATGCATACTAATGTTAGGGTGTAAACGGGGTTAACCGTTAACTGTAAAAGGGCCAAAAAAATTTAGCCGTTAGGCGTAAACTTCGTCGTAAAAATAGTCAGCCTTAAAATTCTTTCTTTAATCGAAACGGGAAGAAAATTACCTGGAAGTCGTAAAATGGCCAAATATTAATCGTTACCCGTAAAAGTATCCCTCAGGCCATCACCTTTATCGGAAAACATCATAAAAACAATGGTTTAAAAATAGCCTGAGGACTCAAGGGGCCTTCATAGATAAAAATGCATTACCTCATAGACATGTAACTCGATGAATGATTCATATGATATGCGAATATAACTTTATTGGATTTATCATTGAACTAGTATAAAGAGCATTTGTTTCTCTTCGCAGAGAGGTTGAGAAGAAGACACTGCTATTAGCGAGAAGACAGAACTTACGATGAAGCTCGTTGCTGTTCTTTGCCTTGTTTTCTGTTTGGTTTGTATCATTGCAGGTATGTGTGCTTTAGTAATAATAATAATAACAAATTTATTTAAGGAGGGTAACACACAACAGTAATTCAATTGATGAATTAGTCGTGTATGTATGTAAATGTATTCGAGTTTTATAAAATTGGTCGAAAGGTCTATAAGAATATAAGCTACAAACTAGATAAATTAAAAAAAGCCGCTTGTGTCAGATTTAATCGCATTCAGACTGAAAATCCTACTTAACCTTCTGTGTAGTCTAAAAAGTGATCGCTAACACCCAAAATGGTTTTCCTTCTCCTTTCCCCTCTCTGGGTTTGTCGTAGTAAATCACACACTTTCGCAGAACAATGAGATAAGAACCTATTACAATGATCTGACACTAAATGACACTAACTGGTTCCTTATTTCCGAAAGATTTTCATCTTATGATTTTAAAAATGAACCCTATAGGTGAGCTTCAATTTTCGAAATAAATGAAAGAAAGGAACCGCGACGTGACTCAAACGCGCATTTCCTACTATATTTGATTGTGACGATAATTTTACGTCCATAATTCCTTTTTTTTAGTAGTTGTTAGTCGGCTGTTAGAATAACTTTGGTACAGGTTTCACAGCGCCTGATTGTCGGGCACCGGTCCTTAACCATCATAATACTATTGAACCCAGAGTTTGAAATATTTCCTTTTGAAGTTGTAAGAGCAATTATTGTACTCTTATGGTTTTTTTCTCATGCATTTACCTATATTGACTATCCGATAGCAGTACTTGATCTTAGTATATACCACTCAAGCGAATAGTGATTTTCATGCGCGCTTATTGGCTAGTTTGGAAGCGAACTGCAAGTGCTATTCACCTCCACTTCGGTGAATAATCGTACAATATTTTGATTCATGCTCTCCCATTTCATTCCAAGCATCTACTCTAATACTGCCCAGATCTATTTACTTAACTCTTATCCTTTCACGCACGTTTTACGTACGGCAAAACTTACGCGACAATATAAAAACACCTTAAACGTAGTTCCATTTCCAGGTTTTTTTAAAAAAAGCGTATGCCATTTGCACTAATCGAAATCGCGAGAGTACGGAAAAAAGTTGTAAAGTCTTCAGCACCTACGCACGAGCGTGCGTTTCTCGCAAGTTCGTAAATAAAACGTTTTCTTTTCGCACGTTTTCCGCATGGAAAAGCTTTCTCCTCAAACCTCTGGTAAGCATTGTGGAATGTCTGAAGACCTTTTTAACCCTTTAACTACCATCAGTGACCAAGACAAAACTTCTCCTTACAATATCAATACGATATCAAGAAGACAGGTGATGAGAATAAAGAGAAATATTTATTAGGGAATTATTAGTTGATCCAACACCAAATCCTCCAAACTAACATCACAAGAACTATGTGGCAGACAGTAAGGAGAATTACTAATGAGAATTTGGGAGTTTACGGGTTAAGACGTTTCTGGTAATTTGGGTGCACCTACACCAGTTTACTACTTACGTTTTATTCAGATCGTGTCTAAGGGGACAAGTGAAGAAAACTGACCGCCAATAAGGGGAGGAGGGAGGGCAATAAGACCATTAAATATCCTGGAACCCACCTCCCCCCCTTGGCGATAAAATATATAACGAGCGGTTCTTAACTGATCCAGTTTTTCCTCTTCCAAAGAGCGAAAGAAGACAGCTCGTTCTCAAAATGACGTCAATGGTTATAAATATATATATATATATTTTTTTTTTTTATTTTTATTTTTTTTTTAAATTTACCACTCAGTGGTTTTTTTTTTCATCTAGGTGAAGAGAGTTCCAGCGATGCGCCTTTACGAGGTATCATAAACACTACTTTTAGAGAGTTTTAGATCCACGTTTGGTGTGATTACCGCAAACGTAAAACCTGTCAGAAGTTGTGGTTAGAAAATAGAAGTTTTGAGACTTTCAACTTTTTAGATCGACGTCGGCTTTCGACTGAAAAAGTCAACATGTTCGCTGCCATCTTGAATTACACAGAAAATGGAGGTCCTTCATCTCAAATACAAACTGTGGCTGAAAGATTGTTTCCTAGCGTTCCAAACGGATTGGTTGTAACAGGAGCCCATTACCCGGAGCATCCATAGCAGTTGTACCCTTGAGTCAATCCTGTCCCGTATCTTTTTATTTTTAGAACTAAGATACGTGGGGGGCTCTTTTATTTCCCGCAAAACCACGCTGACGTTCGCACAACACCATTAAAAAGAAAAAAAATGGAAATTTTCCGCCCTCTTCGCCATTATTAAAGGACTATCGTGTGGCCTGCATGTGACATAAACAATAGAGGACCACGGCTCTCTTATGATTGGCTATTATGTAAACACCCGCGAAAAACCCCGTGGAAGGCGCCTCTCAAAATAAAAAGATACGGGACAGGGTTTACTCAGAGGGTAAGTATGGAAGATTGAAGCTCCGGATAATGGGCTCCTGGTTATGAAGAAAAGACTTCACCTCACATATATTCTTATAGGCCATACGCGAGCACTATCGAACAGGAAGACAAAAACCGTCAAGGGAGCATAAGTACCTGAAACTGCCTAGCCCGAAAATAAAACGTGGACGGCAAACGGCGAACATGACCGCTGGAGTCTGGTCACGTGACCCCAGACGTTTTTGGTCACACGTATTCAGAAACAAACATATATACTAATGTTCGGGTGTCAAGGGTTAATAGACTGCCGAGATATATACAATCGTTCCTGTATTTTCATCCGCGATCGTAACCATCACATTTAAACTGCATGCCTTGTTGTTGGTTTTTTTTCTATCCTTTTAGAATGCAACGATAGAGAAAAGGCCTTGAAAAATTGCCCAGCTGGGAAGAAATGTATGGCTGTTGTTGGGAAGAGAAGAAGAAGTCGCCTTATATGTGTAACTCAGGGGAAGAGCGGCGATCAGCCTGAGTAAACTATTCCACGCGACGAGTCCCGTAAATCAAAGGAATAAAACGCTAAATTGTTTAAAGACGTAAATAATTAAAGTGTTTTAGAAATCATGAAGTTTCAATTGTCCTTGACGCAACACAACAGTCAAATGTCGGAGATGTGCAATTGGATCAAATTTGGCTTCCTCGCCCCAATCTCCAGCCCAAAATTCCAAACAGTGCGAGAATAAAACTTGATGGAAACGTTCTAGATATTTATTTTAGGAAAGAGATATTACAAACCTTTTTTTAAGACCGTGACTTACTTACTTGATGACCCGTTTACTGCCTCTGAAATGAAACAAGCAATGAGGTGTACTAAATACGACACGGCAAGTCCTAATCTTGCTTTCCTGTTGTCTGTGTAAATTTATTACTTCACTTTCTTTTCAGTTTTCTTTCAGGACAGATAAATAGTCGCTCTATTTTCCAATTACAATTGCCGTTATGTTTTGTTATATCCATATGTTATTCTGGGAACTTGAGCGGGCTGACTATGTTTACGACAAATGGTTTGAATTTGCCAATAATTACGTCCAACGGCCAAAATGTTTGGCACTTTTACGGCTTATGGTAAACGTCATCGAGACTCAGTCCTCGCCTATTCATTGTGTTGTCTTGTGGGACGGCGTCACGTCGTAAGCAACCATCATGACATATTGAAGTAACAAGAAAAAAATATGGAAATATCAATAGCCCGGAATTTGAATGAAAAAAATAAGATAAGCATACAGTTAGTTTAACATAAATCAAAGGGAAACAAATGGTGACCGACTTGAAAATTTTTAGATAGAAAAGAAAAGTGTTATTGCTTTGGAAAACAAGACTTGTTATAGAAAGTTATTATTTTAAATTAATTTGTTACACTTTCGATCGCTGTCCACACGTGTTAGAAGAATTCTTCTCTAACACTCGGTTGAATTTCCTTTATTTTCTGGTTGAACTCTGAGTACAATTCTTATTTTCGGGGTGTAGCCCAGTCTGGACCTTATTCACCACAGTTCAGCTTATTCCTTTTGACATAAGTCCACACTGCTCTATTTTGCTATATTCTCTGATTGAAAGATGCTGTGCACCAGCCTATAAAGGCGGCACTAAAGGTGACACTGCGAAGCTGTCAATCTTCTTCCATCGTCATCATTCTATCTCAATCAGCGAATCACGTTAAGTTACGTACGACAGACCCCTCATAATTAGTTTGCGTCTTCGAGTTGTTTACGCAGTTACAAAAGCATTTTCTACCTTAAATTTCTTACATTTATGATTAAGATCGGCCAGAACAGAAGCAAGATTGATAATATAAAAATTCTAATAAACAGAATTAAAATCATGCTTAAAAAGGTATCTTAAAAGAAAATTGTACTTGAAGGTTGTTACATAACAACAGAGTAAACACATATTCGAAGAAGAAAGGGCGTACCCAAGGTACCGCCCCTAAGAAAACTAGGTGCTATTTGCATAAGTTATATAATTACAAATTCAGTGCGGCAGATAAAAGTACTTCACGTTTACACCTTAAATCATCTCTAAGAAAAAGAGGGCAAAAAATAAAAACTATTTTCCTGATCGGGAATTCGACATGGATTTAGCCTAAAAACGAGGGTGTTAAGTGGATAAAAGTATGAAAGGGGGTTATTTCCGGGAAAGTCCTGTACGGGATCAATTTTATAGGGTAGAGGCATTTTTTTTGGTACTTAACTATTTTTCACAGCAACATAATGAAAATATATCGGTAACTAGCCGCAAACCGCAGTTTACGCAAAAACATCTGTCTCCATGTCAAATTCACAATCATAATAAGGAAAAGGTGACCAAACTCTATCTGTTAGATAAGACCGCCAAAAGGAATAAGAAATGATCAACTGGCTCATTACAATGTTTGTCGGCCACCGGTCCTTAATCATCATAATACTATTGAACCCAGAGTTTGAAATATTTCCTTTTGAATTGTAAGAGCAATAATTGTACTCTTATGGTTTTTTTTCTCATGCATTTACCTATATTGACTATCCGATAGCAGTACTTGATCTTGGTATATACCACTCAAGTGAAAAGTGATTTTCACGCGCGCTAATTGCCTAGTTCGGAAGCGAACTGCAAGTACTATTCACCTCCACTTCGGTGAATAATCGTACAATATTTTGATTCATCCTCTCCCATTTCATTTCAAGCATCTCCTCTAATACTGCCCAGACCTATTTACTTAACTCTTATCCTTTCACGCACGTTCTACGTACGGCAAAACCTACGCGACAATATAAATACACCTTAAACGTAGTTCCATATCAAATTCCAGGTTTTTTTAAAAAGGTGTATGCCATTCACACAAATCGAAATCGCGAGAGTACGGAAAAAAGTTGAAAAGCCTTCAGCACCTACGCACGAACGTGCGTTTCTCGCAAGTTCGTAAATAAAACGTTTTCTTTTCGCACGTTTTCCGCATGGAAAAGCTTTCTCCTCAAACCTCTGGTAATCATTGTGGAATGTCTGAAGACCTTTTTAACCCTTTAATTACCATCAGTGACCAAGATAAAACTTCTCCTTACAATATCAATACAATATCAAGGAAACAGGTAATGGGAATAAAGAAAAATACTTATTAGGGGATTATTAGTTGATCCAACACCAAATTCTCTAAACTAACATCACAAAAACTATGTGGCAGACAGTAAGGAGAATTACTAATGAGAATTTGGGAGTTTACAGGTTAAGACGTTTCTGGTAATTTTGGTGCACCTACACCAGTAAACTTACTTTTTATTCATATCGTGTCTAAGGGGGGGAATGTAGAAAACTGACCGCCAATAAGGGGAGGAGGGAGGGCAAAAGACCATTAAAGGTCCTGGAACCCACCTCCCCCCCTCCCTTGGCGATATATAACGAACGGTCCTTAACTTTTCCTCTTCCACAGAGCAAAAGAAGACAACAAATTGCTCTCAAAATGATGTAAATGGACAAATATATATATGTATATGTATATATATATATAATTTATAACAATTTTAATTTCCTATTCACTGGTTTTTTTTTGTTTTCATCTAGGTGAAAAGAGTTCCAGCGATGCGCCTTTACGAGGTATCGTAAACGATGCTTTTAGAGAGTTTTAGATCCATGCCACGTTTGGTGTGATTGCCGCAAACATAAAACCAGTTTGCAATTTGTGGTTAGAAGTTAGAAGTTTTGAGACTTTCAGCGTTTTAGATCGACGTCGGCTTTCGACTGAAAAAGTCAACATGTTCGCCGCCATCTTGAATTACACAGAAAATGAAGGTCCTTCATTTCAAACGCAAACTGTGGCTACAAGATTGGTTTCCCAGCGTTCCAAACGGATTGGTTGTAGCAGGAGCCCATTACTCGGAGCATCCATACCAGTTGTACCCTTGGGTCAATCCTGTCCCGTATCTTTTTATTTTTAGTTATGAAGAAAAGACTTCACCTCATATATTCTTATAGGCCATACGTGAGCACTTTCGAACAGGAAGACAAAAACCGTCGAGGGAGCTCAAGTACCTGAAACCGCCCTGTCCGAAAGTATAACGTGCACGGCAAACGGCAAACATGACTGCTGGAGTCTGGTCACGTGACCCTAGACGTTTGCAGTCACATATGTATTCAGAAACAAACATGGATACTAACGTTCGGGTGTCAAGGGTTGATAGACTGCCGAGATATATACAATCCTTCCTGTATTTTGGGGCTTCTCACCCCAACCTCCAGCCCAAAATTTCAAACAGTGCGAAAATAAAACTTGATGGAAACGTTCTAGATATTTATTTTAGGAAAGAGATATTAGCAACATTTTTTAACACCGTGACTTACTTACTTGATGACCCGTTTACTGCCTCTGACATGAAGCAAGCAATGAGGTGTACTAAATGCGACACGGCAAGTCTTAATCTCGCTTTCCTGTTGTCTGTGTAAATTTATTACTTCATTTTCTTTTCAGTTTTCTTTCTGGTCAGATAAATAGTCACTCTATATTCCAATTACAATTGCCGTTGTGATTTGTTATATCCATATGTTATTCTGGGAATTTGAGCAGGTTGACTATTTTTACGACAAATGGTTTGAATTTGCCAGTTATCACGTGCAACGGCCAAATGTTTTAGCCCTTTTATGGCTTATGGTAAACCTCATCGAGACTCAGTCTTCGCCTATTCATTGTGTTTTCTTGTGGGACGGCGTCACGTCGTAAGCAACCATCATGACATATTGAAGTAACAAGAAAAAAATATGGAAATATCAATAGCCCGGAATTTGAATGATAAGCATACAGTTAGTTTAACATAAACCAAAGGGAAATATATAGTGAGCGACTTGGAAATTTTTAGATAGAAAAGAACACAAATGTTATTGGTTTGTAAAACAAGACTTGTTATAGAAAGTTATTATTTTAATGAAGAAAGGTAAAATGGTTTCCGTGTTTACATAGCCTGATGTAAACATGCGTGAGGTTGGGAGAACACGAGATAAGTGTAGGAATCGCTTCTCCCAACCTCCCAAGTGTTTACATCAGGCTATGTAAACATGGAAAGCATTTTACATTTCTTTTATAAAATAACTAACGAAAGGGGAACGAAAACCGCGTTTACATACGCTCATGTAAGATGCTTTTTTGGCCGATCAGAGCACGCGTACTATTTGAATTATTTTATAAATTAATGTGTTACACTTTCGATCACTGTCCACACGGGTGGTCCAGCCAAAAATGATGTTTGGCTTGTGGCGAAGCAGAAAAAAGAATTTGAGAACACCTAAACGATTTTTATAAGCACGTGTCCTAAACCCTTTTCATGGGCAAAAAATAAAAGAACAATTTTTTTCGACGGGAAGTCAAGAGGAGCGCTTATAGCATTCATTTGAGATCATGATCATGAGAAAAGAGGAACTGATCAGGTAGAGCTCTTGATTGTTAAACAAATTCTCCTTGTCAGCTCCTTATGAAATGTATAGAGAACAGTATGGAGAATATGCATACTAATGTTAGGGTGTAAACGGGGTTAACCGTTAACCGTAAAAGGGCCAAAATAATTTAGTCGTTAGGTGTAAACTTTGTCGTAAAAATAGTCAGCCTTAAAATTCTTTCTTTAATCGAGACGGGTAGAAAATTACCTGGAAGTCGTCATATGGCCAAATATTAATCGTTACCCGTGAAAGTACCCCTCGGGCCATCACTTCATCGGAAAACATCACAAAAACAATGGGTTGAAAATAGCCTGAGGACTCAAGGGGCCTTCATAGGTAAAAATGCATTACCTCATAGACATGTGACTCGATGATTGATTCATATGATATACGAATATAACTTTATCAGATTTATCATTGAACTAGCATAACAAATAACAAATACATTTAACAGAAATTCAACTGATGGATTAGTCGCCCTCGATCCTAAAAGTACCATCATTAGAATAAAAATGTATTCGAGTTTTATAAAACTGGTCGAAAGGTCTATAAGACCTAAAAAACCTAAATCTAAAAAATGGTCGCTAACGCCCAAAATGGTTTTCCTTCTCCTTTCCCTTCTCTGGGTTTGTCGTATTGGGAAAAAAATCACACCCTTTCACAGAACAATGAGATAACAACCTTTTACAATGATCTTTTAAAAAACACGACACTAACTGGTTCCTTATTTCCGAAAGATTTTCATCATGTGATTTTAAAAATGAACCTTATGGGTGAGCTTCAATTTTAGAAATAAATGAAAGAAACCAACCGCGACGTGACTCAAACTTGCATTTTCTATTTCCTGTTTGACTGTGACGATAATTTTACACCCAACACAAGTGTTATTGGTTTGGAAAACAAGACTTGTTATAGAAAGTTATTATTTTAAATTAATGTGAATTGACTCGTTACACTTTCGATCGCTGTCCACACGGGTGGTTCAGCCAAGAATGATTTTTGGCTTGTGGCGACGCAGAAAAAAGAATTTGAGAACACCTAAACGATTTTTTCTTTAAGCACGTGTCCTAAACCCTTTACATGGGAAAAAAATAAAAGAAAAATTTTTTTCGACGGGACGTCGAGAGGAGCGCTTATAGCATTCATTTGAGATCACGACCTCGAGAAAAGAGGAAATGGTCACGTAGAGCTCTTGATTGTTAAACAAATTCTCCTTGTCAGCTCCTCAGGAAATGTATAGAGAACAGTATAGAGAATATGCATACTAATGTTAGGGTGTAAAGGGGGTTCACCGTTAACCGTAAGAGGGCAAAAAAAAAATTAAGTCGTTAGGCGTAAACTTTGTCGTAAAAATAGTCAGCCTTAAAAATTATTTCTTTAATCGAAACGGGAAGAAAATAACCTAGAAGTCGTAAAATAGCCAAATTTTAATCGTTACCCGTAAAAGCACCATATCGGTACCATCACCCCATTGGAACCCACAAGCAATATCCTACCGTGCACTATCAAAAAACAATGGGTTGAAAATAGCCTGAGGACTCAAAGAGCCCTCATAGGTAAAAATGCATTACCTCATAGACATGTAATTCGATGAATGATTCATATGATATGCGAATATAACTTCATCGGATTTATCATTGAACTAGCATAAACAAGTTCGCAGAGAGGTCGAGAAGAAGAAACTGCTTTCAGCGAGAAGACAGAACTCACAATGAAGCTCGTTGCTGTTCTTTGCCTTGTTTTCTGTTTGGTTTGTATCATCGTAGGTATGTGTGCTCTAGAATAATCGTAATAATAACAAATTTATTTAAGGAGGGTAACACACAACAGTAATTCAACTGATGAATTAGTCGCCCTCGATCCTAAAAGTACCGTCATTAGAATAAAAATGTATTCGAGTTTTATAAAACTGGTCAAAAGGTCTATAAGAATATAAGCTACAAACTAGATAAAATGAAAAAAGCCGCTTTAGTCAGGTTAAATCGCATCCGGACTGAGAATCCTACTTAACCTTCTGTGTAGTCTAAAAAAATGATCGCTAACACCCAAAATAGTTTTCCTTCTCCTTTCCCCTTTCTGGGTCTGTCGTATTGGAAAAAAATATCACACGCTTTCGCAGAACAATGAGATAACAACCAATTACAATGATCTTTTAAAAAACACGACACTAACTGGTTCCTTATTTCCGAAAGATTTTCATCAAATGATTTTAAAAATGAAGCCAATGGGTGAGCTTCAATTTTAGTAGTAAATGAAAGAAACCAACCGCAAGGTGACTCAAACGTGCATTTTCTATTTCCTATTTGAGTGTGACGCTAATTTTACGCCCATAATTCGTTTGTTTCCCTGGTTGTCAGTCGGCTGTTGTGATAACTTTGGTACAGGTTTCACAGCGCCTGATTGTCGGGCACCGGTCCTTAACCATCATAATACTATTGAACCCAGAGTTTGAAATATTTCCTTTTGAAGTTTTAAGAGCAATAATTGTACTCTTATGGTTTTTTTCTCATGCATTTACCTATATTGACTATCCGATAGCAGTACTTGATCTTAGTATATACCACTATAGTGAATAGTGATTTTCACGCGCGCTGATTGGCTAGTTCGGAAGCGAACTGCAAGTACTATTTACCTCCACTTCGGTGAATAATTGTACAATATTTTGATTCATCCTCTCCCATTTCATTCCAAGCATCTCCTCTAATACTGCCCAGATCTATTTACTTAACTCTTACACTTTCACGCACGTTTTACGTACGGCAAAACTTACGCGACATTATAAACACCTTAAACGTAGTTCCATACCAAAGAAAACTGACCGCCAATAAGGGGAGGAGGGAGGGCAATAAGACCATTAAAGATCCTGGAACCCACCTCCCCCCCCTCCCTTGGCGATAAAATATATAACGAGCGGTTCTTAACTGATCCAGTTTTTCCTCTTCCACAGAGCGAAAGAAGACAGCTCGCTCTCAAAATGATGTCAATGGTTATATATATATATATATATATATATATATATAACCATTGGGGTGGCTATATAGCCTTACCTCCATCCTAGCATCAGCACTGCACTGATGAGGCCCAGAAGGCCGAAACAGTACTGTCTGCAGTTAGTTATATATATATATAATTTTTTAAATTTACCATTCACTGGTTTTTTTTTCATCTAGGTGAAGAGAGTTCCAGCGATGCGCCTTTACGAGGTATCATAAACACTACTTTTAGAGAGTTTTAGATCCACGTTTGGTGTGATTACCGCAAACGTAAAACCTGTTAGAAATTGTGGTTAGAAAATAGAAGTTTTGAGACTTTCAGCTTTTTAGATCGACGTCGGCTTTCGACTGAAAAAGTCAACATGTTCGCTGCCATCTTGAATTACACAGAAAATGGAGGTCCTTCATCTCAAACACAAACTGTGGCTGAAAGATTGGTTCCTAGCGTTCCAAACGGATTGGTTGTAACAGGAGCCCATTACCCGGAGCAATTATACCAGTTGTACCCTTGAGACAATCCTGTCCCGTATCTTTTTATTTTTAGAACTAAGATACGTGGGGGGCTCTTTAATTTCCCGCAAAACCACGCTGACGTTCGCACAACACCATTAAAAAGAGAAAAAATGGAAATTTTCCGCCCTCTTCGCCATTATTAAAGGACTATCGTGTGGCCTGCATGTGACATAAACAATAGAGGACCACGGCTCTCTTATGATTGGCTATTATGTAAACACCCGCGAAAAACCCCGTGGAAGGCGCCTCTCAAAATAAAAAGATACGGAACAGGGTTTACTCAGAGGGTAAGTATGGAAGATTGAAGCTCCGGATAATGGGCTCCTGGTTATGAAGAAAAGACTTCACCTCACATATATTCTTATAGGCCATACGCGAGCACTATCGAACAGGAAGACAAAAACCGTCAAGGGAGCATAAGTACCTGAAACAGCCTAGCCCGAAAATAAAACGTGGACAGCAAACGGCGAACATGACCGCTGGAGTCTGGTCACGTGACCCGAGACGTTTTTGGTCTCACGTATTCTGAAACAAACATATATACTAATGTTCGGGTGTCAAGGGTTAATAGACTGCCGAGATATATACAATCGTTCCTGTATTTTCATCCGCGATCGTAACCATCACATTTAAACTGCATGCCTTGTTGTTGGTTTTTTTTCTATCCTTTTAGAATGCAACGATAGAGAAAAGGCCACGAAAAATTGCCCAGCTGGGAAGAAATGTATGGCTGTTATTGGGAAGAGAAGAAGAAGTCGCCTTATATGTGTAACTCAGGGGAAGAGCGGCGATCAGCCAGAGTAAACTATTCCACGCGACGAGTCCCGTAAATCAAAGGAATAAAACGCTAAATTGTTTCAAGACGTATATAATTAAAGTGTTTTAGAAATCATGAAGTTTCAATTGTCATTGACGCAACACAGCAGTCAAATGTCGGAGATGTGCAATTGGATCAAATTTGGCTTCCTCGCCCCAATCTCCAGCACTAAATCTCAAACAGTGCGAAAATAAAACTTGATGGAAACGTTCTAGATATTTATTTTAGGAAAGAGATATTAGCAACGTTTTTTAACACCGTGACTTACTTACTTGATGACATGTTTACTGCCTCTGACATGAAGCAAGCAATGAGGTGTACTAAATACGACACGGCAAGTTCTAATGTCGCTTTCCTGTTGTCTGTGTAAATTTATTACTTCACTTTCTTTTCAGTTTTCTTTCTGGACAGATAAATAGTCGCTCTATATTCCAATTACAATTGCCGTTATGTTTTGTTATATCCATATGTTATTCTGGGAATTTAAGCAGGCTGACTAGGTTTACGTCAAATGGTTTAAATTTGCCAATGTTAACGTCCAACGGCCAAATGTTTTGGCCCTTTTACGGCTTATGGTAAACGTCATCGAGACTCAGTCCTCGCCTATTCATTGTGTTGTCTTGTGGGACGGCGTCACGTCGTAAGCAACCATCATGACATACTGAAGTAACAAGAAATAAATATGGAAATATCAATAGCTCGGAATTTGAATGAAAAAAATAAGATAGGCATACAGTTAGTTTAACATAAATCAAAGGGAAACAAATAGTGACCGACTTGGAAATTTTTAGATAGAAAAGAACACAAGTGTTATTGGTTTGGAAAACAAGACCTGTTATAGAAAGTTATTAGTTTAAATTAATGTGTTACACTTTCGATCGCTGTCCACACGTGTTAGAAGAATTCCTCTCTAACACTCGGTTGAATTTCCTTTATTTTCTGGTTGAACTCTGAGTACAATTCTTACTTTCGGGGTGTAGCCCAGTCTGGACCTTATTCACCACAGTTCAGCTTATTCCTTTCGACATAAGTCCACACTGCTCTATTTTGCTATATTCTCTGATTGAAAGATGCTGTGCACCAGCCTATAAAGGCGGCACTAAAGGTGACACTACGAAGCTGTCAATCTTCTTCCATCGTCATCACTCTATCTCAATCAGCGAATCACGTTAAGTTACGTACGACAGACCCTGCATAATTAGTTTGCGTCTTCGAGTTGTTTACGCTGTTACAAAAGCATTTTCTACCTTAAATTTCTTACCTTTATGATTAAGATCGGCCAGAACAGAAGCAAGATTGATAATATAAAAATTCTAATAAACTTAGTAACAGAATTAAAATCATGCTTGAAAAGGTATCTTAAAAGAAAATTGTACTTGAAGGTTGTTACATAACAGCAGAGTAAACACATATTCGAAGAAGAAAGGGCGTACCCAAGGTACCGCCCTTAAGAAAACTACGTGCTATTTACATAAGTTATATAATTACAAATTCAGTGCGGCAGATGAAAGTACTTCACGTTTACACCTTAAATCATCTCTAAGAAAAAGAGGGCAAAAACTAAAAACTATTTTCCTGATCGGGAATTGGACATGGATTTAGCCTAAAAACGAGGGTGTTAAGTGGATAAAAGTATAAAAGGGGGTTATTTCTGGGAAAGTCCTGTACGGGATCAATTTTATAGGGTAGAGTCATTTCTTGGTACTCAATTATTTTTCTCAGCAACATAATGAAAATATACCGGTAACTAGCCGCAAACCGCAGTTTACGCAAAAACATCTGTCTCCATGTCAAATTCACAATCATAATAATGAAATGGTGACCAAACTCTATCTGTTAGATAAGACTGCCAAAAGGAATAAGACATGATCAACTGGCGCATTACAATGTTTACGGAATGGCTCATGCTAATATATTATTTCCCTTTATCTTCACGTTCAAATAAGTCAAAAATCACCCATTATGGAAATTCTTGCTAGATGCCAATTTTGTCTTTTAACACACGGGTGGTCCAGCCAAAAATGATGTTTGGCTTGTGGCGACGTAGAAAAAAGAATTTGAGAACATCTAAACGATTTTTTAAGCACGTGTCCTAAACCCATTTCATGGGCAAAAAATAGAAGAACGATTTTTTTCGACGGGAAGTCGAGAGGAACGCTCATAGCATTCATTTGAGATCATGATCATGAGAAAAGAGGAAATGATCAGGTAGAGCTATTGATTGTTAAACAAATTCTCCTTGTCAGCTCCTTATGAAATGTATAGAGAACAGTATGGAGAATATGCATACTAATGTTAGCGTGTAAACGGGGATAACCGTTTGCAATAAAAGGGCCAAAATAATTTAGCCGTTAGGCGTAAACTTTGTCGTAAAATAGTCAGCCTTCAAATTCTTTCTTTAATCGAAACAGGAAGAAATTAGGTGGAAGTTGTCAAATGGCCAAATTTTAATCGTTACCCGTAAAAGTACCCCTCGGGCCATCACCCCATCGGAAAACATCATAAAAACAATGGGTTGAAAATAGCCTGAGGACTGAAGTGGCCTTCATAGGTAAAAATGCATTACCTCATGGATATGTAGTTCGATGAATGATTCATATGATATGCGAATATAACTTTATCAGATTTATCATTGAACTAGCATAAACAGCATTTGTTTCTCTTTTCGCAGAGAAGTTGAGAAGAAGACACTACTATCAGCGAGAAGACAGAACTCACGATGAAGCTTGTTGCTGTTCTTTGCCTTGTTTTGTGTTTGGTTTGTGTCATTGCAGGTATGTGATGCTGCGTGGCATGTCAAGACCATTGATCTTGGCAACGAGGATCGTATGATCAATGAGATCAAATGCCTTTCGATAGTCAAATAGCACGACCCTGACGGCTGCCCCTGTCCCATCTGTAGCCTGTGACCAGAGGTGAAACATCGAGATCAGGGCGAATGAGGTGGAGGATTCGGGGATGCCGCCATACTGATCATAGTCGATCTTCTTGAGAACTGCGGGACCAACATGAGTGGCTACAACGAAGTCTTCCGCGAGTTTCGAGATGGTGGGGGTCAGGGAAATGGGCCGCAGATGCTTACTTGGGTCTTCAACAGGCTTCTGTTTGGGTAGCGGTACAACGTCAGCTACCTTCCACGGCGAGGGCAGCTTTTGCTCTTTATAGCTGGAGTTGAGTATAGCCGTAACGGGTTCAACAAGAACCTCTGCATACTCTCGCAGGAGCCAATTAGGAACACAGTCAGGTCCGGCTGCTTTACGCGGGTTTAATTGCTTCAAAGCAGCCAAGACCGCAGACTCGGATACAGACAACACATAGGGTTCATCCTCGTGGGCTGCGATTGGCATTAATGGCTGAAAGTTTTCCATTTGAGCAAGAAAGGCTGAGTTAATTTTGTTGGCTATTTCAAGTTCGCTCAAATCGCCATCCAAATGTAAGCTGGAAAGAAAAGACTCAGATCTGGAGCAGGGGACCATTCCTGCGACCCGTTTGACAGCGTTCCACCACTGAGAGGGCTTGGTGGACTTGAGATGGTCAACTTTGCTAGCAAAGTACTTGCCACGAAGAGATTTCCGCTCGCGGTTGACGATGTTGCGGTAGCGGCTAAAGGCGTCCTTATCTCCCTTGTTGAACGCTTGCTGGCGCAGCTTGATAAGGTTTTTAAACTCTGCGGTGATCCATGGCGCATCATTAACGTGTGTCTTGAAGTGCTTAACCGGCATGATGTGATCCATACCAATCTGAATTATGTCAACGAACATGCTTAACCTAGCCTCACAGTCATCTCCATTAACTGGAGACCAGTCAATCGACGAGAGATAGCGTCCGAGTTCCAACTTTCTACTTGGTCGTGAGTCTCGCCTTGCCGTGGTTCTCATACTGCAACCGTTGCCCTTGGGTCTCGCTTTGGGTCTCACTAAGACAACATTGTGGTCAGACATGCCAAAGGGGGGAAAGGTTTGCACAGCGTTTGAGTCGTAGAGCTGTGGAAGGTTAGTAAGCAATAAGTCCAAGATTTGGTCACCCCTTGTGGGCTTATCTACTAGTTGCTCCAGCTTGAATTGGGTGGTCAAACGGCGAGTATTTAGGCGGTTGAAATCGCCGCACAACAGGAAACCGCAACTGGAGTACTCTCCTTCCAAAGAAGTGAGGGATGCAGACAGATAGTTCACAAGTGCTGCATCTCTGATGCTGTTGTTGAAGTGTGGATGGTATATGACACCCGCGACGATACAGAGAACTCCGCGTGGAAGTCGGCTGGGTCGTAGCCACGCCCACAGTGCCTCGATGTCAGGATCCGACAGTTTTTCTAGGTGCTTGAATTTGATAGAATTCTCGATGTAGAGGCCAACACCGCCGTGATGGTCTGTGGTGCGGTCACGATGGATAAATGAGTAGCCTGGGATCTGCAGCAGTGAGTCACAGATTGTCTCTCTTAACCACGTCTCGGTAAAGAACCCTAAATTAGGTTTTAGATCCAGGACAACAGAACGAACCTCGTCAATCTTGGGTGCTAGTGACATGGTGTTAGCGAGTAGTGCACTAAGGCCAAACACTGAGTTTTCTTTCCCCTGATTCGATGGAATTATAGGGGCAAAACGTGAAAGGTTTCGCCCGCGCACGCCCGGGGGGCGCTGGGGACCAGAAGGCCGATCCCGCAGGCGATTTCGAGGCTTGATCACCGGAATGGAATCGTTGTTTATTCCAACACGCTGTAAGGTGTCAATCTGAATATTTAATGTGGAAGACGGAGCAGTATGTAAATTACTCTCGCCATTGAGGTTTACCTTTTCGCCAGGGAAGTCGGCTAGAAAACTGCCATAGCTGGACAAGGGCTGTCCCATGGAAGATTCCAGCACCGTACCGGGTCTCGGTAGGACTTGCCTCCTCCTGTTACCACCACGAAGGCCACGACGTGTAGGCTTAACTCTAGATAGACCAAGGGAGGTCAAGCGTTGCCATAAGTCTGGTGCAAGACGGTTGTTAGTTTGGATTGAGGAAGATAAAGACCTTAGAAAGGAGCTCGTATAGATGGCTGCCATACTGGAGAACACTTCTCATACAACAGGGTTCTTTTGCGTAGAAATAATGAGTAAAATCCAAGATTTTCCGGAGATCAGTATTAACACGTGCTACCAGGCGGGCGCTCGTGACATTCTATAAGAATATAAGCTACAAACTAGATAAAATAAAAAAAGGCCGCTTACGTCAGGTTAAGTCGCATTCAGGCTGAGAATCCTACTTAACCTTCTGTGTAGTTTAAAAAATTATCGCTAACACCCAAAATGGTTTTCCTTAATTCTCCTTTCCCCTCTATGGGTTCGTGGTATTGGGAAAAAGTCATACACTTTCGCAGAACAATAAGATAACAACCAGTTACAATGATCTTTTAAAAAACATGACAATAACTGGTTCCTTATTTCCGAAAGATTTTCATCATATGATTTTTAAAATGAACCTTATGGGTGAGCTTCAACTTTAGAAATAAATGAAAGAAACCAACCGCGACGTGACTCAAACGTGCATTTCCTACTATATTTGACTGTGGTGATAATTTTACGCCAATCATTCTTTTTTTTCCCTGGTTGTCAGTCGGCTGTTATGATAAATTTGGCACAGGTTTCACAGTGCTTGATTGTCGGGCAACGGTCTTTAACACAATAATACATCATAATACTGTTGAACCCAGAGTTTGAAATATTTCCTTTTGAAGTTGTCAGAGCAATAATTGTATTCTTATGGTTTTTTTTCTCATGCATTTACCTACATTGACTATCCGATAGCAGTACTTGATCTTAGTATATACCACTCAAGTGAATAGTGATTTTCATGCGCGCTAATTGGCTAGTTCAGAAGCAAACTGCAAGTACTATTCACCTCCACTTCGGTGAATAATTGTACAATATTTTAATTCATCCTCTCCCATTTCATTCTAAGCATCTCCTCTAATACTTCCCAGACCTATTTACTTAACTCTTATCCTTTCACGCACGTTTTGCGTACGGCAAAACTTACACGACAATATAAAAACACCTTAAACGTAGTTCCATATCAAATTCCAGGTTTTTTCAAAGGCGTATGCCATTCACACAAATCGAAATCGCGAGAGTACGGAAAAAAGTTAAAGAGCCCTCGACGCCTACGCACGAACGTGCGTTTCTCGCAAGCTTGTAAATAAATCGTTTTCTTTTCGCACGTTTTCCGCATGGAAAAGCTTTCTCCTCAAACCTCTGGTAATCATCGTGGAATTTCTGAAGGGCTTTTGACCCTTTAACTACCATGAGTGACCAAGATAAAACTTCTCCTAACAATATCAATACAATATCAAGGAAACAGGTAATGGGAATAAAGAAAAATATTTATTAGGGGATTATTAGTTGATCCAACACCAAATTCTCCAAACTAACATCACAAAAACTATGTGGCAGACAGTAAGGAGAATTACTAATGAGAATTTGGGAGTTTACAGGTTAAGACGTTTATGGTAATTTTGGTGCACCTACACCAGTTTACTACTTACGTTTTATTCATATCGTGTCTAAGGGGGGGAATGTAGAAAACTGAAAACTGACCCGAGGGGAGGAGGGAGGGCAAAAGACCATTAAAGGCCCTTGGCGATAAGATATATAACGAACGGTCCTTAACTTTTCCTCTTCCACAGAGCGAAAGAAGACAACAAATTGCTCACAAAATGATGTCAATGGACATATATATATATATATATATATATATATATATATATATATATATAATTTATAACAATTTTAATTTGCTATTCACTGTTTTTTTTTTTCATCTAGGTAAAAAGAGTTCCAGCGATGTGCCTTTACGAAGTATCGTAAACGATGCTTTTAGAGAGTTTTAGATCCCCGTTTGGTGTGATTACCGCAAACACAAAACTAGTTAACAATTGGTGGTCAGAAGTTAAAAGTTTTGAGACTTTAAGTTTTTTAGATCGACGTCGGCCTTCGACTGAAAAAAACAACATGTTCGCCGCCATCTTGAATTACACAAAAAATGGAGGTCCTTCATTTCAAACACAAACTGTGGCTAAAAGATTGGTTTCCCAGCGCTCCAAACGGATTGGTTAGGACAGGAGCCCATTACCCGGAAAAAAATGGTTAACGCTTTTCGCCATTATTGAAATACGTTCGTGCGGTTTGCATGTGTAGCTCTCTTATGATTGGCTATTATGTAAACACCCGCGAAAAAACCCGTGGGAGGTGCTTCTATAAATAAAAAAGATACGGGACAGGGTTGACTCAGAGGGTAAGTATGGAAGATTGAAGCTCCGGATAATGGGCTCCTGGTTATGAAGAAAAGACTTCACCTTACTTATACTTATAGGCCATACGTGAGCACTTTCGAACAGGAATAGAAGAGGCGTTGAGGGAGCTCAAGTACCTGAAACTGCTGTGCCCGAAAATAAAACGTGGACGGCAAACGGCGAACATGACTGCTGGAGTCTGGTCACGTGACCCCTTGACCTTTTCAGTCACACGTATTTAGAAACAAACATGGATCTAAAACTCACCATTCTGTTAACAAACAGGACTAAAATTTTAACCCTAAGAATGACAAACATCTAGTTTCGTCTGACAATTATACTGCTGACTCTTTCATTTGAGATCATGATCATGACAATAGAGGAAATGATCACCTAGAAGCTCTTGATTGCTAAACAAATTCTCCTTGTCAGCTACTCAGGAAATATATAGAGAACAGTATGGAGAATATGCATACTGATGTTTGGGTGTAAAGGGTTATAGACTGCCGAGATATATACAATCGTTCCTGTATTTTCATCCGCAATCTTAACCATCACAATTAAACCGCGTTTTTTTTTTCTATCCTTTAAGCATGCAACGATAAAGAGAAGGCCTCGAAAGATTGCCAAGCTGGGTTCATATGTATTGCTGTTCGCGAGGGGAGAAGAATTCGCCTTGAATGTAGAGATTTGAGGAGGAAAGGAAATAGACCTGGACTATTCCACGCGACGAGTCCCGTAAATCAAAGGAATAAAACCCTGAATTGTTTGAAGACGTATATAATTAAAATGTTTTAGAAAACATGAAGTTTCAATTGTCATTGACGTAACACAGGGGTCAAATGTCGGACATGTGCAATTGGATCAAATTTGGCCCAAAAATTTCAATCTGTGCGAGAATTGAAACGTTCTAGATATTTATTTCAGGGAATAGATATTAGCAACATTTTTTAACACCGTGACTTACTTACTTGATGACCCGTTTACTGCCTCTGACATGAAGCAAGCAATGAGGTGTACTAAATACGACACGGCAAGTCCTAATCTTGCTTTCCTGTTGTCTGTGTGACTTTATTACTTCACTTTCTTTTCAGTTTTATTTCCGAATAGATAAATAGTCGCTCTATATTTCAACTACAATTGCCGTGGCGATTTCTTATATCACTACGTTATTGTGGGACAGTGAGCAAGCTCCATTCCATGCGGGAAAGAGGCTGAACGGTTGTCCCCCCATGCCGTGATGCACAACATCTTGCAATAAAATGTTTTCTAGTGATGCAACGGGCATTTGCTGAGTCAAGCTCTGCGCTGCGTTTGGTACGTTGTTCCCAAACACTGCAAAGCTTCGCACCCCACCTGGAAGCACACAACAGCCAGCGGTCCACATCGAATTTGGAATAGATATCGCTGGACAAACGTTGCGCCTCCCTGCTGGACCCAACTGGGCCACAGGAGGTGCGTTCACTCCTGGAGCGGTGGTTTGAATGTGAAGGAACGAGGCACCTGTCAACAGGTACAAACGTCCGCCATTGCCCGTGCATTGCGGAGCGAACGCTCGTATCCTCGCCTCAAACTGAGCCCATAAGCCGCGGTTGAAGGTACGATATTGGGGTACAGCGTTGGTGTAGACATAAGTGGAACAAGCGCTGTCTCTAGTGCTGGAGTATGTGGCCCCAGGGACGAGGTGACCTTTGTCGATTTGCTGACCCTGAGTTTGATATATTGGAGTGCTTCCATGTGTGCCTATACCTTGAATGTGAGGATACAGTTACTGATTAGGTTAGTTCTCCAACAGACGCCATCATGCAGTCAGAAAGGCAGCACAGACGAACGGACAGATGGAGAAAATACCAACTGACGGACCTAGAGAAGGACTTACAAATAGACCTACCAATAGCGAGACAATCGGGCTGGTAGATGGCCACAAAGACAGACGATTTCGAGTCTCTATTTGTCAGAAGAGTATGGGACGGTCAGGAAACAGTGTAATCAAGTATCGTCAAGGTCTTTCCCGACATACAAAAACCCAACCTCTTCAGAAAGCAGACAGACAGATGGATAAATGGAGAGACAGACAGGCACTCAGACAGCAGACAGACACAGTAGGCAGACACTCGTACAGTACACAGACAGATGGACAAATGGAGAGACAGACAGACGCTCAGACGGCAGACAGACAGACTGACAGGTGGACAGGCAGATAGACACACGTATGGACGACCGGAGGAACGAACAGACATAAAAAGAAAAAAAAAAGCACATTTTTGCGGGAAAATCAGAAAATGAGGTGATACGAGTAGGGGGTCAGGGAGAGAGACCTGCTTACTGAAAAGCCGACCAATATCACCTTTTACATTTAATTTCCGTGTATTTACCTTTTGATCGCCTCCAATGTGGCTGGCGAGCAAGATTATTGGTGTTGAAATTCACGTTTGTTGGTGTCAATACGTAGGCTGAGAACACAGCAATGCCTTGCCTTTCGTCAAACATCGTTGCGTAATAAACTACACCACTAAATTGCTGGCAAATATATTTTATATTCCCTAAATTGTGTCCCGTTCGCAGACCTACGGGTGGGATTCCATTAGCGAAAAATTGAGTGTAGCAAGGCTGGTGAGGATTAGTGAAGACCAAGAGTGGAGCAGGCACTGCTCGAGTCTGCGCATCATCCTCGATAAAGGCTTCGTAAGATCTGTTGTTGGTGCGGTTTGAATAATCATTTCCTATTGAAAGATGAATATTAAGTTACATATGGGTCCGTTATCTTCATGGGTTTATTGCCGTGAAGCGTTTCTATGCTCAAAAGTAATTTTGTTATTTTGTTATATTATTAGCTGTTTATCAAGCAAGTTGTTATTTCGCTAACGCTTAAGTATCTTCGAAGATTGTAGCAGGATGCATTGCTGCATGAAATAAAAAAAATCAATTCTGCGAACAATGGTGTATCTAAACAGGTATTTCTAGGGCGTCCAGCGCGAAGGGAATGAGGGGAATGATTGTCAAGTAACCCACGTTTGAAAGGAAATCAGAGCCCACGAATCTTTGTAGAAAGTGTGCAAGCCTTGACAACCCGCACTAAATTTCGTACATGGGTGTGGATCTCCTTATCTAGTAAGTGTAACATTTTTGTAACCTAAAGTCAGAATGGAAAAGAGTTGATAGATCGTGAAACAGAACGGGTTACGCTGAATTGTCGAGAGTAAAGTCAGAAACGAGCGAAAGTAAACAGTGTAAGATGGTTGACAAAACTGAAAAGAAAAAGCTTTTTCGATCCAATTTAGCGTCAACGTTAATTATGAGAATACAAATTATCAAAGTGGCTTAGCAAGAAAGTCTTTCTGATTGGACAACTCAATTCAAAAAGTGATATGAAATCAGTGTATTGCAGTGAAATGATATCATCATAGTCACGACTTCATTACCCTGATATCTACAATATGTAATGATACTTGTTATTATTATTACGAGGGAGCGTATGTTTTCGCCTTTCATCAAAAGTCAATCAGGTAATTGCGTAATAAGGTGTCTTTTCGTTCTTCTACGAACAAAAGCAGTTCGCTACTAGAGATTTACTTAATATCTGGCAGTTATGAAATAAAAATCAGATCTTGAATGATGGACAATTTTTTTCCATTTTCATAAAATATTAAGTTGTGGTAGGAAATTGTGATACCTCATAGAACCTTATAACATCAAATAATAAAGATGAGAATAATATTGAAAGTTTATAACCGGTAGTATCCCAACCATATTTAACTATAAATTAAAAGTAAAACAAGAGAGTAAATGTCACTGAAATTCAATCAGTGTCCTGGAATAACTCGGCGATGATAGTTACATGTAGATTCAAAGTTTAAGAGATCTTCACAAAGCAAATTTTGCCATGAAACAGCAGCTTCACAAATTTCCTTCCTACAAAAAAAACAAATTTCTCCTCTTACTTTTCTTGTGGCTCTTGTTCAACCTGCATTCAGTGGTTTCCACATTTGATGACACCCAGGCAATAACAATCAGAGACGATAAAACTTTCGTGACAGATTCCTTCATCGTTCGCAAGAATGAGAAATTCTCCAAAACTTTTTCAACAATAAATAGGTAACGAAACCTCCTCGAAACTTAAACAAAACGCCGCGTACGACTAGATTATGAGAAAGGATATCTAGGTTTTCCACCGAAAATGCCAATCCAATGGGACTCGAGTTCACCTAACTCATCTCCTATCGTAATGCTGTAAGCCTCTTGAAACATTACACTTCGATGAATCATTGGCGACAGTCGTCAGGAGAATCTCCTTCAGATGATGAATTTCACCATCAGTAAGAAATTAAACCTTCCTGCTTAAGATTGCAATGTTAAAAAAAATGCTAAATGAAGCTTGGAACTATTGATGAAAATTCTTTTAAAAATTCTCCAAAATGGAATTTTAGCATTGAAAAATCACCGGTGAAACCTTTTAAGAATCCGTCAAAAGTAATCTAGCGAGACATCACTTTTCAAGAACAAGGCTGGTGTCTGTTAAGATACTTTTAATATCTTAGTTATTGGTTTTTGACTTATCGTGAGGTTTGCATAACCAGATATTAATTTTCTTTGTTCCTTTGTGCCTTTTATAAACAAAGATGAGGTTTGTTGCGATCTACATTGCAAATTCATACTTCTTAATACTTTTTATTGTGTTATCATCACTGTACCCTTACATCATAAACAACGCAAAGCTTTGAATAAGTTATGACTATAGTAAACGGCTATCAGGCCATCCAAGTGGTAATTAGGAAAGGGAAGACCTTAAGGTAAAAGGGAGTAGCATATTAAAATTAATATACGTTTATTCTGAGCTGTCGTTCAGCTTCTGTGGTTGCCATATGCAATAAACTTTTCTGCGGCCAAGAAACCCGGTAAATACCCGGAAATTGATTAATATAAAGCAAGTAACAGTGGTATCTAAATTTTTCGAGCAATCGATGCTAAGGATCAAGTAATACAAAAACAGGAGAACGAAACGAAGGCGGACAAATATTCGAAATACACTAAAACCAGCCAATCACAGCGGAGCATAGTGCCCACTTAGTTTAAGGAAACACATAATAAGTCGAACCCATTGCCTGAGGAAGTCTTGTATGCACTTGGGAAGAAACTATAAATTAAGACAAGCAACAAATGCTTTATAATAATTTATTTCACCACGATCGATAGCCGTACTCTTAAATGACTTTCTTTTTTTGTTCTATCCACCCGCTGCTGCTTGAGGAAGCTGTGCAGCATTGTTATTCACGCAGTTTGCAAGTCCTGGAAACAGATTCACTTCAGGTCCACCTAAGCCACTTCGGGTGACATCGGTTGTGAGGATGTTTTGAAGCTGGGCAAGGCTTATCTGACTTATGAAGGGTAGCTGGTTTGCATCGTTATTTCCAATCACCGCAAAACTCTCTGCCTGGCCATTTGGAGCCACGCAACAACCAGCGGTCCACATCGAAATGGGGATAGTAATTGATGGGTAATTTTGGACTGGACCTAGTTGGTTAGGTTGTAGTAGTGTTACTTGCAATTGGTTGTTCTGAACCTGAACGAAAGAAGTGCCAGTTAACAGAAAGAGCACTCTATTGTTCTGCACACAGGTGTTTTGGGCATAAATTCGTATTTTCCTTTCATACTGGGACCACTGACCGCCGTTAAAAGCTCCTACTTGTGGAACGGCGTTTGTGTGTCTGTAGGTTGAGCATAAGCGCTCTTCAGAGCTCGAGTAAGTTTCTGCTGGGACTAAGTGACCCTTTTGAAACGGTTGATTCTGGTAAATGTTGTCGCTGCCTTGCCTCAGTATACCTTAAAGAGTCAAGTTTGATATGTCATTTTATCATACCTAAGTTCGGCTTGCTCCAAAAACATGAGTAAACATTGCACTTATATCTTTTCATGTGATGGTAACAATGTCATCCAGGTAACTGTATTTATCAAAATTACAGTTTTACGTTTCACGAACGAACATTTAAGATCCTCTTATTTTGGCAGATTAAGTGTTTAGAGCTATAACCTTTCAACGTCAAAATGCCAGGGGCACCCTCCCTACTGTCAAGTCAGATATTCACAGATCATCGGCGATAATAGACCGAAGAAGGACGCGGGAGATGGGGGGGGGGGTATTTCCAATCCCTATTCCTCAAAAAATTCAGTGTATTGGATCGTCACAATTTGCAAAAAGAATCCTACACCTTGAGCAATTATTTTTCTCAACGATAGTTCCTTCATCCCTACCTGGTTCTCTCTTCCATCCTCTTGTTCCCCCTGGCGCCTGACCAAAGTTAATTGTTCCTTGATCCAACTTGTACCCGGCATACACCGCAATTCCCTGATTTTCATCGAACATTGTGGCGTAAAAGACATCTTGACTACCTGCTATTTGTCGGCAGATGTATCTTATGGTGTTCAGATTTTTTCGGAGACCTGCTGGAGGTTGGTTATTCACAAAGAATTGTCTGAAGCAAGCCTGGTAAGGATCATGAACAGATCTCCGGAATAATTTGATATGGTTTTCCTCTTGCTCAGTGCTGTTTCTTAGGACTGCACGACCATTGGCACCTGACGAAGTAAAATTGAGACCTGAGAAATCACACTTGTACCAGAGACAACATATTGACAGAACGAAGCTTTATGTCTTACAGAGCAACTCGCACTAATCAAATATCGCCGAATATCGTCGGATGGACCAACAGGACATACAAAAACGAACGTAAGCTGACAGTTTTACAGCTTCAATGTCAAAAAATGCGGATTCTTTTTCGGGAACGATGCTCACTTAAAACTAATTGAACAGAAAAGATTGTCAGCAAATATATCACACAAGTTATTCAAGACTTTTATCCAAACTTCTCAGTAAACAAAGCAGATGGACGTTAATAATTGTAGCTGTCGTACAGATGCGTTGAATATCATCAGTCCAAAATGTGCATGGATAAGAAGGTAACGAAATAAATTGTGGATATTTTTCAGGGCTGAATCTTAATTCTTACTTTTCCACCTTTTATTTTTTTCGCTGATCATCACGAGCTTATCTATTGAAGTCTTGTGAGCGTCCAACTCACTGAAAAGAACCAAAACCATGCACAGAACTACCGCAAACGAAAAATAGTTCAATTGTCCGTAGAAGAGAGTATTTATAACTTAAAACGTCATTGTAGTTAGCCGATGTTGGCTTCTCAGAGATACATCAGTGGCCCGAGAGATTCACTGATTGATGATTGCTCCTCTACCTGTTGCAATTATTTTGTTCAGCAGTGGTAAAGGAATTTCATTTTAAAGGGAAGCATTATAAACAAAAAGAAACCTAATGAACAGCGAATGCCTTTAGCGTAAGATTTCGAGCTGATATGATCCTAGCACGTGTTCTATTACACTACAACCCTCTTCATCTGACATTTCAGAAATCTTCTCTTGGTTATCTTACTTTTTTAGCATAACTCAATTTGGAATTGTTGTTGGCGCTAAAATGGATTTGCCTTTTTAAGAGAGAAAGTTTGGATTGGAAAACTGTCTTGATAATGCTCAGCGCTCCAAATTTATGTTATCTCTTAATAAATGAAAGCTTCACAGGAATATTCAAAATCGTATCGCTTACTTTTACTCTCCATGTGTAATCTGTAGGCCGCAACGATGGAGATTATTACCTCAATAACAACGAGTGATGATAAAACATTATAGACGGACTCTTTCATCCTTAATAATAAGGTTACTCGCAATTTAAAGTGAAAGGAAAATCTTTGCGAACACCAAATTTAGGAAACAGTGCGCCTAGCAAAGATTAAGGTAACTTATGAAATAAAGGTCAAGATGACCTGTTTGATGTTAAAAGTTGTGAGGAGTTTTTTTACGAGTCAGGGTTCATAATCCAATCATATTTGATTGCGACTCTTATTTCTGACAACGTATTATTAAATAGTTAATGAATTCTCACGATGTAGTCACGTGTGATGTAGATTGCGACGTTTCGGCTGCATACTGCTAGTCTTCTTCAGGCGATGAGGTCGACTGGTAATGCGTGTTCTTATAAAGCATGATGCTCTGCTGTGATTAGTTGTTTTTTTCAACAACTCTGATTAGTGCATTTCGATCCTTGCTAGTCACTGAGTGGTTTGCTCCCTCGGCGGTCCGCTGTTGCATGGCTCTCCTGTTGTTGTGTTTTTTGATCGTGGGCATCTACGATTCAGGAATTTCTATCTCGCTATCCCTGTTGATGTTGTTAGGGTGAGGTCTTCTATGAATTGCCTCTTTGACCCTGCGCGTGTAGTAATAAGGGTCACGATCAATAAACTTTACTTTGTTCCAGAGTGGCTTGTGTCCGGTGTTTTGGGCATGCTCTGAAACGGCAGAGGTCTCGGTACGGGCGAGTCGAATGTCTCAATCGTGCTCCTTAATTCTGTCTTGCATAGGTCTCCAGTCTCTCCGATGTACACATCCCCGAATTCATAGGGAATCCTGCAAACTACGCCATCTTGTTTAGCCGTGTCGAGAAAGTCTTTTGATCGTACTAACTGAGATCTTAGCGTAGTCTCCGACTTGACAACAGCGCGTACGCCATGTTGTTGTAGGCAATGGCAAAGCTGTTCGGACAGACCTTTGACATAAGGTAAAACCGTAGTCGCTTTGAACTCGTTGGCGGGTTCGGCACTGTTGTTCGGTTTTCCGGTCTTGGTTAGTTTCTGCAAGGAAGAAAAAGGATAACCATTAGAAACCAGAACAGATAACACTGTAAACACTGTGCAGTGGCGCCGTCTTTTTGCTCGTAAATCGATCCGTTATACTGGAAGTACGTGAATCTCGATATGACATCAAAAGGTCAGCGACCTGAGCAGGCGTTAGCGTGGTGCGGTCTGGCTAAGTAAATCATATGCAAAGGTGCATATGATTTATCCGCTTACTTAGCCAATATCTTGTCTCCTTTAACAGGAAAGTCAGAGTACACGGTGACAAGTTCAGCCCACTTCGTATCCACCGTCAGCAATGAAACTATCCTAGACAACGAGATCATGGTATCTTTCGACGTAGAATCGCTGTTTACCAACGTTCCTATCGACGCCGTTGTAGAAGCCGCACTGCAGAAAGTCGAGAACGATCCAAGCCTTGCAAACAGCATCACGCTAACGCCTGCTCGCCGGTATCGAGACCTCCACTGTTTCAGAGCATGCCCAAAACACCGGATACAAGTCCCCCTGGAACAAAGTAAAGTTTATTGATCGTGACTTCACCCTAACAACATCAACAGGGATGGTGAGAGAGAAATTCCAGAAGCGTAGATGCCCACGATCAAACAACAGGAGAGCCGTGCGACAGCGGACCGCCGAGGGAGCAAATCACTAAGTGAACAGCAAGGATCGCAATGCACCAATCAGAGCTGTTGAAAAACAACTAATCACAGCAAAGCATCATGCTTCATAAGATCACGCATGACCAGTCGACCTCATCGCCTGAAGAAGACGAAAAACTTAGCTTTTATTGTTATTCACCACGATGAATAACCACTACCTTTTCTACGAAATTAGTTGATGACTGTTCGTTAATCTTAATTTCGTAAACCTTCTCTATTCTTTTTATTTTGAAATGACCAAACCAGTCAAGCTATGGATGCTTACTTAGAAAGAAACAATTACCTGTAGAAGAGATTCAGAAAATTCCGAGAATTCACCGATATTTCTTCAAAAAAAGCGCTTGAAAAATATGACAAAAATTTAAGTGGCCGATTTTGTAATGCTTAATAACTTTCAGTGGAAATGTTGTTATGGGAAATTTATTCGACTGCTGTTCTTTCAGTTGCACTCTTAATCACAGGAATTTTTTATTAAGCTGATGATAGGACAGAAGTGTTGTTCTTTAGTCATGCATTTAAACCAATGTTTTTCGCTCAAATTGACATGTTAGCTTGATTTATTATTGTGTGTGTGTAACCGTCAGAGCGCGCGAAATACAATTTCTGATCACGAGTTGTACAACGTCGTAAAAATTCATGAAAAAGAGAAGAAATAACATAAGACAGGTTAAACTTGACAAAATTGTTTGGCAAACTAGATTGAATTCATTCACTAAGTCCAGAGAAGTGATTTGCTATTCCCAGTCCCTCACAAGTGGTCCTCTAAAAAGAAGTGAAGAGAAATCGGAGACACCCTCTATCTCTTGATTAACGTCATTTTATCGTTTGGAGTTTGCGAGCTTTAAAAACTCCGGGATAAGCCATAGATATGTATATAATTCAGCAAAATGTTCACTCGCATTTTATGTTAAACCATTAAGTAAGGGATTTACTTTAACCATCGTTTATTCCTTTCATACAGGTTGTTTTATCTAAATTGGCCGATCATCAGCGACGCAGCTCTCGTTGTCATACGATGTCATACAATGTTATTGTTCACTCTTCTCCGTTTGATTCCTCCAAGTTGAACATGGTTGGCATCATTCATACAACCCGGGAATGCTGGAAACAATTTGACTTCATCCTCTGTTTCGCCTCTCGCTTTATCCGTTGTTAATGCCTCTTGCAAAGTAGACATGAGCAGTTCACTAGTATACAGCTTCCTTGGATCTTCTGCGTTGTTTCCAAACACTGCAAAATTCCCCACGGCAGTACCACCTCTGACACAGCAGCCGGCAGTCCACAGAGAACTGGGAACTGTTATGGCAGGGAATTCAGGAAGATCTGTGTTAGCCAGTTTAAGCGCTTTGCTTGGCTTTTTGGCCTTAAAATGTTCGGTATCTGGATTCCAACGCAAAAATGAGCTTCCAGTCAAGAGATATAAAGTTCCATCATTCTTAGTACAATGATTTACTGCATAGTCACGTATCCTTTTCTCATACTGAGACCACTGACCACTATTAAGCGCCGGTCGCTGTGGCACTGCATTCGTGTAGACGAAAGTGGATCGAAAGCCGGCACCACTATGGCCGGTATCTGATAAAGTATAAGCGGGTGCCAAGTGCCCTCGGTGAAATGGTAGGCTGGGATAGACCTCGTCGCTTCCTTGTTCCTCAATGCCTTAAAAAGGAAACTGAATTATGTCAAATACATCCACTATTAATGTTGAGAATATAAATATTGCTGTTGTGGATGCCGTCTAAACCAAACTCCGCCAAACTACATCAAAATACACCAGAATCACACCAAGGAGACCGAAAACGGCAATCTACAGCAAGTACAAAAAAATCAGAAGCTACACGAAACTACACCATCTACTCAAAACAAAACTAAACCGATTTTTAGCTTAGAGCTAGGGTTAAAACAATTCCTTTATAATAAAATTAACTTGCTATCGGAAGCTTGGATAAATACCTTCGGTTTGTCTCCATTTTGGGCGTGTCCATTCTTTAAAGTCCACGTTATCTTCCGTGAGAGTGTAAGCCGAGTATACTGGAATTCCAAATTGTTTGTCGAACATTGTGCCATAGTGGGTTCCATCATCTTCTTCTCGATAATCTTTTTGACAGATGTATCTTATTTTGAAATTCATTGGATCTCGCAAACCTTCTGGTGGTTGATTTCCCGCAAAGTTTTTTCTGTAGCATTCGTCCCCATTGCCAGGGTAAACAGTTTTTCGGTTCCCTGTGATATCTTGCCTGTTACCTGGTGGAAAAACTAAAAAACAAAAGAAACATTCAAAATGAAATCTGCTCTCAAGATCCTCTGGTTTTGCCTATGCGAGTAAATAAGTTATCTAACACCGTAATCGTGGTATTTCATGGATCATCCCACCTGTCACTTGTATGTCAGTTTTCCTGATATACAAACTCGCCCACAGGCTTGTCTGCAGACAGAGAAAATCCAAATCATTCTTGAGATATTTCATGATATTGTGCTGAAAAGTGTTACATGCGTACTAGTTTTTAACGAACATCTAATGCAAATAAAACTACATAGCGAAGGACCTATCTATCGCACAGACTTTAATATTCAAAGAGCCCCATGGCGAGTTTTTGAACATTTTTCTTGACTTATTTCTCTTCAGGAAAAGAAAATCATTTCAATCAAGAGTTTTATTCACCTAAAAAAGTTCCCTACACTGGGACCATCCACTGGAAAATTCAATTTTTGCTGACACTATCTCACACAAAGACCACTCACCGAAAACTTAAATCTGTGCTGAAATTATTTTACGCTATGATCTACATTTGATAATTCGGAGGAGAACGAAATAGAAGACTCTGATGACTGTTATAACAAGGGAACAATGGGTAGTTCTTTTACACAAGAAGTTGATTTCTGGCGGATATGGTTGCAAAAAGACCGTAAAAAATGGTGATAAATTCCACTGCGATAAAAGACAAGAACAGCAAGTCAACGATATAAAGGTAAGGTTTACCTTTCTTCAATCTGGGCTTTATTGTTCCTATTATTTCAATTAGCCTTCCATCTTTTATGCGATTTCAGTTTTTAGACGTGAGCAGTTGCTTTTCTTACCCTTTTTCAGTTTCCTTTGTAAGGGGTTACCATTTACGACATCAGCCGCCATGAGTCCTAAGATTAGCAGGACGTGTAAAATCTTCACGTGGAATACCTCCATCATAGCATCAGAGTCAGCAGGCGAATATAGGAACCTTCATCAACTGCCTAAAACGAATGGGAAACACCTGGCTTTAACAAGTATTTTATGGCTACAACGTCCTCATGTAAGTTTGCAGGTTGAACGGATCGTCCAATAGCACAGCCAAAGTCTCAATATAGCTGGTATTGTGAAGCTAATTGAGTGCTTTTATTTCTCATAAATTAAAGCTTGTTTTCTCCTTTGTGTAATTTTAAATCAGTTCTTAACTATTGAAAACCACCATAAAGACCTTTCAAAGAGCTTCAAATTGTCAAGTTTTTGAAAATGTTCAATATATTTGAAAGCTTTTTTTAAACATTGTTTCGACAGAACCTAGTGAGTGGACAAAACTATTTCAGAGAAACAAACGATCCAACTTTTCCCTTAAGAAAAAAAATAGTTTAAAAAAAGGTACGAAGGCGCCGAGAGTACAAATTCTGTTGATAACTCTAAATACGACTGAATAGAGTTTGAACTACAGGTCTAAAATTTTAAATGAAGTACCCGTTTAAAGAACCTTAATGAAGCAGATAAACATAAAATTCACTTCTTGCAAAACTTACTGACAGTATAACTACCAAATTTCACCTACAACTAACAAATTTTTTTTGTAGCTGTTGTTTTAAAAAAATGGAATTTTTTCATTAGAAGATTTTGGAATGCCTTGTTTCAAGACCCAAAAAATTCTGATTACCTCATTCGGAAACAAGATATATTAATACAATGAAGTGTACAACCACATTTCACACATAGACAAAGAGGGCTACTGCGTAGGTGGGAGAGTATAGCAGAGTAATTTAGTACTATTAACTGAGTTGATAACGTAAATTGGCCACCGTATAGAGTTTAGAAGCTGACCTTTCGAGCTTAAGCCCTTCGTTAGAGCGATGAACGAAGGACTAACGCTCGAAACGTCAGCTTTTAAACTCTCTACGGTGGCCAATTTTAGTTACCAACCCAGTTAATAATACAAAATTACCACATTTCACATTCCACATATGACCGATACGACAACTCTCCCATCTTGCTAGAAAGATACTGTACTGATAACGCAGACATTGTCCGGGGTGACTAGCCCAGTTTAAACCTTGAAAATTATCTCAAAATCGTTTTGCACAGGAGATTGAATTAGAGTAACTGACATTAGCTGATACCTTGTTAAAATTGCAGCGGGTACCATTGTATAGATAGCGCTTTGGGCACACTGCAATTAGAAGGGCAATACCAGAGCATTTTGATGCGTTCAGAGCTGCCCTGAGCCTTTTGCGTGTAATGATACGATATCTGTAAAAATGGTTTGCTCAGAGCAGTGCTTAGAATCGTATAGCTTACGTTTAGTATCTTTGGGTAGTCTGTGACCCGCAGTAATTGTCAATTTCATAAAAAGGAAAAAACATTGAGTAAACCATAAGCCCTCTAATAGGCCCTTCCATCCTAAAGAAAAAGTTTTCTTACAAAAAAGGAAAGAAGCCTTCACGAAAACAGGTTTCGAGACAAAGACTAACCCGAGACCTATGGGTCAAGTGCACCTGTTTGCGGTTAAAAAATTTGAAGAATTTACTTGAGGCCATTACTTCTGACTAAAGGACCGGTAATCAGTTGTGGCTTACGACGAGTTAAGGGGAAGGGGGGCTGGGGGGAGGTAGGGTGGAGGTTGGGAAGAGGGGAGAATTTTGATTGTGAGACGATAAAAGTTACTTGATCCCCCATAAGGCTCTTACACACTTTCCATCTTTTACATCTTGAAATAGTTTAATCACTGGAATCCTGGAAGCTAACGCTTGATTAAAAGATAACAGTGAAAACCACAACTATAAAGGAAGAAGAATTGTCTTGGGCCTGCATGGTACATCAAAGAGACTGCATTATAATTACAAATGTCTCGTAACCAGACCCTCTCACCACAAGTCGAGGGTTCTTGTGGGTCAACTAGTCTCTACTAGTCTCAACGAGTCTTAGAGGTTACAAAGCAGCACATTGCTTCGTGCCTTTTGCTTTTTTTTGCGCTACCTCAGCCAGAGTCGCTTTTGAGTGGCAACTTAAATAGCTCAGTTGGATGAAGATTGCGTCACATCTCTGTTTGATCAAATCGCGCAAATGAGAATAGCATGGATCCTCAAACTTTTACGGGTAAATTCAACTATAGCTGAACTATAGTTTGACATCGAAAGCCTGCGTTTAAAATGTTTTCTCGTAGAACAGGAAAAGCCTTTAGTTGTTTCAATTCCGCACGTACAATCTCCTGATCTATCATGTGATCTAAACGCCAGGCTTAATGTATCTTTCCTGTGATGCGCGGCAAATTAGATGCAAAGAAAAAGGATAAAATGGAATATATTTTCTTAATTAAATGACTTGAATAATTATACCGAAACAATTATTTATCCCAGGTTCGGTTAATATTAACTTCTTACTGACCGAATGTGAGGGTCGCACAGGGGAATATTGGCCTAGGTCGTGGCAGTATAAAAACGACTGAGGGCCAATATTGTCCAATCATTGTTGAACAATCACGTTTCTGTGTTCAAATTCTTTAGATGCGAAATATTAATCTTCCTCCATCTTATTTTCCTCCCTCTCTTCCTTTTCTTCTTTCTCTTCTTCTTCTTCTTCTTCTTCTTCTTCTTCTTCTTCCTTTGGATCTCCTTTAACATACTCGGGTAGCTTTTCCAAGTTGTTCTCTACACAGCGTGGATTATTAGGATATAGAAGGACTTCTTTACCTCTGAACTGGTCTTGCTCAAGAATCTTTTGGAGGATTTTAACAGAAATTTGTTGCGTATGCATTTTATTTCGTTCTTTGACATTGTTACCGATCACTGCAAAACTTTCTATAGCATGATTTGGAGAAGAAGTACCGACACAGCATCCGGCAGTCCAAACTGACTTAGGAACATATATTTCATCGTTATCACCTTCCCCAGGCAGCTTTTCTATATGATTGTCGCTGCTTACTATAACCTTTCCATTTTTATCCATCTCGATATGAGCATCAACATCAATAAATGCAGTTCCACTTAAAAGATAGAGCACTCCTTTGTCATCTTTAGTGCACACTTCTGCATACTTTCGTATTCTTTTCTCAAACTTGGACCATTCACCAGCATTAAAAGATGGACGCTGGGGAAAGGCGTTCGTGTATCTAAAAGTAGAACGAAAGGCCACTTTGTCACTTGATAAAGTGTGTGCTGGGGCCAAGTGGCCTCTTTGCCAAGGTGCCGGTGGGTATGTGTCTTTTCCTACCTGGTTCCTAATACCTTTAAAAGGGAGAAAAGGTGGTTAATTCAATACCCTCTATTTACTATAATATTAAATGGGGTTGAATAAATTTAAAATGAAAACTTCTTTGTTTCATCACTGAAGGCTCCTCTGTCGGTTGAGCTCAACTTTGTGAAAATTGTTCACTTTTGGTGAAGATCAAAAAATCACAGGAATCAAATTTCCGCTATATTCTAGTTGCGTTCAGTTTTCATAAGTTAACAATAGAGTTTGTTTCAAATAAATCATCTGCCATCATCATCATCGTCACCATCAAGCCATTTTCATCAAATTCAAGATCCACAATTCTAGATAGATTAAGGCTTGCTTAATTGCTGATTATTAGCTTTCTATCAGGGAAAGTGTAGTGGAGGAATTATCACCTGTACTCATTGTGCATGTGGTTATTCTATGTGTAATAGGACGAGATTACCTGAGAGTCCCGTGGCGAAACAAGTTTGCAGCATGGAAAACACGACATGAGATCAAAGCCCAAGATCACGTAATTGTGTTTGCTTCGTTTAGTTTTCGTGTTCTTGTAGCTTTTTCAAATTAGTCTTATCTCGTAGGTTTCTTTTTGTCACATTTTAGGTCTTATTTTGCATATTTAGGCTTGGTCAATTATTTATAGCAAAGCGGTTTGTGTTACTTACAATCAAGTGTAGCAAGATGGATCAATGGTTAATCAGGTACCACACTGTAAAATGAAAAGAGCCAAATTGACCCCAAAAGCCAAATTGGCCCCAATTTCTCGAGGGCCAGTTTGGCCCATCAAGGTTCGTTTTGGACTATTTGAGCCAAAACGGGCGGGACAGGTACCATTTCGACCCTTCCAAAATCTGAATTGGCCCCTATGAATTCTACTTTGGAACTTTTTTTCAATTTGGCCCTTCCAAGAGCCAAGTAGGATTGAACAATTTGGCCCCAACGAGGTGCAATTTTTGAAAAAAAAAGAAAATATAAAAATAATTTTCTTTTTTCGACCATATTTCGTTCCCTATACTATTCCTTATAAAGTGTTCAAATTTTCAACGGTTCCTCTCGTAACTGAACACCGAGTCACACAACGAATTAATCGTTGGCTTTTTCTCGAGACGTGAGCGTGAGCTGCCTGTAATGGCATTAGTCGAACCTAGACCACGTGCGTCGGACACAATAATGAATTATAGCAGCGAATTCGTCACTGAAGAGGCTGTTTCTTGGCTACAGTCGCATGGAATGAGATTTAAGAAAGGAAAGGTAGGCAAAAGAAATTTCTTAACAACGTATTTTACTGCAACTTTACATTCACAAACTTGACCGCTCCATTGATCTTTGTTCGTATCTTATCTTGCAGAAAAAGACGGTTGCGATGGCCAAGATCTCCTTGCCATCGCCCAAGATGCAGACGTACCAAGGCACTACATCCCTATTATAAAAGAGCGTCCAAAGCTCAAGAAATTGATTGCAGTGAACGCTGAACCTAGAGATGACACGAGTTCTTCGTCGGTACGATAATTAATTTTCCCACCAGAGAATTTGACGCATGAATGCTTCGCCTCTTCTCCCGAGTCTTGTTGAGTCTCAGCGGTTTCGCAACAAAAGTCATGTGATCAAATTTTGGCGCCGAGAGATAGAGACGGTTACAGTTCGAATACTGCATTTGCACAAGATGGATTTAACTTATTTCAAGATTCTCTGATTTTAGGATCTCTCACTCTGAATTCTTAATCTTTTTCTTGAAAAGATGAACTGATATTTTTATGTCTATGTCTTTGTTTGCATCCACTTAAGCTGATTTTTTGGCTCTCACTCTTTCAGCGTGCAGAATCAAGTCCTTCGAGTAAGACCGTTCAAACGTCGATAGATGATTCAGATAACATCAGCGATTATGAAAATTTAAAGGTCACATTGGCACCGAAAGAAAAGGGTAAATCGCCCAAGGATCTCTGTTTTACGGACGAGGCGACAGAACTGAGCACTGTCTAAGTAAGTTCTTGTATATTAAACTTAGCAGGATGGTGAAGAGTACATTATCGATTACTTTCTTTCGATTATATCCTAAAGGAAAACATACAAGGTGCCAGTTGGTCAGTTAAAGATGACAAATCTCCGGGATTGCACCTACAAAAATGGCGAGATTTGCTTTATTTTTATTGAAATATATTAGATATGTATTTACTTGCACCATGCATAAAACAAAGTAAACCCAATTTTTAAATCTGGTAAATTGAAAAATTAGTGAATTGATAGGATGTTATCAGACAGTTTAATTTTTTTGAAAACAAATATTTACCTACAGGTTCCTCCTGAATGGCTTTCAAAATTCCAACTACCATCGAGGGTAAGAAACTTTTCTTTGTTTTGTTTTTTAAGTCTACAAGCAATCCTTATTTATTCATGAATACTGAACTAAAACTGAAGTGCATAGAGGTATGATTTCTTTTCGTGATAAGTACATATACAGTTTGGTGAAAATACATCATTGATGATCACCATTATTGTGTTTTTACTTCTTATGCACAGTTTGCTTACAAATATTTTGCAACTTTGTAGTTGCAAAAATTTACTGTTCTCCAACAACAAATTAATTTGATCATTTGTTTGTTTTTTTGTACAGTTCTCTGCCTCAGTAGAGTTGGATACCCAGAAGGGATATCTCATCAGCAGCCTAAAGTACTCTGAGCAACAGTGGATTGCAAAAAAAAAATTATTGCAGAGTATCCTTGTATGGTTAGCAGGATACTAGACTAAGTTGACTTGGAAACTGAATGGATTGGTATGGTCTAAAAAATCTATTGCTTCACCTCTTCTGCTTGCAGTGAAGAGAGACAATTTTGTGGTGCTGAATCTCTTGCCTTAAACTAAAAAATTGCAAAATAATCACAAATTTTAATTGTTGGAGATCTTCAATACATCAATCACCTGAATATAGTAACAGAAGGAAGTGTAATTTTGTCACTTCTCACAAGAAAAGATTCTTGATGCTCTCATTGGGTTACTTGGCTCATTTATATTTTCTTACAATCGGTCAAAGGCAATTTTGACTTTTTTTAGAGCAAGCATTGCTTGAAATTGGGCACAGGCAGACTCTTGTCACTGTTTCCTCTATTTTCAATGACTTGGCAAATGCCTGTGGTAGTACTTGCTGATAGTTTATATTTTGATAATATCTAAAGTAGCAATATGAGTGCATGTATTCTCACATCCACTGGAAGAATACTCTTTGCTGCTCTAAGGCTCTTTGTTTTTCATATGCACAAATCAAACAAGATCTATATTCTTGTGCAGGAACTGGACCATTTGTTGCCTCTGTCTGATTTTGATAATTTTCTGTACTTTAAATCAGTCTTAATTATAAGCTGCTTTACATTACCACATTTGCTAAGTCATTGAAAAGGGAAGCTTTACTCACAAGTGTCTCTTGGGTGTAATTTCTTGCAATGCTTGCACTGTTAAGAAGTATACTGATTTAGGGAAGAGATCTATTTTAGAAAATGGTTGAATTAATGTTAAATATGTATGTATGTTATATTCTTTCACATGATGTTTCAAAGTTTGTCTGTTTTATACCACAATTAAGATTTGTAATAACTGTAAAATCAGGTAGCGTAAAAGGTTTTTACATAAACAATATCTAGAACCTAATAAATGAGTGTTTGAAAGATAAAGTATGTGGTGTATTTTCATTATTTGAATGTAAGGGGGAAAATCAGCATGGAGAGGAAAGAGCCCTCTACTTCTGAAGTGGCCCACATTGGAGCTGAATTGGCTCTTTTTAAAGGGGCCATTTGTGAGAGGGCTGAAATTTCGGGGGCTGTTTTGGCCCCTATAAATTTCAAAGTGGCCCCTGTATTTTTCAAATTTACCCTTCACATGGTCCGATTTGGCCCCTACAACAGGGTCAATTCGGCCCCAAAATTGGTGCCAAAAACAGCCCCATTTCAATGGGGCCGAATTGACCCTAAGCGAGTGCCAAACTGGACTCACTCGTTTTGGCCCCATTTTTGGGGCCAAATCAACTCTTTTAATTTTACAGTGCATGGTAGATGAAGTAAATTAAGCGCGCACAGGCATATACAACTACAATGAGAAGATGGTCATAATCTGTAACTACAATATATAAGCTATTAATGTTAATACGCCACTAATTTGTTGCATTGCCTCTAATAATAATAGGCTTTATTTAGAGAGGGTAAAAACACTTAACAGTAGCTCTAAGACACTGATGACTCTGTGACCCTCAGCCTCTCGGTGCTTCCTATATCTCAACCTGTAGAGCGCAAGCTAATTGAGACCTAATCGTGGTACAAGGGTTGGAAGTTGAATGGAGCCCTCCCCCCTCATTTGGTATTTGTTATTTATTTTTCAGTATACCTTCGTTTTCTTGCCATGTTGGGCGACATCTCCGTTCATAATTCGTGTTGTCTGATGTGAGTTTGTAGGCTGAATATACCGGAATTCCCCGACCTTGATCGAAAAGCGATGTGTAGAAGGTTTCTTTTTCCAGGCTGAATTTCTTTCTATTTTTCTGTTGGCAAATGAAGACCATTCTTTCTTGGTTCTCACGTAAACCCACTGGCAGTGTCCCACTAGGAAAGAACTCTTCGACGTGAGTGTTCTCGCAATCATTTTGGACACTTTTACGCAATCCTGGTACATCGTGTGCCTTTAAGCTGTTCCCAATGAGAAACCGACCGTCCCTCGTACCTAAAGATGTTAAAAAAATTATTATAGAAAGGTCCTTACTCTATTTTTGCTAGTTTCGAAGTTCTTGGAGTCTATAGAAAATGTATCTTGTATCTAACCGGTTTTGTGTTTCATCGGGTGTGGGCCCCCTTCCACCACGTTAGACTCTACCAGTCCAAATATTAGCAGGAAGAGCAAACTCTTTACAATTATGGCGTCCATCTCGGCCGTAAAGCCAAGTCAGGCAAGGTTTAGTCTTCGCAAGTTGACGAAAACGAATGGAATAGTTAACCAGTAACAAATTTCTTATGCCAAAATTTTTTGGTAGACTTTTGCCGGTTGAACAGATGGTCCAATCACACGGTAGAAAAATAACTATTTCGCTACACAGAGTGCACTCAACTAATTCTTTAGACATTGAGTGAATTTTTTTAATGTTCTAGTCATGACCCCGCACTTAAAAGGGCTTTGAACACCTCATATTTCAAACATTTGTTCATGTTTAATTAATAACCTCAGTCAGTTGCCCTTCGAAATAACTTCACTTAGCTCTTTGCTCGAGTTTACCGACGGATAAAAACTAAATCGTAGAACCTATTTTTATAAGAAAGAAGCAGGTTTCACACAAACATATAGTTGCGTTTCTTACCAAGGTGTTACTGCCACCTTTTCTTTTTGGTTTTTGTACTATTTCTGGGTCTTGCAAAGAAGTGTATTCGCGTTCATATCTAAGGTTTATTTCTTTTAACTTTGCTTCGGGTTCAATGGAGTTAACTGTCAGCCGTTTAATGGTCAAGAAAGGTTAATTTGCCATCGTGCGTCAAGGATTGACAATTTTAAACGTTAGTTGTTAAAAACTTAACCGTAAAACTTTGTTTCCAACCGTCACAGAAAGAAATCAACCGCTATTTGTAAAACGCGCCAAATTTTAATCCTTAGGCGTAAAAGCCATCACCCCATTCAGAACCTGTTCCCTGAGAAGTCCGAGAAATATTTCAAGTTCTTGAGGTTAACAAGTACTTGATATATTTCATAAATTCTAACATATCTTTGAAAAAAAATATCTAATGGAGGTTGAGATAAAAAAATAATTGTATGAATTGGAAATAATTACAAACTGTTGATAATAACCCAAAAAACCTTAAATGTAAAAGTTGTCTCTATTAAACTCTCATCGCCAACGTTTGGTACAAAGCTGAGTGTCCGGGAAAAATAACGAATTGCATAGATTTTAGCACTTTTTTTTCAAGCTACCATCAAATCCCACTTCACGAGTTTATGATGGCCAACTTGACACTTTTTAAAATTGCTTTTGGACAGTATTAGTTATCTAGAAATTCACTAATGCCATGATTTTACGTAGCCAACATTTTATCCGATAATTTACTTTAGTACGTTCCGTTGTTTTGCGTTAAGTCGCCCTGTCTATTAACTACAACTCCGAAAATGACCTCCTGAATTATCGAAATACCCTACTCCAGCTCTTTAGCAGTGGACAACGTCGATTAAACCATAAAATTATATTTTGCCTGAGAATCTGGTGATACTCTAAAGTAATTTAGTTTGTTTCTCATTGTCATCCCGAAACTAAATATAGAACGCAGCGTTAACTTAAAAATATAAATTTAAAAAAATAGCCGTCGCCGTTCACGTTCTCCAGAAAACGCAGAGTTTAATCATTTCACGTTGTCTTTTTGCAGAGGATGCCTAAAAATTTAGAAAGGTTTAGCAGTCACACTCGCACCAAAGACGACATATTGACACGATGAACTTTCATAACTTTTGAAAGAAACTCTTAGTAATCAAATATTACCGAATATCGTCGGATGAACAAACGGGTAAATAAATCGGATATTTTGCCGGGCTGAATCTTGCTCCATATTTTGCCACCTTTTAATTGCTTCACTGATCATCACCACTGAAAAGAACCAAAGCCATGCACAAGACTACAGCAAATGAAAAAGAGTTTAATTGTTCGAGGAAGAGAGCGTTTATAACTCAAAGAGTCATTGCAGTGAGCCGATGTTTGGCTTCTCAGAGATACATCAGTGGCCTGAAAGATTCACTGGATGATGATTGCTCCTCTACCTGTTAAAAATATATATTTTTTTTTAGCAGTGGTAAAGGAATTATAAACAAATAGAAACCTAATGAACAGAGAAGGACTTTAACGTAACATTTTGAGCTGCAATGATCCTAGCACGTGTTTTTTATTCCTATCCACTACAACCTTTTTCATTTGACGGGTCAAATATCTACTCTTAGGCTATCTTACTTTTATTGCATAACTCAGTTTGTAATTTTTGTTGGTGCTGAAACGGATTTGCCCTTTTTAAAAGAGAAATTTTGGATTGGAAAATTATCTTGATGATGCATATGCACGGTTAATTTATGAATATTCAAAATCGTATGCTTATTTTTACTCTCCATGTGTAATCTGTAAACTGTGACGGTGGAGATTATTAACTCAATAACAAAGAGTGATGATTAAACATTTAAGAAAGACTCCTTCATTCTGAATAGTGAGGTTACTCACAATTAAAAGCGAAAGAAAAACCTTCACGAACACAAAATTTAGGCAACAGTTCACCAAGACAAAATTAAGGTAACCCATGAAATATAGGTCAAGATAACCTGTTTGATGTTAATAGTTGCGAGACGTTTTTTGGCGAGTTAGGGTTCATAATCCAATCATATTTGATCGCGGCTTTTATTTCTGACAGCGTGTTATTAAATAGTTAATGACTGTTCCATAATCTTAATTTCGTAAGGCTTTTGTATTTTTTTTATATTGAAATGACTAAACCAGTCAAGCTATGGATGCTTGCTTAGGAAGAAATTATTGCCTGTACAAGAGATTCAGAAAATTCCGAGAATTCAACGATATTTGTTCGAAAAAAGCACTTGCAATATATGGCGAATTAAGGTTCATAATCCAAACATATTCGATTGCGACTCTTATTTCTGACAGCGTGTTGTTAAATAGTTGATGGCTGTTCCTTAATCTTAATTTCGTAAACCTTTTTTGTTTTTTTATTTTTTAAAATTTGAATGACTAGACCAGTCAAACTACCAATGCTTGCTTAGGAAGAAACAAAAAAAGGAAAGATTCAGAAAATTCCGAGAATTCACCGATATTTCTTAGAAAGGCACTTTCAATATATGTCAAAAATTTAAGTAGTCGATTTTGTAATGCTTTTTAACTTTCAGTAAAAATATTGTTATGACAAATTTACTTGACAGTTGTTATTTGAGTTGCACTCTCAATAAGAGGAAAGCTAATGATTGGACAGAGTTGTCTTTCTTTAGTCATGCATTTAAACCATTGTTTTTCGCTCAAATTGACATGTTAGCTTGATTTATTATTGTGTGTGGGTAACCGTCGAAGAGCGCGGAATAAAGTTTCTGATCATGAGTTGTACAACGTCGTGAAAATTAATGAGAAAGAGAAGAACTAACATAAAACAGGTTAAACTTGACAAACTTGTATGGCAAACTTGATTCACTAAGTCCAGAGATGTGGTTTGCTATTCCCATTCCCTCATAAGTAGTACTTTAAAGATAAGAGAGGGGAATACAGAGACACGCTCTATCTCTTAATTAACCCTATTTTATCGTTTGGAGAGTTTGCAACACTCCGGAATAAGCCATAGATATGTATATAAATCAGCAATCAGTCGTATTTTATGTTGAGCCATCGAGTAAGGAATTTATTTAAATCATTACAAACTCCTTTTACACATATTTTTTATCGAAACTGATCATCGGCGATACAGCTCCGATTGTCATGCGATGACATACGATGTAACTGTAATGAACCGATTGAGGGATCCCTGTAAAAAGATAACGATCAAAGTGTGCGATGATATAATCTCCATATTTTATTCCTCTCTTATTCGTTTTTGTCCTTCCAGTTTAACCTTGTTGGCATCATCCATACATCCCGGGAATGCTGGAAACAAGTTGACTTCATCCTCTGTTTCGCCTCTCGCTTTATCTGTTGTTAATGCCCGTTGCAAAGTATGCATGGACATTGGACCAGTGTATAGGTCACTTGGATTTTCTGCGTTGTTTCCAAATACCGCAAAATTCCCCACAGCTTCACCACCTCTGACACAGCAGCCAGCAGTCCACAGGGAAGTGGGGACTGTTATGGCAGGGAATTGAGGAAGATCTTCATTAGCCAGTTTAGGTGCTTCGCTTGGCTTATTGGCCTTAAATTGGTCTGTATTTGGAATCCAATGAACAAATGAGCTTCCAGTTAAGAGATATAAAGTTCCATCATTCTTAGTACAACGATTTACGGCATAGGTGCGTATCCTTCTCTCATACTGAGACCACTGACCACTGTTAAGTGCTGGTCGCTGTGGCACCGCATTAGTGTAAACGAAAGTGGATCGAAAGCCGGCACCGCTATGGCCCGTATTTGATAAAGTACGTGCAGGTGCTAAGTGCCCTCGGTGAAATGGTAGGCTGGGATAGATCTCGTCGCTTCCCTGTTCCCCAATGCCTTAAAAAGGAAATTGAATTATGTCAAATACATCCACTACTAATGCTAAGAATATAAATATTGCTGTTGTGGACGACGGCTAGACCAAACTACACCAAGGAGACCGAAAAAGGCAACCTACACCAAGTACAAGTAATATTGCTGTTATGGACGCCAGCTAAACCATACTGCGCTAAACTACATCAAACTTACACCAAATTACACCATCTACTCAAAAAAACACTGAACTGATTTTAGCATAGAGCACTGAGGGTTAAAACAAGCCCTATGTAATAAATCAACTTTCTTAACCTTCGGTTTGTTTCCACTTTGGGCGTGCCCATTCTTTGAAGTCTACGTTATTTTCCGTGAGAGTGTAAGCCGAGTATACTGGAATTCCAAATTGCTTGTCGAACATTGTTCCATAGTGGGTTCCATCATCGTTTTCTTGGTAATCTTTTTGACAGATGTATCTTATTTTGAAGTTCATTGGATCTCGCAAACCTACTGGTGGTTCATTTCCTGCAAAGTTTTTTCTGTAGCATTCGTCCCCATTGCCAGGGTAAACAGTTTTTCGGTTCCCTGTGATATCTTGCCTGTTACCTGGTGTAAAAATAAACAACACAAACATTCAAAATGAAATCTTCCCTCATGATCCTCTGGTTTTGGCTATGCGAGTAAATAATTTATCTGTCACCTTAGTCGTGGTATTTCATGGATCATCCCACCCGTGACTTGTATGCTAACTTTCCTGTTATACACACTGGCCCACAGGCTTGTCTTTATACTGAGAAAATCCAAGTCATTCTCGAGATATTTCATGATATTGTGCTAAAAAGTGTTACATGCGTACTAATTTCCAACAAACATCTAATGCAAATAAAGCAATCTAGCGAAAAACCCATCTATAACACAGACTTTGATATTCAAAGAGCCCGATGGAAAGTTTTTAAATATTTTTGACTTATTTCTCTTCAGAAAAAAAAAATCATTTCAATCAAGTGTTGTATTCACCTCAAAAAGTTTTGTCCACAGAGACTACTCAATGAAATCTTCAATTTTTACTGACATTATTTTTAGCCGTATGAGCTACATTTGATAATTCGGAAGAGAACGAAATAGAAGACTCTGATGACTGTTAAAACAGTCTTTTTATCTTATAACAAGGGAACAATGGGTAGCTCTTTAACACAAGAAGTTGATTTCTGGCGGAAATAGTTGCAAAAATGTCGTAAAAAAATGGTGATAAATTCCACGGCGATAAAATACGATAACAGCTAGTCAACGATACAAAGGTTTGCCTCTCTACAATCTGGGCTTTGTTGTCCCAGTTATTTCAATTAGCCTTCCATTCTTTATGCTATTTCGGTTTTTAAAACGTGAGCAGTTGCTTATCCTACCCTTCCTCAGTTTCCTTTGTAAGGGGCTACCATTTCCGACATTAGCCACTACAGGTCCTAAGATTAGCAGGACGTGTAAAATCTTCACATGGAATGCCTTCATCTTATTAGCATCAGAGTCAGCAAGTCAGGATACGAATTTCATCAACTGCCTGAAACGAATGGGAAACACCTGGCTGTAACAAGAATTTTATGGGTACAACGTTCTCATGTAATTTCGCAGGTTGAATAGATCGTCCAATAGCACGGCGAAAGTCTCAATATAGCTGGCATTGTTAAGGCAATTGAGTGCTTTTATTCCTCATAAATTAAAACTTGTTTTTTTCTTTGTGTAATTTTATACAAGTTCTTGACTATTGAATACCACTTTAAAGACCTTTCAAAGAGTTTCGAATCGTCAAGTTTTTGAAAGTTTTCAAAAAGATATTTAAGTGTTTTGAATATTTAAGATTTGAAACATTTTTTAGTCAGAGCCTAATGATTGGACAATGCGCTTTAACAAATTTGACCAACAAAACTTTTTCAGGAAAACAAACGATCCAATTTTTTCTCTAAAAGGAAACAGTTTATAAAAAGGTAGGAAGGCGCTGGGAGTACAAATTCTGTTGATAACTCTATATACGACTGAATAGAGTTTGAAATACAGGTCTGAAATTTTAATTGGAGTACCCATTTATAGAACCTTAATGAAGCAGAGAAACACAAAATTCACTTCTTGCAAAACTTACTGAAAGTATAGCTACCAAACTTCGCCTACAAATAACGAATCTTTTTGAAGCTGTTGCTTTTAGAAGATTTTGGAATGCCTTGCGGTTTCAAAAACCCAAAGTCAAATTAACTCATTCGGAAACAAGATATATTACTGCATTTATGTAGATAACCACATTTCACATATGAACAAAGAGGGCTGCTGCGTGGATGGGAGAGTATAACAGTGTAATTTAGTATTATCAACTGAGTTGATAACGTAAATTAGCCACCTAAGAGCTGACCTTTGGAGCGTGAGCCTTTCGTCAGAGCGATGAACGAAGGACTTACGTTCGAAACGTCAGCTTTTAAACTCATTACGGTGGCCAATTTACATTATCAACCCAGTTAATAAAACTAAATCGTCACAATTCACATTGACCGATATGACAACTCTCCTATCTTGCTTTAAAGACACTGCACTACCACACTGGTAACGAACACATCGTCCGGGGGAATTATCCCAGTTTAAAACATTTAAAATTATCTCAAAATGCGTTTTGCACAGGAGATTGAGTAAGGGTAACTGGCATTAGCTGATACCCTGTTAAAATTGCAGCGGGTACCATTTTATAGAAGGCGCTTTAGGCACGTTGCAATTACAAGGGCAACCCCAGAACATTTCGATGCGTTCAGAGCTGCAATGAACCTTTCACGTGTAATGTACGTGACTTTACACAATGATATACGATATCTGTAAACATCGTATGCTCAGAGCGGTAGTTAGGATCGTATAGCTTATGTTTTGTATCTTTGTGTAGTCTGTGAGCCACGGCAATTGCCAAAATCATAAAAAGGAAATACATTGGGTAAACCATAAACTTTCTGACGGGCCCTTCCAAAAAAAAGGAAGGAAGCCTTCACGAAAACATATTTCAAGACAAAGACTAACCCGAGACCTATGGGTCAAGTTCACCTGTTTGCGGTTAAAAATTTTGAAGAATTTTTGCGAAATGACAGTTTACTTGAGGCCATTACTTCTGACTAAAGGACCGGTAACCAGTTATAGTCTGCGAGGGGTTAAGGAGGTAAGGGTCGGGGGAAAGGGGGGTGGGGGTTGCGGGGGCGGGGGAGAATTTTGATTGTGAGACGATGACTCGTTCGTTGATGTTTCTGTCGATCACTAACTTTCTAGTTCATAATAAAGAAAGGATGTGTATTCACAGCACCCTGCAGTCCATAATGACGCGGGAACATATATTTTATCGTTATTAGTTTCCCTAGTCTGCGTTTCTAGATTATCGCCTTTGCTTACCCTATCTAGCCTTTTTACTTTTATCTATCTCGACCAGAGCGTCAACATAAACAAATGCGGTTCCAGAAAGAGCACTCCTTTGTGATCTTTGGTGCACACTTCTGCATATTTTCGTATTCATCTCTCAAACTTGGACCATTCACCAGCATGAAAAGATGGACGCTAGGAAAAGGCGTTCGTGTATCTATGTTACTTTTGCTTATCATCCTAATCTTGTAAGTTTCTTTTGTTTCGCATGTTAGATATCATTTTGCATATTTAGGCTTGTTCAATGATTTTTCGTTAGTCATCACCATCATTAGATTTCAATAGAATAGATTTAGCAACTTAGAGAAATACACAACCCGCATATTGCTAAGCTGATCGGGCGGTTTGTGTTATAATTAAATTGAGCAAAATGGATTAATAGTAAATTAGGTAAAATAGATAAATAAGACATATAACTTAAGGAAGTAATAATAGTAGCTAGAGTTTGATTAAGGATCATATAAAAGTAAATTTTGAGATTAACGTTAAGACACGAACCAAACCATCCTCATCATCAAGCACCGCAAATAATAATTGGTGAACTTTGTTTTTGAGAGGTGTTTATTATCAGAGTTTACGCAAATTAGTTCAGGTTTAGTTCTCCGCCTTTTGAATTCATAGTGTAGTAGCATCACATTTTGGTCACAATCGTCTTTTTACCGCTTTGCGTCGCTTCGTTTCGTTTCTCTTTGTTCTGTATCGATTCGCTTGTTTTTGCATTGTAAATGAAGTAAATTAAGCGCGTATTGACATATACAACTGCATAGAAACTTTATAATATAAACTTTATAATCTCTTGCTAACGGGTAATGTCTGCATTGTGTTCATCACCAAAATTTTTTTAACAGTAAATTTTTGGCATGAATAACGGTTAAAATTTGTCAAATTTTTTTTTTAGCCGTTCACGGCAAACGGTTAACCTTATTGAGACCCCCCATTGATCTTTATTCTATCATTTTAACTATAATGGATTGAAAATTAATAGCAATAGCTTTTAAAATATTTTAATATTTCCCTACAGCCTCATAATGTTCTCTCTAGTAAGTCAACGATTTTATTTTGGATATAAATAAGTGAATAAACTTTCCATATCATGAAGTCTTTTTTACTTTCTCTCAGGAATCTAACTAATAGCTAAGAAATAACAATAGGAAATTTAAGAAATGTTAACGGCGACGCGGTGGACAAAGTCGATTAGATAATTTAAAAATGAACGTATACTTTGTCTACGAATCTCTCAAATTAAAAAAAAAAACAAAAACAAAACAAAACAAAAAAAAAACAATAAGCCGTCGACGTTCACGTTCTCCAGAAAATAGAGAGTGTATTCATTTCACGTAGTTGTTTTGCACAGGACGTAACCAGAATTTCAAAGATTTATAACACACGTGCACTGTCACTGTTCTGCTCATGAAATTTTTTGTTTAGTGACGTTTCCGTTGCCGTTACCGTCATGGTTTTCTTAAGCTCTTCAATGGGTCAGCAATGACGCTTGGTAACAACGCTGATTAATTACTGCTCCTCTACCTGTTGTTATTATTTTTTCGGTAGCGGTAAAGGATTCATTTTAAAGGGAAATATTATAAACAAAAAGGAAACATAATGAACAGCAAAGGTCTTTAACGTGACATATTGACCTGCCATAATTCTAACACCTGTTCTTATATTCCTAGCCACTAAACTACCCTCTTCATCTGACATGTCAAAAATCTCCTCTTGGTGATCTTACTTTTTTAGCATAACTCAGTTTGTAATTATTGTTGGCGCTAAAAAAAAAAAAAAAGAATTTGCCCTTTTTTAAGAGAGAAATTTTGAATTGGAAAATCATCTTGATGATGCACATGCACGCCAAATTTTACGATATCTTTTTAGAAATGGTATTCTCGAAGGAATATTCAAAATGGCATTGCTTACTTTCACTCTTTATGTGTAATCTGTAGACCGCGACGATGGAGATTATTACCTCAATAAGAAAGAGTGATGAGAAAAAAAAAGACGAACTCTTTCATCCTGAATAATGAGGTTACTGTTTTAGGAAACATTACGCCAAGACAAGATTAAGTTAACTGATGAAATATAGGTTAAGAGAACCTGTTTGATGTTAAAAGTTGTGAGCAGTTTTTTGGCGAGTCAAGGTTCATAATCCAATCTTATTTGATTGCGGCTTTAATTTCTGACAATGGGTTACTAAATATATTATGACTGTTCCTTAATCTTAATTTCTTGATTTGATTAACCTTACGTTGTAGTTTTTTTTTTTATTTTGAAATGACTGAACCAGGTCAAGCTACCGGAAGAAACAAGTACCTAAAGAAGTGATTCAGAAAATTCAGAGAATTCAACGATATGTATTCGAAAAAAGCACTTGAATTATATTTAAAAAATGCAAGTAGCCTATTTTGTAATGCTTTTTAACTTTCAGCGGAAATGTTTTTTTTACAAATTTATTTGAGGGTTGTTATTTGAGTTGCACTCTTAATAACGGGAATTGTTAACTAAACTAATGATTGGACAGAAGTGTTTTTCTTTAGACATGCATTTAAACCATTGTTTTTCGCTCGGTGAGCGCGGAATAAAGTTTCTGATCGTGAGTTGTACAACGTCGAAAAAAATCATCATAAAAGGAAGAACTAACATGAAACAGATAAAACTAGAAAAAACTAGTTTGGCAAACTTGATTGATTTCATTCACTAAGTCCAGAGATGTTACTTGCTATTCCCAGTCCCTAATAGGTGGTCCTTTAAAAAGAAGTGAAGGGAATTTAGAGGCACCCTCTCTCTCTTGATTAATTCCGTTTTTATCTTTTAGATTTTTGCGAGCTTGCAACATCCTGGAATAAGCCATATATACATGTGTACATATAAATCAGCAAAATGTTTACTCTTATAATATTATAAGCCATCGACTAAGGTATTTATCTAAACCATTTTGCTCCTTTTATAAATAGAGTGTTTTAAGTAAACTAGCCGATTATCAGCGATGCAGTTCTAGTTGTCATACAATGTCACACGATGTTACTGTAATGAACCAATTGGGGCATTCCTTTAAAAAGGTAATGATCAAAGTGCCCGGCGATACAATTTTTATTTCGTAATTCTTTTTCACTTGAATTCATGTTGTGCATATTTTAGTCCTCTCTCCTCCGTTTACGTGTAAGTTTCACCTCTTTGGCATCATCCATGCAACCCGGGAATGCTGGAAACAATTTGACTTCATCCTCTGTTTCACCCCTCGCTTTATCTTTTGTTAATTCCCTTTGCAAAGTATCCATGGACATTTGACTAGTGTATAGCTCACCAGGATCTTCTGCGTTGTTTCCAAACACAGCAAAATTCCCCACGGCAGTACCACCTTTGACACAGCAGCCAGCAGTCCACAGAGAACTGGGGACTGTTATGGCAGGGATTTGAGGAAGATCTTCATTAGCCAGTTTAAGTGCTTTGCTCGGATTTTTGACCTTAAAATAGTCTGTATCTGGAATCCAATGCATAAATGAACTCCCAGTTAAGAGATATAAAGTTCCATCATCCTTAGTACAACGATTTACTGCATAGTCGCGTATCATTCTCTCGTACTGAGACCACTGACCACTGTTTAAAGCTGGTCGCTGTGGCACCGCATTCGTGTAGACGAAAGTGGATCGAAAGCCGGCACCATTATAGCCCGTATCTGATAAAGTGTGTGCGGGTGCCAAGTGCCCTCGGTGAAATGGTAGGCTGGGATACACCTCGTCGCTTCCTTGTTCCTCAATGCCTTAAAAAGGAAATTAAATTATGACAAATAGATCCACTATTATTGTTAAGAATCTAAACATTGCAGTCGTGGACGCCAACTAAACCAAACTTCACGGAACTACATCAAACTACGCCAGAACTAGGCCAAGGAAACCGAAAAAGGCAATTTACAGCAAGCACACACAACAGCAGGTGCACCATCTACACCATCTCCTCAAAACAACACTGAACTGGTTTTTAGCTTAAACAAGTCCTATGTAATAAAATTAACTTGCTATCGGAAGCTTGAATAAATACCTTCGGTTTGTCTCCATTTTGGGCGTGTCCATTCCTTAAAGTTTACCTTATCTTTCGTAAGAGTGTAAGCCGAGTATACCGGAATTCTAAATTGCTTGTCGAACATTGTTCCATAGTGGGTTCCATCATCGTATTCTTGGTAATCTTTTTGACAGATGTATCTTATTTTTAAATTCATAGGATCTCGCAAACCTACTGGTGGTTCATTTCCTGCAAAGTTTTTTCTGTAGCATTTGTCCCCATTGCCAGGGTAAATAGTTTTTCGGTTGCCTGTGATATCTTGCATGTGACCTGGTGGAAAAAGAGAAAAAAAAAAAAAAAAAAACAAAGTCTCTCAAATTAAAATCTGCCTTGTGATGCTCTGGTTTTTAAGCTATGTAAATAACTAAGTTATCTGACGCCTTTGTTGAGGTATACCATATAACATCCCAGTTGTCACCTTGGTATGCGCGCTCGCCTACGGGCTCGTCTGCATGCAGAAAAAAAATCCCAGTCAGTCGTGGGATATTCCAAATTGAACCAATCTTGTGAAGACCCCATCTCTCACCCAGATGTTGATAATCAAAGAACCTGATGGAGAGATTTAATATTTTTCCTGACCTATTTCTCTTCAGAAAAAAAAAAGTTCATTTCAATCAAGTGTTGTATTCGCCTCAAAAAGTTTCTTATGCAGACACCATCAAAGGAAATTCAATCAATACTCAGTTGCCAGTGATTAACTCTATTTCATTTACTGGGTAGTTCATAAGAGCACTTGAAGTTTCGCTGAGATTATTTTAAGCCATGAGCTACATTTGATAGCTCGGAAGAGGGCGAATTTTTCTCCATGAAATAGAAGAATCTGGTAACAGTTAAAATACTCTGTTTATCTTGTAACAAGGGAAAAATTGTAAAAAAAGTTGTGATAAATTCCACGGCGATAAAAGACGAGAACAGCCAGTCAAAGATATGGTTAAAGGTAAGGTTTGCCTCTCTTCATTCTAGGCTTTGTGGTTGCTATTTTTTCAATTAGCCACGTAATTTTTTTAAATGATTTCAGTTTTAAAACGTGAGCAGTTGCTCATCTTACCCTTTTTTAGTTTCCTTTGTAAGGGGCTACCATTGATGACATTGGCCGCTAGGAGTCCAAACATTATCAGGACGTGTAAAATCTTCACATGGAATTTCTCCATCTTAGCATCGGAGTCAGCAGGCAAGGGTGGGAATCTTCATCAACTGCCAGAAACGAATGGTAAACATCTGGCTGTAAGATGTTCCTTAAGGGTACAACTTCCTCGTGGAAATTTGCAGGTGGAATGGATTGTTCAATAGCACAGCAGAGGTCTCAATACAGCTGGTATTGCCTAAGTGAAGCCACCTGAGTGATTTGATTCCCCATGAATTAAAACCCTTTTTATTCCTTTTGTGCAAACTGAAACTAGTTCTTAACTATTGATTACCCCTTTAAAGACCTTTTAAAGAGCTCCGAATTTTCAAGATTTGAAAAATGTTCAAGATATTTAAAAGGTTTTTTTTTAAGTATTTTGAATATTCAGGTTTTAAACATTGTTTCCTCAGAGCCCAAGGAATGGACAATACACTTTGACAAATTTCACTACCAAAACTATTTCAGAAAAACATACGATCCAATCTTTCCCTTAAAAAAAAAAAAAAAAAAAAAGTTTGAAAAAGGAAGGAAGGTACGGGTTTATTGAAGAAACAAGTTAAGAGACCTTTTAAAATATTAGTTTCCAACCATATGATATCTTAACGGGTGCTTCTTTTCAGTTTTTTTTTTTTTTTTGGGTACCAAACCGATCGCCGTGTAGCTGCGTTCAAAGTGTCCAGGGTTTGTTAATTTAGATGATAAGTGGTCTAGGGAGTATTTTTAATTCAATCGAACGAACGCTAGTTCTAATCCAGAAAATTAAGCCACCTAAATCGAATCGAGCGACTCATCTCAGTCAAAGTCGACCCGTCACACCGGAAGTCGTTTTACAAGACACTTAGAAAATATTCCGTTAGTAACTATCAAGGGTTGTTGAAAATGCTGTTGAATCGACTCGACTTCGCGACGTAGAAAAAAATGACGACGATGCATCCAAACCAGTTGCTAGATACTTTAATCTCCCTAACTATTCAAAACAGCATATGGTAGTTTGCGGTTTTTCCAACATCTAGGCAGTTCGGAAAGCCGCAAAACTCTAGAACAAAAATTTATCTTTGAAATCGGCTCTCTTAATCCCTACGGTAACAACAAGCACTTTTCATTGAACTCATTTAGTCTGGTTTTATCGTTACCATATTCCCACCAATAGAGCAACCCACAAATCCTCCAGTGGCTCTAGCGAAGGGCTAACGCTCGAAAGGTCAGCTTTTAAACTCCTTATGGTGGCCAATTTACGTTATCTACTCAGTTGATAACACTAAATTACCCTGTTCGAAATAATATTTATGATTAAAGTGCGCATATGGTTTTTCTTCTAGACTTTTTTTTCACTTAAATTCGTGCTGTGCATATTCTAATCTTCTCTTCTCCGCTTAGGCTGAGATAATTTGAGGGTTACTTTGTTGGCATCATTCATGCAACCCGGAAATGCTGGGAATAATTCGACCTTTGTTGGTTTGCCACTCGCTGTATCCTTTTCAATTACCTCATGCAATTTAACCATGGAGACCTGTTGAGTAAACGTCTTCTTTGGATCTACCCTGTTGTTTCCAAACACTGCAAAACTCCCCACGGCAACACCACCTTTGACACAACAGCCGGCCGTCCACAGAGAACTGGGGACTGTTATAGATGGAAATTGAGGAAGATTTCCATTAGCCAGTTTAGGTTCTCCGCTTGGATCATTGATGTCATACCTGTCTGTATCTGGATCCCAATTAACAAATGAAGTTCCAGTGAGGAGATACAAAGTTCCATCATCCTTAGTGCAGTGATCTGTAGCATAGTCACGTATCATTCTCTCAGACTGAGACCACTGACCACTATTAAAAGCTGGTCGCTGTGGTACTGCATTCGTGTAGTAGAAAGTAGATCGAAAGCCGGCGCCATTATAGCCCGTATCTGATAGAGTATGTGCAGGTGCCAAGTGCCCTCGGTGAAATGGTAGGCTGGGATAGATCTCGTCGCTTCCTTGTTCCTTAATGCCTCAAAAAGGAAATTGAATAACGTCAAACAGATTCATTATTATTGTTAAGAATATAATTATTGCTGTTGTGGACGCCATCTAGACGAAACTGCACCAAACAACATCAAACTACGCCAGAACTACACCAAGGAGACCGTAAAAGGTAATCTTCAGCAAGCACACAAAACAGCAGGTGCACCATCTACACCATCTCTTCAAAACGACACTTAACTGGTTTTTAGCCCAGAACACTGAGAGTTTAATCAAGTCCTATATAATAAAATTAACTTACTATCAGAAGCTTGAACAAATACCTTCGGTTTGTTTCCACTTTGGGCGTGTCCATTCTTTGAAGTCTACTTTATCTTCCGTAAGAGTGTAAGCCGAGTATACCGGAATTCCAAATTGCTCGTCGAACATTGTTCCATAGTGGGTTCCACCATCGTATTCTTGGTAATCTTTTTGACAGATGTAACTTATTTTTAAATTCTTAGGATCACGCAAACCTACTGGTGGTACATTTCCCGCAAAGTTTTTCATGTAGCAGTCAACCCATTTTCCATCGTAAACAGTTTTTCGGTTGCCTGTGACATCTTGCTTATTATCTGCTGGAAAAACCGAAACAAAAAAAAGACTTGAAGTCATTCATAGTGAAATCTGCCTTCGTGATTCTATGGTTTTAGCTATGTAAATAAATAAGTTATTTGACGCCTCTGTTGTGGTATACCATAAGTATAACATCCCACTTGTTCCCTTGTTGTTCCTGTTATTTCAATTAGCCATGCAATTTTTTATACGATTTCAGTTTTTGAAACATGCTTATCTTACCCTTTTTCAGTTTCCTTTGTAAGGGGTTACCGTTAACGACATTGGCCGCTATCGGTCCAAACGTTAGCAGGACCTGTAAAATCTTCACATAGAATGCCTCCATCTTAGCATCAGAGTCAGCAGGTGATCTTCATCAACTGCCTTAAACGAATTGTAAACACCTGGCTGTGAAAAATTTCTTATGGGTACAACTTCCTCATGGAAGTTTACAGGTTGAATGGATTGTCCAATAGCACAACAGAAGTCCCAATATAGCTGGTATAGCCTGAGTGAAGCCACCTGAGTAATTTAATTCTCCATAAATTTAAACTCTTTTTTTTTATTCCTTTTGTGCAAATTGAAACCAGTTCTTAACTTTTGATTATCCCTTTAGAGACCATTTAAAGAGCTTCAAATTTTTAAGATTTTTTGAAATGTTCAAGATACTTAAAAGGTTTTTTTAAAAGTATTTTTAATATTCAGATTTCAAACATTGTTTCGTCAGAGCCTAATTCAGATAATGGTCAATACATTATAACAAATTTGACTAATAAAACTATTTCAGAAAAACAAACGATCCAATCCTTCCCTTGGAGAAACAGTTTGTAAAAGGAAGGAAGGTACCGGGTTTATTGAAGAAATATATTGAGAGACCTTTTAAAATATCAATTTCAAACCATATGATATCTTAAAAGGGTACTTCTTTCGGTGTTTTTTATTTGGGTACCAAACCAATCGCCGTGTAGCTGTGTTCAAAGTGTCCAGGGTTTGTTAATTTAGAAGGTACGTGGTCTAAAGAGTATTTAATTCAATTGAACGAATGCTAGTCCTAGTCCGAAAAAATTAAGCCATCCCAAATCCACCTAAATTGGATATCAACCTGAGTTATTATTATGGGATAGATATACATGTATTATTTGCCTTGACCCTTGTTTAGCCGGGTGTTTTTGGCAGACATATACCTGTTGAATGAACGGTTCAATCACACGGTAAAATGTTCCAAATTTTAACGGTTAGCCGCAGAAGCCATCACCCTATTCAGCACCTGCTCTCTGAGAAGTCCGAGAAATATCTCCATTCTTTTAAGTTTAACAGCTACCTGATCTATTTCATTGAATCTATATGAATCAGAAATAATTACAAATTCTAGATAATAACCCAGATGCCTCAAATGTAAAAGTTGTCTGTGCTAAATTTTTATCGCGAATTTTTGATGCTGAGTGCTACGGAAAAATCATAGTACATAAATTTTGCACTTTTGTCAACAGTCCAAGCTACTAATTCAAGGTAATCATTTTCGTTACAACTGAAACTGAAAAGTTCCTCTTTAGAGGAACTCTTTCCTCTCTTGAGAGCAACTTTTAGCAATCAAATATTGCCGAATATTGTCTGATGGACAAACGGGACGCACTAAAATTAGCGTATGCTGACAGTTTTACAATTTCAATGTAAAAAATGCGACTGATTCTTTTTCGGGAATAATACCCACTAAAAACAGATTGATCAGAAAAGATTGTCAGCAAGTATATAATTCCAAGACTTTTATCCAACCTCCTTAGTAAGCAGGGCAGATGGACCTCGATGATTCTAGCTGTCGTGCAGATGCGTTCAATATCATCAATCCAGAATGTTCATGGACAAGAAAGTAGCCAAAATAAAGTTTTGGATATTTTGCAGGGCTGAATCTTTATTCATATTTTACGACCTATATTGCAGTGAGCCAATCTTTGGCTTCTCAGAGATACGTCAGCGGTGCAAAAGATTCACTGATTAATGCATGCTCCTCTACCTGTTGTAATTATTTTGTTTAGCAGTGGTAAAGGAATTTCATTTTAAAGGGAAGCATAAACAGAAGGAAACATAATGAACAGCGAAAGACTTGACGTAACATATGGAATTGCTATGATCTTAGCACGTGCTCTTTTAGTTCTATCCACTACAACCCTCTTCATCTGACAAGTAAAAAATCTTCTTTTGGTTATCTTACCTTTTTAGCCTAACCCAGTTTATAATTGTTGTTGGCGCTAAAATGGATTTGCCCTTTTTAGGATAAAAAATCTTGGATTGGAAAATTATCTTGATGATGCCCATGCGCGCCAAATTTATGATATCTTTTTATCAGTGGTATTCTCAAAAGAATATTCAAAATCGAATCGCTTACTTTTACTCTCCATGTGTAATCTGTTGGCCGCGACGATGGAGATTATTCTTTCAATAACAAAGAGTGATGACAAAACATTAATGATGGACTCTGTTCTCCTGAATAATGAGGCTACTCGCAATAAAAAGCGAAAGAAAAACCTTCACGAACACAAAAGTTGGGAAACAGTACGCCAAAACAAGATTAAGGTAATTGATGAAATATAGGTTAAGATAACCTATTTAATGTTAAAAGTTGTCAGGAGTTTTTTGACGAGTTAAGTTCATAATCCAATCATATTTGATTGCGGCTTTTATTTCTGGCAATGGGTTAATAAATATTTTATGATTATTCATTAATCTTAATTTCGTAAACCTTTTGTATTTTTTTTATTTCATGACCCTTTTTAACTTTCAGTGGAAATGTTGTTATTACAAATTCATTTAACGGTTATTACTTGAGTTGTACTCTTAATCATAGGAAATGTCAATTAAGCTAATGATTGGACAGAGGTGTTTTTTTTTAGGCATGCGTTTAAACCACTGTTTTTCGCTCAAATTGAAATGTTAGCATGGTTTAGCATTGTGTTTCGTCGGAGAGCGTGGAATAAGTTTCTGATCTTGAGTTGTACAACGTCGTAAAAATTCTCGAGAGAGAAGAACTAACATGAAACAGGTAAAACTTGACAAACGTGTTGGGCAAATTGATTGATTTCATTCGATAAGTCCAGAGATGTGCTTTGCTATTCCCAGTCCTTCACAAGTGATATTTTTTAGAAAGAAGTGAAGGAAATTCGGAGGCACCCTCTATTTCTTAATTAACTCTTGCAACACTCTGGAATAAGCCATATATATATATATATATATATAAATCAACAAAATTTTTCATTCGCATTTTATGTTAAACCTTCAAATAAGGGATTTATTTAAACCATTTTTTTCTCCTTTTATGCATATTGTTTTATCTAAACTGGCCGATCATCAGCGATGCAGCTCTGGCTGTCATACGATGTCATACATGTTACTGTAATGAACCAGGGTAGGGATCCCTTTAGAAAGATAATGATCAGAGTGCCCGGTAGTGCATTTTTATATTTCGTATTTTTTTCCTTGAATTCATGTGGTCCATATTTCGATCCTCTCTTCTCCGTATAAGCTCTCAAAGCATCACCTCTTTGGTATCGTCCATGCAATTCGGGAATGCTGGAAACAATCTGACTTCATCCTCTGTTTCGCCCCTCGCTTTATCGGTTGTTAATGCCCGTTGCAAAGCATCCACGGACAGTTGACAAGTGTACTGCTCTCTTGGATCTTCTGCGTTGGCTCCAAACACTGCAAAGTTCCCCACGGCAGTACCACCTCTGACACAGCAGCCAGCAGTCCACAGCGAACTGGGGATCGTTATCACAGGGACTTGAGGAAGATCTTCATCAGCCAGTTTAGATGCTTTGCTTGGCATTTTGGCCATAAAATGGTCTGTATGTGGAATCCAATGAACAAATGAGCTTCCAGTTAAGAGATATAAAGTTCCATCATCCTTAGTACAATGATTTACTGCATAGTCGCGTATCCTTCTCTCATACTGAGACCACTGACCACTGTTAAGCGCTGGTCGTTGTAGCACCGCATTCGTGTAGACGAAAGTGGATCGAAAGCCGGCATCACGATAGCCCGTATCTGATAAAGTATGTGCGGGTGCCAAGTGCCCTCGGTGATATCGTGGGGTGGGATAGATCTCGTCGCTTCCTTGTTCCTCAATGCCTTAAAGAGGAAACTGAATTACGTCAAATACATCCACTATTAATGTTACAAATATGAATATTGCTGTTGTGGACGCCGGCCAAACCAAACTGCACCAAACTACATCAAAAAAAGGCAATCCACAGCAAGTACACATAAACAGCAGGTTACATAATTACACCATCTACTCAAAACAATGTTGAACTGGTTTTTAGCTTCGAGCAATGAGAGTTAAAACAAGTCCTATTTAATAAATCAACTTGCTAAACCTTTGGTTTGTTTCCACTTTGGGCGTGTCCATTCTTTGAAGTCTACCTTATCTTCCGTGAGAGTGTAAGCCGAGTATACTGGGATTCTAAATTGCCCATCGAACATTGTTCCATAGTGGGTTCCATGTTCGTATTCCTGGTCATCTTTTTGACAGATGTATCCTATGAAGAAATTCGTTGGACTTCGCAAACCTACTGGTGGTTCATTTCCTGCAAATTTGTTTCTGTAGCATAGGTTCCCATTGCCAGGGTAAACAGTGTTTTGGTTCCGTGTGACATATTGCCTGTTACCTGGTGGAAAAAAAACATTCAAAATTAAATCTGCTCTCATGATCTTCTGGTTTTGGCTATGCGAGTAAATAAGTTATCCAACACCTTTTTTGTGCTATTTTATGGATCATCCCACCTGTGACTTGTATATAAATTTTCTTGGTATACAAGCTCGCTCACAGGCTTGTCTGTATACAGAGAAAATCCAAGTCATTCTTGAGATAAATAATGACATTGTGCTGAAAAGTATTATATTCGTACTAATTTTAAACGAACACTTTCGTAGTCCTTTGAAGAGCGTTATCTGGTTACCTATTGCAAATTGATAAGTTAGTTAAAGTAATTTTGGCTATCTAGGCGTGGTATTGGACGTCAAATTACTTCATTCGGGAACAAGAGATATTAATGCATTTAAGTGTACAACCACATTCCACATATGAACAAAGAGGGCTACTGCGTGGGTGGGAGAGTATAACAGAGTAATTTAATATTATCAACTGAGTTGATAACGTAAATAAGCCACCGCAAAGAGTTTAAAAGCTGACCTTTCGAGCGTAAGCCCTTTGGATTCGTCAGAGCGATGGACGAAAGACTAACGTCTAAGAGCTCTTAACCTCAGCTTTTAAACTCTCTACGGCGACCAATTTACTTTATCAATTCAATTGATAAATTGTCACATTTTACATATAACCGATAAGACAACTCTCTCATCTTGCTATAAAGACACTGTACTCCCACACTGATAACGCAGACATTGTGCGGGGGTATTAGCCCAGTTTAAAAATTTAAAATTATCTTAGAATCGTTTAGGACAGGAGAGTGAGATAGGGTAACTTACATTAGCTGATACCCCATTAAAATTGCAGCGGGTACCATTGTATAGGGTAATCCCAGAAGAGTTAGATTTGTTAAGAGCTGCATTGAACCTTTTGCGTGTAACGTACGTGATTTTACACAATGATATACGATATCTGTAAACATGGCATGCTCAGAGCAGTAGTTAGAATCGTGTAGCGTCAATATCATAAAAAGGAAAAACATTTAGTAAACCGTAAGCTTTCTGACGGGTCCTTCCATCCTAAAGAAAAAGTTTTCTTAGAAAAGAAGGAAACAAGCCTTCACGAAAACAGATTTCAAGACAAAGGCTAACCCGAGACCTATGGGTCACGTTCACCTGTTTGCGGTTAAAATTTTGAAGAATTTTTGTAAATGACAGTTTACTTGAGGCCATTACTACTGGCTAAAGGACCGGTAATCAATTAGAGCCTACAATAAATTTTCAAAAAAGGTTAAGGGGGAGGGGGTGGGGGGCTTGGGAGAGGGGGAGAATTTTGATTTTGAAACAATAAAAGTTACTTGATTCCCTATAAGGCTCTCGTACACTTTCAATCTTCTATATTTTAAGTTTAATTATCGAAATCCTGGAAATTAACGCTTGATTAAAAGATAACAGGGAAAACCACAACAATAAAAGAAGAAGAATTGTCTTGGGCCTGCATGGTACATCAGAGAAACTGCATTATAACTACAAATGTCTCGTACCCAGGCCCTCTCACCACAAGTCGAGGGCTCTTGTAGCTCAACTAGTCTCTACTAGTCTCATTTAGTCTTAGAGGTTACAGAGCAGCACGTTGTTTCCAGCCTTTTTCTTTATATTTTGTATTACCTCAGCCAGAGTCGTTTCTGAGTGAAAAATTAAGTAGCTCAGTTGGTCGAGGATTGCGTCACATCTCTGTATGATCAACCCACGCAAATGAGTATAGCAGGGGTGCTAAACTTTTACGGGTAAATGCAACTATAGCTGGCTTTCTTGGCAAACATTGAAAGCCTGTGATTAAACGTTTTCTCGCCAAACAGGGGAAACTTTTACTTATTTCAATTCGTCACGCACACTCTGCAGATCTATTATGTGATCTAAACGCCAGACTTCATGTATCTTTCCTTTGGCGCGCGACAAATTGTTAGCAAAGAAAAAGGATAAAATGGAAACTTTTTTTCTTATCAAATTACTTGAACTATTATACCGAAACAATTATTTACACCAGGTATGATTAATATTAACTTCTTACTGACCGGATGTGAGGGCCGTACTGGGGAATATTGGCCGAGGTCGTGGTAGCATAAACAACGACTGAGGGCCAATATTCTCCAATAATGGTTAAACAATCACTTTTCTCTTGTTCGAATTCTTCAGATGCGGAAGATCATTTTAACTCCACATTATTCTCCTTCTTCTCTTCCTCTTTCGGTTTTTTCCTTTTGTTGTCTTTGAATTTTTTCTACTTCCTTTTTCTTCTTTCTCTTCTTATTCTTCCTTTTGATCTTCTTTTATATACTCGGGTAGTTTTTCCTTGTTTTTCTCTTCAGCTGTGAAGTAGTCTTGCAAAAGAATGTTTTGGAGGATTTTATCAGAAATTTGTTGCGTATTCATTTTACCTCGTTCGTTGACATTTTTGCCGATTACTGCAAAACTTTATATTTCTTAATAAGGAAAAGAGGTATCTGCACAGCATCCGGCAGTCCACAGTGACGCGGGAACATATATTTTCTCGTCATTAGTTTGCCCAGGCCGCGTTTCTGGATTATCGCCTTTGCTTACCTCATTTAAACTTCATTTCAATTGTATCCATCTCGACCAGAGCATTAAAATAAACAACTGCAATGCCCCTTAAAAGGGACACTTATACGAAAGATGTAAAGAAAACGTTTTTCTTGAAAGGTCCTTACTATACTTATATTATTTTCGAAATTCTTGAAGTCTTTGAAAAATAAAGAGAATCGTTTATCTTACCGTTTTTGTTTCTCATCTGGTGTGGGCCCCCTTCCACTACATTGGAAACTACTGGTTCAAATCTTAGTAGGAAGAGCAAACTCATTACAAGTATAGCTTGCTTCCCGGCCGTAAAGTCAAGTCAGGCAAAGCTAAGTCTTTGCAAGTTGAAAGAAACGAATGGAATGGTTAAAAAATTTCTTATAAGCAAACTTTTTGATAGACTTAGCCGGTTGGATGGACGGTCCAATCACACGGTAAAATGTATCAAATTTTTAACCCTTAGCCGTAAAAGTCATCATCCCATTCAGAACCCGGCCTTTCCCTGTGAAGTCCGAGAAATATTTCGATTTTTTAAAGTTAACAGGTATTTGGTCTATTTCATTGAATCTAATATATCTTAAAAGGATTCTTTCTAAAAATTTCAACGTATGAATCGGAAATAATTTCAAATTCTAGATAATAACGCAGGTGCCTCAAATATAAGAGTTGCCTGTGCTAAATTTTCATCGCTAATGTTTGGTGCAAAGCTGAGTGTAATGGAAAAATCATAATGCATAGATCTTGCAGCCTACAGCCTCCTAATGCTTTCTTTAGTAAGTCAACGATTTTATTTTGGGTACAAATAAATGAATAAACTTTCAAGATCGTGTAGTCTTTTTTTACTTTCAATTAAATAACCTAACCGATAGTTTAGAAATAACAGAAGAGAGTTTAAGAAATGGTAGCAGCGACACCGTGGAAAAAGTCGATTAAACTATGAAGGTATATTTTAGCTAAGAATCTCGCGATACTCTAAAGCCATTTATTTTGTTTCTCATTGTCAAAACTATCTCGAAACTGAATATGGAACGTAACGTCAAATTAAAGAAAAACTATTAAACAATAAGCCGTCGTCCTTCACGTTCTCCAGACAACGCAGAGTTTAATCATTTCACGATGTTGTTCTGAGAGGACGTAAACAAATTTCAAAGATTTATAACGCATGTGCACTGTCACTATTCTGCTCATGATATTTTTTGTTTAGTGACGTTTCCGTCGCCATTACCGTCGTGGTTTTCCTAAGCTCTCAGCAATGAGGTCTGTTAACAGTTTGTGCTCATTTATGGGAGGTTTATTTTATTTTCGGATATTAATAATGAATAAACTTTCAAGATCAGGTAGCCTTCTTTCAATTTCTTTGAGATAATCTAACTATTAGTTAGGAAATAACAATGGTCCAGCGATGACGCCTGGTAACAGTTTGATGGATAACAGTAGCCTTTGTGACGTTACTTCATTTTTATCATGAATACTTTTTTTTGGTTCTATCCAACCGCTGCTGCTTGAGGAAGCTGTGGGGCATTGGTATTCACGCAGTTTGCAAGTACAGGAAATAGATTCACACCTGGTCCGCTTAAGGCGCTTTGGGAAGCATCGGCTGTGAGGATGTTTTGCAGCTGTTCTTCCAATCACCGCAAAACTCTCTGCTTGGCCATTTGGAACCACACAACAACAAGTGGTCCACATCGAATTGGTAATTTTGGGCTAGACCTAGTTGGTTAGGCAGTACAGCTATAACTTGCAATGGGTTGTTCTAAACACGAATCAAAGAAGTGCCAGTAAACAGAAATAGCATTCTGTTGTTCTGCACATGGGTGTTTTGAGCGTAATTTGTTTCAAACTGGGACCACTGACCGCCAATAAAAGCTCCTAGTTGTGGAACGGCGTTTGTGTGTCTGTAAATTGAGCATAAGCGCTTTACAGGGCTCGATTAAGTCTCTGCCGGGACTTAGTGATCTCTTTGATACAGTTGAATCTGGTAAATGCTGTCGCTGCCTTGCCTTAGTAAACCTTAAGAGTCAGGTTTGACATGTCATTTTATCATACCGAAGTTCGGCTTGTTGCAATAACACGAGTAAACATTGCACTTACATCTTTACATCTGAAGGTAACAATGTCATTGGATTTATCAAAATTACAGTTTTACGTTTCACGAACGAACATTTAATATCCTCTAATTCTAGCAGACTGAGCGTATACAGCTATCACCTCTCAACGTTAAAATGCGTGGGGCATCCTCGCAATAGACAAGTCAGATCTACACAGATCATCGGCGATAATAGACTAACGGAGGGCGCGGAAGGGAGGAGGAGGGGGGAGGGGGTTTCTCGGAAAAACAAACGATCCAATAATTCCGTTAAAAAAAAAGTTTGAGAAAGGAAGGAAAGTACCGGATTTACTAAAGAAACAAGCTAAGAGACCTTTAAAAATCAGTTTCAAACCATGTGATATCTTAACGGGTGCTTGTTTAGGTATTTTTCATTTGGGCACCAAACCAATCGCCGTATAGCTGCGTTCAAAGAGTCAAGGGTTTGTTAATCTAGAAGGTACGTGGTCTAAAGAGTATTTGTAATTCAAATGAACAAATGCTAGTTCTATTCAGAAAATTAAACCATCCCAAATCCACCTAAATTGGATATCAACTTGAGTTATTATCAGGGAATAGATATACATGCATCGTTTGCCTTGACCCTTCTTTAGCCGCAAAGACTTGACGCTCTCGTATGATAGAGAAGGGCAATCCCAGAACAGTTCAATGCGTTCAGAGCCGCACTGAACCTTTCATATAGATTCAACCCCAACGGATACTTCGCCAAGACTGTTACTATCATTTGGCAACCTCCAATTATTTCATTCGAACGTGTCAAAAACATAGGCAACGTTTTGGTCAGATGTTCATTACAAACTAATGACCAACCCGGAACTTTCAAATGCGCTCACGCGCGATGCAAAACTTGTAGTTTCATTCATAACGTTGAAAACGAGAGAGACCTAAACGATCCATTCAGGTAACAGGTAATTTAGTGTTAACAACTTAGTTGAAAACGTAAATTAGCCACTGTAAAGGGTAAAAAAGCTGACGTTTTGAACGTTAGCCCTTCGTCAGCCTTCTGAAAAAGGGCTAACGCTTGAAACTTCAGCTTTTTTATCCTTTACGGTGGCTAATTTACGTTTTCAACTGAGTTGTTAACACTAGATAACCTGTTATACTCTCCCACCGACGCAGCACCGCAGTTTCTTTAGAAACTTACCCCCTTCATTCAGGTAACAAATCACTTCGCTTGCACCTCCGCCAATGTCATCTTTTGCATAAGTTGCACCTACGATAAAGTTCGGATATAACGCGCGCTGTTATTGGTTTAAACAGCGTGCTCTATCAGAGTATAGCACTTAGGTCAAGAGAGCTAAAGCTGTCACGCCATCCGCCAGATTTTACTATGTCAGACCATTTCCCAGACTTCTCTGTGGCTTTTTTTCGCTAACTGAAGTGAAATTTCGGAACAAGGGAGACGGCGAACAGCAACAGAAGAAGCAAACAAAGGTTTGTAATCATGTCAAGCGACGTAATTGACGTTATTACAACGTAAGCAGAGACGAAAATGCTCTAAGAGAAAACGAATTGGACGGTCCAAGTTTTGAAGGTTTTCACTCTCAGTTAAATTGCACGCTTACCTACCGTAATAAAAGTCAAACAGAACCAATATTTGTGTAGTATATATAGTTTCGTGTTGAAAAGTGTAGCCAAACTTGCGTAACTGTTAAAATTCATATTAATCACGACGATGTCAGAGCGACCGCAATCATTTTGGGGTCCATAGCAGCTAGCTCATCATAGTGATCTCCGATTATCGCATTGAAACAAGCCTCAGAAATTAGATCGGCTGCCCTTCAAGTAAAAAACTGATAGCTTTCTCAGATATCCTTTCCGATGCGTTGAGTGAAAGGCCACATCAGTCACAGTAGCAGATTTTAACGGCGCTGTTATCCCGAGCAATCTTTTTATTGCTGTGACTTCGGTTGTTCATTCATAGAACATGCCTCTACCTTTATAACAGAACAAAGCACAGTCGAGGCTTCTCTATTTGTTAATTACTGTAAAAAGATATATATCGGTGAAAAAGGAAGACGACTATGCAACCGATTCCGAGAACACTCTTTTCAAGGGTGAAAACATCTTTAAAAGAACAATTATTGTTCCCAATGATTATACCAGCCAATCACTAGCGATACAGCTCCGGTTGTCTGACCGCGATCTTAATGTGATAAAACGTGCACGTGATTAGGTGGTAGCTTCAAAATAATAATAATGATTGAAGTGCGGATAAATTTTTTTTTTATTTATTTAAGTTCGTGCTGTGCATATTCTAATCTTCTCTTCTCCGCTTAGGCTGAGATAATTTGAGGGTTACTTTGTTGGCATCATTCATGCAACCCGGAAATGCTGGGAACAATTCGACCTTTGTTGGTTTGCCACTCGCTGTATCCTTTTCAATTACCTCATGCAATTTAACCATGGAGACTTGTTGAGTAAAAGTCTCCTTTGGATCTACCCTGTTGTTTCCAAACACTGCAAAACTCCCCACGGCAACACCACCTTTGACACAACAGCCGGCCGTCCACAGAGAACTGGGGACTGTTATAGCTGGAATTTGAGGAAGATCTCTATTAGCCAATTTAGGTGCGCTACTTGGATCATTGATGGCATTACCATCTGTATTTGGATCCCAATTAACAAATGAAGTTCCAGTGAGGAGGTATAAAGTTCCATCATCCTTAGTGCAGTGATCCGTAGCATAGTCACGTATCATTCTCTCATACTGAGACCACTGACCGCTATTAAAAGCTGGTCGCTGTGGCACTGCATTCGTGTACACGAAAGTGGATCGGAAGCCGGCACCATCATGGCCTGTATCTGATAAAGTATGTGCGGGTGCCAAGTGCCCTCGATGAAATGGTAGACTGGGATAGATCTCGTCGCTTCCTTGTTCCGCAATACCTTAAAAAGAACATGAATTATGTCAAACAGATCTACTGCTATTGTTGAGAATATTAATATTGATGTTGTGGACGCCTGCTAAACCAAACTGCACCAAACTCTATCAAACTACGCTAGAGCTATTCCAGAACTACATAAACGAAACCGAAAAAGACAATCTACAGCAAGTACAAAAAAACAGTAGCTGCACCAAACTACACCATCTACTAAAAATAAAACACGTAAAAAAGTCCTATGTAATAAAATCAGCTTACTATCGGAAACTTGAATAAATACCTTGTGTTTGTTTCCACTTTGGGCGTGTCCGTTCTTTGAAGTCTACCTTATCTTCCGTCAGAGTGTAAGCCGAGTATACTGGAATTCCAAATTGCCTGTCGAACATTGTTCCATAGTGGGTTCCATCGTCCTGGTAATCTTTTTGACAGATGTATTTTATGAAGAAATTCATTGGATCTCGCAAACCTACTGGCGGTAAATTTCCTGCAAAGTTTTTTCTGTAGCATTCGTTCGCACTGCCACCGTAAACAGTTTTTCGGTTCCCTGAGATATCTTTCCTGTTACCTGGTGGAAACAACAACAACAGCAAAAAAAACATTTAAAATGAAATTGCCCTCATGATACTCTGGTCATGGCTATGTGAGAAAATAAGTTATCTAACAACTTTGTTGTGGTATTTCAAAGATCATCCCAGTTGTCACTTGCATGTAAATTTTTTGCACTCGCCTACAGGCTCGTCTATATACAGAGGAAATCCAAGTCAATCTTGAGATATTCTATGATATTGTGCTGAAAAGTTTTACAATCGTGTTATATTTTAAACGAGCATCTAATGCAAATAAATTAAAATAATCTAGCGAAGAACCCATCTATCACACAGACGTTGGTATTTAAAGAGCCCGATGAAGAGATTTGAGATATTTTTCTTGACCTATTACTTTTAAGAAAAAAAAAACTTTTCAAACAAGCGTTTTAATTTATTTTCCTATAATTTTTTTTACACAAAGAACATTTAAGGAAATTCAATAAATAATTAATTGCCAGATATTAGCTTTATTTTATGTACAGCGTGATTCATTGAAGCACTCCGAAAACTCAAATTTTTTCTGACTTTATTTTTAACTATAAGCTAGGTTTGATGACCCGAAAGAGAGTAAGTTTTTCTCCATGAAATAGAAGACCCTTATAACTGTTTAAACAGTCTTTTTATCTCGTAAGAAGGTAAAATGGGTAGTTCTTTAATACAAGAATTTGATTTCTGGCGGAAATGGTCGCAAAAACGGCGATAAAAGACAGTCAACGATATAAAGGTAAGGTTTGCCTCCCTTCAATCTGGGCCTTGCGGTTCCTGTTATATGAATTAGCCATGCGGTTTTTATACAATTTCAGTTTTTAAAACAAGAACAGTTGTTTATCTTACCCTTTTTCAGTTTCTTTTGCAAGGGGCTACCATTAACAACATTGGCCGCTATTAGTCCAAACATTAGCAGGACATGTAAAATCTTCGCATGAAATACCTTCATCTTAGCACGAGAGTTAGCAGAAGAGGATAGGAATTTTCATCTACTGCGTTAAACGAATGAAAAACACCTGGTTGTAACAAGTACAGCTTACAACTTGTATAGGGTACAACTTCCTTATGGAAGTTTTCAGGTTGAAGGGATTGTCCAATAGCACTGCAGAAGTCTCAATATAGCTGGTACTGAGCACAGCAGAAGTCTCAATATAACTGGTATTGCATGAGTGAAGCCAACTGAGTAATTTTATTCCTCATAAATTAAAATCTTTTTTTTTCCTTGGTGCGACTTGAAACCAGTTCTTAACTATTGATTACCCCTCTAAAGAACTCTTAAAGAGCTTCGAATTTTTAAGAACAACAGTTTAGAAAGACAAACGATCCAATCTTTCCTTTAAAAACAGTTAGAAAAAGGGAGGAAGGTACAGGGTTCATTGAAGAAAAAAAAATTAAGAGATCTTTTCAAACCAAGTGATACCTTAACGGGTGCTTTCAGTGGTTTTTATTTGGGTACCAAACCGACCGCCCTATAGCTGCGCTCAAAGTGTTAGGGGATCTAAAGAGTATGTGTAATTCAATTGAAAAAATGCTAGTCCTAATCCAGAAAATTAAGCCATCCCAAATCCACCTAAATTGGATATCAACCTGAGTTGTTATTATGGGATAGATAAACAAGCATCATTTGCCTTGACCCTTGTTTAGCCGAAAAGACTTGACGCTCTCGTATGAAGGAGAACTGGTTTCAAATCGATTTTTAGCGAAATACAGAGTTAAACCTACGGGTCTGAAATTTTTAATGAAGTACCCGTTTAAAGAACTTTACAGAAGCAGGTAAACACTAAATCCACTAGCAAAACTTACTGAAATTATAACTACCAAATTTCGCCTTCAACTGACGAATTTTTCTGTAGCTGTTGTTTTAAGAAAAAATATATATATTTTTTGGATGAATTTGGAATGCCTTGTTTCAAAAACCCAAACAATTCTTTTGTGGTCTTTTGAAGAGTGTTATATATTTAGTTACCTATTAAAAATTTGATAAGTTTGTTGGAGGAATTTCAGCTCCCTCTTTGATATATCTGGGTGGGGTGTTGGACATCAAATTACCTCATTGGGAAACTAGATAGATTATTGTATTTAAGTGTACGAATAAATTTCATATATGACCGATAAGACAACTCTCACATTTCACTTTACAGGTACTGTACTCCCACACTTAGCCTGGTTTAAAACAGGTAAAATTATCTTAAAGTCGTTTTACACAAGAGATTAAGTTTGGTTAACTGACATTAGCTGATACCCTGTTAAAATTGCGGCGGATATCATAATATAGAAGGCGTTTTAGGCAAGTTGTGATTAAAAGGGCAATCCTAGAGCAGTTCGATGCGTTCAGAGCTGCATTGAACTTTTTCTATAGATTTGACATTAACGGATACTTCACCAAAGATACCACGCCAAAACTGTTACTATCGTTTCGCAACCTTCAATTATTTCATTGAAACGGACAAAAACATAGGCGACTTTTTGGTCAGATGTTTGTTGCAAACTGATGTCCGACCCGGAACTTTCAAATGCACTCACTCGCGATGCAAAACTTGCATTGTCCTTTCATTCATGACGTTGAGAAAAAAAGACCCAAACGATCCACTAAGATTACAGATCACTTCACGTGTACCTTCGGATATAACGACATAGGTTGAAACAGCGTGCTCTATCAGAGTATAGAACATAGAGCAAGAGAGCTAAAGCTGTCACGCCATCTGCCAAATTGTACTATGTCCGACCATTTCCCGCACTTCTCTGTAGCTTTGAAGGTTTTCACTCTCAGTTAGATTGCAAGCTTACATACGGTATAAAAGTCAAATACAGCCAACACTTGTGTAATATATATGATTTCGTATTGAAAAGGATAGCCAAACTGGTATAACTGTTAAAATTCATATCAATCATGACGGTGTCAGAGATAGCGCGATCATGCTGAGATCGTGGCTAGCTTATCAAGGCGATCTCCGATCATTGCAGTGAATCAAGCCTTAGAAATTAGATCGGCCGCCCTTAAAGTGAACAACTAAGAGCTTGCTCTGAAACCTTTTCCGGTGCGTTGAGTGGAAGGCCACATCAGTCACAGGAGCCGAGTTTTACGATGCTCTCATGCAGAGAAATCTTTATATTGCTGTGAATTCGGTCTTATTCATTTATAAAACACGCCTTGAGCAGTTTGTTCTCTAGCTGTCATATGAAAACGAATATAAGCGATCCTTGTAGTTATAAACACTACTGAACACTGCTGAGCGCTGCACCGGCATCGCAGAGGTCATGGGTTCAGATACCGTACGGACCTGAATTTTTTTTTCAGGCCTTATTTCAACTACCAGTTGAGTAGTGTCTATAACTGCGGGGATCGATTCTATATTCGTTTCTACAATCGCAGTGCACATATATGATTTTCATATATTTACAGCCATTATTCCTCATGGAAGTTTGCAGGTTGAATGGATTGTCCACTAGCACAGCAGAAGTCTCAATATAGCTGGTATTGCCTGAGTGAAGCCAACTGAGTGATTTTATTCCTCATAAATTAAAACTTTTTTGTTCCTTTGTGCAACTTAACACCCGTTCTTAACAATTGAATACTCCTTTAAAGACCTTTTAAATAGCTTCAAATTTTTAAGATTTTTAAAATGTTCTAGATATTTGAAAGCCCTTTTGAAGTATTTTGAACATTTTTCAGGGCCTAAAGAGTGGACAATGCTCTTTGACAAATTTGACTAACAAAACTATTTCATAAAAACAAACGAATCCAATCTTTCCTGGAAAAAACACTTTTAAAAAGGTGGGAAGGCAGCAGATTTATTGAAGAGACAAATTAAGAAGCCTTTTGAAATATCATTTTCAAACCGCGTGATATCTAAACGGGTACTTCTATAGGTGTTTTTTATTTGGGTACCAAACCAACCGCCGTAAAGCTGCCGCAGCTATGCGGCGGTTGGTTTGGTTGGGTTGGTTCAAAGTGTGAAGGGTTTGTTACTTTAGATGTTACGTAGTCTAAAAAGTATTTGTAATTCAAAGGATTAAAATGCTAGACCTAATCTAAAAAATTAGCCCCTCCTACATCCACCTAAATTGGATATCAACGTGAGATACTACTACGGGATATATAAACGTGTATCATCAGCCTTGACCCTCGTTTAGCCCCAAAGACTTGACGCTCTCGTATGAAGGAGAACTGATTTCAAATCGACTTCTGGAAAAAGTGAGAACAAGTTATAAAAAAAGGCCTTAAAGAGTAAAAATCTGTTTATAACTTTGAATACGAAAGAAAAGAGTTTAAACTACGGGTCTGAAATTTTTAATAAAGGACTCGTTTAAAAAACTTTATTGAAGCAGGTAAACACAAAATTCACTTCTTTCAAAACTTACTGAATTTATAAATGCCAAATTCGCCTACTACTAACTAATTTTACTGTCGCTGTTGTTTTCAAAAAATGGAATTCTTTTTATCCAAAACCCGAAAAATTACCTCTTGAAAAATTTATTAGTTAGTTGGAGGAGATAAGCTTCCTCTTTGACATACCTAGGTGTGCTATCCGACGTCAAATTAACTCGTTCGGAAACTAGAGAGATCATTGCATTTAAGTGTACAACCAAATTACACATATGACCAATGAGACAACTCACATATATTACTATAAAGGCACTGTACCTCCACAAAGAGATAACCCTGAAAACGCAGACGTTGTTAGTGGGATAAGCCCAGTTTAAAACAGTTAAAATTATCTCAAAATAATTTTGCACAAGAGATTGAGTTAGGGTGACTGACATGTGGATATGTTTATTAAGAACTCTCGCAGTATAAATAACTGAATTACAGGTCTGGCCAGCAAAGAATATTAAAGCAATAACACAAAATATATAGCTACGGAGAAATTTTTTTTTTATTAGCAAACAACAAGCATATAATGGCAAAAATAGTCATGTGCAATGCATAAAGCGTATTTGCTTAAGGCAAAGTTCATTAGCCTGTTGGTCGAAGTGCCACGGCTGTTTGAATTTCTTCCTCGAGGTCTTAATGCGTAATTGTGCCTGCATGGTATTTCAAAGAAACTGCATGATAATTGCAAATGTCTCGTAACCAGACCCTTTCACCACAAGCCGAGGGTTCTTGTAGCCCAACTAATCTCAAATAGTCTTAGAGGTTACAAAGCGGTACGTTGTTTCCTGAATTTTTCTTTATATTTTGTGTTACCCAAGTTAGAGTAGTTTATAAGTGACAAATTAAATAGCTCAATTGGTCGAAGGTTGCGTCACATCTCTGTCCAATTAACGCGCGCAAATGAGTATAACAAGGGTGTTAAACTTTTACGGGTAAATGAAGAATTTAGGTATATGAAAATTCACATATTTGCACTGCGGTGGAGAGATGAAATTAGAAGATTCTCGCAGCTAAGAACACTACTGAAACTAGTAGTTGTAAATAGGACCTGAAAAAAATTCAGGCCCGTACGGGATTTGAACCCATGACCTCTGCGATACCGGTGCAGCTCCCAGTTGGCTTGTTAGCTCAATTGGTAGAGCGCTGCACCGGTACCGCAGAGGTCATGAGTTCAAATCCCGTACGGGCCTGAATTTTTTTCAGGTCCTATTTACAACTACTAGTTTCAGTAGTGTTCTTAGCTGCGAGGATCTTCTAATTTCATTTTACGGGTAAATTCAACCATAGCCGGCTTTCTTCTCAGACTTTGAAAGCCTGTGTTGAAAACGTTTTCTCGCAGAACAGGGCAAGCCTTTATTTGTTTCAATTCGGCACGTACACTCTGCAGATCTATCATGTGATCTAAACGCCAGACTACTATATCTTTCATTTTAAGCGCGACAAATTATAAGCAAAGAAAATATGATAAATGTAATATTTTTTCTGATCAAATTCCTAGAACAATCATACCAAAACAATTATTCACTCTAGCTACGGTTAATATTAACTTCTTACAAACCGAATGTGAGGGCCGTACTGGTGAATATTGACCGAGGTCGTGGCAGTATAAAAACGACTGAGGGCCAATATTCATCAGTGATTATTAAACAATCACTTTTCTTTGTTCGAATTCTTTAGATGTGGAACATCATTCCTATTCCATTTTATTTTTCCTCCCTCTCTTCCTTTTCGTCTTTCTCTTCTACTTCTTCTTTTTCTTCTTCTCCTCCTCCTCCTCCTCCTCCTCCTCCTCCTTCTTCTTCTTCTTCTTCTTCTTCCTTTGGATCTCCTTTAACATACTCGGGTAGCTTTGTCAAGTCTTTTTCTGGCAGGGAACATCCTGGATTTTTAGGATAGAGGTTGACTTCTGAAGCGGTGGGAATGTCTTGCGCAAGAATCTTTTGGAGAATTTCAACAGAAATTTGTTGCGTATGCATTTTATCTCGTTCGTTGACATTGTTGCCGATCACTGCAAAACTTTTTATTGCATTATGAGAATTAGTGTTGACACAGCATCCGGCAGTCCACAGTGAGTTGGGAACACGTATTTTATCGTAAGGACCTTCCCCAGGCAGCTCTACTAGAGGAAGGCCGAAGTTTATCCCTTCAACGTTTTGATTTTTATCTATCTGGACCAGAGCATCAACAGAAACAAATGCAGTTCCACTTAAAAGAAAGAGCACTCCTTTGTAATATTTAGTGCACTCCTCTGCATACTTTCGTATTCTTCTCTCAAACTTGGACCATTCACCAGCATTGAAAGATGGATGCTGTGGCACGGCGTTTGTGTATCAAAAGTAGAGCGAAAGGCTCATTTGTTACTTGATAAAGTGTGCGCTGGGGCCAGGTGGCCTCGTTGCCAAGGTGCTTGTGGGTATGTGTCTTTTCCGACTTGGTTGCTGATACCTTTAAAAAGGGGAAAAAAGTTGGTTGATTTAATGTCCTCTGTTTACGAAATATTAAACGAGGTTGAATAATTTCAAAATGAAAACTTCTTCGTTTCATCACTACAGGTTCCTTTGCCGTTTGAACTCAACCTTGTTCACTTTTGGTGAAGTTCAGTCGCAGTCAGTTATTCCTGTCAAAAGACGAATAAGCTTAAAGCTTAAAAAAAACAGAAATCGCCAGAAAATACAACGGACACAGCATGTGAGTAAGTTTTATTTATTTTACGTGTAAAATGTTCATATTTCGAAATATATCGTTGTAAATCGACCATATTTCGTTCTCCATGGAATTTCTTATAACGTGTTCAAATTCTCAACGGTTCTTCTACTAACTTAACAGCGAGTCACAACGCGTAACGCTTTCGTAAATTAATCGTTGACTTTTTCTCTAGACGTGAGCTTGGGTCGCCTGCGGTTCGGCAAATCACAGGAGTCTAATTTCCGTTGCATTCTAGTTGCGTTCAGTTTTCGTAAGTTAATGGTGGGATTTGCTTCAATTCAATCATCTGCCATCATCATCGTCACCATCACGCCATTTTCATCAAAACTCAAGGCCACAATTCTAGACTATTTAAGGCTTGATTAATTGCTGATTATTAGCTTTCTATCAGGGAAAGTTTTCTCATGTAAGGGAGAAATTATCACCTGTACTCGTTGCGCATTTGTTTATTATATGTGAAATAAGACGAGATTGCCTGAGACTAAATTTTAGTATGGAAAAAACGGTATGAGATCAAACCCCAGGATTACGTAATTGTCTTTGTTCGTACTTCTCGTGTTTTGCTTGGTTCGGTTTTCAAGTTCTTGTAGCTTTTGCTAATTATTCTTATCTCATAGGTTTATTTTTTCACCTGTGAGGTTTTATTTTGCATATTTTGGCTTGGTCAATGATTTTTCGTTTGTCATTACCATGATTTTATTTCAATGGTTTAAATTTAACAAATTAGAGAAATATACAACCCAAATATAGCGAAGTGGTTTGTGTTACTTACAATCAAATGTAGCAAAATGGATTAATGTTAAATCAGATAAAATAAATAAATAACATGAAATAAAGTAAATAGGCATACAGATAGCCAGCATTTACATGAGTAGAGCAAGAGTCCATAAGAAGTTATAGAACATAAGGAAGTAATAATAGTAGCTAGAGTTTGATTAATGATACTAAGCAATTTCTGAGATTAACGCTGAGACACCAACATAACCATCCTCATCACCCAGTACCGCAAATGATAATTAGTAAATTTTGTTTTTGAAAGGTTTTTACCTAAGTTTACGCAAATTAGTTCAGTGTTAGTTCTGTGCCTTTTGAATCCATGGTGTATAGTAGTGGCGCGTTGTGGTCACAGTCGTCTTTTATCCACTTTGCGTTGCTTCGCTTCGTTTCACTTTGTTTTGTATAGTAAATAAAGTAAAGTAAGCGCGTACAGACATATACAACTACAATGAGGAAGTGGTCATAATCTGTGACAACAATATATAAACTAGTGATGTTAATTTGCCACTAACTTGTTGCATTGCCTCTCAACGCTTCCTTTATTTCAACTTGTAGGGTGTAAGCTAATGGAGACCCAATCGGGGTACACGGGTAGGGAGTTGAATGGAGCCTTCGTCCCTCATTTGGTGTTTATTAATTATTTTTCACTATACCTTTTTGGGCGACATCTCCGTTCATAATTCATGTTTTCTGATGTGAGTTTGTAGGCTGAATATACTGGAATTCCCCGACCTTGGTCGAAAAGCGATGCGTAGTAGGTACTTTTTTTATGGTCGAATTTTTATCTGTTTTTCTGTTGGAAAACGAGGACTATTCCATCTCGGTTCTTACGTAAACCCACTGGCAGTGTTCCTCAAGGAAAGAACTCTTTGACATGAGTGTTCTGGCAATTTTTTTTGAGACTTTTACGGAATCCTGGCTCATCGTGTGCCCTTTTTAAGTTGTTCCCAATGAGAAACCGGCCGTCCATCGTACCTAAAAATGTAAAGAAAATGTTATTGTAGAAAGGTCCTTCCTATATTTGTAATAAAGAAGTTCTTGCAGTCTTTGAAAAATAAACAGAATCTTGTATTTCACCGTTTTTGTTTTTCATCTGGTATGGGCCCCCTTCCACCACGATGAACTCTACCAGTACAAATATTAGCAGGAAGAGCAAAGTCTTTACAAGTATTGCGTCCATCTCAGCCGTGAGGCCAATTCAGGAAAGGCGTAGTCTTCGCAAGTTGACGAAAACGAATGGAATAGTTAACAAGTAACAAGCTTTTTATGAGAAAAACTTTTTGTTAGACTTTTGCCGGTTGAATGGATGGTCCAGTCACATGGCGGAGTAGTAATTATCTCGCTACACAGAGTGCACTTAACTAATGTTTTAGATATTGGGAGAATTTTTCTAATGTCCAAGTTATGACCCCGCCCTTAAAAGGGCTTTGAACACCTCATATTTTAAACATTTGCTCATGTTTAATTAATTACCTCAGTCAACTGCAATTTTGATCTAACTTCACTAAGCTCTTCGCTCCAGTAGAAAAAATATAAAAGAAGAGAAACAAACAAAAAAAAAATTTCACGATAGGAGTGTCAAGGCTGTTTCACACAAACATATTGTTGTGTTTCTTACCAGGATGCTGCTGTCACATTTTCATTTTTGCTTTTTGTTCTATTTCTGGGTCTTTTAAAGAAGTGTATTTGCATTTACATGTAAGGTTTGTTTCTTCTAAAGTGCTGAGGTTTTCATTGGGGTTTACTGTTAGCCCTAAAACGGCCAAATAAGTTTAATTAGTCATTATGCGTTAAGAATTGACAAATTTTAACCGTTACTAGTAAAACATCCTTTACAAACAGTAACAGAAAGAAATCAACCGCTATCCGTAAAACGCACCAAATTTTAACCCTTAGGCGTAAAAACCATCACCCCATTCAGAACCTGTTCCCTGAGAAGTCCGAGAAATATTTCAATTTTTTTAAGTTAACAGGTACTCGGTCTATTTCATAGATTCTGATATATCCTTAAAATATCTATCTAATGGAGGTTGAGCTGAAAAAAAATTTCATTGCATGAACTGGAAATAATTACAAACTGTAGATAACAACCTAGATGCCTCAAACGTAAAGGTTGTCTCTTTTAAGCTCTTATCGCCAAAGTTCGGTACAAAGCTGAGTGCCAGGGAAAAATAATATTGCATAGATTAGGCACTTTGGATACTAGACCAAGCTACCATTCAAGGTATTTATTTTGATTACTATAAAAACTGAAAAATTCCACTCTACGACCCTATGATGGCCACCCTGCCACTTTTTAAAATTGCTTGTAGACAATATTAGTTATCTACAAAATCCTTTGTGACAAAGTTTTAAGTAGCCGACATTATCTCCGATTATGTATTTTAGTTTCGTTTCATTGTTTTGCGTTAAGTCACGCTGTCTAATTACTACGACTCCGAAAATGACCTCCTGAATTACGACGACCCCCTTAGATCTATTGAGAGAGTCTCAATGGGATGACAGCTTTTACGGCTAATGGTTAACAATTTGGCCAAGTTACGGTTAATGGCAAGAAAAATATCTTGCTAAAGGCTAATGTCATTGCATTGTGTTCACCAGAATTTTTTTTACAGTTAATCATTAGTTTTTTATGATTAACGGTTACAATTTGTCAATTTTTTACACCTAACGGCTAATCTTTTTTGCTGTTTTATGTCAAACGGTTAACCTCATTGAGACTCCCCACTGATCTTTATTCTATCATTCTGACTTTATTGGATTGAAAATTAATAAGGCCTATAGCTTTCAAAATATTTTTAATATTTCCTCACAGCCTCCAAATACTTTCTTTAGTAAGTCAACCATTTTATTAAATGAATAAACTTTCAAGATCTTGTAGGGTTTTTTACTTTCTTTAAATTAATCTAACTGATAGCCAAGAAATAACAATAGGAAGTTTAAGAAACGGAAACGGCGACGCCGTGGACAACGTCGATTAATCATTTCAAGTTGTTGTTTTGCAGAGGACGTATAAAAATTTACAAAGATTTATAATGCACGTACACAGCCATTTCTGCCCATGAAACCTTTTGTTGGTTGGTGTTTTCGTTGCCGTTGTTGTCGTGGTTTCCTTAAGCTCCCCGATGGTTAAGCAATGAAGCCTGTTAACAGTTTGTGCTCATTTCTGGAAGGTTCATTTTATTTTCGGATATTAATAAATAAATAAGCTTTCAAGATCATGTGGTCCTTTTTTCCAATTTCCTTGAGATAATCTAACCTATGGTTAACAAATAACAATGGCTCAGCGATGACAACTGGCAACAGTTTGTGCTAATTTTGTTTTCCTTTGGAATAGGTGTTGTACTGAACAAGAAATTAAATTGAAAGATGTTTATAAATGACCTTCGTGCGAAAACTGGATCATCGCCTTTTAGCGTTTCACTGAATCTCACGCTTATCGATAAGAAAACTCTTGTAGTATGTCAAAATGGCATTGTGTAGTTCCTTATGAAGCTCTGGGAATCACCCGGTTCAAAATCACAAAATGAAAGAGTTTCGATCATCTATTAAGTATCACTCTGCAAAGGTGGAAGTTCAGTGACATCAGCAAGTTCCCTGAGAAAATACTCTGTCATAATATAACCATACATAAATACTTGCGAGTTGGAAATCCTTTCCGTTTTATTCAAACGGCTTCCTTTGTCCGTTGATGAAGTCGAAAATCGAAGTTAATAAATTATGAGGAGTAATTCGTTTAGAAATTTATTTAGACTCCAATATGTGAAGGTAAGTGTTGACATAAACGATTTGTGAATTAAGTGAGCTGACTATGTTTTGTATAACCAACGGTAAACATAATTTCACCTCTTTTTAGTGTTATTTGTTTAACGAGCCAAGTCAAAGGTTGAAATTGCAGGACAACCTGCTCCTAATTGAATTAAAGATTTCTAAATATGACCGCTGGAATCTCACTTTTATGAGAATAACGAAGGAAATGTTTCGTTTATGGAACAAGGGACTTTCACTTTAACTCAAGAGGGGAATTCATTTCCAAGAAAATGTCTAAATCGATATCTAAACTTTTAACGAATGCCAAAAGCATTTTTAAATTATAATTGGATGAACCTTGATCTGTAAGTCCCTTAATTAAGAAGGTTTAACTGTACCAAGTGAATTTAGCGTTTACCTGCTGCGGTGTTGTCCTACGGGTGGGTAATAATTTTTGTTTCGTGTTAAGACTTATTTAATTGATTGCTCCAGATATGTCAAATTTTGGATCGCGGAGATTTTAGACTTCTAATGGCAGTTCTCATGATTGAATTGTACAATTTATTTCACCCAATAACGATAGCTTTGTCGAATTTTCATTCATGAGAGGGTTAATTAGTTAATGAATAAACAATGGCTTTCATTTGGCGAGCAGATATTCATGGATACTTGTTCGTACTCATTGCCTGTTTACAGATACAAAAAGTATTTCGAGAGCGAAGCTTAAGGAAACTGTAAGTTTCGAGGAACGGATAATGTTCAAGGACAAATATGCCAGCATATTTTTGCACCAAATTAAGGCTATTGTGTTTTTTATCCTTAAATTATTTTTGCAACGCAATAAACAAATATTTCGCTATTGCTTGCTAATTTGGGGACCCAAAAAATTACATGCCACTGTCTTAGATGTCGCACCTACCACATAGTAAACGCGCGAAAAATTTAAAGCGGAAGTGAAATTGCTTTTGCACGGTGCCCGCGTAACTTGTGCGTGTGTGTGTGTGGTTAGCGTCGCTTAATACCAAACAAAGGGAATAAGAAGAAAAAGCATTCAACGCATTCTTGACTTCTTGTTCTGTTTGAAAAAAACATTTACAGATGTACACTATTTAACCACTCAGAGAGGGCGCTCTGGGCAAATTGAAATTAGGGCAATCCCAGAACGGTTCGATATGTTCAGAGATGCATTAAACCTTTCGCGTGTAAAAATTAAAATACGTGATTTTACACAATGATATTCGATATATATGCTAGAAATAACCAATGGTTAGGAGGTGCGGGCTAGAATACTTTTGAGTCAAAGGATTTTCAATAAAATTCTTGTTGAGTGTTGAAACTGGTTAGCTATCGCGTTGGGCAGTTATTATAAAAAAAAAACCTGCATTCCCTGTGGAAGATGTTTTCCAGTCCGTATAGCGTACTGCGCAATCTCAGGGTTTGTTGTCGTTATACGTGACACTTCGGTAATCGCGTTGGGCAGTTATCATAAAAAAAAACCTGCATTCTCTGTGGAAGATGTTTTCCAGTCCGTATAGCGTACTGCGCAATCTCAGGGTTTGTTGTCGTTATACGTGACACTTCGGTAATAGTGTACACGAAGTTTCTGGATCAGCCATTAAAATTAGACGCTTACATGCTTAAGTTACACTTTTTACATTCGAGATTCGATGGACTGTGATGTCGGTTTCGATGAACGTCGAGGGTCTTCCTCTCGTTTTTGTTCAGCAAAGATACTTGAGGTCAAAGGAAAGGTAGGTTTGTCCGTGAGATATAGCGTGCAAAACAGGCGAGCTTTTCTTGAGCCCGCAATAAAAATGGCATTCTCAGAGCAGTAGTTAGAATCGTATAGCTTAAGTTCAGGATCCTTTAGTAGTCTGTGAGGCGCAGCAATTGTCAGTATCATAGAAAGGAAAGATATTGAGTAAACCAAAAGCTTTCTGACTAGCCCTTTCATCCTAAAGAACAAGATTCCTCACAAAAAGGGAAGGAAGGTCAAGTTCACCTATTTGCTGTAAAAATGTTGAAAATATTTGTCAAATGAACGTTGCTCAGGTTTTCAATGGAGTTAACTGTTAGCTGTAAAACGGCCAAATAAGGTTAATTAGCCGCTATGTGGTAAGGATTGAGAAATTTTGACCTTTTGCCGTTCAAAAAATTAATGATAAAACTTTTTCCCAACCGTAACAGAAAAAAATCAACCGCTGACCGTAAAATGCACCAAATTTTAACCCTTAGGCGTAAAAGCCATCACCCCGTTCAGAACCTGTTCCTTGAGAAGTCTGAGAAATATTTCAAGTTTTCAAAGTTAACAGGTACTTAATCTATTTCTTATATTCTAATATATCTTAAAAAATATATATCTAATAGAGGTTGAGATAAAAAAAATTTAAAAAAACTGGAAATAATTACAAACTGTAGATGATAACCCATATGTCTTAAATGTAAAAAAATTATCTCTGCTAAACTCTCAACGCCAACATTTGGTACAAAGCTGAGTGCCAGGGAAAAATAATATTGCATAGATTTAAGTACTTCTGTTACCAAGCTACCATTCAAGGTGTTCATTTTCATTACAATAAAAAGTGAAAAATTCCACGCTACGAGTTTATGATGACCACCTTGACACTTTATAAAATTGTTTTTGGACAGTATTAGTTATCTAGGAAATCACTTATGCCAAAGTTTTACGTAGCTGACATTTTCTCCAAAAATTTATTTTAGTTGCGTTTCGTTGTTTTGCGTTAAGCAGCCTTGTCTAATTACTACGACTCCGAAAATGACCTCCTGAACTACGACGAATTCTTGAAATACTCTACTCCACCAACTTAGATCTACTGAGAGAGTTTCAATGAGATGATGGCTTTTACTGCTAATGGTTAACATTTTGGCCAAGTTACGGTTAATGGTAAGAAAATATTTATTTTATGATCTCTTATTAACGGCTTATGTCTTTGCTTTGTGTCCACCAGAAATTGTTTTACAGTTAACTATTTTCTGCGCGTTACACCTGAAATTGAGAAGGCCAATAGCTTTCAAAATTGTTTAACTTTTCCCTACAGCCTCCTAATGCTTTCTTTAGTAAGTCAAAGATTTTATTTTGGATATAAATAAATGAATAAACTTTCAAGATCATGTGGTCTTTTTACTTTCTTTGAAATAATCTAACTGATAGCTAAGAAATAACGATAAGAAGTTTAAGAAAAGGAAACGGCGACGCCGTGAACAACGTCGATTAAACAATGAACGTATATTTTACCTGCGAACCTCGCGATACTCTAAAGTCATTTAGTGTGTTTCTCACTGTCAAAAATATCTTGAAACTGAATATGGAACGCACCGTCAAATTAAAAATATAAATGTAAAAAATTAGCGTTTATCGATAAGGAAACTTTTGTATTATGTCAAAATGACATTGTATGGTTCCTCAAGCAGCTCTGAGAATCACCCGGTTCAAAATTACAAAATGAAAGGGTTTCAATCACCTATTACGTATCACTTTGCAAAGGTGGAAAGTTAAGTGACATCAGCTAGTTCCCTGACAAAAATACTCTGTCACAAATTAACCATACATAAATACTTGTGAGGTGGAAATCCTTGTCGTTTTATTCAAACGGCTTCCTTTGTCCGTTGATGACGTCGAAAGTCGCAGTAAATAAATTATTAAGAGTTATTCGTTTAGAAATTTATTTACACTCCAATATGTGAAGGTAAGTATTGACAGACGCGATTTGTGAATTAAGTGAGGTGACTATGTTTTGTACGGCCAACGATGAACATATTTTCACCTCTTTTTAGTGTTATGCTTAACGAGCCAAGTCAAAGGTTGAAATTGCATGACAACTAGCTCTAATTGAATTAAAGATTTCTAAACATGACCGCTGGAATCTCACTTTTATGAGAATAACGAAGGAAATGTTTCGGTTATAGAACAAGGGAAGAAAATGTCAAAATCGATATTAAACTTTTAACTGAGTCGAGTCGTTCGATTCGAGTCGAATCGAGGCGACTCGACAACATCTTCACCACATTAAGTAGCTAAATGCGGAATATTTTCTAAGTGTCTTGCAATCGTCTTCCGGTGTGACGGGTCGACTTTTACGGAGACGAGTCGTTCGACTCGAATCGAATCCACTCGATTCGACAACATTTTCAACGACCCTTGACAGTTACTTGCGAAATGTTTTCTAAGTGTCTTACAAATTGACTTCTGGTATGCCGGTTTCCATCTAACGACAGATGGTTTATCAGATTTCCGGTATAACGAGATGCATTAACCGCGAATCGACTTCCGGTAGAACGATTTGCAAACTGCCTTTGACAAATCGTAGCGATTTGGGTGTATTGGACAACCCTCGGTGAAAACCTTCAAAACTTGGACTGTCCATTTCGTTCCTGCTCGCTTTATAACAACGTCAATTACGGCGCTTGATATGATTACAAACCTTTGTTTGGTTCTTCTCTTGCTATTTGCCGTCTCGCTTGTTCCGAAATTTCACCTCAATCAACGAAAAAAGCTACAGAGAAGTCCGGGAAATGGTCGGACATAGTACAATTTGGCAGATAGCGTGACAGCTGAAGCTCTCTTGCTTTAAGTTCTATACTCTGATAGAACACGCAGTTTCAACCAATAACAGCGCGCGTTATATCCGAGCTTTATCGCAAGTGCAATTCATGCATAATGATATCGGCGGAGATGCACGTGAAGTGCTCTGTTATCATAATGGATCATTTGGTTCCCCTTTTTTGCCAACGTTTTAAATGAAAGGACAAGTTTTGCATCGCGCGTGAGCGCATTTGAAAGTTCCGAGTCTGTAATGAACATCTGACCAAAAAAGTCGCTTATGTTCTTGACACGTTTGAATGAAATAAGTGGAGGTTGCGAAACGGTAGTAACAGTCTTGGCGTAGTATCTTTGGCGAAGTATCCATTGGTGTTGAATCGAACTGTTCTAGGATTGCCTTTTTTATTGCAACTTGAAACTATGCAATGGTATCCGCTGCAATTTTAAGAGGGTATCAGCTAACGTCAGTTAAACTAACCCAATCTCCTGATAAAAAGATTCTGAGATAATTTTACTTGTTTTAAATTGGGCTAGGTGTGGGAGTACAGTACCTTTATTGTAAGATGTGAGGGTTGTTTTATCGATCATATGTAAAATTTGGTTGTACACTTAAATGCAGTGATCTATCTAGTTTCCGAACGAGTTAATTTGACGTCTAATACCACACCCAGATATATCAAAGAAGAAGCTAAATCTCCTACAAATTTATCAATTTTTCAATAGGTTACTAGATAACACTCCTCAAAGGACTACGAGAGAGTTTTTCGTGCTTTTAAAGCAAGACATTCCAAACTCATTAAAAGAAAAAAAATTCTCTTTTCATAAAACAATAGGTACAGAAAAATTCGTTAGTTGTAGGCAAAAATCGGTTGTTAATTTTTAGTAAGTTTGGCGAGAAGTGAATTTCGTGTTTACCTGATTTGAATTCAGTTCTCCTTCATAAGAGAGCGTCAAGTCTTTAAGGGTAAACAAGGGTCAAGGCAAATGATATACACATGTATATCGATCCAATAATAATAACTCAGGTTGATATCCAGTTTAATTTGGGATGGCTTAATTTTCTGGTTTCTGGATTATGACTAGCATTCGGTCAACTTAATTATACTCTTTAGACTACGTACCTTCTAAATTAATAAACCCTTGACACTTTGAACGCAGCTATACGGCGATTGGTTTGGTACCCAAATAAAAAAAACACCGAATAAAAGAACCCGTTAAGATATCATATGGTTTGAAGCTGATATTTTAAAAGTTCTCTTAATTTGTTTTTGCAATAAACCCGGTACCCTACTTCCCTTTTGAAACAGTTTTTTAAGGGAAAGATTGGATCATTTGCTTTTTCTAAAATGGTTTTGTTGAAGTGTATTGTCCTCTCCTAAGGCTCTGACGAAACAATTTTTAAAATCTGAATATTCAAAATACTTCTAAAAAACCTTTTAAATATCTTGAACATTCTAAAAATCTAAAAATTCGAAGCTCGAAGGTGTTAATCAATAGTTAAGAACTGGTTTAAATTTGCACAAAGGGAAAGAAAATTATGGGGAATAAAATCATTCAGGTGGCTTCACTCAGGCAATACCGGCTATATTGAGACTTCTGCTGTGCTATTGGACAATCCATTCAACCTGCAAACTTCCATGAGGAAGTTGTATCCATTAGAAACTTATTACAGCCAGGTGTTTACCATTCGCTAGGGCAGTTGATGAAGATTCTTATCCTCCCCTGCTGACTCTGATGCTAAGATGGAAGCATTCTATGTGAAGATTTTACAGGTCCTACTAACGTTTGGACTGATAGCGGCCAATGTCGTGAACAGTAGCCTCTCGCAAAGGAAACTGAAAAAGGGTAAGAGGAGCAACTGTTCATGTTTCAAAAAAATGAAATCTTATACAAAATTGCATGGCTAATTGAAATAACAGGGAAAACAAAGCCCAGATTGAAGAGAGGTTAACCTTACCATTAGATCGTTGACTAGCTCTTCTCTTCTTTCATCGCCGTGGAATTGATCAAAACCTTTTCTACGATTTTTTTGCAACGTTTTCTGCCAGAAATCGACTTCTATTGTTGAAGAAGTACCCATTTTCCCCTTGTTACCAGATAAACAATATTTTAACAGTCACTAGAGCCTTGCACTGAGGATGATAGAACTTTATATCTCCTTACTGGAACTTCATTTGTTAATTAGGATCCAGATACAGACAGAAATGCCATCAATGATCCAAGCGGAGCACCTAAAGTGGCTTATGAAGATCTTCCTTAATCAGTTTCAGCTAAAACAGTCCCCAGCTCTTTGTGGACGGCCGGCTGTTGTGTCAAAGGTGGTGCTGCCGTGGGGAGTTTTGCAGCGTTTGGAAACGACAGGATAGATCCAAAGGAGACGTATACTAAACAAGTCTCCATATTAGGTAAATTGCATATGGTAATTAAAGAGGATATAGCCAGTGGTAAACCAACCGAGGTCAAATTTTTTCCAGTATTTCCGGGTTGCATGGATGATACCAACAAAGTAACCCTCGTTTCTGCTCACGTTATAGTAACGTCAATTACGGCGCTTGACATTATTACAAATATTTGTTTAGTTCTTCTCTTGCTATTTGCCGTCTCGCTTGTTTCGAAATTTCACTTTAATGAACGAAAATAAAGCTAAAGACAGGTGCGGAAAATGGTCGGACACATTATAATTTGGGAGATAGCGTGACAGCTTTAGCTCTCTTGCTCTATTTTCTATATTTTTATAGGGCAAGCTGTTTCAACCTATAACAGCGCACATTATATCCGAACTTAAATTATAAGTGCAATTCGTGCAATAGATGACATAGCGAAGGTACACGTGAAGGGCTCTATAATAACTGCTCGGTCATTAGTTTGTAATGAACATCTGATCAAAAAGTTGCCTATGTTTTTGACACGATTGAATGAAGTAGGTGGAGGTTGCTAAACGATAGTAACAGTCTTAACGTGAGATACGAGGTTCAATGCAGCTCTGAACGCATTTTAATTGCCACTAGCCCAGAGCACCTTCTGTGCTCTATCTTTGGCGGAGTATCCGTTGGTGTTGAATCTGTATGAAAGGTTCACTGCAGCTCTGAACGCATTGAACAGTTCTGGGAAAGCTCTTTTGATTGCCACTTGCCCAGAGCGCCTTCTTTACTATGGTACCAACTTCAATTTTAACAGAGTATCAGGTAATCTCAGTTAAAATAACCCAATATCCTGTGAAAAACAACTTTGAGATAATTTTATCTGCTTTAAACTGGGCTTAGTGTAAGAGTTCAGTGCCGTTAAAGTGAGATGTAAGAGTTATTTTATCGGTCATATGCGAAATTTGGTCATACATTTAAATGCAATGATCTATCTTGTTTCCGAATGAGTTACTTATACCAAACTTAGATATATCAAAGGGGAAGCGAAAACTCCTCTAACTAACTTACCAAATTTTAATAGGTACCAAGATAACACTCTTCAAAGGACCACGAAATAATTCTTTGGGCTTTTGAAACAAGGCATTCCAAAATCTTCTAAAGAAAAGAAATTTCATCTTCTGAAAACAAAAGCTACAGTTAAAATTCGTAGCTGTAAGCAAAAATCGGTAACTGTAATTTTTAGTAACTTTTGCGAGATGTGAATTTTGAATTCACCTGCTTTAAAAATTTTTTTTTTTTTTTTTTTTTTTTTTTTTTTTAACAGGTACTTCATTAACAAAATCTAGACCCGTAGTTTAAAACTCTGTGCTGTCGCAATTAAAGTTATCAACGGATTTTTGCCCTCCAGGAAAATTTTTTATGACTCCTTTGCACTTTCGCCAATAATCGATTTGAAATCAGTTCTCCTTCGTACGAGAGCGTCACGTTTTTTGCTAAACAAGGGTCGAAGCTAATGACCCATGTATATCCATACCATAAAAGTACCTCACCTTGATATTCAATTTCGTTGGGTTTAGAATGGCTTAATTTTTTAGATTAGGTCTGGTATTTTAGTCAATTGAACTACAAATCCTCTATAGACCACGTAACATCTAAGTAAAGAAACCCTTAACACTTTGAACGGAGCTATACGGTGGTCGGTTTGGTACCCAAATAAAAGACACCGAAAGAAGCACCCGTTAAGATATCATGTCATTTGAAATTGATAGTTTAAAAGGCTTCTAAATTTGTCTCTTAAATAAACCTGGCGCCTTCCTACCTTCTTGAAACTGTTTTTTGAGGAGAAAAATTGGGTCGTTTGTTTCTCTGAAATAGTTTTATTAGTCAAAGTTGTAAAAGCGCCTTGTGTACTCATTAGGCTCGACCAAACAATATTTTAAAATCTGAAGTATTCAAAATACTTCAAAAGGGCTTGAATAATTTAAAAATTAAGAGCTCTTTAGAGGGTATTTAATGTGGTATTCAATAGTTAGGAACTAGTTTTAACTTAAACGAAGGAAAAAAGTCTTAATTTATGAGGAATAATATCACTCAGTTGGTGATTTATTTAAACAACGTTAACGTTTTCAACTAATTTCTATTCAAGGTGATGGCTCTCATTCTTTTGTGCATCGATCGTTTTCAAAATCATTGGACTCTAATCATAAATTCTTACCTTTACCTTGAGAAATCATCAGGTTCCACAGGAAAACATTTCAGGGCGGACCTTAATACGATTTTTTTTATTACCTATTATGGGTATCTAAATTTTTGACGACTCTAATTTTTCCGAAAAATCAGAGGCAATGTGCCAGTTTTTTAATAAACGTGGCTATCCTGTTTCTTTCGATTCGTTCGAGCGGGGCACCACCGTGTCCAACAAATTGATCGACAGTCAGCGCTACACAAGGCTGAGAAGGATAACATTGATTAATCTCTGCGTTGTCGGGAGGACGTGAACGAAAACGGCTAATTTTTTACATTTATATTTTAATTAGACGCTGCGTTACATATTCAGTCTCGAGTTTTGACAGTGAGAAACAAACTAAATGATTTTACAGTATAGTGAGATTCTTAGGTAAAATATAAGTTCACTGTTTAAATCGACGTTGTCCATGGCGTCGCTGTTGTCGATTCTTGACCTCCTGTCATTTCTTCGATATTAGTTAGATTATTTCAAAGAAATTAAAAAAGACTACATGATCTTGAAAGTTTATTCATTTATTTATATGCAAAATAAAATCGTTGACTTACCAAAGAAAGCATTAGGAGACTACAGGGAAAAAGATAAAATTTTTTTGAAAGTTACTGACTTTTTTAATTTTCAATCCAATATAATTCAAATTATAGAATAAAGATCAATAGAGGGTCTCAATAACGTTAACCGTTAACCGTAAAATGACGAAAAAATTAACCGTTAGGCGAAAAAATCGACAAATTTTAACCGTTGATCATAAAAAAGTTAACTGATAAAAAATTTCTGGTAAACACAATGCAAAGACATTAGCCGTTAGCAAGAAATTATTAAGTCTATATTCTCTTGCCATTAGCCGTAACTTGGCCAAAATGTTAACCATTAGCCGTAAAATGCGTCATCCCATTGAGACTCTCTCAATAGATCTAAAGAGGTGGAGTAGAATATTTCAAGAATTCATCGTAACCAGGAGGTTTTCGGAGTTGACGTAATTAGACGACGCAACTTAACAGAATACAACGTTAACGAAACGAAACAAAGTAAACTATCGGAGAAACGGAGAAAATGTCGGCTTCGTAAAAATTTTGCATGAGTGATTTTGTAGATAACTTATACTGTCAAAAAAAAAAACGACAATTGTAAGGAGTTTCAAGGTGGCCATCATAAACTCGTAAAGTGGAATTTTTCAATTTTATTGTAATGAAAATGAATGCCTTGAATGGTAGCTTAGTCTATTAACAAAGGTGCTTAAAAACCTATGCAATATATTTTTTCCATGGCACCCAGCTTTGTATCAAACGTTGGCGCATCTGGGTTATTATCTACAGTTTGTAATTATTTCCAGTTCATGCGATGAATTTTTTTTTTACCTCAACCTCCATTAGATAAATTTTTTTAATTTCAATGAAATAGATCAAGTACCTGTTAACTTTAAAGGTGGAAATATTTCTCGGACTTCTCAGTGAACAGGTTCCGAACGGGGTGATGGCTTTTACGCATAAGGGTCAAAATGTGGTGCGTTTTACGGATATCGGTTGATTTCTTTCTACTACAATTAGAAAAAACGTTTTTACGGTTAATTTTTCTAACGACTTACGGTTAAAATCTGTCAATCCTTAACGCATAACGACCACTTAACCTTATTTGGCCGTTTTTAGGCTAACATTTAACCTCATTGAAAACCTCAGCAAATTTAAAAGAAAAAAAATTAAGATGTAAACGCAAATACATTTTGCAAGACCAAGAAATAGAGTAAAAAGAGAAAAGAAAAGGTGACAGTAACACCCTGGTAAGAAACGCAACAACATGTTTGTGTGAAACATCGGTTGCCTTGACACTCCTATCGTGAAACTTTCTCTATAGTTTCTCTTCTTTTATTTCTTTCTACTGAGATCCACCTTCACGCCTCGTAAAACTTGCTTCTTTCTTGTAAAAATAGGTTTTACGATATAGTTTTTGAGTACATTCGAGTAAAGAGCTAAGTGAAGTTAGTTCAAAGGGCAATTGACCGAGGTAATGAATTAAACATGAGCAAATGTTTAAAATATGAGGTGTTCAAAGCCCTTTTAAGGGCGGGGTCATAACTTTAACATCAGAAAAAATTCTCTCAATGTCTAAAGAATTAGTTAAGTGCACTCTGTGTAGCGAGATAATTATTATTCTGCCGTGTGATTGGACTGTCCATTCAACCGGCAAAAGTCTACCAAAAAGTTTTGACCATAAAAAAAATTGTTGCATGTTAACTATTCCATTCGTTATTGTCAACTTGCGAAGACTACGCCTTGCCTGACTTGGCTCTACGGCTGAGATGGACGTCATACTTGTGAAGACTTTGCTCCTCCTTCTAATATTTGGACTGATAGAGTCTAACGTGGTGGAAGGGGACCCACACCAGAAGAAAAACAAAAACGGTGAGATCCAAGACTCTCTTTATTTTTCAGAGACTGCAAGAACTTCGAAACTAATATAAATATGGTAAGGATCTTTCTAAAATAACATTTTCCTCATATCTTTAGGTACTAGGGACGGTCGGTTTCTCATTGAGAACAGCTTAAGGGCACACGATATGCCAGGATTCCGTCGGGTTACTGGAAAAACAAAAAAAGGTGATTGCCAGAACACTCATTTCAAGCTGTTCTTTCCCAGTTGGACACCGCCAAAGGGTTTACGCGGGAACCAAGAAAATATAGTCCTCATTTGCCAACAGAAAAGCCGATACAACTTCAACCAGAAAGCAAAAACCTACTACTCAACGCTTTTCGACCAAGGTTTGGGAATTCCAGTATATTCAGCCTACAGAGTCACATCGACAGACACGAAATATGAACGGAGACCTCGCCCAACATGGCAAGAAAACAAAGGTATTCCGAAAAATAATTAATTACTACCAGATGAGGGTGGAGGGCTCCATTCAACTCCCAACTCGTGTACCACGACTGGTTCTCGATTAGCTTGCGCCCTACAGGGTGAAATAAAGGAAGCAATGAGAGGCTAAGGGTTACAGAGTCATCAGTGTCTTAGGGCTAATGTTAAGTGTTTTTACCCTCTCTAAATAAAGCCTATTGTTATTAGAGGCAATGCAACAAGTTAGTGGCGTATTGACATCACTAGCATATATATTTTGGTCACAGATTATGACCATTTCTCATTGTCTGTACGCGCCTAATTAACTTTACCTATTATGCGAAAACAAACGTATCGGTACAGAACAAAGTGAAACGAAGCGAGGCAATGCAAAGCGGTTAACAAACGATTGTGACTAAAACACGCCACTACTACACTATGGATTAAAAAGGCGCAGAACTAAACCTGAACTAATTTGCGTAAACTTGAATAAAAACCATTCAAAAACAAAATTCATCAATTATCATTTGCGGTTCTTGGTGATGAGGATGGTTACGTTGATGTCTCACCGTTAATCTCAACAATAACTTATTATCGTTAATCAATCTCGAGCTATTATTATTACTTCCCTTTGCTCTGTGTCTTCTTATGGAGTATTGCTATACTCATGTAAATGCTAGCTATCTGTGAGTGTGTGTATACCTCTTTATTTGATTTTATCTTATTTATCTATTTTAGCTATTTTACCTAATTTACCATTGATCCATTTTGCAACATTTGATTGTAAGAAACACAAACCGCTTTGTTATATTCGGGTGGTGTATTTCTCTAATTTGCTAAATTTAAACCACTAAATGATGGTGATGACTAACAAAAATTAACCGACCAAACCAAAATATGTAAAATAAGACCTAAAATGTGAAAAAAAAGAGAAACCTAAGAGATAACTAATTAGCAAAAGCTACTAGAACGCGAAAACTAAACCAAAAAAAAAAAACAACACGAAAAGCACGAACAAACACGATTTCGTGATCCTGGGTTTTAATCTCATATCGTTTTTTCCATACTGACAACTAGTTTCGCCACGGGACTCGCAGGCAATCTCGTCTTATCTCACAAAAAATAATCATATGCACAATGAGTGCATAATTTCTCCACTACAAGAGAAAACTTTCCCTAATAGAAAGCTTATAATCAGCAATGAATCAAGCCTTAAATAATCTAGAATTGTGGATCTTGAATTTGATGAAAATAGCGTGATGGTGACGATGATGATGATGGCAGATGATTGATTTGAAGCAAGCACTATTAGTAACTTACGGATATTAACTGCAACTAGAATGTAACGAAAATTTGATTCCTGTGATTTGCTGAGCTTTACCAAAAGCAAACGATTTTCACAAAGCTAGGTTAACGGAAAAAGGGGATGAAAAGGATGATGAAACAAAGAAGTTTTCATTATGAATTTATTCATCCTCGTTTAATATTATAGTAAACAGAGGACATTAAATCAACCACCTTTTTCTTTTTATTTTAAAGATATCAGGAACCAAGTTGGAAAAGACACATACCCACAGGCACCTTGGCAACGAGGTCACATGGCCCCAGCACACACCTTATCAAGTGACAAATGGGCCTTTCGTTCTACTTTTAGATACACGAACGCCGTGCCACAGCGTCCATCTTTTAATGCTGGTGAATGGTCCAAGTTTGAGAGAAGAATACGAAAGTATGCAAAAGTGTGCACTAACGATGACAAAGGAGTGCTCTATCTTTTAAGTGGCACCGCATTTGTTTCTGTTGATGATCTGGTCGAGATAGGTGAAAATGAAAAGGTTAAAGGTGTAAGGAAAGAGAATTATCTAGAAACACGGCCTGGGGAAAATATTGGCGATAAAATATATGTTCCTACGTCACTGTGGACTGCCGGATGTTGTATTGATTCTTCTTTCCCTAATTATGCTAAGGAAAGTTTTGCAGTGATCGGCAACAATGTCAACGAACGAAATGAAATGCATACGCAACAAATTTCAGTTAAAATCCTCCAAAAGATTCTTGAGCAGGACCACTTCAGAGGTGAAGAAGTCAGTCTATATCCTGAAAATCCAGGCTGTTTAGAGAACAACTTGGCAAAGTTACCCGAGTATGTTAAAGGGGATCCAAAGGAAGAAGAAGAAGAAGAAGAAGAAGAAGAAGAAGAAGAAGAGGAAGAAGAAGAAGAAGAAGAAGTAGGAGTAACGAAGAAGATAAAAATGATAAAAAAGGAAAAAAAATACAAAAACCATAAAAACGATAAAGACGATAAATAAAAATAAAATAAATAAAAAACCGAAATAGGAAGACAGGGAGGAAAATAAAATGGGGTCGGAGTAATGTTCTGCATCTGAAGAATTTGAACAAAGAGACGTGATTTTTTAACAGTTACTGGAGAATATTGGCCCTCATTCGTTTTCGTGTGACCTCGGCTAATATTCCACATCACGGCCCTAACACTCGGTCAGTAAGAAGTTAATATATACCGAACCTGGGGTGAATAGTTGTTTCAGTATAATTGTTCAAGTAATTTGATTAGAAAGAAATATTCCATATATCCTTTTCCCTTGCTTATAATTTGACGCGCATCAAAGAAAAGATACAAGAACCTTCGACTTGTGTCGAGAGGGTCTGGTTACGATACATTTGTAATTACAATACAGTTTCTTTGATGTACCATGCAGGCCCAAGATAATTCTTTTTCCTTTATTTTTGTGAGTATCACTTTTATCCTTTAATTAAGCATAAGTTTCCAGAATTTCAATAATTATTATCTATTTCAAGATATAAAGTGTGTGAGATATACAATAAAAGCCATAGAGAATTTAGTGGCATTTAGGAACCATCATTTATCGCCAGGGGTAGGGTCGTTCGAAGAATTTAATGAGGATCAGATGGTTTTCAGTGGGAATGAAGGGGAGATTGCCAACGGAGTATAGAAGGGGGGGGAGGGGGGGGGACTATAGAAAAATATACAGTCGAAACTCGATTATCCGGACCCCGATTATCCGGACTATTCGATTATCCGGACTTTCTTCTCAGGTCCCAATTTTCCATGAATATTAATTAGTTGTGATCTTGAAAACTCAAAGTCGCAAAAAGCCCAGTAATCCTTTTAAAAGACTGTTGAAACAGCGTAATATCTTATGCGCTTTTCAAAATTCGAAAGTGCGACGAGACAAAGAAATATTCTGATGCGTTCAGCTGAAATATGGTTAGCTCAATTGTTTTGTTGCCAAGGGAATTTCATGCTTATTTAGTTCCTTCCGTGTGGGTTATGTAAACACACGAGCGATCGATCGTAAACTCAAATCAAAAACATGCCTACGAAGCGAAAGCTAGCCGTTCTATTGATTAAAGATGAGCAGATAATTATCTCACATTTCTATCTCATTAATATTCATATTTTTGATTATCCAGACTCTCGATTATCCGGACTATTCACCGAGGTTCTGATGAGTCCGGATAATCGAGGTTCGACTGTACTACTAATTAACTGCCGCTGATGGGGCAGAGCCTTATGGGGGATGAGGTAAATTTTAACGTCTCGCAATCAAAATTCTCGCCCTTCACCCCGCCCCTCTCGTCTATAATCGATTACTGGTCCTTTAGCCAGAAGAAATGACCTCTGCTAAACTGTCATTTGACAAAAATTCTTCAATATTTTGAACAGAAAACAGGTGAACTTGACCTTCCTTCCTCTTTTTAGAGGAACCTTGTTCTTTAGAATGGAAGGGCTCGTCAGCTTTTGGTTTACTCAACGTATTTCCTTTTTATGATGTTGACAACTACGGCGGCTCACAGACTACCAAAAGATAATAAACTTAAACAATACAATTCTGACTACTGTTTTGAGAATGTCATTTCTATTGCGGGCTCAAGAAGAGCTCGCAAACTATTTTGCACGCTATCTGTCGATTTTGGAGCAAAATCGTTCTGCCAAAATCGATCGATAATTCCTCATAAACCAATCACAAACCAATTCCACCCGAACCACAGGCGGCCCAAGTTCACGTCTCGAGAAAAAGCCAACGATTAATTCATGAACGCGTCACATGTTGTGTGACTCGGTGTTAAGTTACGAGAGGAACCGTTGAAAATTTGAACACGTTATAATGAATAGTATGGGGAACGAAATATGGTAGATTTACAGCGATAAATATTTGGAAATATGAATATTTTACACGTAAAATCAATAACACTTACTCGCATCCTGTGTGTCCGTTGTAGTTTCCGGCGATTTCTGCTGTTTTAAGCTTGCTTTACCATCACTGTTATTCTTGTCAAAAGACGGAGTCAAGGCTGCACACTCCGATTTTGACCGTTGTCCACGCGGAGGTGGTTTGCGCACCGAAAATCCTCCCGATCAGCCGATCAGCATTTTTCTCAGCCATGTTTTACGATCTAAGATCATTGCACCCTGAGACATGTCTCAATACCAAAACTCCCCGCGCATTTCGCTGAAAGCGAGCGTTTTCTACCTGAATTTCCAAGTTCGCTTCTTTTTGGCTATGCTTTGAACAAGCAAACTGGACACGGCCGCGGAAGAAACTTGGGTACGAGGTTAATTTTCTCTCTACCGCGAGTGGTACGGTCGATCAACGTACAATACTTACTCCATCCCCACAGAGACACCTCGCCTTGATCTATTGTCCTGATCAGCCAAGCAACGAACCAAATTTGAATATTCTGCGGGGTTTGCTGTGAGCACTTAAGCTTGGATTATTTTCGCTAAATTGCTATCGAAGGGAAGAGATGCAGTGAAATTGACCGCGAAGCGAATCATAAATGAGTTAGGAGTGGCAAAGTTTCAAGGTCAATATCTTAATATTTCATTTTGGGAACTTTGAGGAGGGATTATTCCTTTTAAAATCACGGGCGAAAAGCTTGCATTAAAAGACAAGAAATTTTCAAGTGCGAACCCGAGATAAATATTTAGGTATCATAGCTTTTCGCAAGTTTGACGTCGGAATCCGGAATCTGATCAGGATAAAAGATTAAGGCGAGGTGTCTCTGTGGGGATGGGGTAAGTATTTTCAACGGTTCCTCTCGTAATTTAACACCGAGTCACACCACGCGTGATGCGTTCATGAATTAATCTTTGGCTTTTCCTCGAGACGTGAGCTTGGGCCGCCTGTGCTCGAAAAAGAATATTTTAAAAGATGGCTGCCGCGATGGCCAGTAAACTCGAATTTCAAAGCCAAAGTTTCGCATCGTTGGAGTGTTAACGTACATTTATAAGACTGAAATTGAGAGAAACAGTTTTAAATAATACTAAATTTTCAGTCTCGATTCTCAACACTTACGAAGACATACGTGTTTTCACCTTTAATTGAACATTTTTATTTAAAAAGAAAAGGAATTTTTTGTTCTAGTGTTGGAAGGCCTGTGCCTCCCATAAGGCATAGCGGGCTCAAATAACACGTGGAAGAAATGAGTAGGACATATTTTTTGTTGTAGTTTTTATTTAACCTTACGGCGGATTCGCTAAAGCACGTACATATTTGAATCATATAACTGATCTCGATTGTTTTGGAGCTTAGAAATAAATTGTGAATTAGCGACTATATTTCATTCGGATATGAGCCGGGAAAAGAAGGATAAAGGCGACACAGAGATTGATGTACATGGTGGTGAGATTGACGATGTAGAATTGGATCCCTAGAGAGAGAAGTTCGGATCCTGTGCGAACGAGAAGGGTTAATATGACAGACCGTGAAGATGTTGCAGCGGAAGAAATGTATCAGGCAAGGCGCTCACTTGAAGGCTATTTGGCTCGAGTAAGTACAGTCATAAATCAATTTAAAACCAGTATTGCCGAGGCACGAGAATATGAGGAAGTTCGTGAAGCTGTGAGGAACCTTGAGCATCCATGGGCCGTCATAGTGACGTGTATCAGTGTTATATTCTCAAGAACTTGTCTGTTGAAGAATTTGAGCGCGTCGAACAGCGTTAGAGTAAAATTTATAACGATTACTCTCGATGTGAAAAGACAGTTGACGATTATTTACGGCCAAGTTCACCTCATTCTTCAAAGAATAGTTTAAAATCCTCCAATGGGGAACCAAAATTGTCACCGATAACTTCAACTAAGTCAAAGTCGTCCAGATCTTTGAGATCTTCATAACTAAAGGAACTGAAGAGAAAACAGGCATCAGAGATAGCACAGTATGAGGCAGAAATGGAGAAGAAAAAAAATTGATATCGAAATGCAAAAACAAAAAATTGCTAAGGAAATAAGATTTAAAGTTCAGTTAGAAGAAAAGGAGGTTGATTTGCTGGCTTTAGAGGATTATGACAGTGAATCTAATGTAGAGAACTCGGTTGTAAGAAACGAAAATTAACCCAGATTCTCTCTTGAACCTCATTGCCAAACAAGAACAGCCAAGACAGCCAATTAGAATGCCAACTGTCAGCAGGAGACTAAGCCACTGAACCCCAAAGCCCCTGAATTTATTCTACACTCAGGCACAAATTCAACACGGACAGTTTTGTTGAGAGTCACCAGGCTTCAAGCGATGCAGCCGGAATTTAGTGGAAGTGCCGCAGACTTTCCAGTCTTTAGAAAAAGGATTCGAGACGACTTGGAAGATGGCCTATTATCTGATGCGCAGAAAATCGAATTTCTACCGAAGTTTGTGACAGGTGAAGCATATGATGTTGTAGCAAGATCTGCAGGGTGCGAATTAAGAAGATCGCTATGGTCAACCAGTTACAGTTGCGGCTGCCTGCATTGAAAAGCTGACAGTGGGACCGAAAATGGGAAATATAGATTTTAAAGGTCTACGTAACTTTGCTGAACAACTCCAGTGTGCCACCAAAAGATTACAGAGGGACTATGAACGCGAAGCAAGCAAAGCAAGCACAACTGCGAATATGAAGCTCATCACCGGACGTCTGCCCAACTACTTGATCAACAAGTGGGCTGACGTATCGTATTCCATTAGAGAAAAAGGACAGAGACTAGGTCTGGAAGATCTTGCCAAGTTTTTCAAACGACAGGCTGCAACTAAGAATGACCCAGGATTTGCAGGTGTACTCGCCATGCCAACCATGGAGACAAGAGCAAACAAGCAAACAAACACCCAATAGAACTAAAGTTCCTCTGGATCCAAGGTAGACCTCAGCTTTGCAACTGATTTCTCTGCCTCAGGCAGAAGGCCAGGAACAGGTGATGGACGGAGTAAGCCCTAAATCGGAGTACAGAGCTGTTTGTGTTGCTCAGGTTCGCACGAACTGGCCTCATGCCTCGAGTTCCAAAACAAAGATCTGCAAACCCGCTGGGGTGTTGTGAAACACCAAAGGTTGTGTCACGTTTGTATGGGACCAGGACATTGTAGAGACATGTGTGAATCCCAAACGTTCTGTCCATGTAGAAATGATAAACGATACCACAGGTTTCTTCACAACCCCTTAAGAAGAGACATTGGAGACACTGACCGAGGCAACCAAACCCGTGAACGAGAACAACAACCTGCGGAGAATCAGCCAAACCCAAGGAATGGTGAGCATCCGAGCATTACTGAACTTAGGAGTACAGTGCAGTACGCAACCGCAATAGAGCCGACCAAGGAGAAGACCATACTTCTCCATGTGATATCAGTGGAGATCTCATCGTTCGATGGGAAGTCCATCACCACTTACGGATTGCTAGACGATGGCTCACGTGGAGCCGTGATCGGTTCCTATGTTGCTAATGAACTAGGCCTGAAATGTCGGCAGAAAGTGGTGTCTGTCAGCACCCTCTTGCAACAAGAAGATGAAGAGTTTGAAGTTGTAGAATTCGGGTTGCAATCCGCTAATGGAAAAGGAGAAGTCATCACTGTGATAGAAGGCCCTGTATCAGCGAAGTTCAATATCGCAGAGAAGTGCCTTCCAGAAGATATTGACAAGAAGTCTCACCCATACCTAGCGGACATTGAAGTACCTGACGTGAAGCTGAGAAAAGTGGAAGTACTCATTGGAAAGGATGTTAGTGACGCACATGAAGTTTTTGAAGTTCGAAATTCAAATAATCCTGATAGCCAATTGCAAGCTCTGCGTGGCCCACTGGGTTGGGGCATAACTGGAACGATTCACGGCTCACAGAAACATAGGGACATTTCAGTAAAATTTGTCACATGTGAAAAGAATTTAAATGACCAAGTAGAGAAGTTTTGGAAAGTGGAAGGGTTTGGAACAAAGAGCACTTTGAAGGTCTGTCCACAGAGGATGTACGAGTAGTGAACATTCTAAATATGACAACAAGACTTAACGACGAAAATCACTTTGAGACAGGGCTCTTGTGAAGAAGAGACGATGTTCAGCTACCGAATAACTGAAGGGATGCAGAAATAGGATTGCAGAGTTTGAGAGGAAAATTCCATAGAGATCCTAGTCTTGAAGAGAAATACCGTGCCACGATGGAAGATTACATAGCGAAGGGATATGCTCGCAAGCTTTCAGATGAAGAAGCTTCCAAATCTGGTCCCAGATCGTAGTATCTTCCTCACTTTGCAGTCACTAGCAACAGGAAGCCCAACAAAGTTAGGATAGTCTTTGATGCTGCCGCAGAACATCGGGGAACGTCCTTGAATAAGAATCTATTACAGGGGCCTGATTACACGAACAATTTACCTGGAGTCTTGTTGAGATTTCGTGAGGAGAATGTGGCTCTGGTTGAGAACACTGAAAGTATGTTCCACCACCAGGTGAAAGTGCGCCCAGAAGACCAAGATTTACTAAGATTTCTGTGGTGGAGAGAAGGCATAGACGAAACACCGCAAGAGTACGCGATGACAGTACACATATTCGGAGCAGCCGACTCACCTTGCTCAGCTAACTCTGCCTTATTGAGAACTGCTGATGACAATGAAGGAAATTTTGATCCGGTTACGATAGACACTCTTAGACACATCTTCTGTGTTGATGACCTCTTGAAATCAGTACCAACACCGGAAAGTGCAATTGCGCTGACGGAAAATTTGATTAAACTTTGTGCTAAGGGTGAATTTAACTTGACGAAATTTGTCAGCTACAACCGCAAGGTTTGGGCTTCTATACCTCTGGGAAAGAGAGCTGACTCGTCTCTGGATGTTAATCTTGATGAATTACCCGTCGATAGAGCACTTGGGTACGGTGGCACATAGAGTCGGACACGTTTGGTTTCAAGGTCTTAGAGTCTAAAAAAAATAACACCATGAGAGGAGTTGTATCGACAATCTGCTCGGTCTTCGACCCGCTGAACCCCGTTGCGCCTGTAATGTTATCTGCGAAGCAAATCATGCAAGAACTGTGGAGGTTGAAAAGGGCGTGGGATCAAACTCTCGAAGGAGAACTCCCCCAAAGATGGTTGCAGTGGAAAAGTTACCTACCTCTTCTGGCGAAGGTGAACGTCCCTTTAACCATAACCCTCTAACCATGAAGGAGCTACTCTACCGCTTCATCATTCCTGCGAAGCGTCCAAAATTGGATATGGTACCGCCGCATACTTCCGAATTGTCTACTCTGATTGAACTGTAGAATGTGCATTCGTTATTGGAAAGTTGAGAAATGCCCCAATCAAAACTGTCAGTATTCCCCGTCTTGAGCTACAGGGAGCTGTTTTAGCAGCACGTGTTGATCTTGCAGTGAGAAGAGAACTGAACTTTGAGTTTGAACAAATGGTTTTTTGGGCCGATTCCATGATCGTTTTAGACTATAGCCACAACGAGAACAGGCGATTTCAAACTTATGTGGCTGATCGAGTTGGAGAGATTAGGGACCTCACGTCACCACAACAGTGGAGACATTGTCCTGGCAAACTGAACCCCGCTGATGATGTCAGTCGAGGCCTTAAAATGAATGAATTTCTTAAGGACGAGCACTGGCTGAAAGGCCTTCCTGTACAGTAGCGAGGATCACTGACCAGAACCCAAGTTTGAGAACATCGCATTAGAGAAGCTTGAGATAAAGAAGGAAGTGTATGTGACCACAGTTAGCCCTACAGCTTCTTTGAACTGCCTTCTAACCCAATTCTCTAGCTGGATCGCTCTTCTTCGCACATTTGCCTGGTTACTGAAGTTCCTACAGTTGATCTAGTGGTCCTCAAGAAAGAAGAGACAAACACATACAAGATCACACGGCGTATCACCATAAAAAAAGTTGTTCGTTTCATTTAACTATTTAATGGTGTCGAATGGTCGATATTTTTTTCAGGGGTCGATATTTGGTCAAAATTTAGGGATAATGTTGAAAATCACCCCAAAAATGTTTCCCATTGATCAGATTTAATAAAAAAGTTCAGTGGAATTGACGGACTTGACCACAATTGGCAAGAATTGGAACGTAACTACGTGCTCAATCAATCAAAAAACCATCTGATGATTGGGAGCTAGGCTAAAGATGTGTTACATTGACACCTGCCGTACAGTATATCTTTGTAATATATTTTTCTATTATTTTTGCAAGAAAAGAGATTGGTTTTCGCTTTCAAATTTTTCTAAACGAAGAAATATATGTTATTTGCCGGCTGAGAGGTCTGTATGGTAAAAAACTGTGACCTTTGTCCAGCATTTTCAAGACAGAGGTCACAGTAAATAACATATTTATTATTTTTTTTTTACTTAACGAAATTCGTTCTGAAAGAACCCGAATGATTTAGGGCTGTAAATACGGCAAGATCTTCCGTAAACTGAACAATTTTTGAGCGAGTAAATGGTAGTTAAAATAGAGGTGCTGCAAATTAAAGAGAAATGCATCTTCGAAACATTTTCGTTTCCGTAATGATAAAGATGATTTAAAAGGCTTCCAAACAAACTTTGAAACATTATTTTTACATGTATCTGTCACAATCTGACACCTGTCAATTAGAGAGCGCGTAAGAAAGTTTGGCAAGGATTGTCACAACAATGTTTTCTCCAGAAACAGTCAATGATCTTACGGAAAGTATTATTCAATCTCGTCGACGATTAATTTTTGTACGCTGGAAGATTTACCTCTGGTCATTAAGTAAACGGCGAGGAAAGTTGTAAGTAAATTCAAATTTTATATTTTGAAGTTGTGAGACTTTGTTCGTTTGTTTCCTGCAATGGCGTGTGTAAATCTAGTCTTTCTTCCATAAAAGCTAAATTCGAATGATACACTCCAACAAGACACAATGGGATTTAATGCGGCCTTTTCTCATTGAATTCCTTCAGCTTCTGTGATGCAATTTACGGTACAAATGTCCAAATTGAATGGACTTGGAAAGACTCCCCGAGAGCGTATATTTGTAGTAGAACTGGAATGAAAACTTCGCTCGCCCTTTGACTACGAACAAATTGTTTGAGAAAATTCAGATATTAAATGAATAAAAGTTCTCTCGACTAGTTCAACTGTAACCAAAAACCTCACGTTTTAACTTTCTGGGTTCTTTTTGTGAACGATTAAAATCAATTGGAGACGGTCTTTAGGCCGCTTGTCAACCAACGTAATGACATTATTACTTACACAAATTCATTCTGAAACCAATATTTTTCTGTCAACCAAGTGGTTTGAGAGAGAGAAAAGAGAGGATTAATAAGTTATTTATCGACTTGAGGTAGTGACCGACGGCTTTGCTTCAAATACTTCTCAGCCGGAAAAACGAGATATATTGATGAATTAAAGTGCTCTGTGAGAAACTCGTGAATTGACACATCATTTTTTGGATAATGTTTAATGTTATCTGGTTTAGAGAATTTTGTGGTTGATTGTCATATCTAGAGTACGAGCAGTAGTTCAGTGTTCGCAGCAAAGAAACAAAGTAACGCTGGGATAAGAAGGCATTACAATTGAAATGATCAGGGTGGATGATGTCATGTGTTTTAAACGTACATCATTTTTGTTTCTGGTTCAAAAGAAAAGGTTGGAAATAAATGTGGGTGGAAAGTGAAATTTACTGTCTATCATTGTAAATATTAGAAAACCAAGGCAATACTGTCTTAATGAAAACATTAACGATTCCCTCTTTATCAAATGAGACAAACGGGAACGAGTTTTGAGTGATACCAGACCCTGTGAGCAGGGTAACTGGGATACCTGGATGGTACTGGATCCGTGGAATCAAGTGTAGTGATACTACGCGTGTCGGACTAGTATACTGAAATAGTGAGCTCAAGTCTGGCCAAGGGCATACACCTGTCTCAAAACATAGGCATGCTATGCATGCAAGAGTTATTTTTTGTAGGGTGGCTGGATTACTTGAAACATTGTAAGTGGTCTACATTCTTACAAAAGGAAAGAAGATTATTAACGCGGGAAAGAATGAAAATGTCGAATTACCTCACACACAGGTATTTTGTGGCAGATTATGTGTGTTGTGCGAATAAATGTAACCAAAAATAAACTGTATATTTTGGTGCCACGGACACCTGTTAGTACTAAATGTAGACAGCAGACTGCAGACCGGATACAAAATATAGACTGCAGAGTGGGTACAAAATGCAGACTGAGAATCTGAAGAGTTTTTACGTCTGGTATATAATAACATGTCATCTTACAGCTTACCGAGCGTCACGCAATCGCTTTTCCGCGATCAGCCTTCACGATTATTCGCACTATTGTGGAAAATTCCTGGCCCATTTCTTGATGAAAATCGATCGTTATATAATTTCAAGCCTTCAATATAGTTGGTTGGTGTGATGTCTGTACAGATTTTACCAATGTAATAAAAGTAGATGACGTGAATAATAGTGATGGTAAAGCAGGCTTAAAACGGCAACAATCGCCAGAAACTACAACGGATACACAGGGTATGAGTAAGTTTTATTGATTTTACGAGAAAAATCTTCATATTTCGAAATATTTATCGTTGTAAATCGACCATATTTCGTTCCCTATACTATTCCTTATAACGTGTTCAAATTTTCAACGGTTCCTAGCATAACTTACTCTGAGTCACACAACGCGTGACGTGTTCGTGAATTAATCGTTGGCTCTTTCTCGAGACGTGACTTTGGGTCGCCTGTGACAAGACAATTGCGTAAACAATACTTAACATAATAACATTATACACAAAAAACACGGGATTTTGGATCATGTATTTATTAAAAAAGAATATCCATACAACTACAATGAAAAAAAACATAAGATTCACCTCTCTGATCGTGAAATTAATACCATTCGCACTGTTATCGTAGCTACGTTCCCTAGCGTCAAGTGAACCCAACATGGCGTCTTTCTTCACAAGCAGTTTGCATCCATTTGAATTTTGTTCTTCAGTCTCACGTTAGTAGTGTTGTTCAATAAATTGCATAGAGTATATGCAGTTTGGTTTCAGATTTCAGATTTTGCTTTTTACAACGAGTTAACGTTTTCAACTAAGACATTGGCATACTTAGCATACAAGACATACAAGGCATTCAATGCTTTCATGGCTTTCAAGCGTTCACGATTCAGTCCGTTCCAAAATTACCGCTCAATAACATCTTTTTGTGTGGATTGGCTGCGAACAATACGACTTGTGTATGCGTCTTTCAGTATTTTGAGCGTTTGCGCCATAATGCTCTAGATGATCGTAATCCAAACACATTGAAATACAAAACGACTGACAAAAGAGTTTTATGGGCAAAAATCTCGTATTCGTCATGTGACCCGGCCCTGTCCGTGTATGACAACGTCAATCATCATCAAGATAACACGCGTGATCAGCATGTGAACACCTCATTGGATCACAGTTAGTTGTCATGGTGTTGAGGGATAACACGCGTGATCAGTATGTGAACACCTCATTGGATCACAGTTAGTTGTCATGGTGTTGAGGGCCCAATGACCTCTGGGTACTATTGCGCAATTTTTCCATTTTGTGGCGGAGGAAAAAAAAAAACTAGACACTGTGAGCAGGGTAACTGGGATACCTGGATGGTACCGGATCCTTGGAATCAAGCGTAGTGATACTACGGGTGTCGGATTAGTATACTGAAATAGTGCACTCAAGTCTGGCCAAGGGCATACACCTATTTCAAAACATAGGCATGCTATGCGTGCAAGAGTTCCTTTTTTGTAGGGTGGGTGGATTACTTGAAACATTGTGAGTGATGTCTACATTCTTACAAAAGGAGAGAAGAATATTTATGTGGGAAAGAACGAAAATGTCGAATTACCTCACACACAGGTAATCTGTGGTAGATTATGTGTGTTTTGCAATATTGCGCAATTTTTCCATTTTGTGGCGGAGGAAAAAAAAAAAAAAAAAAAAGACGACAAAAAAACAAAGGCATTTTATGACTGGGCTACCACAGGTATCTCAGTAATAAATGTAACCAAAAATAAACTGTATTGGTGCCACGGATACCTGTTAGTACAAAATGTAGACAGCAGACTGCAGACCGGATACAAAATATAGACTGCAGAGTGGGTACAAAATGCAGACTGAGAATCTGAAGAGTTCTTACGTCTGGTATATGATAACATGTCATCTTACAGCTTACCGAGCGTTATGCAATCGCTTTTCCGCGATCAGCCTTCACGATTATTTGCACTATTGTGGAATATTCCTGGCCCATTTCTTGATGAAAATCGATCGTAATAGAATTTCAAGCCTTCAACATAGTTGGTTGGTGTGATGTCTGTACAGATTTTACCAACGTAATAAAAGTAGATGACGTGAATTACAGTGATGGCAAAGCAAGCTTAAAACGGCAGAAATCGCCAGAAAATACAACGGATACACAGGGTATGAGTAAGTTTTATTGATTTTACGAGAAAAATGTTCATATTTCGAAATATTTATCGTTGTAAATCGACCGTACTTCGTTCCCTATACTATTCCTTATAACGTATTCAAATTTCCAACAGTTCCTCTCGTAACTTAACACCAAGTCACACAACGCGTGACGCGTTCATGAATTAATCGTTGGCTTTTTATCGAGACGTGAGCTTGGGCCGCCTGTGACAAGACAATTGCGTAAACAATATTTGACATAATAACATTATATATAAAAAAAACACAGGGTTTTGGATCACTTATTTATTAAAAAAGAATATCTATACAACTACAATGAAAACAAACATAAGATTCACCTTTCTGATCGTGAAATTAATACCATTCGTACTGTTATCGTAGCTACGTTTCTTGCCATCAAGTGAATCCAACATGTCGTCTTTCTTCACAAGCAGTTTGCATCCGTTATAGTTATGTTCTTCAGTCTCACGGTAGTAGTGTTGTTCAATAGATTGCATAGAGTATATGCAGTTTGGTTTCAGATTTCAGATTTTGCTTTTTACATCAAGTGAACGTTTTTCAACTACGATATTGGCATACTTAACATACAAGGCATTCAAGGCTTTAATGGCTTTCAAGCGTTCGCGACTCAATCCGTTCCAAAATTACCGCTCAATAACATCTTTCAGTGTGGATTAGCTGGGATTAATGCAACTTGTATATGCGTCTGTAAGTATTTTGCTCGTTTGCGCCATAATGCTCCAGGAGATCGCAATCCAAATACGTTGAAATACAAAACAATTGACCAAAGAGTTTTATAAGCAAAAATCACGTGATTCGTCATGTGACCCGGCCCTGTCCGTGTATGTCAACGTCAATCATCATCAAGATAACACGCATGATCAGCATGTGAACACCTCATTGGATCGCAGTTAGTTGTCATGGTGTTGAGGGCCCAATGACCTCTGGGTACTATTGCGCAATTTTTCCATTTTGTTGCGGAGGAAAAAAAAAAAAAAAAAAAAGACGACAAAAAAACAAAGGCATTTTATGACTGGGCTACCACAGGTATCCCAGTAAAAACAAAGGCATTTTATGACTGGGCTACCACAGGTATCCCAGTAATAACTAAGCCAAGACTGTCACCGTCATTTTGGATCTCCGCCTGGGTAGATTTTAGTCACGTGCTAGGCAACGTATAATCAAGAACAAGATAGAATTTAATTTCAGGCCTATTTATCAATTTTGTGTTGTATAACTTTCGCATTTTAGTACGTAATATTTATTTTGAATCTTCAAATTGTCTTGAAACTTAAAAGAAAATTGTTTTCAAAAATTCACTGAAAATCGGTAACTGAAATTGTTTGTTTAGGTGTTTTTTGATTTTCGTGATAACTTGTAATTTCGTCAGTCGCCGGCATCTTTTTTTGCTTCACACAGGAAAAACACACGATACGAAACGTAATGATCGATTTTGTCCTCAATCTCACGCCATAACATTCGTCTTTTGATCACTGTTTCACCCCCGCTCTTCATTTGCTCGAGAGACCTGAGAGTTACACTGATGCATTATCCATATTCTGGAACACGATTGGTACTCTCATTGCTAGTTATATATTTTTAAACGATCACAACATATGTCATGCTTCAGTGGGCTGATAAGTTCTTTGCCTTTAGATGTTGAATTCTGACGTATCATTTTTATCGCATTTTGATACCTTTTCCAAGCGAAAACACACCCGAGCTGAAAGTAGGTAAGCGCGTATGTTTAATTTCGGACATCAAGGTAAACTTTTAAAAACTGGAGATCTACTTTAAGTCAGAAACGAATGTCGCTGTGGATTATTTGTCAACAAAAATCGAAGCTATTCCCGACCAGCCAGCCCCTATCTAGCAAGGTTCCTGCTCACACACCTTCCTTGAATATTGTCTACTGATTCAGTTAAACGGTTTTAAAACGGAAAATCCAATAGTATGGGGAGAGTCGATAATTTCCAAACATGTGCATTTTTCCTAAAAGGTTTCTTCCTCTTTCAAACTATAGATCGGCCCTTTTTCTTCATTCCTTGGAGAAAGTCAAATGGAATAAACATTTTTTTCAGTTCACGGTTCCGGAAAAAAAATGAAAAAAAAAAAACGCAAAAGTCAAATTTGTTGGAAATGGCAATCAAAGCGAAGAAAAAATCGACGCAGAGCCACAGTCTTTGAAAGCTAGACTTTCCTGTGATGGACCAGATAAAATCTCCTCAAAGTATGTCGCAAAAGCAAGTAGAGTACGACATACCATTATTTCACTTCTTAACCATATTAACTATTGTAACGTTCCGTTTTATCATCGCGAAACAATCGTACGAGTCTAAAAAAATAAAAAAAAAGACCGTTTTAATTGTTCTGTAATCCCGAAAAATCATATTAGATTGGAAATATATTGACGGAAGGGAAGTTGTTTTAAAATAAGATGTCTTCCTACTTCTCAACGCTTATCGTATCGCATCAATCAACACTTCAAGTTCAGGACCAATTGGAATATTTTTCACCGGCATTCATCAACCTCTACCTCCTGATATAGATGTTAACATAAGCTAACGAGAATTATTATCCTGTTTAATTTTTTTAGTTCACAACAGCGCCATGAATTGTTTCTTGTTTTTCAGGTTTCTCTAATCAATAGAATAGAAATTGTCTGAAACATCATTATCGATAATCATTCATTCATTGAAGAATTACATTTTCTAACAGTGCCAGTTAGAATTGGTGACGTGCTTGTAACCAGTAGGAATTAATATAACTGACCTTAATGTATTCAACAAAAGTAATTGTGAAAATTCAAATTCATAGAAAAGGATTAGAAATGGATCTCGGCTGGAAGATTCATATCGGAGAATTTGTAAAATTAGAACAGCACAAAGTTTACCGGTTGACTCAAGTTACAATGACTCTTTCTTTTGACATTAGAAGATCTCCTGTTAAAATTCCACTTCATTTCAGGTAAATTGTCGCAAAGAAAAGGGACAATCATAAGCGTGTGATACTGAAAACGTCTAAAAGTGGCAAAAGATCGAGATCGAGATCGAAGATTTCAATTAAGATATTTGTGTGTCTTACTTAAGAAAAGTACGTACGTGATGCACATACAAATTTGTTAATGATTTCGTTCCCCTGTTTAAATAAAATGTTTCCTTCGTACTTTAATATTTTGCTTGGATCGCTATCGTTTACTTGAACTCAGATCTGATGCAAATGGAAGAAAAAAAATCAACCATAATGAACAAAAGGGAACATAGAAACCTCAATGAAGAGGGAATTTGCTTCTGAGCACTATAAAAGAGATATTCTGATATCTAAATTACCAAGTCACTTTATAGAGCACTTTATAAGAGATTTATGGAAGAGATATTCCGATATCTAAATCACTAAATATGCCTTAAGTTTATCTTGTCAAAGTTGTTTTGCATATTCCCCTAAAACCCAGCACTTAAAGGGTTAAGAAACTTATTATTTATGAAAAACTCGCATGCAACCGATAATCGAATAAAGAGTAACTGGTCAAATGCAACGAGGAGATTCTCTCCTAACTTTTTTTTTTCTCAATCCTAAACAATCTTTGGACCTACTCCTTGTTTGCTTCCTTGTTTGTCATTGCTTTAAATGTTGTGAGCTCCTTATATCTATAATTTGTGGCTTGTTTTCATTTCGATAGTTCTATTTGGAGTGAGAAAGAAACCCAAATAATGCGAAATTCAAGCAGGCTGAACATGTTGAATTTTAGTGTTAAAATTATCACTTAAAAGTTGTTCGTCTATTTCACCCACAGAACATGGAATTCACAACAGAATTGGGTTTTACCATAGCGTTTGCTATAGTTATGATCTTGGCATTGGTTGGAAACTTGTTGCTGATATACATTGTCTGGAATACACCTGAAACGAGAGGTCTGACAAGTTTCTTGTTCGTAAATATGGCGGTAGCCGATCTACTGGTTGCAGTAATTCAGATGCCCCTCTCCATGGCTCATTTTTACTCCACTGGAATGACTGGTGTGGCGGGTGACCTGTTCTGTAAGTTTTTTAACTATCTTTTGCAAGTGTCGATGACAGCCTCCATTCTCAGTTTGGTTGTGATGGCATTTGATCGATACTTCGCTGTCATACACCCTTTGAGGCGAAACATCTGGTTCCGAAGATCCAAAATTATTCTACCAGTCATTTGGGTCCCATCCTGCACTTTAATGGCAGTAAATTTAGCCTCTTACGAGGCTAATTATGGAAGGTGCTTTTATATAGAGAAGCATATCCCAAGCGTTATCCTACTAACGTACCTACTGGTCATCAACTATGTCTTGCCTCTCGCCATCATTTCCTACCTGTACATTAAAATTACGAGAAAAATATGGTTCCACGAAATTCCTGGTCAACACGAAATTTCTCGAAACATGGCAGATGATCAGATTCCCAAGAAAAAAGTCCTCCGAACGCTCATCATCGTTGTGTTGGTTTTTGCAGTCTGTTGGTTGCCCATGCAAGTGCTCCAAATGGACTACGTGGTGACGGCAAGAATAAAATGGCATCCTGCAGCCATTTACTTTGCCTCTTGGCTCAGTCAGGCTAACAGTGCCATTAATCCATGGCTCTATATCCTGCTCAATGGTAAAATGAATGGAGCTTTTCGCAGAATGATCGGAAGCCAGAGTGTGAGAAGCAGTACATTCAGCAATACCAGCCAATCAACCATGGCCGTAAGCTTTCTCAGAAATGACTGCTTGGAAGATACTGCAGTTTAAGGGTCATAGCTGTACTGAATACAACAATAAATTATTAGGTTTAGCCTTACGATATATGTAGGTTTACATGATTGTGTTTCCTCCGAGTATATAGATCCCACAAAGAAGATAGTGCGTAGAGACCAATGAGGTCATTAGATCAGTCTCATGTGGAAGGCAATTGAAGATCCACACATATTAATTATCGAGGATCCTGACGTTCAACCATAAGATGGCTGAATCACATGAATTTAACGTGTCAGTCCCCCAAATACATAGCTCCCACCGAGAAAAAATGCTTATAGACCGTTTGATGAAGATACGATTATGAGCAGGGTATTTTGCAAACAACTTACTATCATTATCAGAAGCTTTTCGATTTTTTAAATCCTTTTATCTATAGTTGAACAGACGCACGGACACATGGTATATATTTGTTAACTGGATGTCGTTAATGTGATGTACCTTCCTCAGTTTTTCCTATCAAAACCCAAAGCGAACCGCAGTAGTTCCGGTCTCTGCTGGTTTACTCGGAAAAAAAAAACAGTTTCTCTGTGGAATCATAACACAGATCTCAGTCCCACTTGCTAATGAACATGACGAAGGCGTGACAACTTCCATATCCCCATAAAAGTTCCTCCAAAAGTTATACAAGGCCAATGAATATTCATCTTGCTCATCGTTCCCTTAAAAGACTTAATAGTTTGAGAGGAACTCCCTTCAGAGAGGAAAATACATATATTGGCGTGTGCAGAATTATACACACGTTTTGATTGGTTCTTACAAATGATCAGTTGGAGGACAGACGCATACATGACGTCACCAGGAAAAAGTTATATTCCTTTATTATATAAAAGTGTCATCAGTGATACACTCGGTTACGCCCCGCAATTGTTTTGCTCTTACCACATTTTAACGTCATCTGTGATCTTTTACTGAACAGATGTACAGCAAGTTATATTTTATTGATTTATTCATGAGAAAGAAAATCTGGACTACCGTGAGAGTCTTGCTCTTAGCCAAGAAGAAGAATGTCCGTTTCCTTCAACGATGTGTCCGGCTACATAATTATTCTTTCGTTTTATGCTCTAAATTGTATCTTTTTCTCAGCCAATGAGACAGCTTTACTGTCACACAACAACCAGCGCTTGTTTAAAGAAATCAGTCAAATTGCAGAAAAATGAGAGATATCTTTTGCAACTTTTCAAAAACCAGCTCAATGTACTGAATCCATAAAATATTTGACCAAACTAAAATAAATGAGCGACTGAATTTGCCATTTTACAGTTCATGTAATAAAGTGGAAGATTTTGCTGATTTCACGTGACTGTTTTGCAGAGGTCAGCAAAGAGATGTACAAAATTTTCATACTCACTTGCCGAGCTATTGTTCCCAGTCTACCAATGAGATCTTTTGTCCTGCCACGTCCTTTATGCCGTCGTCGTAATGGTTTGCATAGGGCTCCTACCATGCTATTTTAGGTAAAGGCTTGACTGATGGACTTCAATCAGTGTACAGTTGGTCAAACTTTCAAGAATAGAGATCAGTCTTTTTCATTTAGCACCATACTCCACGACCTAAATTTTGCCTGCTTCCCACGGAGACTTTATTCAGGTTTATGGCTTTTTTATTGAGTTTAGGCGCTGTCCGATAGTTAAATTTCCTCTTCCTGCGAAGACAACTTCGACCCTCTAGCCTGTTCAGTGAGGCAAAGACACCAGTCAAGAAAAGCTGTATTTTACCGCCCATGCTTGTTCACGTGACACATACGTGATGTCAAAGATCACCGACTGTTAGTGGCACATTGAGGTACGTTTCTTCTTTTTAACTACAAGTAGTATTAGAAGAAAAACAAAGAGACAGACAAGAAAAGACAGACAGACTGGCAGGCTAAAACAGACTGACCTACTGGTTGACTGACTGAATGAATAACTGACTGACAGACTAACTGAAAGCTTGCTGACTAACTGACAGACTAATTGAGTTGTTACTTGCTCAGTTCCATGTAAAAACTGACAAAAACCTTATTCATTACGAAATCATTATAATTGATAATGGTAATAGGAACAAGTGGAGTCCAATTCGGTCAGTAATCATACGAGTGATTAACAAAATCGTACGACCGCGAAGCAGAAGTTCGATTTGTTAATCACGAGTATGACCACAGACAGAATTGTAGGACACGAAGTCCTGTTACCAATTAATCAAAACTAATGAGAAAGAAACTAGAATCGGTTACAAGTTTTCAGAAAAAAAAACAACAACAACAACAACAGCTACCTCGGCGAAATGCGAGACAACAGCGCGTGCACGTGACGGTTCTGTCCACTTACACAGGCATGACGTATGAACTGTCCCTTTAACTGTCCTACTAAACCGTCCAATTACAAGCATGATGCGTACACTGTCCTATTGCTGCTCAAATCGGGCTGGTAATAACCAGTCGCGCTCGAAAATTTTGTTATAGTTTTGATTAATACAAAGTGCGGTGCTCGTGCTTATGCTGATTGCATGGTTGTGTGTGCCGTGCGAGTGCGAAGATGATAATTGCATAGTGCAACAGAATGATTGACTGACTAACCAACTTACTGACCGTACCGTCACTCTGACTAAACGACTGACAGCCTGATATCGTCCCTATTCGATTTCGAAAGTGTTGATCCAAGCAATATGCTGGAAACTTATCAGATGTGAACCTTGTAATGATATCGTTCACCATTGAGTTCGAATTCTCTGTCGCTCAGTACAGCGGCAGAGCACGGAAATTCGACGACTGAAATCTTTCTTTGGTCAGACGTTCTTCACTACAAATGACATCTTTCTTTTTGAATATTTTCTAATTCTTAACTTGTTGCATCAGTGGATACAATAGACTGATCTCACCGGAGTACTTTTTTTCTCTCTCCATTTTCATTCGTAACGGAGTTCTTTTTAAGAATGGAGCAGCTTCACCGCCTAGTCTCGAACTGGCGATCTTCGTCTGGTAAAACATAACAAGTGCAAGGTAATCACAATAACCACATGTACATTCTCTTAAACTCTACAGTTTGTCTTGAAATAAAACTGTAGGAGGGGACAAGATTCGCTTGCCCGTTGGTATAAGTCCTAAATCAATGTAAATAAATAATTATTATAATGTATCTTTTAAAATTTGTTGGCAACATTTACCTCAATCTGTGGTGCCAAAATTGTAACGTATGAAGGCTTTGAATTAGAGAATACTGACCTTGTTACTGATCTAGTGCAAACGATACCCAACTGAAAAATCTAATGCATTTTTCACTGCTTCTTGAAGTAAAACCCGAGCTGAAAGGCTTGAAAGGATTCTCTATCATCTGAGAGGAAAGACAGATCAATATAGCAGAGCAACATGCGGCTAATTAAAGATAACCTTCCACAAAACTATTCAATTATTCTCAATAGGAAACTGGATCTTATTTTTTGGGATAATCACTCAGGAAGTGTTTTAATTTAGAATAAGTAAATTCTACACCGGCTCTAGAAAAGAATTCAATAAACAAATTGTGAATTTTTATCTTCGTTCTTACTGAATGTTAGTACTAGTTCTGAGTCACATGCTAAGGAAATTTCGCAATTCCCTGTTTTGGCATAAATTAATTGCTTGTCTACCTGCTTCACTCTTGTATTACACTCAGGTACCTCGTTAAATTTATATGGTCGCAGTTGAAGGTTGTAACACTCATTTGATTCAGTGCTCCAAATGAGGAAGATTTCAAGTTGCAGATCGTTCTGTTTTTAAACTTTTCCCAGTGATTGACATCTTATTCAAATCAGTGCGATCCTTTCAAAATTTAACCTTCGTTAAATTTTTGTACCCAAGAGAATCTTTTCGTCGATACAGAAATATGCTCCCACATTCATTTTACAATCTATTACATCCATTTTGACATCACCGGTGATCCTTGTAATCTGATTGGCTCTCACCGGTGCGACTGGTTCACGAATCGCACCACTTTTTGCTCTAAATCGCATTTTCCAAACTAATGAAAAAGCTTTACTATAACACAATCAATCAAACTTTAAGGCTTGCTTAAAGTAACTTACCACAGTGCTGGAAATGAAAGACAACTTTAACAAATTTTTATCAACCATCTCAGTATTGAATCCATAAAATGTTTGAAGAGACTAGAAAATCCTGTAAATGAGCGACTGAAATTTGCAATTTCAAAATGGATGTAATAAAGTGGTAACTGAACTTCAAATATTTTATGCATCGTGTCGTGCGATTTCGGTCTGTAATGATATACAAGCAAAAATTTCAGCATGTTCATTGGCCGAGAACACGTCAATTATTCCCAAACAATGCCGAAAGTTGAAAATCGAGTGTTAAAGTTGAAACTGACTTTAGAAAGTTGAGTTGATTGACAGGTAAGTCGCTAATGCACAACAAAACAAAATGACGGCAAAGTGAAGAAAAAAGTTACAATTTCATAGTTTGGGAGAGAATGCTAAAATCGAAAAACCCAAAGGAACGAAAAAAATTGTAAAAAGTCGGTAAGACTTGGTCTTCCAAAAGAAAGCTACGAAAGTATGTACCGGAGGCCTGAGTAAAATTCTCGAGGAGTTTTATGCAACAGTTCGTACGAACATAGTTAGTAGAGGAGACTAACTATGGTACGAAAGACGGGGGGAAGGTTACCAACGCGACAGCTATCATGTAATGGTTACTGCTGTCGACTGATACCAAAAAGAGAAAGAATACAAAACCTCGATTATTTGTGATCGAGAGCTTAAAAGCTTGAAGCGAGTTCTTGAGGGAAAAGCTCGAATACGCCAACAAAAGGCAAAGGCAAGCAGCCGAAGTACTGAGCAATGACAATAAATTAAGATAAAACAGAAAACATTCATATTTTTGGTTATATCATTTTAAGTAGCAATCTAATGATTTGTCTCGTGCACTTTGGGATAAATTAGCTTTCAAAAATGTTTCAAAGACTACAAATTGCACTCGCCCGCAGTTTGGTTTGTCCTTGAAAGTTTGCTCGTGCTGATTTATTCTAAGTTGCAATCGAAATCATGTGATTACTAAGACAAATTACACTCCACTCAATTCACTCACCAAGATAAATCATCACGTTTACTAGTTTCAAACGTGTACCACGTTAGACTTCTTTGATTTTCCGCTTAAGCCACTCACTGATTGTTGTATCTCGGAAAATCCGTGACAGGCAGGCTTGATTGGAAGACTTCATGACATACGTAAGTTGTATGTTATGCATTAACATAGTTTGTAGCTTGAAATGAATCACGCTGTAATATTATTGAGATGGGTTGGAAGAGTTATTTTAGATTACATCGGCATGCACTAATGCATTTGAGGTATGGGTTGAAAGAAGTCATAGCTCTTAGGAGTTGGATTGTTATAAACTCATAACGTTTGTAGCATAGATTGGAATGTATTTTATAGTGTAAACTAAGGTGTTATAAAAGGATTTTCAGCCCCGAGGAAAGCCGGAAACAACACCCGTGGAAAAATGAGATATTTTTCACGTGTATTAGATATCCCCAATCAGCTGATGACACGTCACTCGCCTTTTGCGCCACTCGTTCAGGTTGATGAACGAAACGCAAAGCCATCCCCATTCTCAATCCAAGGTCGTTTGTAGGATTATGTTCGGATTATAGCTGCTTAAACACTGAAAAATCTGTATCGCTTACATTGACGTTCAAACTTTACTAGAAGGCAGAGAAAACCAGTATACGAAAAGGAAAACCGAAAGTTATGTATTCAGTGGCTTTGGTAATGACATTTCTCGCGGCTGAGGACGAGAATCGACAACTGGAAGCTTTGCCACAGGCCAATTTTGCCCGTGTATCTGAAAGATTTCTTCTGTCGGTAAGGAAAAAGTCAATGAATAGGAATTTTGTAAATTGAAAATTGCGCCCATAACTGTTTTTGTGTTCATATTTCATTACAATTTTTTTTCATCTTGAGCCTTTAGCATCAACCCACTGTGCAATTTTTATTCGGGAATTCTCGATTCCTTTATTTTCATTTATTAATAAAGTCGCCCTTTCTTGTCATTGAAGAGCTATTGTGTTTAGAAGATAAACAAAATGATGGAATTTCTCTTCTCGTTCTTAACTCGACATCTCACTCGTTCACCGCCCTCACTCGTGATGAGCTATCGAGTAAAACACTCGAAGAAAAATTCCTTATTTACGCGCGCCCATGTATTATTCTCTATTTAGCAGTTAGGAAGGCCACGCCATGGAAGACGTCGATTTAAAAATGAATATATATTTTAAGTTGGAATCTCGCGAACTACTGGATGTGCTCATCATCTCTTACGGCGCCAAAAATTAATCTCACCATAACGTATAAGAGCGGCGTGGAGTACTAAATGGAAACTTAAATAATTTTCCCTCGGGTTCCCTTTTTGAGACCACGCATGGAAGACGTCGATTTAAAAATGAATATATATTTTAAGTTGGAATCTCGCGAACTACTGGATGTGCTCATCATCTCTTACGGCGCCAAAAATTAATCTCACCATAACGTATAAGAGCGGCGTGGAGTACTAAATGGAAACTTAAATAATTTTCCCTCGGGTTCCCTTTTTGAGACCACGCAAATTTTGATGATTTCAAGTTGTTATTTGCAGAGGACGGCTAAGAAATGTACACAGTTTTACAACGCACGTGCTGGGCTATTGTTCTGCTCATTAGATCTTTTGTTTTGCCACGTCCTCGTTGCCGTCGCCGTCGTGGTTTGCTAAAAGTCCCTATTCTCTTTATAACACGTAGCTAAGGTTTCTAGGTGCGCTTATAGTCTATGACCAAAAGACATTGGTATTTGGATGGATCATAATGAAAAAATTATATGGATCGTTATTAAAAAGGGTTTCTGCAGGTTTACTCTGAAAAGATAACTAATAGCATGTCAGCGAGCAAACTTGATGTTTTCAAGGCTCAAAGACTAAACCTCTGAACAGCCATTATTACATTATTGTGAATAACAACTCTACAAATATTCTCTTTCGGTAAAAAGTCAAGCAATTATGAGGTTAAAAATAGCAAAGTCTTCAGATCAGTTGCTACGGCTCATTTCATGCCCCACCTATACCTCAGTTTCATCAATTTCTGGTTTGGCCTTTGGATGCTACCTATGCAGTGACTTCTCAATGGATGTTGAGACCCCTTTGTTAAATTTCTCAAATACAGAAGTAAAGTAGTGAAGATCTTCATTCATAGGATGAAAATATATTCCTAATGTAACAATCATCAGTTACAATTGTCTGTTATTACTACGTCTTTCACCCGTTATGAACTCAACTCCTCTCTTTGACTACTGAAACTCTACATTAATTTAGTTTTTGATGTGGAAGGTCTCGTGGCAGCGAGGAAGAGGGTCACTCTTTGCGCAAATATTCTAATAAGATCTGCTATGTACAATTTTTCCATTCTTAATTACAAACTTGATGACATCATCATGGCCTCCTAATTGATAAACAAGATGCTCCCACCTGAAACATTCAAACAAATCGATGATTTAATAAGAGAGAGAGAGAGAGAGAGAGAGAGAGAGAGAGAGAGAGAGAGAGAGAGAGAGAGAGAGAGAGAGAGCTAGAGTGATCTGGGTATTTGCTACGTGGTTAGATTCTTGTGGGTATTTTCTACGGTACAAAATACCCATTGAGGGTTTTTGCTACGGTAGGAAATACCCATGTGGGTTTTTGCTACGGTAGGAAATACCCATGTGGGTATTTGATACGTTCAATGGGTTTTTGCTACGGTAGCCAATACTCATCTGGGTCTTTGCTACTCCCAAGTGGGTATTTGTTACCGTAGCAAATACTCAAAATGGGTTTTTGTTACCGTAGCAAATACTCAAAATAGGTATTTGACAAATTTTTTACCTATTTCAAGGTTTCATATTAAAGAAAACTATTTTTTTGGTTCTACGGTTTATTACCGAAGAAGTACATCATTAGCGGTCAGCGTTCACACACTTCAACTTTCGTTTTCGTGTTTCACGTGTTCGTCGATGACGGCAACTTTCAAACGGTAAGAAAATAAGATCAACATAGGTTTCTTGTTATATTTCGTCCCTTAAGCAAGTGGTTATCAACGAAATACGCTTTGCAAGCATCCAAGGTATAAGTGTCGATATATTTTTTACAATATTTGAGAAAAAAGCCGATAAACTTGAAGAATGATTGGCCTTCGTAATATCTTACATAATTATCGGTTTACTTATATTTAACTTCCAAATCATATAGATATGAATCGTAGAATGCATTTTTTCTGCTTTGTTCTAACAATGAAGTGGGTGAAAGCTCTTACTTAAAAAATAAAATTGCTTTTTATAAACAGAAATTCCCTTGATAGCAACAAAACATCGATCGATGTTTCAGGACTTTGGATAAGTTATTTTCGATGCTATTATTTATTGTGATCATCTCTTATCCTATTTCAATCCCTGTCAAATCATTGCAATCATCTCTTATGCTGTGTTGATCACTGTCAAATCATTTTAATCAACTGTTATGCTGTGTTGATCACTGTCAAATCATTCTAATTAACTGTTATGCTTTGTTGATCACTGTCAAATCATTCTAATAAACTGTTATGCTGTGTTGATTACTGTCAAATCATTCTAATCATCTGTTCTGCTGTGTTGATAAATTTCAAATCATTCTAATCAACTGTTATGCTTTGTTAATCACTGTCAAATCATTCTAATCATCTGTTATGCTTTGTTGAGCACTGTCAAATCATTCTAATCATCTGTTATGCCTTGTTGAGCACTGTCAAATCATTCTAATCATCTGTTATGCTGTGTTGATCACTGTCAAATCATTCTAATCATCTGTTCTGCTGTGTTGATCACTGTTAAATCATTTTAATCATATGTTATGCTGTGTTGATCACTGTTAAATCATTGCAATCATTTCTTATACTCTAGTGATCACTGTCAAATCATTCTAATCATCTGTTCTGCTGTGTTCATCACTGTTAAATCATTTTAATCATATGTTATGCTGTGTTGATCACTGTTAAATCATTGCAATCATTTCTTATACTCTAGTGATCACTGTCAAATCATTCTAATCATCTGTTCTGCTGTGTTGATCACTGTTAAATCATTTTAATCATATGTTATGCTGTGTTGATCACTGTTAAATCATTGCAATCATTTCTTATACTCTAGTGATCACTGTCAAATCATTCTAATCATCTGTTCTGCTGTGTTCATCACTGTTAAATCATTTTAATCATATGTTATGCTGTGTTGATCACTGTTAAATCATTGCAATCATTTCTTATACTCTAGTGATCACTGTCAAATCATTCTAATCATCTGTTCTGCTGTGTTCATCACTGTTAAATCATTTTAATCATATGTTATGCTGTGTTGATCACTGTTAAATCATTGTAATCATTTCTTATACTCTAGTGATCACTGTCAAATCATTCTAATCATCTGTTCTGCTGTGTTGATCACTGTTAAATCATTTTAATCATATGTTATGCTGTGTTGATCACTGTTAAATCATTGCAATCATTTCTTATACTCTAGTGATCACTGTCAAATCATTCTAATCATCTGTTCTGCTGTGTTGATCACTGTTAAATCATTTTAATCATATGTTATGCTGTGTTGATCACTGTTAAATCATTGCAATCATTTCTTATACTCTAGTGATCACTGTCAAATCATTCTAATCATCTGTTCTGCTGTGTTCATCACTGTTAAATCATTTTAATCATATGTTATGCTGTGTTGATCACTGTCAAATCATTCTAATCATCTGTTATGCTGTGTTGATCACTGTCAAATCATTCTAATCATCTGTTCTGCTGTGTTGATCACTGTCAAATCATTTTAATCATATGTTATGCTGTGTTGATCACTGTTAAATCATTGCAATCATTTCTTATACTCTAGTGATCACTGTCAAATCATTCTAATCATCTGTTCTGCTGTGTTCATCACTGTTAAATCATTTTAATCATATGTTATGCTGTGTTGATCACTGTTAAATCATTGCAATCATTTCGTATACTCTAGTGATCACTGTCAAATCATTCTAATCATCTGTTCTGCTGTGTTCATCACTGTTAAATCATTTTAATCATATGTTATGCTGTGTTGATCACTGTTAAATCATTGCAATCATTTCTTATACTCTAGTGATCACTGTCAAATCATTCTAATCATCTGTTCTGCTGTGTTGATCACTGTTAAATCATTTTAATCATATGTTATGCTGTGTTGATCACTGTTAAATCATTGTAATCATTTCTTATACTCTAGTGATCACTGTCAAATCATTCTAATCATCTGTTCTGCTGTGTTGATCACTGTTAAATCATTTTAATCATATGTTATGCTGTGTTGATCACTGTTAAATCATTGCAATCATTTCTTATACTCTAGTGATCACTGTCAAATCATTCTAATCATCTGTTCTGCTGTGTTGATCACTGTTAAATCATTTTAATCATATGTTATGCTGTGTTGATCACTGTTAAATCATTGCAATCATTTCTTATACTCTAGTGATCACTGTCAAATCATTCTAATCATCTGTTCTGCTGTGTTCATCACTGTTAAATCATTTTAATCATATGTTATGCTGTGTTGATCACTGTTAAATCATTGCAATCATTTCTTATACTCTAGTGATCACTGTCAAATCATTCTAATCACCTGTTCTGCTGTGTTCATCACTGTTAAATCATTTTAATCATGTTCTGCTGTGTTGATCACTGTTAAATCATTGCAATCATGTGTTATGCTGTGTTGATCACTGTTAAATCATTTTAATCATCTGTTCTGCTGTGTTGATCACTGTTAAATCATTGCAATCATGTGTTATGCTGTGTTTATCACTGTCAAATCATTCTAATCAACTGTTATGCTTTGTTGATCACTTTCAAATCATTCTAATCATCTGTTATGCTGTGTAGATCACTGTTAAATCATCTGTTATACTCTGTTGATCACTGTCAAATCATTGTAATCATGTTATACTGTGTTTATCACTTTCAAATCATTGAAATCATCTTTTATGCTGTGTTCATCACTGTCAAATCATTTTAATTATCTTTTATGCTGTGTTGATCATTGTCAGATCATTCTACTCATCTGTTATGCTGTGCTAACCATTGTCAACTCTATCATTGAGATCAGTTTTCTATTTGTTTGTATTATAGTAACCATGGAAGGTAGTTCTGAAATAAGGAAAAAGTCTCGGGAATCTAAAGTGTGTTCGAGATGTGGGAAATCAGTTATAAATTTATCTCGTCATCAGAAGGATGTACATAAAGTGAATAAGATTTTTCGTCAGGTAGATGTATATATAAATGGAAACAAGAAAGCGCCTAATAGGAAGATAAAGTTTTGTCCGTTATCTCCATGCAAGCATTCAAAGAAAGGTGTCTTTCAACTTCATCATCATTTACAGTCAAATATCCACAAGCTTAATCCCAACTCAAACCAATACTTAGATGCGCTTAAATCTGCTCCGAGAATTGGGCTTCAAGAGCTACGAGATCACATTGCCAAGAGAAAGAAATCCAAAGCAAAGAGCGCCACAACTAAAGATGGTCCTAAAAAGAGAAAAATCGAATCAAAATCACCTGTACGTGGAAAGGCCGCAAAAAGGGTGAAATTTTACAAGGGTGACAAGGAAAATGAGTATAGTTTGGTGAATAGAATCGAAGCTGAGGAAGAAATTGAAAATGACTCGGATGATCAATTATTAGAAAATCCTGAAGGAGAAGCAACTATCAGCAGAAACGTGAGTAACCCTGGGCACCTCGCACCGACCTCCTCCAATAGTAATGCAGAGGAGCGCAAACTACATAATGAAGAAAGTTGTGAATCAAAGGTAAGAGAGACGTACAATGATGATGACAGCAAATTAGAGTATGATCAGCAAGTTGATAAAGTGGAACACAAGCTACATAATGAAGAAAGTGGAGATTCAGGCAATGATCATGACAGTAATTTGGAGTATGAAAAAGTAATGGATCAAATGGAATCAAAGGTAGGTGATACACATGATGACCATGACAGCGATTTGGAGTATGATCAACTTGTGGATAACGTGTGGAAAAGAAATGAAGAGTGCAAGAAGCGAAGCTTTAAACAGTTAGTGTCTATGATGTCCTCCCAGTGTGAAAGCGATGCCGAGCTATCTGAAGAGTTAAACAACCGCAAAAATGCTGACCAAGTAATCCAACCACCTCAACCACCAGTGACGGCTGGTAATACCAAATCTAGTGAAATAGTTATATGCGACAGTGAAGAAGAGGAAATTTTAGACCCAAACTATCACCCTTCCCTGGACTCCGAATCAGAGTGTAGCACTGGAAGCTTGTCAGATAACTGCTCGTTGCAAGAAAGGGATGACATTTTAACTGATTTCGTGGAAAACGTAGATAATCTCGATTTTCTTCGTGTGGAACCAGAATGGAAGAGCGTGGTTGATGTTGTTTTTGAAAGAAAAAAGAACGCTGGTAATACTGACTCCCAAAGCAATCTTTCACAAGGTAAAGTGCCTAAGGAAGTTATGAATGATGATGAATCATCAGTATACGATAGCGATGATGATGATAATGACGACTGTCTTGAAGAGATGGAAGATGATGTCAGTTTTGAAGACAATGATAGTAGTGATGACAGCCCACTGCTTAACGAGTTTCATTCCTGGTTGATAGACGTAGACGGGGGTTATCGCTGCGCAAAAGTGGCTGGTCAGTACAAGTCACAGGTAAAACGCATCATGAAAGTTCTTTCAGAAGATTTCCCTCAAGCAGCAAATGAAATAGATCTTGTTACTGTCGAGGGGCATGACGGAGTGGTAATGTTGAGGAAGTGGTTGGGTCAACTATCTGAGGAGTATCAACCTGGAACCATTAGATCATACCTAATGAGCCTTAGGCTATTCCTTAAATTCCTTGTGCAAGAAGAGAAAGGGCAAGATAGATTAGACACACTTCATGCAAGGAGAGATCTTTTAACTTCGTGGTCATCTGCTCAAAGAAAGAAGGTGCTGAAAAGGAAATTAGAGAAACATGACATGGACTTTGCAAAACTCCTTTCTAGCGAAGATCTATATAAAGTGTCAAATGGACAACAGCGAATAAACATAATTAAAGCGCTTGGAACAGCTGCGGAGAAAAGCAAAGCTTGTGGAGAACCTGTGCTGGTCAACGATCAGACCTTTTGCGAAGTAAGGGATTGGCTGATTACAAGATTAATAATTGACAACTCCGGAAGAAGTGGTATTGCAGCAAATATAACAGTGGAGGAATTCAAAGATGCTAAACTGTACGCTGGAGAAGAAGATGGAGAGAGATACCGCGTATCAGTTAAGAATCACAAGACAGGAGGTGTTTATGGGGCAGCCATTGTATGGTTTCATGCTGATGTTTACAATCTGGTGAATACGTATATCTCAAGGGTGAGGCCTAAGTACGTCAAAGATGCCACAGATAACATGTTCGTTTCAACCAATGGCGTTAAACTTACTTCATCGCAAGTATCCACGTGTCTGACTCGTACATTTCAAAGGGAGGGTGTGAAGTTTCACGGTCGCATCTCCGCAACCTTGATAAGAAAATCTCTGGCATCAGGAGTGCATGTCCATTTGCCTGAAGATCAAGAACAACTGGCTGCCCTTGCACAGCACAAACCTCAAACACAAGCTCAATATTACCGCATCAATGACAAAGTTAGAGAAACAGATATTGGGCGTCGTGCTGTCAGAAAATTTATCACCATGAACTGCGCAAAGACAGAGGTAAGTACTCTTATAATGCATACCAATCGTAGTAATTTGAATAACAATTGGCATACGAATTCTGATTTCTTTTAGGTATCAATAATTCCTGTCGAGTGGACCGAGGAAGAGACCTCAAAACTTCAAGATTTATTCAAGTCTGAAATTGAGACTGGTAACATAACTGAAAACATTGTCAGAGATAAACTTGGTGCTTCCAACCTGTTGGAAACACACTCCATGAAGGCAATTGTGTTGAAAGTGAGAAGGCTTCGATCAGAATTTACCAAAAACTTAGAACCACCAACTGAAGTTGAGTCTCCTGAACAGAAGATAGAACGGTTTATGTCTTCCAGAGCTCCATCCATCGCATCTGAATCTGCAAAGCCATCATGGAGTAAGTTCACCGATGAACAAACAGACCATCTCCTATCGTTAACTCAGGATATGATTGAAAACAACGCAGTAAAAAGAGAGGTCGTTTGGGAACGGGTGATAAATGATGAGAAAGCATGGAAAACCGGGTTGGTCTTCGGAACCGATGATGAGGAGCTTCTTTTGAGGCAAAAACAACGTTTGGCGGACAAGGTACGAAAAGAAGTCAAACGTCAAAAGATGAAGAGAAAGTAGTAGTTTGATCCTGTGGTTCTTGCATTATATTTGAACATTAGTTGACATTGAACATTTCTTGTCTTTATGTATTCAGGGTTACAACATAATTGAGTCCTATATTGTTAACATGTTATTTTCTTTAACCGTTTGCCAGTCATTTTATGGTTGATCGTTTTATTTCAAGTAAGTCAATATTCCCTAAAAAGGCCGATTTACACAATGCAATTTCTTCGTGTGTTAAGGTTCGAACGACAAGTCATAGGGTCGTGTACGACCTGACGAATGACCGTTTATATGGTATGATTCGGGTCACAGGCATCAAGTCATATACTACAATCGCATCGTGGAAATCGGCCTTAAGAGTCATATACTACAATCGCATCGTGGAAATCGGCCTTAAGAGTCATAGAATTTGTCTTGGTGACTGATGTGTGTAGGACATCGACTTCTATGAAAAAGATTTAACTTGTCTTGGTCTTGTTGCGAGGTGTTATAAAGTTGAATTTTTCATAAAGCAAAAGTTGTCGTTTAAAAACTTAGCTCCAAGTGATAAAGCTTATATCTGGAATTAAAAGAGTTTACTTTGAGACTCGTTGTCATGAACCTGCAATATATTGTCTTTTTAAGTGCAGTTCCAGTTGAGATTTTGTGGAAGTTTCATGACGTTTTCGAAAAGTTTAGGGTGAAGTCACTAAGCCCGTGAAATACATATTAGACTAACACACTTTATTAACCACTAATTTCGTTGTTTCCTTTAGTGTCTATTGAACTATTACATGTTAACAGTTAAATATTTTTTTATGGGTTTAACTTTACCCTAGTGCAACTTTTGTCGTCATAATAGAGCGATATCGCATAACCCCCTTCCTAAATATTGGTGTTTTATTCTAAATGAGCCAATACAAAGATAACATTAGAATACTTAAGACTTTATCTATTGTTGTCTTTCTACGATGTCCATTAACCTTTAACTAATATCCACTTGCTTTTAAAAATATTTATATCGCTCTGTAAACCTCACAAACCGGTGAAATTGCAGCTAAAATCGCCATTGTCATAGAGCTTTAAGGATGATCAACACGCACGCCCAAACTTGTATGCGAGCTGTCAATAGGATATGTATATGTAATCGCATGGGTCCTCGGGCAATTAAGGATTAATTTCACGCGTATTTCCAAACTTTGAAAACACCAGTGAAATTAATCCTTAATTGCCCGAGGGCACTTGCGATTTCTTGTTTATCACATAAAGGGCAAAATTATCGCGGGAATCCATTCACGCGCGACGTTATTCTTTTAGGAAGCCCGTTCAATGCCGCGACATTGCTCATTTTTTCCTCTTGTCTTTGCCCATTGTTGGAAAATGTTAGTCCAGTAGTCCGTACTTCTTTTTGTGTTTTTGTGCTCACTTGTGTTTAGTAGTTCCTCAATAAACTCTTCAACAAAATGGGAAGCCATTGTTGCAGAAAATTTTAATCGGCAACAAATCTAAGCAATAACTTCATTACAAAGCAACTTTAAACCAATCAAGATCAAGTAATCATGCCCTTTTGATTACCAAAAGTACCCTCGTGATTAAGAAAAAATGCCCTCTGTCTCAGCCAATCAGCACTTAGTAATTTTGCCCTGTATGTGATAAGCTACATAAAATGGGAATTTGCTAGGTGTAGAGTTTTGCTCATAAATCCAATTAACAGCAATAAAATCTATCGAAAAACCAGTGGCCATGTTTGTAAAGTAAAGCGTCATGTCTCTTCTGAAAATTAGCCGTTTGCGCATTTAGTAAGAGTATCTAAATTTTGTGCTAGCAAACTTAAGGTGGAATCCCTGTACATGAAAGGGTATCATTTACTGTTCCCCTCTTTTGTTGGGAATCTACTTCCCTGAAAAAATAAGCTGGAAAAATGTATTTTTACGCGTTAAGAACTGTGCTTAATTTAAGTAGATCTACTGAGTACAAAGACTGTCTCAGGCCTGCTAGTATGGACACCTTAACCCAAGACGTTTTACTGCGTCTTTAATCATGTTTAAGGTATACAAGCGACAGGAAGCTTCGTATATTTCTAATTTTTTTACACCTAGAGTCTGTCATTACAATTTGCGCTCCTCTGCTCTTAATGTTTCCCAGCCTGTAAATACCTCTAGCCATATTCAGAGCTCTTTTCATACACTATCTCTCATTCTTGGAACCAGTTACCATCTTCAATTAAATCAGCAACCACTTTATCGGAATTTAAGTCTGGCCTATCTCGCATAACTACGCTTGGCTGTAAGCCTATAAGTGTATTAGTATACAATTGTAGAGGTAGGGTTATGAATTGGTAATTAGGCTTGGGGTTAGGGCTATAATGTTAGGTGATTAGGGCTGGTAGGGTTTCAGGGGAAGTTCAGCATCGGGAGCTAAGTGATATTTTTGCGTTTTTATCATCTTTGTCGAGCGTTTTTAACATGAGCCATTAGGCTCGGGGGATTGGGTAACCACCCCCTACGTTGCCGACGTGAAAAAAATTGTTGTTGTCCACGTGATCAGTAAAAAATGGTCTAAAAAAGCTTTATTTTGTTAATTCAATTAGTACACTAGGCAGGGAAATCATCTTAACTGTCAATATTGCTCCGCTTCTCTTTTTAACTTGAATGTCGCTCAGTCACGATATTTCTGCTTTAATTCAAATAATAACACTTTTAAAAAATGTTTAAATTATTTTCCATGTTCCCTTTCACAAGGCGTCTTTTAGCTATGCAAACAAATTACCAGAATTCCGCTTTATTCAAGTTTTATAAGTAAAAATGTCCCATCAATTTGGCAAAGTGGGTATTTGCTACTTACAAGTGGGTATTTGCTACATAAAATGGGTATTTGCTACATGCAGAATTTCGCTCGTAAAATTGATAAAAATGAATGGAATAGCTTGTAAACACGTTGTAAATTCTTAAAAAATAATGCGTCATCCATGCATGCGAAAATCATGGCATTAGAATGAACTAAAAGTGAAATAATGCGAAAAACGCATTTTTAGAAATGTTTGGGTTCCAAAGTTTCAAGTCTTGTACACCTACATACCCAGAAGCGCACTTTTTGCTAAAAATGGTCTTCACAGAAAAAATTTTAAAACGACAGAACTCAGAAGGCTTTTACGGCAAAGAAGAACATTTAGAAGACCTTTGATATCCGGAAAAGTTTTTGAATTTTATAAAAAAAATGATTGATGTACCTAGGTTTGGGTATTTGCTACCTTCTGACTTTTCAGTGACGAAATGCGAACAACAATTAAACTTTAATAACGTTGGTTTTGCATAGAAGAGAGCTAAAAAGCAATATTCTTTTGGCTAGAATTGTTAAATACTTTTAAAAAAAACTTTTACTTAATTTAAATAGGCATAGAGAAAACGCGTAGCAAACACTCACTGATGAATCTAAAGAGAGAGAGAGAGAGAGAGAGAGAGAGAGAGAGAGGAGATGCATGTGTTTATCAAATTTTATAACTATTTGCCAAAGGCAAACTTAATACTCGCTAATTATCTCAGCATGAAGTTGCATGAATTCTTCAACAATACTTTCTTAGCCTAAGGAGTAATTATCTGAGTGTACAACTCCATTTTCTTTTTTCATTGCCTTCCTCAGGAATATATAAAAAAAAAATGCCTGGTGCTCAATCATAAATTACAGTAAATCAATCAGCATTATGAACCACACGTTAGGGATAACTACAATACAAAGTAATTGTATGATACGCCCAATCATAACACTCATTTCTCTATCATCACCTATTAAAAATCACTCTAAATTCTAGATGTTATGAGTTGAACCTTTTCATAGGTGCCAAATATATATGCAACAGTATCATCAACGTTTTTTTTACCTTGGAGCATCAATAATCAACATGTCAGCAACTTTTCCAGGTTCCAGTGATCCATGAGTGTGTGACCTACCCAGAGACGCTGCTGCATTAATGGTTGCTGCTACCAGAGCTTCTTCCATTGTCATGCCCAGATTAACGCAAGCAAGGTGCATTGTTAAAGGCTGTTCAGAGATCAATCAAAAAGCCTGTATGTCAACACATCTCTGGTCTTCAGAGCAACACTTCTATGGCACGAAAAGTGGGCTCATTAGACTAACTTTACACCACAAGTCTTCATTAACACTGTACTTCATTGTACATGACATCTTAAAAATAGCACCCAACACCTGCTAAAACTTTTTTGGTTTGAATCAATCTTTTTTTTTTTTTCCTATGCCTTGCACATAAAAACTAGGCCAAAGGCTGTATGCTCAGGAAGGGGGAATTACTTCAAAACATTTATCATCAGTATAATATTATGATTTTAAAACAAAGTGTGACTTGATAACTGCAAGATAAGTTGTTAGTGGCATCCAGTAAATTGACCCTTACCCTTCCTCAATGCAAGTCTCAAGTTAACATTATTTACAATTATGTCGAAACAAAATTTATATGATATCCCATACAATTTAGGTGTTCAGATATATATATATTTAGACAAGAATTCTTTCAAAATAAAAAAAATAATGTGCTACCACAAACAGCACTTTACCATAGATAGGCAGAAGGCATTGGGGTTAAAATCAGATCCAAGAGCCACTGGTACACCTGTTTGAGAAACAAACAAGGTGCTTATTATATAAAGGAGATAAACTGTGGTTCTGCCTCAGTGGGAGAGTAATTAACAGGGTAATTAAGTATTATCAACTGAGTTGATTAAATTGACCACCATAAAGAGTTTAAAAGATGATGTTTCAAGCATTAACCTTTTGTCACTCTGAGGAAAGGCTGACACTCAAAATGTCAGCTTTGAAACTCTTTATAGTGGCCAATTCATGTTATCAACTCAGGTGGGTGATAATACTAAATTACCCTGTTCATTATAAAGAAGAGGACTCTTTGTAAAGCAAAATTCTCTGCTTAGTTTTTGATGGTGGAGCCATTTTCACTCTTTACACTGTTTTCATGTGACCACATTTCTCAATGAAAACTTTGAATGATCAACACTGCTCTTGGATTTGCTATTTTCCAACCAAATTTGAACAGTACACCTTTATGTTGCAAAACAGTACTGTAGATATGAATAGAAGGTGCTTGTCTGATCATTTAGTCTGATCACCTGTTGTTTGTTGTAGTGACTGACAATCTACAACCTGCACAGAAGTCATTGCTCCAGTTGTTAGTCTGATGGCAGGTCATCTGAGAGCAATGAATTCTTCATAATCTCATGGTGATTTCCATCCAGGATGTGAAAACTCCAGTCAATGCTTCACACAATAGCCCTTCTCAAGACTTCTCCTACTATGATGATCAGAGTACAAGATCACTTGAACTGTTGCTTTTAGGATCATCAAATCATTGATCTCTTGCACCACTGATCATATCTTCGAGGGAAATAAGACAGTCACTCGTATTTAATGTATGTACCTGATTCAATCATCTTTCTGGCTGGAGGACATTTAAGTCGTAAGATGTATGCAGTGGTAGGAAGGAGCACAGCAATAACTGATTCTGCAGACATGGCTTGAATTCCCTCATCACTAACTTCTTCAAGATGGCTTATTGCTCTAGCCTTGAGTTCAGCCCCTAGCTGATGGGGAGAATGATGATCTAAGAAAAACACATAACTCATACACCAGATGGGTGGTCTCTATGCCGAAAAAAAAAACCAACAACAACAAAAAAAAAAATGTTTGCCAGGTACTGAGTACTCAAGACCAAGGGCACAGTTTTCTCAGGAGGGACCGACCTTAAGACTGGTAAATGACTTGTTCAAATTTTTTTTCCTTCCAGTTTTCTCTTTTCCACACGGTCTGCTTTATAGAAAGCTGGGTGCGAGCATGTCATTAACCAATGAGATTCAAGAATTTAAGATTCCTGCCTGCTAAGATGCTTAAGAAAAGCAAAGAAATTGCGCACACATCTTCAGATCAAAATATCGTTCTCTTCAGTTAATCTATGAAATGTTTTATTTTTTAAAAAAAGGAAGTAGTAAACAAAAGGAGCTAAAAATTACATGCCATCATTTAGTCTGTGTACCTCAGCAGCTTTCATTGGATGTAGTTCATCACCATGAAAATTGACTGCCAGTCCTGCAGCTTTTCCTGCTTTGAGTATTCTTTTGGTTTCTTCTATACCAAACACACCTTTCTCACAAAATACATCTATGTTGTCAACAACTATTTCTTTGTTTTTCATCAGTTCTTGAAGTTTAGGTATCTGGTGATTGATCACATTATCAGTTGCCTCTTCCAATGTACTTCCTCTAGGGTTAGAAAAATCAGCAGTATCTTTAATTGGAAAATAAATCCTGTTTTTCCCTGGCTGATCAGTAACAGAAGGTAACTCAAATGAACATGAAAGCAATCTTTGCAGAAATAAACACTACTTAAGCAGCAGTGACAATAAAGCCAAAAAAAAATTGTTCAGGCCTATATGGGATTCAAACCCATAATCTCTTTGATACTGGTGCAGTGCTCTACCAACTGAGCTAACAAGTTCAAGTCCCACACCGGCCTGAATTCTTTTAAGGACTCTGCAGGATATTTTATTCTTGAGAAGATCACTTTCACATTCATTTCTAAATCCACAACTCACAAATATGATTTTCAAATATTTTCAGTTAGAATGTAACACAGGCAAAAAAAAGGTGATAAAAAGAAATGTAAAGCACTACACACAACTTATTCTATATTCTTCAACCTTGCAAATAGTAAATTTTCTTATGAACTTTACCCACTTTGGTACAGAGTGTGCTCCACAAAATGTGCTGGATATCTCAATTGGCAGCTCTTTTTTAGCTTTTTCTAAAACTCGTAGCATCTTCATCTCTGAGTCTACATCCAAACCATAACCACTCTTGGCTTCAACCAAAGTTGTACCTGATCTTAACATTCTCAGAAGTCGTTCTCTAAGTGATGTGTATAGTTCTTCATTGCTAGCCCTGCGCACATGCTCCACAGTGAAACCTATTCCTCCTCCAGTCTTGTGTACGTCCATGTATGTAGCTCCAGCCAGCTATGAATGAAAAAAGATTGTCATTGACAAGTATGACATGAGCATCAGAGGTTAATTAGTTCAAAAAGAGAGATAAATACCACACCCCTGTTTTGAAAATTTAAATTATATCACCTTTTGAACTTTGAAGTAAGGATTAACTCTCTTATCCATGATTAAACCAACCGTAAGGTTATGGCAATGATGGAAATGATTACCAACTTAACCCTTGAACACCCAAGATATCATTAGTAATACTCCTTTCTGTCTGCCATGTAATTCTTATGATGCTAGTTCTGAGAATTTGGTACTAGATCAACTAGAAAATCCTCAAACTTATATTTTTCTTTACTCTTATCACCTATCTGATTGATATTGTTTTGATATTGTAAGGAGAAATTCTTTCTTGGTCACTCATAGCAGTTAAAGGGTTAAAAAGCTTTAGAGTGTTAATTGATTCCCCTTTTCCTTACCATAGAAAATGTATAAAGAATGGTGAATAAGCATTCTGATTGGCAGACTTACCTTCATGGCAAACTCATGCACTCTGTCACCTACCCATACCGGATGAGTGTGACCATCAATAAGGCCTAAAATAAAGGCAACAAAGTTTAGAAATGAATCCTAATGCATGGCTGTGGACTGACCCTTGCCATAATTGGAAAAATTTCCTATTAGGGGTGACACACCAGTCATATTTGTGCACATATGCAAACCCTATGATGGCAAGTTGTCTCCTTTCAAGTTGTCATAACCGACATTTTATCACTTGTCAGAACCAAGTTGTCTAATAGAAGTTGTAAAAAGTCACACTAGCCAGTATGCCATGTATGACTTCTCCTATTAGACAACTTGGTTCTGACAAGTGATAAAATGTCAGTTCTGACAACTTGAAAGGAGACAACTCTCCATTATAGGGTTTGCACATGTGCACAAATATGACTGGTGTGTCACCCCTAATAAGGAATTTTTTCCAATTATGGCAAGGGTCAGTCCATAGTCATACATGGTAAATCTACTGCATACCCCTAATTGGAAACACTTTTTGTTCAGAAAGTCCCACATGTTTCTTCTCCCCACAATTGTTTCCTTGCACAGATTTCTATGAACATTTCAATTATTTTTCATATCTTGCATGGAAGCCCTTATTTCGTATGCTTCCCTTTGAAATTCTGTGCGGGAAAATCACGCACGGATGGTCAAAATTTATCTCCTTGCTTGTTCAGGACAAATTTGTGCAAGTACCCAACTAATGTAATTAGCACCTTTACACAAGCACTCAGGAATGCACACGCACCAACATGTACTTAGCATATCAGCACTCGCACATACCACCTAATTGATTCTGTAAACGTTACGCATATGAATGGTTAAGCTTTAGACGCAAAACTAAAGGTTGAACAACTCTTCCCACACTCTCCCCTCTCGCGATCAGCTTTTTACCTGCGCTCGTTGTTATGTCCAAAACTAATTAACCTAAACGAGCTCAACTTACCGGGCAAGACACACATTCCAGAAGCATCTATTTCCTCGGTAAACGTATGATTGCTATAGTCTCGATCTACCTTCTCGTCCAAATCAATACATTCGATTTTTCCCGCGCTATCGACAACAACAGACACACCTCTGTCCTTTGTTCCTTCGACAATAGCCAGCTTTTTCATAGAGTCTCCCGTCAAAATTCGTTCGCCATTATTACAGACTAAAACTACTTGCTTCGCATGTCGAATTCTGAGGTTATACATGATAAAATTGTGGCAATTTAAATATATAATTTTAAAGGAATTCTCTGCGCTTTAACCCGTGAATTTTACACAAACTTCTCAATAGTCAGCTGTTACTCACGCATTAGCATGCGCTGCTCGCCTTGGAGTTTCCATGCCAACAGATAACCTCGTTATCAATCTAAACACAAGATGGCTGATGTTCCGCTGAAACTCCTCTGACAACATTAATGTACCTAAGAGGCAAACTCAGACATCTAGTAACGTTGTGCAAGGATTGATTTTTTCTTGTTTGTAAATAAGGAGCTTTTGTCTTTTTAAGGGGTTTGAATCTACTCTAAACAGTTTTTCCCCACCACAGAATCCGTGTTTCTTGTTGTGAACTTTTATACAAGTGTAGTAGGGTTTTACAAAGTAGTCCGGGGTCTTTGCAACTCCTTTGCAACAGCGTGATCAAAATGTCTCGATCGCCTTCTCAAGGATCAAATAAGCCACCACGGAGTGGTAAGTTTTCAGAGATTTATGATTAGATCATTTCTCTCTAGGCGTACACTTACGTAAACTTTATCAGTCTATATATATATACATCGCAGTTCTAGATTAAGTGGTGATTTGCAATTGCTCTGGCATTTGGCAGTCGTTAAAGTTGGTGTATGGCTGTAAATGTACTGGTAACTCACTTCGGTTTGCAAACTAGTAGACACAAAATAATCTTGAATCTGATACCTGTTGGAAAGGCACATTATTGGAGTCAGCTTACTTCGGTTTGCAAACCAATAGACGAGAAATAATTTTAAATCTAATACCTGTTAGAGGGCATATTATTGGAGTCAGTTGACAGGTCACTCGAGTTTCATCACACTTGCAAGCTAAGAATAGCCATGGAACTATTGAGATAATCAAGAGAAATCTGGAATTAGATTGTTTTTTCCTTAGGTTTAATCTTTTTGTCTGGTTATAAAAGAAATTCACACCCACCTTACATCCATTCAGACTGAAATCGAAAGCCAATCATCAATTGGTGACCAGTATTTTCCTTTGAAGCAATTCAATGTGATTTAGATTGATTTCTTAACCTGGATTCTTGCTTTAAACACCACAATGTTTAAAAAGGTGTCAGTGATAACCAAGATTTTAGTTTGAAGACTCTTATAATCAATAAAGAGACCTAGACGATGTTAGCTTAATCACTGTTATGTACATTTAGGGGGACAATCAGCCTCTCGACAATCTGATAAAGTGGCATTGCAATCTGCAAAATCAAGTTCTGGTAAACACTCAGCTTTATCAGGTAAGTACTATATCTGAAATGTTTGTGAGAAAAAAAGTTAAAAACTAGCATAAGACAAACAAATACAATTCCATCTTGTTCTTGAGAGACTCAGGACAGAAATCTGGTATATCTGAGGCTTTGTCATCAGGATGGGTGAAAATGCTTGACAACAAGAAAATCTACCTTCCATGGTGAAGTGTGGAAACATTTCCTTACCTGAGAATTCTAAACTTGCTTGGCTTCTGGAACTGTTATTTAATTTTGTATTTGACAGTCACACATGATTAGGTTGACAGAAGTAATTTTATTCATTTTCTTTAACCCTTTTACTCCCATGAGTGATCAAGACAGAATTTTTCCTTACAATATCAATACAAAATCAACCAGATAAGTCATGAGAATAAAGAAAAATATCAATTTGAGGATAATTAGTTGATCCAATACTAAATTCTTTGAACTAACATTATAAGAATTGTATGGTTGACAGTAAGGAGAGTTACAAATTTGATCTGGGAGTTAAAGGGTTAAAATACAAGATGTGTAAATCTTGGTTACACACTCTCTCACTCACTGGAGTTACCAGATTGTAATTTCTCCTAACACTATATTAATGAAGAAAGTAAACAACCAATAAATGGGTAGTATTTTATTTCCTTTACAATACATTCTCATGGCTTAAATTGTAAAGAATTTTTAATGGAAATGTGAGAAGATAATTTATTCTTAGGTGATTGGGGTGAAAGTTGCATTTATTGTAACTAAGTTATTGAATGAAGAATAACCAATCAAGTATTTTTTTTTTCTTTAGTGGTTGAGTCTGTTGTAAATCCAAATCATAATCCATTCACCATTCCACACGATAATGATGTATTTATGCTACGAGACAAAGAGAGACAGAAAAAGAAACAGGTAATGTCATGCAATTACAGTTGAACCTACAGGTATTAAGCAGCACTGTATTAAGTACTCACCTTGTTGTAAGTAGTCAGTTATCTAAGTTCCAAATTTTTCCCCTTAAACAAGGTAATTTTCACCTCTATGAAGCTGCCACCACTATTAAGCAGTTGTGGTCACCTTTGAATGAGTCCCAACGACCTGTTTATATTGACTCTTCCAGCCTGTATGGGTCACTTTGAACAGAATCACTCCAGCCAATAAAACTATGAATAACATTGCAGATAAAATTGAATCCATGTTTCTCTCCTGAAATCAGTGCTTAGCAGTGTTTTTGAGAAAGTTTTTTTTTTTTTTTAAGAAGCGGTCAGTTATGGCACAAAATGGCACTTTTTGCTGCTTTTTTTTATCATTGGTGTTCTGTGGAACCTCAATTACAGTAACCAGTGACTTACCCTGTATTAACTCTTTGACTCCTACGAGTGACTAGCATCTAATTTCTCCTGACAATATCTCCCCTGATTCAAAAATAAAGGTCACAAGAATAAAGGAAATGATCACCAACTAAAGAGGCTTTTGATTGTTAAACAAATTCTCCTTGTCAGCACCTAAGGAAATGTATAGAGAACAGTATGGAGAACATGAAAACTGATCTTAGGGTGTAAGGGGTTAAGTGGTCACTGTGCCATTCCCCATGGGTGACTGCTGGTACATGTAAGTGAAATACTTACTTGATTAATAACCAGTTTGTGACACAGGAAAAGCTCACTGCTTGCCTGGTAAAATTTGAAAAAAGGAAAGTTTTTTTAACTTTCTTCTCTACAAGCCTAGTTGGTAAGGTAAAATGAGTATTCCAATTCTCTTCACTGGCAGGAAAGAATCCAGCAGCGACGTTTAAAGGTGCATGAAAAGACAACATATACATCACGCGTCAATGCCAAAACAGCTGCAATGAGGAAAATAGGTGACGACAATGAAGATGACTTTGTTGAAGAGGAGAAAAAGAAAGACAAGGATGGAGTGATTGCAGTCAAAGATGACCCTCAATTTACCTTGGCAATTACAAGAGGTAGATTTGTGGTATTTGATCTTGAACAACAATTGCAATGTGGTATATCAATAATTTAAATTGACTGACTCAATTCTTTGTCAGCCTTTTGTTACTAAAACAAAAGGTTGGTGTTTAGTTGCAATTACAGTAGGTTGTGCACTAAACAAAATGAATATTCGTATGTTACAAACAAGTAAATTACCCGTGATGAGGATGATAATGATGATGATGCTTTCAAATCACTTTCAGATCGCCATGTGGAGAAAGAAAATCTGGCAGATTTCATTTCTAAGAAAAGGGAGATGTTTCTAGTCCAGGTAAATACTAATCCTACAGTAACAGTTTTAGGGGTGGTACATAATACTGACCTTGCATCTTATTATCCGTATGGACTAACAAAAGTCATAGCTAGGGAGATGTGACTGTTTTCTAATTAAGGATAAAATTTCTATTTGTTGGTGCTTTCCAATTGGGTTAAGGCACATTTAAATGACAGGCTTGGAAAGGAGTCTACATGGTGTCTAATGTCCTTGAATCATGGACTAATCTTAGAAGTCCCCAGTGCTAGCCTTTTAAATGGTTTCAGTACTTATAAATCATGGCTGTGTCCTTTTAGTATTCTTTAGGTGTGAAGCGTGATGAAATGAGGAAACTGGAAGAAATTGCCCAGGTTAGTTATCACATTCAAGCCATAATTATTGAATTAACCTTTAACTACCAGAAGTGATCAACATGAAACTTCTACCCATAATATCTTTATTATGCCACCCTGCAAACAGGTAATGAGAATGTCCAAACTTATCGCATAGAAGTTGTTATCATGATCTCACACCAAATTCTCCTATTTAATTTTCAAGGAATGTGTTGCAGTTAGAAGGGAGAATTAACAATCAGATCCTGGGAGTTTAAGAGTCAAAGAATTTTTTTAAAACCTAGCAATCTATCCCATTTAAAAGTATCTAAAAAGGAGATCGAGGGAAGTAGATATATTTAGTGCTCTGGTCACTAGCTTCAGGTTAATCGAGCCACAGAAATTATCAGTTAATCATTTAATGATAATTATCATATTTGATGTACACACGTTCAGTTATTAAGTAAAGTTTTCATACATTGATCTTCATATGTTTAACTTAATAGGCAGAAGAAAAGAAGCTTGAACTTGCCGAGCAGTACCTTGAAGAAGATGCTGCAATGTTTGATGAGTTTTTAAAAGAAAATGACAAAAACTCAGTTGAAGCTATCAAAATGTGAGTACTATTTGTAATAATAATTTACTAGTAGAAATAATTTATATCTTGCTATTCATATCTTTGCTTTGAGGAAGGGCTAGCACTCAAAATGTCAGCTTTAGAGACTCTTTACAGTGGTCAATTCACAAATTTACATCATCAACTCAGTTGCCAAAACTGAATTACCTCTTATACTACCCCAGCAATGCAGCTTTCAGCTTTAGAGACTCTCTATAATGGCCAGTTCAGAAACTTACATTATCAACTCAGTTGCTAAAACCAAACTATCTTGTTATGTTCCCCCAGCAATGCAGCTTTCAGCTTTAGAGACTCTTTACAGTGGCCAGTTCAGAAACTACATCAACTCAGTTGCTAAAACCAAACAATCTTGTTATGTTCCCCCACTAATGCAGCACCGCAGTTTCTTAAGAAACATACCTCAATAATCTTAGTTTGTTTGTGTATAACTTGTCAGTCTTCAACTTAGCTGCAAATCAAGAAATTTTATATTAAACACTGTTGTTTTTAGAATTGTCTAATGTAAAGTACTGCATCTAACGCATAATAAAGAATTCCTACATTTCCAGAAATCCAATGTATGTGTTACATGTGCAGATACGTTGTACTTTTGAAAGTCTTAATCAATTCAAAGCTTATCCACCACTGGTATTTTTCTTAACAGAGCTGAGGCTGAAACAAAGCTTAAACTTGAAAAAGTGGCTGAGATTAAGAAAATCAATGCTCAAATGATGGCAATAAAGAGGTGAGATGACAGTGATATTGGAAATCATTTGTTGAATATACAGTTCATGTATAATTGTAGTAATCCTACAATGCTACAAAATTAACTGTAGTATCAAAAAAAATTATTGCACTTATTAAGCTACAGTTACTGTTAGTAATATTTAATGTCAACTTTAGTTGGTTTTTAACCTTAATTTTTCAGTGAAATATCTAAAAATGAGGACACTCTCAAAGAGTATATGTTGTACAAACAGTTCCTGGATTCCCTTACTCCACAGGTACATGTTTTTGATGCTTGTTATTTTTTATTAATTATTAATTAATCATTAATTCATCTCTGTGGTGAGTCTGTGATTGCATTAATTTTGGCTTAATTCAACATCTGTATAGGAGTGGAAAGATGATAAGAGAAAAGCCAAAGAGGAGAAAAAGGTAAAATTTAAGTGGAAAACTATATAAAGGTATTCCTTTTTAAATTTTTTTTAAAAATTGATTTCTTGGTGTGGTGGTCATATTTTATTTATTTTTGTTTTCCTTTCTTCACCGCAGAAGGCAAAACAGAGGGACAAAAGCTCAGTATCAAAAAAGAGAAGTGAGTGTATCTTAGTGGACATTATATAATTATGTATCCTAGATGTGTGTGTATGTTTTGTACAGTATGTTATCAGAAGTGCCAAATTGAGCTCTTGGAGATTGGGAATAATTATATATGTTTATGGTGGCTTCAGGGCAAAGAAAGAAAGCTGGTCATGAATTGCTATGTCTAGCCCTACTATAATATGCTTTTGAAATTTCAATCATGTATTCAAAAAAGACCTTTGGCACCTCAAATCTCAATTATAGACTCTCAACTTGATCCCAGTTTATTGCACCTTTTGGGAATAAGTTTTCAGTTTGGAGTTGAGTCTTTGAAATTCCGTTTTAGCATAATACAATATGTATACTACATGAATCAAGCAGAAGCAAATGATTTACCTCTCCTTAAAAACCTTTTGTTTAGTTTCCATAATCAGCTCTGACAGAAACTCCAGTCGTGGTAGCCGTAAAGAAAGTAGGGCCAGCTCTGTAAGTACATGTACATGCTGCTGATATGAACCTTGTAAAGTACCAGATCATCTTATTTAGCTTATGCAAGGGACTCTGTTATTCAAGAGACAGGCTATAATTTGGGTGCAACCCCAGCTGCCAGTTTCACCTGTTTGCTGGCCATTTTTCGCCTTTTAGCTCATCTCCTCTGACAGAGGCCCCAGTAAAAAGGCTAATGGCTAATCGCGATTCGATTATTTTCTGTCTACTTGACAATCAATATCTTGCCTGCCAATGACCTGCACAAGGATACTTGTGCGATACTGTTATTCAAGCATTTACACAGTGTATCAATTGGTATTAGCCTAATGGTGAATTCAATGATTTCATCCTTTCCCCAACATTGGTAGGCATTTTCTCCATTCCGTTCTCAGTACATTTCTTATACTAAGGTGCTGATAAAAAGATTTGTTTGAAAATCGAGGGCTTCTTTAGTTGGTGATCGTTTCCTTTATTCTTGAGACCCTAACTTGTGATTGCCAGAAAATATTGTAACCAACAATGAAATGCTAGTTCCTCTCTGGGGCAAAGGGAAAACAAAATAATTCTTCCCAGAAATTTGACTCCATACGTACCAAACGGAGTTGAGCCACATCGTAAATTCCCTTTTGACATCGTTCAATCAGCTCAAGGTGTATCTTAACTTTTCTTTTGGTTCAATTAAACAATGTACATGATTGTATTTGATGCATTTTACCTATACAGAAATTAGCGGGAAGTCCTTTAGTGAAGATGTAAGTGTACAAACAGTATGTATTTTTATTATTTTTGATTCTACCGTATTCACAACCGCACCAACCACTTGAGCATTTTATAGACACCATTACGTCGATATCTGTTGAGTCACATCTAAACGTGCATATCCGCATGTTCTTCTGGAAATATTTAAAGATTGTTAGAAAAGGATAGGTTTTTTTTTTCCCTTGACTGCTGACGTTTATATCAGCTGCTGCCGGTTAAATCGAAAAAAAAAATACATGCAGAACAGGTGTTGTTTCCTTTTTGCGTTTTTTTCCGGGCGAGTGGTGACGCGTGTTAGGGAAGAGACGCGCAATGGCAGGAGTGTGAATCTCGCACCTCGGGCTTGCCAGCATTTGCCTTCGCTTGCCTTGTAAACGTAAAAAAAATAAAAACACGAAAATTTTTTGTTTTTTTTTCCTACGTTTACAACTGAAGCTCTTTGCTTAGGTAGGAAGAGGCATTGCGAGAGCGAAGTTACATGTCCAAAATAAAAATTTCCCTCAGTGATCCTGATCAGGGCCTACAACACGAACCGCTCAATGTGCACTCACCACTAGCTTATAATAACACCTAATATCTTCATTAGGAGAATAAAATCTTAACTGTTATGTTTCTTTAATCCATAGGCAAAGGAGTGATGCAGAAGACAGTCCAGCCTCTGTTTACGAAACTGACGAAGAGGAGAGCGATACTGTAAGGGAAATGAACACAGCGCCTTTTCAACCTCGTGTCTAGGTCTCTCTCTTCTTCTCATCCCCTGGAGCGATTCTTCTCTCTCCTCAGGGGTCGGGAAGGAGAGCCTAAGCACGAGGTTGCTACTTTTCATTTTCCCTTTTTATTTCTTGTCTTCGCGAAGCTGTTTTGTCCATGTTGATAGTCTACGATCTGGAAAGTCCTCTCGCTCAATTAGAGCATGGAGGTTTGGTTATTGGAAACTGAGAGAGAATAAAAATGAACAATTAATAGATGGAGGGAATCCAAGTTATAGAATTTCTTGATGATCAATTATCTTTTGAGCTTCTAAAAACACTCTCTGAACCGATGTAAACACTTTTTGAATGACCTTTTTGCTAATATTCCTTACTTTTTGTCCAGTAGCTGTGTTGATTACAATTAATTTTAAGATTGTCCCTTTTTCATTTGACAGGAGCCAGACTTGTTTTTTGGCGATCCTCAGCAGCTTCTCGACATCTTTGCCGAACTAGAAGAACAAAATTTATCTCTGATTCAGAACAGTCAAGAAACCGAAGAAGCCCTGGAGGAACTTCGGCAGACAATTAAACAGACGCAGGAACGAATGTAAGTCCCCTCAGTTGGACTTGACGTAGCGTGCAAGTATGCCCTCATGATTAGCGCGGCTGGATGAGCGTTTCTCTGCCCGCAGGAAAATTGGAACGAGTCGGGGAAGAGAGTTACAGGGTGTCTCAGCTGAACCACTTGCAGGCATCACGGCGATTCGCGTTGCTCAAAGCCTCAAATTTTCTCACCAGCGAAGAAACCTTCATACTGATGCGTTAGTAATAAGGACCTGTTCGACCTTTTCCTAGGGTTAGACTTGAAGTTGCTTCACAGGGGCAGATTCAGGAATCTTTTATGTCGTAATTTAACTGATTTTCTTTCTCTTTACAGGAACCGCGAAACAGAAATTCTCAAGGGCCAGATAGACTTTTTGAATGATGCTATAAACAGAGAGGAAGAGAGAGCAAAGGAACTGGAAATGAAATCAAAGTACGGTAGTTTCTATCTCCATTATTCCACATTTCCTGTTTTGCACAGAGTCAACATTAATACACTATAGTTTATTTGCATTTTTGTAAGGGGAACTTAACCCTCTAACTTCCAGAAGTGATTAACATGTAACTGCTCCCTTAAATAACCATATATTATCCAACAAACAGGTGATTAGAATACTCAAAGTTGTTATCTTGATCCAAAACCATATTCTCGTAACGATTTTACAAGGAAATGTGTAGCAGCTAGAAGGGAGAATATAGGATTTAAAGTGTTAAATGTCTCGATGTCCTAGTTTCCCGTCGTCTCTAATGTACGTTTACTCTTGTTCATAACATTTTTTTTTTCATAATTAAATAAATGTTTATTCATCTATTTGATTATTTATTTTTATTTCCTTGCAGAATGTTCTCATATGGAGAATTTAAAGCAGAAGACCAGGTAACACGCCCTCTCTGTTTTGGACCCGTGGAACTGTATTCAGATAATTTTTTGTACACGTTATACTGTAGGATTTCGTGACAGCGTGAGCTATTGATTGAGGGATTTTTGTGATATGTAGCTGAATCTTGCCTGGCCTGATTACAATTCTCCTTTTCCTTTATAAGCTTTTTATATTACTGCCTTTTTTCACTACGTTCTTTTCAGGAAAAAATGCTTCAAACGTTGAACAAGAAAGTCGAAGAGGTTTATCGGAATTGTATAGGAGATAACGAGGCCAACATAAGGTATGCTATGGGTGGTTGTCGGTGTGAAAACTGTTTGCACCTGATATGTGCTCAATAAATTCTCTTGATGCCCCAACCATTACCAGTCCTGCGACATAGAATCGAAACAAAGGAACAAAGAAACAAGAAGTCCGTTCTCCCATCTTTACCTTTTAAGATGTTCAAGTCAACACGAATCGCCAGGAATGCGATGATTCATTCTTCTGTTAAAGCTGTTCTTCGCTTTAGTTATAGCCTGTTCCAGGCATTCGCTTGGTAAATGTTGTGCGATGATGGTCTGAGCTAAAAACGAGGGAGGTGTGGGTCGGGTTTCTTAATGTACCCGACCCAAACCTCCTTAGTTTTTTCTCTCCGCCGCCACTATCACGGGGCTTTTTTTCCCGCCCAGTTTTGCTAATCGAACGGCGGTAGCAGACTACTTCAGTCGCGTCTCATTGTTGGTTATTGATTTGTTCTTGTATTTTGTTGGCGCTCTTTGTTTCAAACAGGCTGTGACTGTAGTTGTCACTTGTTTGTCTGTTTGTTTTGATTGATCCCTTGACTTGTTTGATCCTATCAGCACCCTTCAGATGCTGACCAATATTGAAAATCGCCTGGAAGAGCTTTTTGAACAAATCGAAGTTATGCCACCGGACCGAGTGGAAATGGCAGAAAAGGTACGAGGCCTGTTTAGAACCACGATTGTAGGCACGCAATAGGGGATAATTTAGCTTTATCAACTGAGTCGATGATGTAAACTGACCATCACAAAGAGTTTCTGAGGCGTTTTGAGCGTTAGGGTTCTAATGAAGGGCCTATGCTTGAAACGTCAGCTTTAGAAACTATTTCCGGTGGCTAATTTACATCATAGTTATCAACTCAGTTGTTTCACCAAAATTTCTCGTAATAATACAGTTTCTGTAGAAACTTACGCCCTTATTTATATGTACGGAATATGATTTGTTTAAAATGAAAACGTGACTCACATGAAGATTTAAAATCGGCATTGTTCTTGATGTAACATTTTCGAAGGCTTTAACTGCAAGCTCTGCTTTGTCATCTTCAAATGCCTTTTCCAAATTAAAGGAACTGTCACATTTGGTGAAGGTTAGCTGCTTAATATTATTATGAAGATGACTGTTATTTGCAAAGATCTGTAGAATTGTAGTTATTTTCATTCAACGGCTTCACAATTACCCTCGTTGTAACACAGAAACGATAGTTATCTGAGGCAAATGGAGTAAATCCTTGAAGCTGGTAGTTGGAGGGGAACCGAAAGTAAAAAGTCTTCAACTTGGACTGAAAATTACGAAAGTAAATTATGAAAGATCAAAGAGTGATCCGTGTATACTACATGGAACTTTCCCTGACTGGTGCACTGTTCTCTTTTCTGTCATAGGCAAAAGAGAAAGATCGACGCTTACGTCTTCGTGAAGAGAAAATGGAACTACAAAGACTGCATCAAGAGGACCGTGTGAGGAGAGCCCTAGAACGAGCTCAAGCTGAGCCGAAGAAAAAGGTGGGCAATACATGCCATGTCACATGACCCTAAAATCTACAGGGCTGTTAATCTTACGTTGAAGCTTGTCATTGGCTTCGCTCAGAAGTTTAGACCCGAGAATAAGAGAATATGGTCTTTTGCCCTATGATATTTCACAAAGGAAGACTACAATTACGAAACCAAAGTAAAAACAAGGGCCAATTGTAACAATAGGAAATATCACAGAGCCAGTGAACACTTAATGTAAACACAGATAACGGCCTTAGCGCGGGAAAACGTATGACGGTGTCACAGTTGGTTTTAACTTTTGCATCTGATTGGTTGAAAGTGTGGTGTGGGTTTTCTAGTCTAATCGTAAAGCTCAGTGAAGGAAAAACTATTCAATCCCAAAGTTCTTTAAACTTTTTAAAAATTGCTCTGTTTTGGCTTGTTCTCATTTCAGACTGGTAAACCACTGATGTTCCGCTCAGAACCACCGCAGACGCGAAGAAAGCAGCAGGATGCCGACAAGAAACAAGACAAAGAGGAAGAGGAACTGAAATATTTTTTTACATAAAACTCTCAACAGCTGTAGACTCCTTGAAATTTGTTTCTTGCAAAAAAATAAATTTTTGTTTGTATTGAACCAACTGGGACGCGAAACAAAACAAAGTCACACGAGTTCGAGATAATTTGTCACTGGCTTTGATTTAAATCAAACTTTTGTAAATTGTATATACATGCATGTGAAATGTTTAATAAACAACAAGCAAATCTATGGTCCTATTGCACCATTACAAAATTCCTTCGTTAAATCGTGTGACATCTGCTGGTATAGGGCTTTCCGATTACCTTGAGCTTACTTTGGGCTTCTATCTTTGGGTCCGTGAAGAACTCATGAACTTGGCGATCGTACTTGATAAATCCCGGTGTGAAACGAGTTGAAAACGCTAAGATTCCCCAATCATGTTGTCCACAAACACGTCTCGAACTGATACATTTCCAAAAACATGCCTTCGAAACACTTTCACGAAAGTAATTCCCAGGAGTGCTCCCAAAAAGATAAGTTCCTTTGCGCGCAGCCGATGGGAAACTAGTGCCTTGGAGCTGTCAAACGCTTTGAATCTTAATTGGTTTTCACGTGACAACTGTAGATTTCCATCGTGTTGTCTAACCGCTCGTGTGGCGGGCTGGACTGCTGACCACAGACTAAAGTGAACGCGGTGTTAATTTGAGGAGAGTATTTGAGGTGACCCGGTAAACCATCACCAATGCGCATTGATGTATTATTAAAAAATAGAATACTTGCAAATGAACGCATTCAAACAGAACTCTTCTCCTTTTTTTCGAAATTCGATTATGAAGGCCAGTAAAATAAGTTTGAATATCACGTATGAAAGCACAAAATAATCTCAGAGAAAACAAGTATTATTTACTTCTTTAAGTTTTTTTTGTTATTATATTTTAAAAAAAAATTGAAGCAAAGTATGTTAACGACAGTTACCTCAATACAAATAAAATGACCTATTTAGACAAACTACATGAGGAATAGTTGTGTCATTTCTTTGGGACTAGTTTGTATGTTAAATTACCAACAATATATATTTTTTTATTCTACTCAAAAGCTCAAAACTGCAGAACGTACAAATGACAACCATCAGAATAAAGTTTGATCTCCAATTTCTATGAGAAAACGCCAGTTTACAAGTTAACCTTGCAACATCTCTCGCACGTGAGAGGCTTTTCAGTGGATAAAATTTATAGGAAAGTCCTAAATTTACATAGTAATAAATATAATACAAAAAAAGCTGACTGTAAATAGTTCTAAGAGGCTACTCTCTCATCTCTCCATCCTCTTCCTCTTCATCTACGCCACGAACATAAAGAACATTGTTACACCTACACAAAGAAAATAAACAACAACATAATAGCAATGTATTCACCTTCAGCAAATTATAAGAGGTCCTAAGTTGTTACTCATGGTTTCTTTAACCCTTTAGCTCCCACAATCTGATTGTCAATTCTCCCCTCTTGCAACTACACATTACCTTGTAAATTACTTATGAGAATTTGTTGTTCGATCAAGATAACATCTTCTGCCTGATTAGTTAGTGTATTCTTATTAGCTGTAAGTTGGGATGATGTAGGGATACTCTTAGGAGAAGTTACATGTTAATTACTTCTGAGAGTAAAAGATTTAAATATCTGGGATTGGCATCTAGCAATAATGTGGAAAATTAATAAAAAAAAAATTTATAAAAAAGGACACAGTACAAAGAGGAGAATGAACATGATAATCTTTGGACATTCTTAAAAGGATCTATTCCAAAGATAACCTTGTGCTGCTAGGAAAAGACAGTGCCACTTCAACTAACATCACATCACATGAGTACAATCTTACAGTAACAACTTACCTAATTAGAACTTCCCCTAAATTGCCTGTCAATGCACCATCTATAAACTCTTCTGTATTAGCAAGCTGTAAAAACAAAAAACACATTTTCACCATTGTATATGATACAAATTACACTACAGTACATGAACATGCACAAGCATGTGCTTAAAGCAAATTTGCTCACAGCCCATGTAAGTGGAAGCATTAAAGAAGTAGATTACATGTGCTTACAAATCCCTCAAAGTGGTTATTTGCATTATAACAAAGTTGGGACTATGAATGGCATTTTGTGTTTTGGACCTCTCAAGAAAGTCATATTGAGGCACCCTGTCTTATTTACATCCCGGTAAGGTCAGGCTTATAGGTAACAGTATAACATAAAAGAGAGAGAAAAATTATCATGTGTGTCTTACTAGTCAAGGTAATAGTAAAGGAAGGGGAAAGGGGATATTACAAACTGTATTTATAAACATCTTGATGCTATGGGAAATCATCATGGATTCTGCCAAAACAGTTGAAATAACAATTACTCTTGGTGTTTTGTTTATTTGAAATATCTTTGACTAGAAGTGAGAGTGGCTCACTGTCTTTGACAAAAAGTTTCCTGGTTACTCATACTTTCAAACATCTTTTCTTTTTTTTTATCAATTTCTCCTTTGCAGAATTCAGCATCTGTTTCTTTTTGTCAGGCAAGGGCAAAGTGAAACAGTTCAGCTTGTGACTGAAAGGCATGGCTAAACTGTACCAATGGGAAGCTCTGTTCATATGCAAACAGAGTTTCCAAAAGATCAATGGTCTTTAGCAGGCATAATTTATATTTCCCCAACCCTCCCCCTCTCCTTCTTAAAGACTGTTACTCACCTCCCCCTAACCCTAACATAACCCCTCCCCCCCTCTTGCTAGAAGCTTCTTTCTGTCCCCAGCTTTTTGGTCCTATAAAATCAAAGCTGGCTGCTAAGCTTTGAAGAAAATACTGAGATTCTCCTGCCAAAATCAAGCCTACCATAAATAAGGCATCTACCATAAATAAGCATCCACCTAAATATACCATACTTTCTCCAACCAGCATTCTTTTTTGAGCCCATAAAAACAAGTCAAGTTGGTGAAAAACTGAAGATTTCGCAGAAGATAAACTCACCTGAACATTCATGTATCCATCCACAGACACAAGGTAACCCTTGTATTCCATCCCCCATTTTAGTTTCACGATAACTGGCTTGCCAGTGAGCCCATTAAGGAAGGGCTTGGGGTTTAAGGGCATAGTCTGAGTAGGCAATTTAATGTAAAATCAGTTCTTTTACAATAAATACTTCGATCGTGCAGTCTGATCTTCTGATGAGAGTTGCTATAGGAAGGACTGTTGTCTGTGATGGCAACTGACAATTCAACAACCACGATTGTCACTTAACACTGATAATAACACAGCCTAAGGTTGCCTAGAAATCAGTCACTAATACCCATAACAAGGACTTCTATTACAGAGATGATCAAACAATACAATAAAATGTTAATCCTGGGTTCAAACCAATTCTGTGTTGTAATCAATGATGTTCAAACAGCATTTTACACCAGATTTAAGTAGATTTGGTATTTTTTAATAACAAGTCAAATCGTCAAAGTGATGAGAACAACCAAGTTAATGTAAATTTCTTTGCTTATTCACTATCCCTCTAGATCTCTGTTTTTCTTTATTTGCGTTTTAGTAATTCTTAGGGAATTACGACCTGTAAACTTCAGTTAAGACCACAGGCATTTCACCATAAGTGAGTGACATATCCATGATGAACATACAAGCACTTAATAATTCGTCAGAGCGGTAGTCCTTAAAGTTTTAATGCGAGAGTGAAATCAAGACTGGTTATCTGTTACCACAAGAGTTTAATCTGGTTTAGGTGAATAAACCTTGTGTCCCCACTGTGAAAACCTTCAGTCTAGCCACCTAACACTTAGAAAGAGTAACCACAGCGTGGAACAACCTAACTAGGAAGCGATCTAGCCGTGTAATGTGATGTGCTATCTTAGCATGCATCTGTATGCCATGTACAGGAAACACCACGAGACTCCGAGACTATGCCGGTTTTAAATCGTGCAGAGTTCGAAATAGCTAATCAGTTCAACGAAAAATAACCAAAAATAGCTTACTAACCGCCATGATGGAAGATTTGAGACAACCTGGTGCTGTTAAAAACGACAAAAATAGTGTAGTCAAACTCCAGCAAAAGCCACGCGCTTCTTTCTTCGTTGTCAACGTTGAGAAACGTATCGGTCAGCGGTCAGGACATAGACGAGTGAGGGACTGTGGGTAGTCGGCGCCTGGTTCCAGTCCATGTTCTTTGAATCGGTAATTATTTCACGCTTGGTAAGTATTCTTGTAATCTATTATTAATAATATTGTTATTTGTTTTCCAGAGATCAACAGCTATTGCAGTTAGTTGCAAAGTATAGATCTAAAAGTTATGATATGGCTAATTAAAACTGGCATTCTAAGCTTTTGATCTGCCAATTTTTTTGGCAGAATCTCCTCGATAATTTTTACGTAACTATGTTTTTTTCCGGTTGCTATCTTTTGATTAGTGCAAAACTTTTAAACAATCTTATTGTTAGATTTGGTCATACCGTTCGGTTTCATAATCAAACAGTTAAAGCTAATTAAGCTAATTAAGTTTCTGACTCTGTGCCGCACCTATCTTCGAATTCATACACAAAAAATTAGAATGAAAATGAAAATGTATGGAATCCTCGAGTAGATATGTTCATGATAACGCAGCAAATATCTTTCATGAAGGGAATAATTGTATTATTTCTTATCCAAGTATCATTCCGTCTCGTTGAATTATCGTCACAGCGACAGGGTTGCGTTAAGATTGGAAATTTCAAAACTTACGCTACAGGTAGGTGTTTTGACTTAACTTATCTCTGTAGAAGAAATATACGATTTCCAAATCGTATTCTTTTTAAATTAAGGTGGTATTCGCAAGCACCAGGGTCAAACGAGCCAGCACTATCTGATATTTTACGATGCTGCAGGGGAGTTTCCCCCTGATTTATGAGAGGTATGTAGGGAATGAATATCAAGAAATACATGAAGGAAAAGAAGAAGAAAGAAAAGTAGGCCAAGAAGAGACAAGAACTTCCTGAAAAAAGAAACTGCTATTTTGGCTTGAGTTATAGAAGTCTTTTGCAATATCTGCGACAACCTAAAGAAAGCTTTGCTATGTGCTTTATATGTGCGTTCTAAAAAATGTATTAAAACAAGGAGTAAGCGAAACTAAAAGATTTATTTTGGAGGTGATTGACTTAATGTGTCAGACTCCCGTAACCTTCATTATGATGCCCCGATTACAACAGCAAACCATCATATTTAGTTAAACCAGGTTTAACTGGAAAAAAAAATCAGCACCAGAAAATCGAAGGATTAAACTTAACATAGGGTTTTTATTTAATCTTTGACTTTCATTTTCATCGTGCTAAATTTTAAGTCAACAAACATAGGCTTAGGCAGGTTCTATGGAGAAAAAAAAATTTCGGCTTAAAACTTGTTTCGTATAAGTCAGATTTGATGTTACAGTGTACGTTCGCGTCGAGATTGTACGAATGAGGTGAATATCTCCTGGAAGAATATGAAGCTTTGATGACTTAATCGTCAGCTGGCCCCCTAATGGCGACATCTGATCGAAACTGATCACATCATTAACAGCATTACTCAAAACAAACTTTTTCAAATTGGAACAGGCAGCTGTTTCGGTGCGCGTAGAAAATTCGCGTGAAAACTGTCAGTTCGAAAGAGAGAGAGGGAGATCTTTTGCCTTCAGGTTGTCAGGATGGTAGCCAGCATTGCGGATGTTGGGCAAGGGTGGGTGAGTGTGAACGGAATCCTGGATACATGCTAAAAAATTGCCGAAAGAGTTGTAAAACTTGTATAGGTAAGCGTGCATGCGAATAATCATTGCGTTTTAAAAATGATTAAAAAAAACATGGTCGAGAAAACAGGAATTGAAGAGTAATTTTGCTGAACGTCTTTCGATGTGGCGTTCAGCTTCGTCAGCCGACTATATGAATAAAAAAAATTAAAACTGTTTGAGTATAGGACAACCTGGAGATGCATACATAATTGATTCTAATCGTTACCTACACATATAAATAAAAACCGATGGCATATAGATAGAAATAGGCGGTTATTGACATGACGTCCAACACAAAACTGCGGTTTTTACGCAAGCAGTGGGCCTCAGGGATTCTTTATAAGAGGACTGATTTAATGAGATAAAATTTCCTTCTACTACAAGCTTTCGGCTCTCTTGACACTGTTCACAAAAAGAAATGTTCAGATGGAAGGTTCGGCTAAATTGAAGATGGCATAGAACGCGGTTTTGTTAAACAACGGCTAAACTTTGTTTACATAGCCGGCCTTAAATATTAAGTTGATGCGGTTACGTTGTTGATACAGTGTGGGCTTATCAAGGGCCGCTTGATGTGCATATATTCCTTGAGTTTAAGGCAAAATTTGAGTTTATTTTTCCTCCAACTGAAGCTGATTACCTCAAACATCGCAAAAACTAATGACGTTCAATTTTTTGTGAAACTTCTCTTTACACAAAACCACGATGGTAAAGGCCATGAGGACATCGCAAAGCAAAAAAAAATCTATACTAGGCAGAACAATAGTCAGAATATGCGTTTTAAAACTTTCTATATTTCTTAGCCATCCTCTACAAACAGCAACGTGAAATCACCAAAATTTGCGTCGTCTGCGAACTGAAACTGCTTCGGAAAATTGTTTTTATTTCCATTCGGAGCTCCATGCTGCTTATATACGTTATGCTAAAGTCGAGGTGGGGCGCCGTAAGAGACACTAAACACATGCGACCATTTTCGAAATTCTAACTTAAAATACGACATTCATTTTTTACTCTAAGTCTTCCATGGCATTACCGTCCTAACTGCTTTAGGTCCCTAAAGGATAAAAATTTGCGTAGTCTGTAGTTAAAAACATTATAGTTTATATATGGAACTCAACGCTGTTCATAGTCCTTATATCGAGGTTGGGCTTTATTATGAGATGGTAAAAACATTCAGCCATTCGCGGAATTCTAACCAAAAATACAAATTCATTTTATAACTGGCGTAGAAAATAAAAATGAACGAAGTAATCAGGTCATATACTGTACTCGACTGAAGATTTCTGCTTTCGATATTGCTGATCATAGCAGTATGCAGGACTTACGTTACATATGAATTTGACGTGATAGGCTCAATTTCCGCCCCTGTCCTGTCTTCGCGGGACGCGTGTCACATGAAAACCTGTTATGGCCCAGCTAGCTTGCCATTCAAGAATCTGTGACTCAGTGATTGAGCATCATTACCAAGCTCTCAATTTACCAAGTTTCTTATTTCATTTAGGTTCTGTTCTTGTTGGTCACGTCATTTCCAGCTTCCAGGTCTCCTCTCGTTTTGACTGTGCGTTTGAGTGTCTGAAGAATGAGCTGTGCATCTCATACAACTACCAAGAGGAAAATCAAGCACTTCACGGATGTGAATTAAACAATCAAGATAAGGGAAATAAACCAGATAATTTTACAAACAAGGAGGGATTTTCTTACTATGAAAAAAGAGTGAGTAATCTGAATTTGAAGAATTTGTATAAGAATTTGTATGTCTCTTTTAATGAATGTCTTTGATGTGGACAAGGTCAGCTCATAGTCAATATCTCGTGAATGTTTATGTCACTAACTGAATATATATATATATTTGTATTTAAATATATTACTTTTCATTTATTTTTATTTATATTTATTTATTTTCTTTTATTTTTAAATTTTTTTTAAATACTATCAGATCTCTTTACATTTAGATGAAAATTTTGTACTATTTTTCTACAATTAGAATTTTCTCTAACTACAACTAGATTTTATTTTTTTGTACATATTTTAAATCCATATATTTCCCTATTTCCCTTGACATAACATAACATAACAAAACATCACAATATAACATAACATTACATAACATTACATAACATTACATAACATTACATAACATTACATAACATTACATAACATAACATAACATTACATAACATTACATAACATTACATAACATTACATAACATTACATAACATAACAATCATTATGATTTCAACTGACATATTTCTTTTTCCAATGACGTTAAACGAATTAATATCTTGTTCTACCTTCTTTTGGAACCCCTTACCAACGAATAAAATCATGTATGAGGAATTTCGAGGAATATTTCAATCGTCTTTAAGGAATTTCCTTGGTGTCCTTGAGAGGGACATCCCCTCAGCGTTCTTTAAGTTAGATAAACAGGCGTTAAGTGGTTGGACCATAGTTACTGTATTTTAATAAATTATAGCATAAACGATAGTGAGAGTCCCATATGTGAAGATGTTCCAAATAAGAATTAAAACCACTAACCTTTGACTTTCGTATGTCGTACAGAAAAAAAAAAAATTAGAAATCTAGTGATTCTCTACAAGCAAAAGAAAGCTACCGAGCAAAAATGTGTCAGAAAATCAATTTATTGTGGGTCTTTTTCCTGATAAAGCTTAAAACCTCAGTGAATTTGTTAAAAAAAAAAAACCATCATGCCGTATTGAAACCAGGAATACTTAAAGAGTCATTAAAGGGAGCATTGCCCAACAGTCTTATACCAGGAAAACAAATCTCAGTACAAACTTTTAAAATCTAAAAAATTGGATCAACTAACTCCTCAATCTTATTCCTATTTGTTGCATTGGACCCAACGATTTTTTAGGGTTCTGTTGTATGCCAGTCTTCACCTTGTCTGAATGATGGGACATGCGTGGACTCCTGTTCAAAAGAGGCTGAGTACCAGTGCATCTGTATTGACGGCAGAGTCGGAGAAAACTGCCAGAGTTGGAGCGGTAAGTAAACAAAGGAAGCCAGGTTGGGGAGGGAAAGGAGGGGTGACGGAGTCCTAAAATACTGACAGGGGAGGGGTGAATGCCCTGTTTCTTCCATAACTTATGGCAAAAAACTTCTCAATTGATCACCAACTAAGTAGAGAAATGTCGAGGATTAACAGTCTATGAGATCAAATTTTCGCAGGCAAGACATCACAAAGTGCCGTCAATTATCGAATTCAACCGAAACATAAATAGTCACGGCATACATGAATAATTTTAAATAGAATGGAGATACACAAGATATGCATCAGACAATACCTGTAATAAATCTTAAATTAAGAGAAATGGCAGTAACTCGTAATATGCGCGTGCCACAGCAACTAAAAAGGTTCCATCAGAATCTTAAAAAGTTTCCAAAAAAAATAATCCCGTTTATTGAGAGGTTATTCTATATAAATGGGATATTCTGTGGTGGAAGGGTACCACTTTAAATCAAGAGGAAACAACAAGGAATTTACGAATCATAAAGAACTAAATTATCAAACAATATTGAACTAATCCTTGAAAATATTTCTATCGTTAATTCAAAAGAAAAGGTAGTTTATTCAACCAATCATTAACTGAAACGTTTCTTTTTCCTGCATTCTAAGCCATCAAGACATGTATTGGGTTTTCAATACCTTTTTAATTACCATAAGAGTTGAAAGGTTGTAATTTCCTGTCTTGATTCTGTCTAAATGAGAGGGAGATTCGTCTGAAAACAAAGCAGTATATAGAAGTTCATAAAGGTCTAGACCAATGGGTGGAAAAATCCAGCACACAAATTTAAAGATACTCTTTTCTGCCCCCTTATAATTAATACCTCAACCATGCATAGTGAATGGTCCAATTAGGATCATTTAGCAATATATATAATTGTCGTGCAAATTATTGACAGTTTTAAAGCTGAAACAGGGTAATTTAGCATTATCGACTGAGTTCATAACGTAATTAACAACTATAAAGAGTTTCAAAGCTGACGTTTCGAGCGTTAGCCCTTCGCGAAGGGCTAACGTTCGCAATGTCAGCTTTGAAACTCTTTGAAACTGTGGCCAATTTACGTGATTAACTCAGCTGATAAAACCAAATTACCTTGTTATACTCTCCCATCGACGCAGCACCACAGTTTCTTTAGGAACTTACCCCCGATACTGATGAAGGTTTGAAGAATCGTTTTCTACATTTGCTTTAATATTTTGTTTGTAAACTATCCTAGAAACCGCTGAAGATTACGAAGTTTTCTTCTCCCAAGAAAGCACCACAGATTACTTTGAAACTGAAATTGCTAAAAGCTTGCCGCAGTTTTCTCTGAGTTTTTGGATAAATGTAAATGAATCCTCTGGCTGGAGTACCATCTTTTCTCACATAAGTCCAAATGGAAAGAGCGACTTGAAACTAAGATGTACAGAGACTATGGATAATTGTAATTTGGTACTTATCAATAATAACAGCAAGTAGGTTTGTTTCTTAATATTGTTCGTTTGTTTGCTTTTTTTTGCCTTCTATGATAAGCAGTAGTCAGCAAGCAGTATGAATTACACAGAATAAGAAAGATGGTAAGTTGGTGAGTTCCAGGGCTCAGTTGTAAAATATCGGGGCGCAGAATCCGAAGGTCTGCGGTCGATTCGTCATGGGGAGTTTTTTCTTCGACTCATACCCGTAACAAGACGAGAAACATCTTTCTCCTTTTCTTTACCGAGCATAAAACTTGCCATCTTTCTTATTCTATTCATAAAACATGACACTATCGCGTTTGCTTATCCTAGCAGTATGCAGGACGCGTGTCATAATGAACTTCGTAATGGGCCTTGCTCACCTGAGACTCTCTTTGGCTCTGTGGTAGAGCATCGGAGCACGAAATCCGAAAGTCTGAGCCTCGATTCCTCATGGGGACTCAGAATTTTTCTTTGTCTTACGCTCGTGACGAGTCGAAAAACATCTTTCTCTAAATGTAAAGTCAGCAAAGAGCTTTAGGTAGCTGTGAGTAATAAGCGTTAATAAATGCGTCGTTTGGTGGGAGCAGTTGCCATGTGGCGGTCAGCAGCTAGCAGTCAGCCATCTACTGCCAGCCGTCAGCAGTCGCCTTGAAGCAACCATGAGCATTCACTAGCCAGTACTCAGCTGTAAACAGGCGGTAAAAGTAGTCAACAATCAGCATTCAACAGTCAGCAGGTAACAGGAGGTAAGTGGCAGCTGGCAGTCGTCAGTGTGCAGTCGTTAGGTGGCAGTCGATGGACGATAGTCGACAGTCAGTGAACAGCAGGCAGCAGTCAGCTGTGAACAGTCGGCAGTCAGCATTTAGTATCCAACGGTCTGCCGTCTGCTGTCTGCAGATGGTACAATCCAGCAATTTTGATTACATTATTTCCAATTGTGAATTAATGGTAACAAAATCCGACCAACATCTTTCTATTTCGAGGAGTTTCTCCATGCTTCCCATCAATGACGGACTATGGCACCATATTTCTGTGAGCTGGGAGAACATTGACGGTCGCTGGGATTTTCTCGTCGATGGAGTTCTCATCTCTTACGAAGGCGCTTGGGGCAAGTCCCAAACCATTAGCCCTGGGAAACTAGTTGTCGGTCAGCATCAGAAGGAGTATGGCGGGGGATATCTTATAGAGGAATCATTTATTGGAAAAATAGCGTCCTTTAACATGTGGGACAGAAAAATGAACAACAATGATTTGGAGAAAAAGTCGACGTCATGCAATCAAGAATTAGGGAATGTAATAGACTGGAGAATGTTTAGGCATGGTATTCATGGGAGTGCTACAATCATCTCACTTCAAAGCAGTTTTTGCAATGGTTAGTCGTTGTTCTATTTTAATCCTACGTTGTGTTAACGTGTTTCTCAGCTTTCTGATCTTTTAGTCTTATTTCCACCTTGTTTCACGTCGTATGCAGCGTTACTGGTAAATCCGTGGAGTGTTGTAACCCAATGATATTCCTACCAGATAAAGGTTGTAGCAATGATTTGACAGTCATATTGATTTTAGAAAACTTGTTGAATGAACTAGCTTTTTGATCTTATTTCAGTTAATGAAAGTCAGTTCGTCTTGGATTTCCCTGAACGAAAAATTAGCAACTTCATAGACGCCGGCACGTTGCCGTTTTTGACAAAGTTTACTGTTTCCTTTTGGATGAAGCGAAGCTATGACGGTGGTGTGGCTCAAGCAATTTTTTCGTACTCGACGGCAGACATTTTACAAGCACTCTTCCTTTATCGAGGTCACGCACAAGGAGCTCTGAACTTACGTATTATGACTCTAAATAGGTATGTAGTTAATACGTTAAGAGTTTCTGTTTTTTAAGAAACTAGTAAGTTTAGTGTTACTTCGGCTGTCAAGGTGATCATTCATCCATGTGCTTGTCTGTTTGTCTATCTTGTTGTCTCTCTGTTCGTCTTTCTGCTCGCCGGTCTGTCCGCCCTTTCGGTTTGTCTCGTTCGTCCGTTCGTCTGTCCGACTGTCTGTCTGTCTGCCCTACCGTCTGTCTGTCTATCTATTTGTCTGTCTGTCCGTCCGTCTGTTCGTCTCTCTTTCGGTCTCCCTATCTGTCTATTTGTCTGTCTATCGATCTTTCGAAAGTGTGTCTGTATGTTAAGCTGCCTGCATATCAATGTCCCACCAAAAGCGTAGGTCCATTTTCTTCTTATAAAACACATGCAACCCACAATTCCTGTATTCGTTCTGACGATGAGCTTATGTTCGGCATGTCAATTTATGAAAACTGTACGGTTGCCAATTTACATTATCAAATAAGCTGATGAAACCAAATCATCTTATAAAACCCCACCCCCCCCCCCTCCCTATCACCTTTTAATCAGTCAGTGTGTCTGTCTTGTCCCAACTGTCTCTTTGTTTGTCAACCCAGAACGAAGGAACGTGATTTGAACTCAAATGTAATTTTTTCTTTTTAGTGAATCCCCTTACGGCCACAAGATACCATTAGCAGTCGATGATCTTTGGCATCACTTAGGTATCACATGGACAAACGAGGACGGTAAACTGCAGTTTTTCCAGGATGGTATCTTGACAAGCGCTCTATCACAACACAAAGTCGGCGTTGGCATCCCTGGCGGGGGAAGTATACGTATCGGGCAGCGCCTGAAATCGATAGACGGAGACTATGAACCTGAATACAGCTTCCGTGGGAAGCTGGCAAAAATTAACATGTGGAGTAGAGTGCTCAATGAGAATGTGATAGTTGCATTATTTAGAAGTCCAGGTGCAGAGATTGGGGACCTAATCTCTTGGAGAAACATACGAAATGCACCGATTCATGGCAACATATCAGTTGAAAACGTGTCCACCATTCCGTTCACAGGTAAGATCGCCCTAATTGAACGAGAACGTCAATATTTGTAAATTGTTAATCTAGTTTTACAGAGACTTTGGGGGAAACAGTTAGTTAGAGTCCTCTTTGAGGCCTGCCCTCTGTTGGGTAACAAATGGAATATTAAATTCTAGAGAGTAAACTTTTATAACATGTCTGCGATTTAAGAGCTCCTCAGTGCTTTAGACATCTCCTTTTATGCTCATTGGCAGCGTGCCAGGATTTATGCTTTCCAGTTTAGGCCGTAACTATGGACGTAGGTAAGGTCTCGCGGCAAATTGCCTATGTCTATTTACTTGTTTGTCTGTCTGTCTGTCTTTCTCTCTGACGATCTGTTGGTTTGTATGGCTGTCTTTCTGTCTGTCTGCCTGTCTTTCTGTTTGTCCGTCTGTCTGTCTATCTGTCTATCTGTCTGTCTATCTTTATGTCTGTCCGTCTGTCTGTCTATCTGTCTATCTTTCTGTCTGTCTATCTGTCTCTCTGTCTATCAACTGATTTCCTTACTAATTTCTGTTGGTTTTAAATTTCTTTTAGTTTTAGAAAAAGGGAGTGATTTTGATTTGGTATTTCAATCCAAGTCCACTGCTAACTATGCGGAGTACGCTTCCACGCTGTCGTTAACTGAATTGACTACCTGTGCCTGGGGAAAGCTGTCAAGTTCTGCTACGGGGTACAGTTATTTCTTCAGCTTTGCTACCAGGTCCAAAAATGAAGGCATTGTCTTGGGCTATCACGTTGGAGATAAGAGAATCATTACTAACATCTTGTCAACTGGTTGGAAGTAAGTGACGGTGGGCCCACTATTTAAAAACTGAATCAGCAATATATCAATGTAGTTATAACGCCCTTTGTCCCAATCCTCTTTTTTAACCTAAGTCTCCTTTCCATCAATTAGCATTCTTGATCGAGGCAATAGGGTAGAAGAAAGTTTGTTTTGGAAATCAATCAATTTAGTCGCATGAAGTGAACTGAAGTATTGCTACTATCCCATGAATGCGATGCTAATCCGCCTCAGGGTAGCCCAAACCCACTCTACCCCTCCCCTCCCCTCCACCAGCAACTCGTCAGGTATCCCAGACAGTTTTCTGTTTCCTATTAGGTAGAAGCACTGCTTAGGGAAAGTAACTCTAAGTCTGCTGACTGGAGAGACTTCTGGTGACAACGCAATCAAACATTTTTTCAATTTTTTTTAATGAATCTGATGAGGAAACACAAATAGTCGCCATAGGAAGCATCATTTAATCAGACTCACGAACCTGTCATAACTTATCTCCTGGGGGGGGGGGGGGGGAAGGGGGCTGGAGAATTTTTACTATGTCACGATAGAATTTTTTACTTGATTTCTCTCACCCCCCTTGTAACTCTCTGTAACATTGCATGATTTCCACCTTCCCCCTCATTGGCTATTAATCGATGACTGATTTTCCGCGCCCCCCCCTCCCCTCCGTTCCCCCTGAATATCATTTGTCATGTGATCCCATCCCATAATCCTCTGCCTCTGGTGATAGATAATGAGCATTCCTATAATAAGAAATGACAGAAATAAATTCCTTTTCTTATCCTCCTCATTTAGATCTGCTACATTAAGAAAACCGTTGCATGATAATGTCTGGCACCATGTTTGCATGACATGGACAAATTTGGATGGAACGAGATGTGTTTTTTCTGACGGAATCAAGATCGAGTGCTTTGCTGGCTATGCCACCGGTGAAACTGTTGAAGGAAATGGGAACTTCATTGTCGGCCAAGAGCAGGACTCTTTCGGTACTCCAGCTTTTCTCTCGTAATCACTTTACTATGACCTCGGTATTGCACTCATAGGCATGGCATCGAGTTATTGTGTCGTGGGTGATAGACTAAAGCAATCAGAATTGAAAAATCCTCTATTTTTTTTCTTCTTTCTTCTTAAAGGAGGATCCTTTCAAGAATATCAGTCTTTTGAAGGAAGGATTAGCGGAGTAAATGTTTGGAGCTTTGTGATGACTGACGTCAAGATAGCAGAGATGTCCACAGGGTGTGGATCATCCGGGAATGGAGATGCAGTTGCTTGGTATAATTTCAAGAGCAACCTTTATGGAAATATAGATGTCGTTACTCCTTCAACTTGTTCATTGTCAGGTAGGAATGAGTCTGAGTCTCGGCTCCAAGTGCCTCTTTATGTTAGCCTGTTTGGTTTGCAAACTAGGCTGACTCACCATGAAAGGAACCCTTTTAAAGTAAAAAGTTTGTAAGCGTTTATGAGAAGGAAGTTTATTCAAGTCGGGGTCAGCCTCTTTTGCCGAGTAAGACTCGTCAAGATCCGATTTGATCCGACTGGAAAGGTTGAAATTTCTTCAATTGTTTCATATTAACACTGATTGATACAAATAATCACTTTTGTTCTTTTTTCTTTCTTTCCTTTCTTTCTTTCTTTCTTTTCTTTTCTTAAACAGTGATTTAAACTGATGATTTTTCATTATTTATAACTGTGTTTGCTAATGATTCTTGTCTCTTTTTTCCAGCCAAAGAGAGTGATTTTGATTTGAAATTCAATTCCAAATCGACTGCAAACTATGCTGAGTACACTTCGATGCCGTCACTTACGGCATTGACTGCCTGTGTTTGGGGAATGTTTTCGAGTTCTGCCGAAAACATCCACTATTTTTTCACCTATTCAGCCAGCTCTGCAAACAATGAAGCCCTCACACTGGGCTATGTAACTTCAGAAGCGAAGCTATGGACCAGAATCGCCACAGGCGGTTGGAAGTAAGTAACAAATGATAAGCGTCACACAGGAGTCTTGATCATACTTAACATCCAAAACAGTTAGTGAAAGGATGACGTATACGGTAACGGTAAAAGGGAACAAAAACTGATTCTGATTGTGGTCACTCTTCCAATGCCCCTTATTAAACACGTTCAATGTTTCGATGTTATTAATTTTTTTTTTTTTTTTAAAAAGCTAAGGTGATATTTGCTTGTCGAGAGTAAGGTAGTTTCATGAAAAGGAATAAGCGAGTAATTCCGTAGTCTACAATAACAGTTGATTGGCTTGAGTTCTCAAACACTCAACTTAGTGGGTTAATCAGATACTTTAGCTCAAATGTTATCATTTTGTCTGCAGTTCTAATCCACGAGTCACAGATCACAAGTCACGGCTGAAATGTTCAAAAATTTCTCGCTGGCTAAAAGCAGAAGGCCCTGTGTTTTGTTTCTGCTATTGTATTACAGCCTTAAATCTATTAAAGTCTTAAATCTCTCATAGCTTGTTTTCCTAAGCTTGAGGACGCGTTCCTTAGTTTAACCCCTGATATCACTGTCATTCAAATTTATCCAAGCCTGAATGTCTTCCATACTTATCCTCAGATTGCTTGTAGTCACCCTGACGAAATGAGCCGACAACCTGTTTGTATTGATAGTTATTAGTTACGGATCATATTTTTCATGGGTAACAATGCGAAAGAGTGGGCACCAAAACTTCCATGGGAATAAAATTCAGTAGGGTGAAGAGTTTTGTCGGTGTATTTTGAGTAAAGTCCTTTGTACACTGCATGCATCTTAATAAATGGATTGGAAACGCTCGAAGGTTATTAAAGAGACATAACCGGAAATCTGGAGGAATATACTGTACATGAAGCAAAATAGTTAACTGATTTCCCGACACAACCTACTCATCTTTCGAGTGTCGAATTTTTTTATAAGTATTAAAGAAACTGGTAGACTCTTCAGGAGTAGCTAAGCTTGAAATGATTGTCACCAGTTCGAAATATGATAAGTTATATGAAGATTGATGGTACATTTGAGCGTTAATAATTCTGTTCCCCGTGTTCCTTGTTTAGAGAAACATTTTTAAGTAATCCTTTACACGACAATGGCTGGCATCATGTTTGCATGACCTGGAAAAACTCAAATGGAAAGTTTTGTGTGTATCACAATGGCGTTTCTGTCAGGTGCAACGATAATTACGCAACCGGACTGATTGTCGACGGGAATGGGAAGTTCATTCTTGGCCAAGAGCAAGATTCTCATGGTATTTCAGCTTTTCTTTCTTATGATTGTGTCAATAAAATCTAACTTGCCGTACATGTGTTCAGTAATAGATCACAGATGACGTTAAAATGTGGCTATTGCAAGAGCAAAAAAGTGTATCACTGATGAATGAATGAACAGAAGTTTTTGCTGGTAACGTCATATTTGCGTTTGTCCTCTAAGAACCAATCAAAATGTATGTTTAATTCAACTCACGACATTTTATGTTTTGTTCACTCTCAAGGCGGTTCCTTTCAAACTGCTCAGTCTTTTGAAGGGACGATGAGTAGGGTGAATGTATGGAGCTTTGCGCAATCTGGTGAACAGATAAAAGAGATGTACAGAGGGTGTGGAGCATGGAATGGAGATGCAGTTGCTTGGTATAATTTTAGGAAGAACTTTTATGGAAATATAGAAGTTGTCACGCCCTCGTCATGTTCATTGGCAGGTGGGAATGAGATCTGCGTGATAGTTCTACAAAGCGATTAATTTTTTCATTTTTTTTTAAATAATATTTTAACTGTAAACCAACAGAGACTAAGGTTGTACGGTTCACTTTGGACTATGATAGCAAAAATTAGGGGGAAGGCATCAATTATACGACAACTAGAGGGCAGTAGATTGGTATCAAAACATGGTGGTAAGAATTCAATTTAAAAACAAGTAAAGAGCTTGAAGTGTGCGAATTCGCAAGTGATCTAGTCACTAACGGCTGTAGAATTGCAGCTAATTGGTTGAGAAGGTCGCCTGAGTTTCCAATCAAAAGACGAAGTGAATTAACCCAATGTGATCTCAGATTTCTCTCGACGTACTCTTAAGGGGACGCAAAATCTTTAAAATGATGTTGTATTTCTTTTTTTAGACGCTGTAATACAGGCAAAAAGGGATCAACTCTGTAACGAAAGATATCCCAGTAACCCGGAAAGTGCATGTGGTACGACCCTAATGGCCTTATTTGACAGAAAATTTAATCAAGTTGGAAAAGTGTGGCGCTGTTTTTATGACGTGGCGCTCACGCAAGACCCAGATTCAAAGATGTACGTTTATGACACAGAGAAAAGTTCGACCTGCTTGCACTCTGTGACTGTAGACCTGTTGGCCATAACTGTGTAGCTATTACCGACAAGTACTCCCGAAGCGTTTTTGCTTAGGTTGTTATTTTTGCCACTTTGAAAAACTCCCAATACTTTGGTCTGCACTGGGATGCAGTGCTACCCCCTTATTTGAGTTGTAAAGAAAGTATTTTGTCAATGTTTTCCCACTAGCAAAAACTTAGATGGCAGGAAAGTTCTTTGATTTGACCAGGATCTCGGTTACCTGCCCCACTGAACTGTTGTAACAACAGCTTTGTGGACTAGCTTGAGAGTAGATACCATCATCATAGCAAGATATCATAAACTGAAGTTTAAAATATCTCTTGCACTTAGTGATTAATAAATGATTCACCCCACATAAGATCAGCATGCTTATGTCGAATTACGAATGAAAGATTTCGCAAAAGCCTGGACGAGTGAAGCGGTACTGTTCCTTTGGATTCAGTCGACGGAAACATTTATGATGTTTCATCATTGCAGTTGCGAATCTAGGAATTTTATAGACGATTTTTGCAATGAGCAAGGTATTGCTATTTCCTGTGGCTGGAGATTTTCATGATATACTTGTAAGGAATTTTTAGTGGTAGATCACAGCATTATGGCATCACCCAAACACTATGTGTAGTTTAACAAGCAAAATTTAATTCTCCAAGTTAGGAAAAGTTTACAAATTTTCAGCACGATGAATCGGTTTAATAATTAGATAATATAATTAAAGGAAAAGCAGAGCTGCCCTAAAGCCACTCGATCCCCTAGGCGGCGGACATAATGATGTGTTCAGTGAATTTTTACGAACCACCCTATTATGCATAGAGGGATGTATATAGCTTATATTAGTCGTTTCACGAGCGACGGAGAAAGCAAAAAATGAGTCCCCATGTCAGAAGAGTCGATCACGGATACTTTGGGCAATGTGAACACTGCATAGAGATTTGCTTGAGCCAACGAATTAAACAAAAGAAAATTTGTAAAGTTAAGGTGGAGTTAATATATAGCTCGATGTCTAATGAGCCTCCTTTCCCTCCTCCCATCCCCCCTCCCTTACGTTTCAAAACGCAACGCAACCTTCTCGCGTTTTCTATGTATTTACGTGTGCAGCATACTCTTGTTTTTCCGTAGTCGAAGACAATTTACAATTAACAATCAACAGTTTGAGACTCTGTAGGGTTTGTTCAATGAATTCGTCCACTTTTATATCTCACATCCAGCACTCAATAAAATACAGTCAAGTTATCTTCCAGAATACACGTCAATTTAATTAGCGTGCTGCAAATGTTGATTTAATTGATGTGTTTTGTCAGATTGAGTCTTTTCCATTATAACCAAGCTATCTACTCCGTGTGAACTGCCCAAAGTTTTACGTGCATAGGTGAGCAATCTCCCTCCTTCATCTCACCCTGGAACACCCCCTTGGTAGAAATTGGTTCCTCTCGCCGACTTCCCACCGCCTTAAAAAATCCAACATGGCGGCCGAAAATTTTCCAGAGTTTGCCCACTGTCAACGGACTTACAGTGCAAGCTAAATGTTCCATTAAGAACTGACCAACAAGGTTTGGTTTCCCTCATCTTTCTATTTTTCCCCCGATATTCATGATAAACAATCCCATCGAGCTTTGTAAAAGTAATCTCCGGTTTAGTTATACATGTGTCCGGGACTGGTTATCTGAGGGTGTAAACGACACATTCAAGTTTAAATTTGATGGACGAGGCTGCTCTTACTTAAAATTCTATTTCAATGTGATGGGAATACTGCAACAGAGAAAACCTGCCCGGCCTGAAAAGAAATCTAAACAAGGTTTATTTCTGGAGGACAATGAAAAGCAAGACGACCCTCGAGGTATGTAAACGTGATAAGTAACTTTAAAGTCGGCCGAAGTTGTACGAGTTCGTCATTTGCAATCCGTACGGCTCTTTTGTATCACTGATCTCCCCCAGCAAGCTGTTATTTTATCTATTCACAGGCAAATTTTCCTCAACATCCTCTCTGACCAAAATTGCGAAACAGCGTCCTAAAAAGCAAAGTAGTTGGGCCAAGATTTGTAGTATCATACAAAGTTAGTCTGTGAAAAGAGTCGACAACCCCATCAAATACACGTAATGCATCTCACCTCATGATTTGACCGATTTAAAATTGTGTTCTGTTAAAAATGTAGGATGAATTTTGAAAATATTTGGAACCACAGAAAACCTGCACAATGTCTGTCATACCGGCCGGTTATCAAGGACACGTTCTGATTTATGACATAAGCTAAACGCGAATGTCTCTTTTATATCATTACATCGTCAAAATACTTTTAAAGGTGTGAAATTAAACCATTTTTATTTTCTCACCAGGTGTAAGGCTACTTACTCCAGTCTCAATGACTTGTTATATGTACCTTTGGCTGTAAAACCACTCACGATAATGGATGCGTAACAGGTAGGGATATTGTATGATGTTATAACTACTTAAAGGTGGTCATCCCTTAAGTAAGAAAAGATACTTTCAGTTTAATTCTGTAGATAAAATGTCTATTACCTGTCATGTCCGTATCCACTTGGGGTCTGCAGCCGCTTAATGAGTTTTTGTTTTGTTTTTGTTTTTTTGTTTTTTTTTACCAGCTTCTCCTGTTTTAGGCTTTCTTTGTAACATAGGCTTCATTTTGACATACTTTGCCTAATATGTCCAAAAGAAACGCTTGATCCTGTTGAATACAGGGAAAAGATTTCAATCAAAGCTTTAAGGATGAGAGAAATTTGCGATGGTAAACAAGCTTTTGCATTAACATATGGCGGCAAAGATCTGTATTCCCCACTTCTCGTGCATTATTGACGAAGTATGAGATTAGGATGGCGGTATACTGGTCGAGTTCTTTTTTGAGCGTGTTTTAATGGACTGAGGCGAAGACAAGACCCCAAAGTTACTCTATGACTGACTTTATTAAACCTAAACGAGCTAAGGGGATAACAAGCTGCAGCTAAAAAAGGTGGAGAAAAGGTAACTCACATAGGATGGAAAAAAAATTACAACAACAAAGAAATACAAACAAAATGAAACGGAAAAATACTAAAATTAATAGCGCCTAAAAATAACTGCAACTGCAAATAACTAAATGATAGAGACTTCTTAATCAGAAAACCGCGCTTAGTATGACTTCGGAAGAAACTCACGGAGAAAAAAAGCGATCAAGCTATAAAGAAACTGGGTTTATAGGTCCTCATGCAAATGAAAAGAGGACTGGGGTAATTACGTGTGGTATGAAAGCGTGCAAAACTGAAAGTGTAACTGACGAAAAATCTAACAAACTGAACAAAAAACACTAACAAGGCGTTATGAGAAAAGAAAAGAAAAAATAAATAATTCTAAAACTGATGAAAAAGCGCTTAGATCTTACAGAAGCTAAAGGTGATTTTGCAAATCAGATAAATTTGATTATATCTATGCCGTAATTTACTGTAGCTTTTAGCACCTATTGCAATATGATGACTTCAGCTCGAAACCTTCTTTAGTATATACACAACTTAGCATTTATAACGCTATCTACACTAGGCTTGACTTGATTCTGCAGGTTTCGAACTGGTTTCACAACTTGGACTACAAACGTGTGCTTCCTGCTGACTCACGAGGTAAAGTTGAAGTGGATGCCTTGTATCTCCGACCACTCTCTCCTTGGCGGCATCGAATCATTTTGCTGAAGGCTGCCTTCATTTTTCCATTCAGGCCGATATATAACCAGGGATTTATTCCACTGTTAGCCTGACTGAGCCAATAAGAGAAGTAGATAGAAATGGGATGCCAGTCCGTGAGCATGTTTCGCACCGCGAAGTCCATTTGGAATACTTGAAGGGGAAGCCAGCAAAGAGCAAACACCACCACTATGATGATGAGCGTTCGGATGACTCTCTTCTTTGGGATTTGACCCTGTGGCTGGTCTCGAATGCTTTCTTGTTGCCCAGGAATTTCGTGAAACCATACTCTGCGGGTAATTGCGAAGTACAGAACAGAGATGACAGCGAGAGGAAGTATGTAACTGATAAGAAGGAGATACGTCCAGAAGGCCAGTGGAAGCATCTTGTCCTCTGCAAAATAGCACCGTCCATTCTCCAGCTTAAAGGCAAAAGGAGTGATCGCCATCAAAGCTACTGATGAGATCCATATGAACGGAATACTTAGTTTGGCTTTCCTGAACCAAATGCTTTGCCTAAAAGGATGTGCAACGGCAAAGTATCGATCAAATGCCATGACAACAAGACTAAAGATGGACGCCGTCATCGTAATGTTGACGAGGTAGTAAAGGAATCTGCACGAAAAGTAACCGACCTCGGAGGGAATTTCTGATACATGCAGATTAACGAAGTTAATTGGCATCTGAAAAACAACAACCATTAGATCAGCCACTGCCATGTTAATGAACAAGAAACTTGTCAGACTTCTTGTCTCAGGCTTTCTCCACACAATGTATATCAGCAACGTGTTGCCAAGCAACGCCACGACCATTGTTATGAAATAAAGTATGGTGAACCCTACTTCAGCGGTGAATTCCATGTTCTCTAAATGAAGGAGGAAAACAAAAAATTTAAACAACGGTGTTTTCCCAACCTCAGATAACTTTTTCTACAGTTTTGCTCTCATTACGTCCTAGCCTAGTGTCGTTGGTCTGGACTCGACCCCAGTCGCCACCAAGGAAGTCAATCCTCCTGTTTCTGCTTCCATTGGTATAATGTTATAACTTTTTTCTCATTGTTTCATTTAAACCAATGCCGTAGAGGTATTTTCAAACGATTTCCAATTATCTTAACCGTAAAGACGAGCACCCTAAATATTTAAAAACCATTAGTGTTCCTTTTCCTCGAGCTAAATCCTAAGTCTAAAAGGTCGAAACCTTTAAATTATTTTCGTGCATTTCAACTCCCAGATGTTGCCTTCATTTGTAAGAATAAGCCTTGAAAATATTAGCTTAATGGAAAGAAGTTGAAAGAGTTCCGCGATATTCCTGTTTAACTAATTTTTAGCTCATTTCTGGAAGCTTTTCTCAAACTGAAGATATTTCTGATCAATGTAGAACTTGCATGTTGCTTTCAGAGGTTTTTTTCTCTCAGTGCCTCCGATCATTGACCGCTAACACATTTTATTCCCCTTTTGTTTATGTTTTTAAACCTTTCATATGAATTATTTAAGAGATACACGATCATGATCTCAAAAGCCGATGGCTTAGTTTGAAATCATATTTGAACAGATCTTAAGGGCAATAAAATTGCATTCTCTAAGAAATATCACAATTTAGGTTTTTAGATAATGTTAGCGAAATCGTGTGATGATCGTACAATATTCAGGGCGGAAAAACAGTCAGCGATAAATAATAAATTACTTACCAGTTGAAAGTGGAGAAGCAAAATTGCTTTTCCTTTTCTTTTCTTTTCTTTGAGTTGTGTAGAACAGCGAATCTGTCTTTAAAGGCTTAATTCTCCGTTTCCGAATTTAAGGAGCAGTGCGGACGACAACAAATCCACCGAATCGCTAATCTTGTTCAAAAGGCAATGTGTTAAAATGATTTTTCCACCAACGTGACGCTTTTTTATCTGAAACCACAAAATGTTACGTATTTGACGTTTTGGTTACCATTAGAATGCATTAGCTTGAAGGTAATATGGGACGAAAATTAGACAGCCTGGTTGTCTGAGTTGTGAGTTTGAAGACTTTCCATTTGTAACTAAAGCTCTCTCACCACATGGCCAACTAGAACTCATGCTAGACCGGGAGGAATACAAAGTATTGAAGTGAGACCACAACACGATGATTACCATTTATTTTTTAATTCTCTTTTTTCTCCCTCGTTACAAAATCCTATGATAACTTCAAATCTATCTTGTTCTCGATTAAATGGATTGACGTAAACATAATCCTGTGAGCTTGGTTATAACTATTGCTTTTTTACTTAATTTTTCTCGCCATTAACATTTTTTATGATAAGTTTTTATCTAGCTATAATTTGTTTTGTTGAAATGGAATTGACCGAAACATAATCCTGGGAACTCACTTCTAACTGTTGCTTTTTATTAAATATTTCTCGCCATTAGGATTCTACCTTTCACTGATTGTGTTACGGAGAGAACTTAAATATGTCAGTCTTAGCTTTAATTATAGTATAATGATAATATTAGAGTCAAACGCTGTGGTGGGTCATTTTTTATTTTAAAAAATTGTCGCCTTTCAGTCGCATTTGGAAAGTTAAATTTCTTTTAAATTTCGACAAAATGCAGTATGCTGTATCTGAGGCGCCAAGTGTTGAACAATCATTTAACCGTTCCTATTCTCTATGCATAAGATAATTGTTACCTACGGAATAGCAAAATTTGTCGACTACCGATTTATTAATCCCCGAATCAAAGTCTTTTGACATATATAAATCGCACAAGTTTAACTTCTAAATCGCCAAGTGTTATCACAGGTATGCGAAAAAAAAAAACAAAACAAAAACAAAAACATTGATCTTTTCATATAAATCTGAAAATAAAAAAAAAAGGAAGAAGAAAGGAAAACTCGATACTTCGTATGCAATTTTTCACAACACTTATTTTGAACATTATAAAATAATTTACACGGTTTTTGAACGCCGCTACTTGCTTGCTCGAGTAGTTATCTCAAAGACAACTTGGTTTTGAAGACTCTGAAAGTATTTCATAGAGCCTCTACAACATTCGCAGGTGCGTAGACGTTTTACCGCCGTGTTTATGAAAGGAGACTTAGAAAATATGGAGGAAAACGTAACTAATGAGATACATTCTTTTCGCAACTGCATTTATACATTGCCACCCACCACGACTTAACGTATCTTGATTATGCTTTTCTATTTTTTTCTCTTTTTTCTAACCTTTTCCATGATTAGTCCGTTCTCTTTCTTTATCCAGTATCACCCAGATTGAAATAAATTTTCCTCTTTGATAAAAAGTACTCAGTGTACAAAACATGTACTTCGGTGCCTCACATACCTGAATTAAAACTTGTCGCATAAATTGACTAGCTATCAACTTCAGCTGGATCCCACTACGAATTCAAAAACAAAAAGTGACGATTGAATGGCGTACCACAAGCTGCAATCGCTTCTACCATGAAGCGATTCTCCGGTGAGAAGCACAGATATCATTATTTACCATCAATCTACTACTGGATAAATGTGAGTTCTCTTGGGTTTTTTACTTCATAGAAATAGAAGGATTTTGCCAGGACTACTAACAAACTCACTTTAATATTTTTTTCGAACTGGTAGATAAAGGCAACGAACACACATCTGGGGTAAATACATTCATGCAAGTGCCATCAAGGCTGCTAATTATTGTGGTGTACTGTTCACAAAATGTCCCATAGACCAGATCTGATGACCGTGGTATTGCCTTATGGTCTTTAGGAGCTCTGTTCACGGCGGCAGCTAACTATTTAAGGGTAATACATTTAAGAAAACCTGTAATCTTATGGCGGAACATCAAGATCCCTTACACTTGTTATGTGATGATCTTAAATACTTTTTCTTGTAGGACTGATCTAGTGACCTTACCAATCTCAAGGCACTTTCTTGTTGCAGCATCGATCTATTTACTAGGAGGAAAACACAATCACGCAAACCTACATATATCCTAAGGCTAAACCCAATCCTCTATTGTTTTAGTCAGTAGAGCGCTGCGCTGATCCCTTAAACTACGGAATTGTCAAGAAAGGAATTTTTGAGTAAGCTCACGGCCGTGGTCGATTGGCTGGTTCTGCTGGATGCCTTGCTTTTCACACTTTGGCCTCGGATCATTCTGCGAAAAGCTCCATTCATTTTACCATTGAGCAGGATGTAGAGCCAGGGATTAATAGCACTGTTAGCCTGACTGAGCCAAGAGGAAAAATAGATGACTGCAGGATGCCATCTTATTGTTGCTGTCACCACGTAGTCCATTTGGAGCACTTGGGCGGGCAACCAACAGACTGCAAAAACAACCACAATGATGATGAGCGTTCGGAGGACTTTTCTTTTAGGAATCTGATCATCTGCCAGGTTTCGAGAGATTTCGTTTTGACCAGGAATTTCGTGGAACCATATTTTCCTCGCGATTTTGATGTAAAGGGCAGAAATGATGGCGAGAGGCAAGACATAGTTGATGACCAGTAAGTAGGTAAATAGGATAACGCTTGAAATATGCTTCTCTGTATAAAGGCACTTCCCATAATGAGCCTCGTAAGAGACTAAATTTACCGCCATTAAAGTGCAGGATGGGACCCAAATGACAGGTAGAATTACCTTGGATCTTCGGAACCAGATCTTTCGCCTCAAAGGGTGTATGACAGCGAAGTATCGATCAAATGCCATCACGACCAAACTGAGAATGGAGGCTGTCATCGACACTTGCAAAATGTAGTTAAAAAACTTACAGAACAGGTCACCGGCTACACCAGTCATTTCAGTTGCGTAAAAATGAGCCATGGAGATAGGAATCTGAAATACTGCAACTAGTAGATCGGCCACGGCCATATTGACGAACAAGAAACTTGTCAGACCTCTCGTTTCAGGTTTCTTCCAGACAATGTATATCAGCAACAGGTTTCCAAACAATGCCAAGATCATGAATATAGAAAACGCTATGGTAAAACCCAGTTCTGTTGTTAATTCCATGCTCTGTGGGTGAAAAAAACGAACAACTTTTCAGTGTTGATTTTAACATTGTAGTTCAACATGTTCAGCCTGATACTGACTCGTTTTTTTTTTTTTAATTATCACCATGAGAGTAAACCATAACCAACCATTGTAAACATGCGAGGTTTTCGATATCTAAAACGATGATAACAAACAAAGAGAATGAACAAGGATGGTTTAGGATTGACAAATGAGGATTATAAAAAGAAAAATGATTGTGATCTTTCGTAGCTAGAGAGTATCTCCAATTCTTACCGACACTGTTATGATAATGTCTGACTCATTCTTCAATAAATCAATGATTAGCGCTAATGGCGTTTCAGGCAAGTTCTAAAGTATGATTCAGAGAGATTAAAAAAAAAAAAACAGGAAACAATTCATGGTCCCGCTGAGCACTAGAGCAGTTAACAATGTTTCAATGACTGTGAATGTACGAAAATCATCCTAGTGAACCGCGGATTATTGTCAACTTCACGGGCTTATTATAAAACAACATAATGACCAGCTCACAGATGGCTTGTTAGTTCAGTTGATAGAGCACGGCATCGGTGTCGCACAGGTTATGGGTTTAAATCTCGTGCGGGCCTTAATTTTTGTCAGGCCTTTTTTTCTCTACTGGTAAAGTAATGTTCATTACTGCGGAAATCGCTTTCATATTCAATATGATGCTTCTCGTTAGTTTGGGATCTTTATTAAAGCAGATGTTGATATTGCCCAGTTCAAAATGAAAAAATTAATATCAGTAGGTCGCATTGATTAAAATTGATTAAACAGAGTTAACAGACATATTTGAGACAATGGTACATGTAGCAAATCTTTACGGTGGCCAATGTACATTGGCAACTCGGTTGATAAAACCGAATGACCTTTTATTTGAAGGAAGAGAATGTAAGAACCTTGAAAACCGCAGAAAAACCGTACCACTGAGTACAGAAAGGAGGCAGCTGACCAACATTTGCTGCGATTAATGTGCTCTGTTTTCAAACGAATTTTATTAATAAGATCTTAGACGACAAGATCCTTAAATTTTTACATAATAGATCTTCGGTGTTTCAAATGTTACCATCGCGCCTGAAATCCAAATTTATCGCTTACTTAAACCTAACCTGAGGAGGTTTTCGCTTTGAAAATGTGTTAAGATGCAAAACCATACTACACAATACAGAGAAGAGGCAGCTGGTCAAGAATGGCTGCAAACAATTGGCTCTATTTAAAGACTAATTTTGTTACTACATTCTTGGACGACGAGATCCTTAAATGTTTACTTAAGACATCTTCGGTGTTGAAAATGTTACCATCGTGCCTGAAATTCAAAATTATCGCTTACCTATACTTCACCTTAGGTGTGTTTCCTCTTTAAAAATGTGTAAGATGCACAACCATACTACACAGTACAGAGTAGAGGCAGCTGTTCAATAATGACTGCGATTAATGTAGTGTATTAAGAAACAAACTTTCTTAACTAATTCTTGGGCGACGAGATCCTTAAATTTTTGCTTAATAGATTTTCGGTGTTGAAAATGTTGTACTATCGTGCCTGAAATTTAAAATTATCGCTTACCTATACCTCATCTGAGGTGTGTTTTCGCTTTGAAAAGGTATCAAGATGCATTAAAATTAGAGTATGTCGGATTTCAATATCTGAAGCAAAAGATTCACCAGCCACAATGATAAACATTTAGATTTGTCTCATTCGCATTGAGAGTACCAATCATGTTCAACAAGCCGTACAATGGATCAGTGTGACTAAAGTTTTTTTAGCTAATCAGAAGCAGACGTGAAAAAGTGATCGGAAGAGGCTAAGTCGGAGCGCTCAAATCCTTGAAAAACAACACAATCGTATTTCGTGTTCTCATCACTTAGTTTATTTATTGCTCTAATTATTTTCTCATCTTTTGCCCTCTAGCTACTCTACTAATAGTGTTTACTTTCGCTTCCAGACAATTATAATGCAGACACCTGGCAAAGTTGGTAAAATAAGTGACTAATGACCGACTCCAAGGGATATAGTGAGTTTTGTTGCCCTGGCAGGGCAAGGTAAAGCAATCCTCACTGCTTCCTGTGGGGCCAGTCACTTCAATTTTAATTTTTTAAAGTGTTTCTCATACATCCCAACTCGAAAATGACTGCAAAAGGTAATTTTTATACGCAGGCTGGCACACGTATTTGCTGCGGTTTCACGGTGAACGACCTTATCATGTGAGAGTTGTAAGTCAAGTCGTTGTTTCCTCGGGGGCCAAGTGAATTTTGTTTATCCTAGAAGGTAAGTGTATTTTTATTCACGACTCGCGACATGTTCAGCCCTCCAATCAAAAGACGTATTTAATTTGGGCATTGCATCATGTGAGAGTCGAAAGTCAAGTCGTTGTTTCCCCGGGGGCTTAGTGAATTTTGTTTATCCGAGAAAGTAAGTGTATTTTAATTCACGACTCGCGACATGTTCAGCCCTCCAATCAAAAGACGTTTTTAAGTTGGGTATTGCATAAATGTCGCGTTCAGAGCTCTCTACAAGTCAACAATTGTATTATGCTTTTAACACCCATAAGCTACTTGTCATTCAAGTTTCAGTCGACTGAAATCCCGATATTAGCAACGTTATGTGCCCTTTGGAAGTAAACGTTGCCGTTGTGGCAGACCGGAGTAGGCTATGTAGGGGCTTTTTTGATACCGCATGTATGTTTACAATCAGGAGGCTAAAATAGTCGTCATTTCATACGAGGGGGTTCTTCTATCATATCGAAGGTTTCTGTATCAGAAGTCCACTGAACTCACACGAGCGACAATCTCGCTAAGAGGTTGAGACTGGCCATTGCTTGTTTGAAGACCAGTAGTATCTATGTTTTTTCAGTGATGCAAAACCGATGCCTCGATCGCGAGCAGATTTGCTCGATTGTTCATGACAAAATACTGTAAACAAATAGTAACTAGAACTCGTGTTTGCTCTATGAGTTAATTCTCGAGAGAGGATTGTTCGTTCATTTTTCTAGATTTATATTTAATCCTTGCAGGCCTTCGGAAACGAAAGAGTTCTAAAACTAATCTGAATGCATTCCCTTACGGAATAAGATTGACAGAAAAATTGATCCGTCAGTTGAATCGAGAAATTCTCACCTGTACTGATATGTAAATAATGTCTTTCTGATTTTCGAGATCTCGAGGATGTAAAACATGGTCTGAGTCACTCAATTCACAATAGCACGTTCCATCCCCTATTACTCCGATGTTGATCGACATATAGTCATCCTCTAAATAACACTGCAATTGACAATCCTCTGGCGTTTCTGTCACATGCACGCTGATCACGTGATCGTCAGACAAGGCGCTTCATTCGACTGAGAATTTAAACAAGAGCGTGCGACATTCATCTCATGATAATAAATTCATACGAAACGTCATTCGCTCTGACAAAGGTCTAACGAAAAGCTTGATATCAAAATGGAACGGAATGAGAAAGAAACGATTGAGAAGTTAATATTGTCGATTATAACCATGAAATTCTCGAGATTCATAACTGTCGTTATTTTTTTCATATGCGATCACCTTAACAGTAATAGTAAAGACAGAAACTCATGGACCGCTAAAATCGAAGTTAAGCATTACAATTGCCTTTCGGTTCCTCTGAGGAGCCGCTTAATTGAAAAGTTATTTACACAATTACATAGAACGGTAACAAGTATAATATTAATATCGTAATATCCCTATATCACATACAATTAGTAAAGGGAATTTTGAGGTAATTTCTTGCGTAAGAAAAATTTTACAGCCCTCCGTTCTGCAATACCTCTCGATACCCTTTTCTTATAAACAGAAAAACTTCAAAATAAACATATGTTGCAAAATTATACTGCTTTGATAATGGTATGAAAATGGTTATCCATATTGCTGCTCTGCACTTGGGTAAAGTAATTTCACAAAACGCTCATTACCCTCTATTAACAACTATTCAACTACGCTTGCTATATCCGGTATTCATTGAAGTTTTATCCAATTTGGATTTCATTTAAACAAAAGAAATATGACTCCTATTGTGGCTTTCTGTGAGTTTTTCATAAGAACCCTGATCCTGGCCTCCTTGGAGCAATCATAGCATGAACAATTTTAATCTTTTTATATTTTCATACTTTGCGTAATCTCCATGGGTGAATAGGACGGTTCATATTCATTACAGCTGACGTTTACGTGAACTACACGACCTCACCTCTCGATAGTATAGAATTATAAACATTTAAGTTAACACTGAGTTAAGAGGCGATCTCTGTAAGCGCGGTCCAAGGCATTTCGCATCGGAAAAAAGTTTTGCCTCAAACTTTGCCCATTAAACTATCTTTTGTAGTAAGTACATGAAATCTCATTGGTTTCTGGAAATACTAAAAAAAAGGTTTTGAGAGCTCTCAATAATCAAAGCTGCAAAAGGTCCTTTCTGACGTCTTGCGACATCGAAAATTTCTAAAGTTGACAAGCTCGCTCCTTGTTACACACTACATGCAGCAAGAAATCGTTTGTACTCTTAATTGTGTGATACATAAGCAGTTTGGAAAGCATTTAAATTCTGATATGTGTTTATCCAGAGGTTCACCATAATTGATTTAAAAACACCCGTTAGGCAGCTTTCTGAAATTGGGTTATATTTCTCTAGTCCATACCAGACTATTGAAAACTAAGGTTGATCTCTTCTAATAAGATGTGGGAAAGCATAGAAATGTAAAAACATCTTGCGCTCATTAATTTCCTTCGCCTTAGTGACTACAAACTTTTGGTAATTTTGCTGGCGTGACAGCAGAATTATTCAAATTATTCTGTTGAACCAACTCCGACCGTTTATACTGGTAGCTTCATAAATCTTAGATTTTAACCATTTTAAAAAGAATAGATAGTAGGTAAGAGCTTTAGGGTTGATTCTCTTAACATTTTAAACGCTAAATTCTGACAAATGATTCTGTCTCGTGACGAAAAAGGTGATAAAAACCTATCGAATATCTTATTACTTAGCGTTCGATCAACGTGGTAATGAGAAACTTTAGAAAAAAACTGGTTTTTTTCTTTCATATTTGAGTTTAGAGAGCTCAAGCTATTCAAACCTGTATGAACATTTCAGAAACAAACTACAGGATTTTTATTTAGTGTAACCGGCGGGCGATAACAACAGTCTCTCTTTTTCGGCGAAGTCCGTGGCGCAGGTCGAAAAATATCAGTGAAGAAAAAATTTATGTTAGTGCCTCTTTCCAAGAGCTCTCGGCGGCGCGCTGATATCTTTTTTTTCTTTTTTTAGCTCTGATGCTTTTTTCAGCTTTGATTTTTTAAACTTCGCTCAAAAGGAGGAAGTGCACGTAGTCTTTAACAACACATAGTGAAATTCATCGCGACGAGCGTCTCAGTCAGTAATTCGATTATGTACTAGTCCCATCTAAATAAGGCAGCGATGCGCGGGATTCTAGCCTAGTTATTCAGGATATAAACCATGATTGCGCTTGGTGGGAGCAGAGAACAGCAGAAATTCACATCAGTGGTAGGAAAAGTTTCAATTCGTGCAATGACAGCATCGCCGACGCTATACAAAAGCCCAAGATTACACACTTGGAATCCCAAGTAGATTGATGGGAAAAATGCTCCTTTCCTTAGAATCTGAGTTTGTTCAAAAAGTTAGAGAAGCTTGCCAGCGGGCGTGCGATGTCATGGCGCTAAGAGATGGTAAAGCATTATTCCAGGCGGTCGTAGGCCAGCAGAAGTGTTAGGAAGCTTTCGATGTTGGCCTTCAAACCCCTCTTGTCGCCTATCAGAAGGATCTCTTTAAAATCCTAAGTATTATGCCAATAGATTCTCAGTCAACGCGCTTAAACACATAAATCAGTCATTTGAAAACCTCTTTGAAAAACAAATAAAGAAGGCAAGAACACAAGCGAAGACTGAGGGGCCCGGAGTGCCAATCGAAAAAGTCTCGCGGTAAACAATCCGTATGGAACAGCTTCAGCTGAACTACTTTTAGATTTCACAATGAGGCCATACTGCTGTCAAGACGTAGCGTGAGGCACTTGCACCATCAAACTTAAAATCGGTGACGAGTTTGTCACCCCTAACGTCGTGCGCACCGTAGCCAAGTGTACCATCATTAATTATACATGGCCATTACAAAGAAGCTGAATTTCAACCGATAGGTAAATCAACCACGAGGAGATTCTTAGAAGTTCAAGAGGACACAGAGGTGATCAGTGCAGGGTCTAGAAAATAATGTAGCTGAGGGTGCCGATGGTTTTAAAGATTTTTTTCCAAATTATAGACGAACCAGAACGCATGAGAGTAGAGCTTTTGTATAGCATCGGTAATGCTGTTATTGCATGCACTGAAACCTTGCAATGGATCTCGGACATTTCCTCTCACTGATCTGAAGTCCTGTATTTCTCTGCTCCCATCAAGGGCAAACACGGCTGACAGCCTGGAAAAGCTAGGCTTGAATTCCGAGCAAAAAATCACGTTATCGCTGCCTTATTTAAACTAAACATTAAATAAAATCCTTTAGTTTGGTTCTGAAATGTTCATATAGGTTTGAATAGCTTAAGCTCTCTGAACTCAAATATAAAAGAACAGAAACCAATTTTTTCAAAAAGTTTCTCATAAACACGTTGACCGAATCAGCCGTCATTTGTCAGAATTTAGCTGTTTAAAATGTTTAGAGAATCAAACAGCGTGTTATAAAAACTCTTCCCTAGTATCTTTTCTCTTTAAAATGATTAAAATCTTAGATTTATGAAGAGAACAAAATAAACGGTCGGAGTTTGCCAACATACTAATTTGCATAACTCTGCTGTCACGCTAACAAAATCGCCAAAAGTTAGAAGTCACTAGAGCGAAGGAAATTATGTCGTCAGCGGTCAAAAAAGAACCCTTTGCAGCTTTCATTATTAAGAGCTCTCAAAAATTTTTAAACGTATTTCCAGAAACCAATGTGGTTTTATTTACTTTCTACCAAAGATAGTTTAATATGCAAAGTTTGAGGCAAAACTTTTTTTCCAATGCGAAATGCCTTAGACCGCTCTTACAAAGATCGCACTTAAGTGCTATAATTCTTTTTACAACCAGAAAACAAGTGGTTCAGAATGTGCCTAACGTTTATTGTTCTTATTTTTCATTCTGGTATTAATGGCTTTCACTACAGTATATGTCGTTTCCAAGTTACGTTATCTCCATGCAAATCGGCAATTTCACTCCCGGTTCAACATCTTCACGTGGCAGGTGCTACATCTGCGAGAGTAACACATTTTTTGGGGTCCCAACATCAGTTTGTAAGAAATAGCGATATTTACCTGTGTCTTTTATTAATAATTTTATGGGAAGAGTGACGAGGTCGACTTTGAAATGCTTCAATTTGACAGTCTTTAACGGCAAAGGGAAAGCGCTAAAAAGAACGAAAGAACTGCAGTCATGGCTGAGAGTCGCTGATACATCGAAAGACTCTTTCTGAAAAGCGAACACTGAGTTGGAAATTTTTTAATCAGGCAGCAAAAGATGGTTAGACACAAACTGTAAGTATTAAAGGTTTGTCTGGAGCCTTGAAAAGCTCTCTGCACGCCTGCGATTGTCTATATATCAAACAAATGGCTTCGAAAACTATTTTTCCGAAAAAATTATAGCGTAAGACATTTATTCATTCATTCGAACTAAATTTCGGGCTCGAAATTAGACGATTACCTTTTTAACGCGTATTTTACCAAATTAAAAGGTAAAAGTAAAGACGCACATTCAATATTCATTCGATACTCACGTTAAAACTTTTCTGATATGTGTGGAGGGACTTGTTGTAAACGGGGAGTCTATCCTTCTTGCTCAGATTCATGTTAAAAATGAAGCGTACGTGAGCAACAGCGAAGTCTTTTCGGCGTCGTAATTGTCAATGACATGATATTTATCCAATCAGCAGCCATAATTTACTACTTCCGCTGCATACGAACACGCGCACTGTTCTCGACAATAAAAAGATGCAGCATGTTTGTTTGGAGTAATCGAAAGAAATGTTGTTTTGTTTAAAATGCAAGCATGGAAGTCATGTCATGAAGATAAAACAAGGAGTTTATGCTAAAAAAAATTCCCGTTGGACGGGACACTTTTTTGTGTGTTCATTATTCGTATTAAAGTGCATGCTTGATTTCTTGCGTTAAACGTGCTGATTTTGAAAACTATTCATAAAACTGTTTGCTTCTTGGAAACCGTTCACTCTTTCGTCATGGGTCATGTGACTTTAGGCGTGCCCCGGTTACATTATCGTTGGACTTGCTATCTCGTTCTAAGAACTCTGTCCAAACTAATGTTAAAAATTAAGAACCACAACCACCGATTACAGTCAGCTAAATCTGCCCTAGCAACGGTCTAAAAAGACAGTGGCGAGATGCCTTAAGGGATTTTTGGCAGACGAATTTTCGACGTGGAGACTAATAATAGCGTTAACGATAAATTAAAAAAAAAAATAAATAAGACCCGCAGATTTCATGTTTCAAATCGTGTGCTATCGCGAGAAATGACAAGTCATTACCACGCGGTTGAGTGTGAATTAGCCTTCGTTCGACAAGGAACCATGGGTTTTAGCATTTTGAAAGCGTGTTTCTCGGATTTTCTTTTCACTTTCTTTGTAAAGCAAACACGAGCTTTATCGCTTCAGGGAAGATGAAAGCCGTATTTTCAATCGTCTGGCCAGGCTCATGTCACGAAATTCTAATTCGTGGCACCTTTGACGCATAATGATTTTCTTCCATTTTACTTTCTAACTATACGAAAAAAATGAGCACTAACTTTGCAAGATAACATTGCAGTCGCTTTTGTAGGCAAAACACAGCTAATTGATCGAAAGTAGTCCCTGTTAATGCCCTTTCTGTAACGTTGTAAAATCACCGTAAAAACATTCCTGGTGACATATTTTAGAAATGAGTCTGGAATCAAAGGCTTTAACGCTATAGATAATTTTGGCCAATAAATAAAAGTAAACGCAAATTTCCTACATCCGAGGCAGCGCTGACCCACTTTGGTTTCTTTCACTTTTTGAATGAAATGATTTTTTTAAATGCAGACTAACCTAGCATACACGAATCTAAAAATAAAAAGCAGTACCCGGTAAAAAGTATGCATTTTTTGCGACAGATTTTGTTTATTTCCTTTGCCCCACGCTTTTGAAAAAAGCAATGTTATGTAAATAGCAAAAAAAAAGGCATTATCGCTACGGGGAAGAAGTCGGCCAGATTTACATTTGTTTGACTATAGGCTTATATCACGAGATTCCTAATTTTAGGCACTTTTAACGCACAATGTACTAAAGTTTTATACAGGTAAGCAGCATCCGCGAAATTTGCCCTAAAAAACAGCACCCAATAAAAAGTATGCGTGAATTTGAACAAAATATACTATTTGTTTCATTTTTCGAAAACTCTAAATTAATTTTATAATAAAAAACCAGAACTATAAGAATTAAAAATGTACGAACTAACCGTTCTAGATAATATTGCTTTCTAACGAGCAGTTGATGGCGAAGTGGTCCTGGTTAGTCAGCTTTCTGTAACGTTTTAAACCATACAATAAAAACACCCTGCTGACTCATATTACGTCATGAGTTATTAAGTTAGAATTGAGACTGAAACACTTTTTGACATTATCTTTAGTAAAAGGAAATAAACACGTTAAGTTGAGCACCGTTATTAAACGATGGTATTCTGTAACAATAGGGAAAATTTTGAAAAGAGTGTTGTAGTAGTCAATCAGCTTAAGGATATCCGTTGTTACGTGAAAAACGATCATTAATGGTCGTTGCATTCAACGTCACGGTTGGCTTTAGAAAAAAAGAAATCTGCATTTCAAATCAGGTAATTACTGTCAGACATTGATAATAATTATAAAATCCTTAATATAATTTGTTTATTTACATTTAGTCATTACCTAGAGAACAAAAGCCATGTCGTCGGTTCTTTCTTTCTAGTAAAGGTATAAGAAATTAAATTTTCAACAGCAGTCAAAACAAATCAGTGTTGTTTCTTGTTTAGCCGTGATGACTTCTTTTTGAACTGTTTCCGTTCATGAAGTAAATAACTTGCACTGGAAATGATATTTTCTGCCCCATTATTTCAAGCTAAGGAGTTAAAGTTTCAATCTATATTCAGCTATTTTGTCGATATAAACCGAAGCAGTTGAGGCGCGGCACTCAATCGATGGCCTCGCCTTCCTCTACTGATCCCAATATACTTTCTCCCTTGCCTCATCTAATCTTCGAGGAAGCATGTGCATTCAAGCCTGTAATCGTTTAACTAAACATGTCATAGGCAATGCTTTCATCAGCTCAACCATTAGCCGTTGGAGGATTTCATACTGTGGTAACAGCTGTATTTGAACGTATAGTCGCGGTAGATGGTCTGTGTAACAATGTATTTTCCCGCCCGTGGCATCGGATCATTGTTTTGAAAGCTGCATTCATTTTGTCATTAAGACCGATGTACAGCCAGGGGTTTATGGCACTGTTAGCTTGACCAAGCCAATAGATAAAGTAGATAGCAATGGGGTGCCAAGTTATTTCAGCTGTCACTGCAATGTTCATGTTAAGCACTTGCATGGGAAACCAGCAGACCGCAAAAACCACCACAACAATAATGAGCGTTCGAACAACTTTTTTCCTTGGAATATGCTCATCTGGCTGGAGTCTGGAAGATTCAAGTTGGCCAGGAATCTCGTGGAACCATATCTTTCGCGCAAGAGATGATGGCAAGAGGCATGATGTAGTTGATGAGCAGTAGGTAAGTCCAAAAGGGCACCCGCGGGATATGTTCGTCTGTATAAAAGCATTTTCCAAGGCTATCCCTGACCACGAAAGAAAATGGTGAGATGACCATTAAGGTGCAGGATGCGATCCAAATGACTGGTGGAATAATTTTGGCTCTTCGGAACCAAATCATTCGCTTCAAAGGGTGTATAACAGCAAAATGTCGATCGAATGCCATCACGACAAGGCTGAAGATCGAGGCTGTCATGGAGGCATTCACAAGATAGATTACAAATCGGCAGAATAGATTCCCGACCGCACCAGTGAATTCAGAGACGTAGAAGTGCGCTATGGAGGAGGGCATCTGAAGTACCGCAATTAGTAAATCGGCAATCGCCATATTGACAAACAAGAAACTCGTCAAAGTTCTTGTCTCACGTTTCCTCCAGACGATGTACATCAGCAAAATGTTTCCTTGCAAAGCGACGATCATAGTAACAGCATATACCAAGGTGAAACCCAATTCCATATTTGATTCCCAGCTCTGTGTGAGAATGACAAATTTAAACTCTTATTTAACCTCGAGATGCTTCTTTTTCTTCACTTTCGTACAACTATCACGGTTTCTGTAATTATATTCGGGATACACAACAGAAAACATTTCTTCGAGCAGGTTTAGTCTTCCTGGCTTATATCATAAGCACTTGTTGAAACAAAGTTGTCGTGGGAACGTCAAATCTGTAAGTATTCATTATCAATTAAAGATGATAAATAATATTTTATTTTATTTATAAGCAGGCCGCTAGGCTTTATCAGAGAGTTGCAATGTTTGGTAATGAATGAAATAATTGCATAGAAAAAGCTCTGTAGGTCTTAAATCTATTTTTAAAAATTTGCCATTACGTTTATGATAGGAAAAACGAATTTATATCAGTATCCTCATGATATCAAAACTCTTCAATGGTGTGATCATGAGTTATCAGTTTGAATAAAAAAAAAAAGAAGAAGACATTATTTTATATAATTTTTTTCTCTTCAGCAGACCTAATCTACTAGGGGCGCTTTGAATACGTTCCCAGATCCACAAAAATTTGGGGAAACCAACATCATATTCATACATTACGTTCTTTTTTTTTGAGCAATTTCAAAAATCTTTTTGCTTATTTCAATGATCTTCCGGAGATTTTAAAATTTCTCTTCAAATCCGATAATAAACTTGAATCTAGGTTTTTTTAGTCCAAGTAATGTTAGGGTATTTTGGGATGGTGCCCGGCTTGCTCTTATATGTTTACAATCTTCTTGAGATTAGATTACCAAGAAACATAATTGCGAGTTAAAAATGTTAGTTTAATTATGGAAATCTCATAAATTCATTTAGTATAGATCAAATTCACTTTTGAAATTTTGCCACTGGACACAATTTTGACTTATGTTATCGCAATGCACATCAACATCACAGCAAAGGTTAAATTCAAAGTAGTCTATTGTAGCTGGGTGTATATAGATTACCCTCAGAAATTTCGAAAAACGTGCTAAAAATGGGGATGGACAAAATTTTCTCAGAAGTTGCCCATAAAAAAAAAATGTTATCTCTAAACTATGCTCTAAAAAACATGCCGTACCTTTATTTGACATGATAATAAAGAGTACTTTTTGTGTCTGCCAAAAAATCAAACAGCATTTTCTCCTAGAGCTTTTGAGTCATCAGCCTGGCTTTAAAAGTCAGAATCAGGTACCATATGCTAGACGGCTATAAACATAATACCATTTTAGCATTATTTACTTGCAATAAAAGCCTAAGAGATAAGGATTTCATGAGCAAAAACCCTGGTAAATGGACTGACGGTTGAAACATACATTCAGATTAGAAGCTAAACGTAGCTGAAGCGCTGTTGTAAGCTCTAGCTTTTTCTCGAATTTCACGAGTTTTTGGAAAGATCTTTGTTATATTAAAGAAAAAAATATCCAAGCCTTGAAATTTAAACTTCCAGTCATTTCAAAGTTTTTCCTCCTTGAGAAAGCAGAGCACACTAACTATTTTCCCATATCCGCAAACGATAGAGTGAAACACTTATCTCTTTCAATCAGACTGTAGCTGTTTATTGAAGAAACTCTCTCCTTTAGCAGTTTGTCCGTTTTGGAAATACAACCGTTTTCTATGGTCTTTTACACAGTTAAAACTTTAGAACTGAGATATGGTGTCATTAGCAATTCCATTTAGCAGTTTCAGTTAATGTTTGCTTTTTTCTAACTGTGATCATCAAAGGGTCTCTGAAACAACCTGTCAACGATTAAATCGTTGTGATGTAGGAAATTGGTTTAGTGGAAAAGCAAATTTCTTGATTAGCAATTTACTTTCTTCGTTATCACTAAATAAAAGAGAAGATTCAAGTTGTAAATCATTAATTTTATTGCTTTGTCGTCCCTGTAAAATCAAAGTACATAAATCCTTTTTCCTTATCTACAGGTAAAACATGATAATTTTGTTCCACTTTCGCTCAGAGCACGAATTTCATACTGATAGTCTTTGTAGAAAACATGTTGTCTCGGCTCTGGAAAGTGTACGTCAAATTTTACCCACAGTAGAACGTGAAAGTGAAAGTGAAAGTCTGTATCAGCTACACTTTCATATAAATATAGTTTTCCCATTCTGTCAGACTTTTCGCCGTAAAACCCTTATACTGAGTTAGCAGACATATTTGAGACAAAAGCACTTGTAGCAAATCTTTACGGCCACTAATTTACATCATCAACTCGGTGGATAAAACCGAATGAACTTATATTTGAGGAAAGAGAACGCAAGAACCTTGAAAAACGCAGAAAAAAAACCATATTACAAAGTACAGAGTGAAGGAAGCTAACCAAGAACTGCTGTGATTAACGCGCTCTATTTTCAAACGAATTCTATTGACAAGATTTTAGACGACGAGATCCTTAAATTTTTAATTATTAGATCTTCGGTGTTTCAATTGTTATTATCGTGCCTGAAATTCAAAATTATCGGTTACTTAACCTTCAGCTGAGGAGGTTTTCGCTTTGAAAATGTGTTAAGATGCAGAACCATACTACACAGTAGAGAGAAGAGGCAGCTGGTCAAGAATGGCTGCAAATAATTGGCTCTGTTTAAAAACAAATTTTGTTAATAGATTATTGAACGACGAGATCCTTAAATGTTTACTTAATAAATCTTCGGTGTTGAAAATGTTACCATCGTGCTTGAAATTCACCAGCCTCGATGATAAACATTATGATTTGTCTAATTCGCAGTGAGAGTACCAATCATATTGTAGAATACGGACAATGGATTGGTGTGATTCACGTTTTTTTTTAGCTAATCAGAAGCAGACGTGAAAAAGCCATTGGAAGAGGAGCGAAAAACAAAAAGCTTGATAACAAAATGGAACGGAATAAGAACGAAATGATTATAATCATGACATTTTCGAGATTCATCGATAATTTTTTTTTCTTTTATATTCAATCACCTTAACAATAATAGTAAAGACAGAAACTCATGGACCACTAAAATCGAGGCCAGGCATTAGAATTACCTATCGGTTCTTCTGAAGAGCCGCTTAATTGAAAAGTTATTTACACAATTACATAGATCGATAACAAGTACATTTTTTTATTTTAATATCCTAGCTTATATCACATATGATTAGTACCCAAAAGGGAAATTTTGAGATAAATTTCTTGCAAAATAAAATAAACAGTTCAATGTCTTGCGATCATTCAGAGATCTCTTTTAATTTAGATACATAGTTAAGCAAACTTTTTGTATAATAAGTAGGCTTAGGATGATTTGTCAGTTACATTTATTTTATTATAAATAGTGTTAAGCTCAATAAATGTGTTAGGCGATTGGAGGGCGAAGAGCCGCCTCGTGGAAGCACATTCAATAAACCATTATTATTAAAGTTATTATTATCATCATGATTCTAATTGAGATCTACGGTACGACAGGTGTTAATGCACGGTTCATTAGCCTTCTCATTGTCCAAATTAAGGTCAGTAGAAGGGAAACTTTCAAGGTAATTTTCCCTGTTAACTCTCGATTTTGACCAAATGATGACAAGTAAATATGGACCAGTTTCGAATCGGCCGTTAAACACAAACGACATAGGAAAACATTTCAGCCGAACATCTGAATCGTGCTGGATAACTTCTTCTCGCATTATACCTGAAACTGAATATGCCTGGTTTTAAGGAGATATCTCATAAAAGGTGTTTATTATTTGCTTTTTGACCGCTGTTTGTTTCATTATTGTACTGTAAACGCGCTGTCAAGTTTCCAACGCGCTAAAAAGCCTCCCGTCAGCAGTGTTAAGTTTCTGATTAGCCCTCCATTCTGCAATACCTCTCAATACCCTTTTCATATAAACAGAAAAACTTCAAAATAAATATATTTTGCAAAATTACACTGCTATTATAATGGTATGAAAATGATTATCAATATTGATGCTCTGCACTTGGGTAAGTCATTTCTTGCTGTACACTGTAATGATTAAACTTGGATCTAATCTGGATTTCATTTAAGCAAAAGAAACTGATATGATTCCTATTGTGGCTTTCTGTGAGTTTTTCATAAGCACCCTTCTCCACTCTTATCAGCCCCTTCTTTGGCATATTGGCTTCCTTGGAGCGATCATAGCATGAACAGTTTGAATCTTTATACATTTCATACTTTGCGTAATTTCCATGAGTGAATAGGCCGGTTCATGTTTATTACAGCTAACGTTTATGCGAACTACACAACCTCATTTCACGATAGTATAGAATTATAAATATTTAAGTGAACACTGAGTTCAGTGGCGATTTTTGTAAGAGCGACCCAGGCATTTCGCATTGGAAAAGAGTTTTGCCTCAAACTTTGCCTATTAAACTATCTTTGGTAGTAAGTAAATAAAACCTCATTGGTTTCTGGAAATACTTAAAAACATTTTTGAGAGCTCTTAATAATCAAAGCTGCAAAAGACCCTTTCTGACGTCTTGCGACATCGAAAATTTCTAAAGTTGACAAGCTCGCTCCTCGCTACACAATACACGCAGCAAGAAATCGTTTGTATTCTTAAATTGTGTTATATATAAGGGGTTTGGAAAGGATTTAAATTCTGATGTGTGTTGATTCAGAGGTTCACCATAATTGATTTAAAAACACCCGCTAGGCTGCTTTCTGAACTTGGGTTATATTTCTCTAGTCCAGACCAGAATATTAAAAACTACGGCTTTTCAAATCTGTATGAACATTTCAGAAACAAACTATAGGATTTTATTTTGAGTAACCGGCGATAACAGCAGTCCCTCTTTTTCGGCGAAGTCCATGGCGAATGTCGAAAAAAATCAATGAAGAAAAATTTATGTTGGTGCCTCACTCCAAGAGCTCCCGGCAGCGCTGACATCTTTTTTTCTTTTATTAGCTCTGATTTTTTAAACTCCGCTTAAAAGGAGGGACTGCACGTAATCTTTAAGAGCACATACTGAAATTCATCGTGACCAGCGTCTCAGTCACGTAATTCGATTATTTACAAGTCCTATATAATATATAGGACTAGTAAATAATCGAATTGACATTATCGTCAGAAAAGAAAATAAACACGTTAAGTTGGGGGCCGTTAGTAAACGATGGTATTTTGTAAAAAAAGGGAAAATTTTGAAAAAAGAGGTGTAGTAGTCAATCAGCTTTAGGATATCCGTTGTTAAATGAAAAACGATCATTGATGGTCGTTGCATTTAACGTCACGGTCGGCCCTAGAAAAAAGAAATCTGCATTTCAAATCAGTTAATTACTGTCAGACACTGATAATAATCATAAAAACCTTAATATAATTTTCTTTATTTACATTTAGTCATTATCTAGGGAACAAAAGCCATCTCGTCGGCTCTTTTTTTTTTTCTAGTAAAGGCATAAAATTTCCGTTCATAAAGTAAATGACTTGCACTGGTAATGATATTTTCTGCCCCATTATATCAAGCTAGGGAGTTAAAGTTTCAATCTATATTCAGCTATTTTGTCGATATGAACCGAACAGTTAAGGCGCGACACTCAATTGATGGCCTTGCCTTCGTCTACTGATCCTAATACACTTTCTCCTTCACCTCATCTAATCCTGGATGGAGCATGTGCATTCAAGCCTGCAATCATTTAACTAGAACATGTCATCGGCAATGCTTTCATAAGCTCAACCATAAGCTGTTGGAGGATTTCATATTGTGGTAACGGCTGTATTTGAACGTATAGTCGCGGTAGATGGTCTGTGTAACAAAGTATTACCCTGCCCGTGGCATCGGATCATTCTTTTGAAAGCTGCGTTCATTTTTCCATTAAGACCGATGTACAGCCAGGGGTTTATGGCACTGTTAGCTTGACCAAGCCAATGGATAGAGTAGATAGCAATGGGGTGCCAAGTTATTCCAGCTGTCACTGCAAAGTTCATTTGAAGCACTTGCATGGGAAACCAGCAGACCGCAAAAACCACCACAACAGTAATGAGCGTTCGAACAACTTTTTTCCTTGGAATCTGCTCATCTGGCTGGAGTCTGGAAGATTCAAGTTGGCCAGGAATCTCGTGGAACCATATCTTTCGCGCAATTATGATGTACAGGGCAGAGATGATGGCAAGAGGCATGATGTAGTTGATCAACAGTAGGAAAGTCCAAAAGGGCATCCGCGGGATATGTTCGTCTGTATAGAAGCATTTTCCAAGGCTATCCTCGACCATGTAAGAAAACGGTGTGACGACCATTAAGGTCCAGGATACGATCCAAATGACTGGTAAAATAATTTTGGCTCTTCGGAACCAAATCATTTGCTTCAAAGGGTGTATGACGGCAAAATATCGATCGAATGCCATCACGACAAGGCTGAAGATCGAGGCTGTCATGGACACATTCACAAGATAGATTACAAATCGGCAGAATAGATTCCCGACCGCACCAGTGAATTCAGAGACGTAAAAGTGCGCCATGGAGAAGGGCATCTGAAATACTGCAATCAGTAAATCGGCAATCGCCATATTGACAAACAAGAAACTCGTCAAAGTTCTTGTCTCACGTCTCCTCCAGACGATGTATATCAGCAAAATGTTTCCTTGCAAAGCGAAGATCATAGTAACGACATATACCAAGGTGAAACCCAATTCCATATTTGATTCCAAGCCCTTTGTAGAAAAAAAAAATGACAAATTTAAACTCTTATTTAACCTCGAGATGCCTCTTTCTCTTCACTTTCGCACAAATATCACGGTTTGTATACCTATTTTCGGGACACATAACTTCCTGGCATATATCATAAGAACTTATTCAAATAAAGTTGTCGTGGGAACGTCAAATCTGTTATTATTCATTTCTTATACTTTTCTTTTTCAATCAGAGTCCGAATATTATGCAGCTGGTTTTTGAAGAAACTCTCTCCTTTAGCAAATTTGTCCGTTTTGGAAATAAAACCGTTTTCTATGGTATTTTACTCAGTTAGAACTTTACAATTGAGATATGGAGTTATTAGAAATTCCATTAAGTAGTTTCAGTTAATGTTTGCTTTTTTCTAACTGTGATCATCAAAGAGTCTCTGAAACAACCTGTCGACGATTACATCGTTGTGATGTAGGAAATTGGTTTAGTTGAAAAGCAAATTTCTTGACTAGCAATTTATTTTTTTCGTTATCACTAGATAAAAGAGAAGATTCAAGTTGTAAATACTTAATTTTATTGCTTTGTCGTCCCTGTAAAATCAAAGTGCATAAGTCCTTTTTCCTTATCTGCAGGTAAAACATAATAATTTTGTTCCACTTTCGCTCAGAGCGCGAATTTCATGCTGATACTCTTTGTAGAAAACATTTTGTCTCGGCTCTGGAAAGTGTTCGTCAAATTTTACTCACAGAGGAACATGAAAGTGAAAATGAAAGTGAAAGTGAAAGTGAAAGTGAAAGTAAAAGTCTGTATCAGCTACACTTTCATATCAATATAGTTTTCCCATTCTGTCAGACTTTTCGCCGTAAAACCCTTAAACTGAGTTAATAGACATATTTGAGACAAATGTACCTGTATCAAATCTTTACGGTGGCTAATTTACATTATCAACTCGGCTGATAAAACCGAATGACCTTATATTTGAGGAAAGAGGAGGTAAGAACCTTAGAAAACGCAGAAAAACCAAATTACTAAGAACAGAGAGGAGGCAGCTGACCGAGAACTGCTTCGATTAATTCACTCTATTTTCAAACGGGTTTTATTGACGAGATCTTAGGCGAAAAGATCCTTAAATTGTTACGTAATAGATCTTCGGTGTTTCAAATGTTACCCGGCCATCGTGCCTGAAATTCAAAATTATGGCTTACTTATACTTCAGCTGAGGTGTGTTTCCTCTTTAAAATGTGTTAAGATGCAAAACCATACTGCACAGTACAGAGAAGAGGCAGCTGTTCAATAATGGCTGCGATTAATGTTTTCTATTTAGAGACAAATTTTCCAAACTAATTCTTGGACGACGAGATCCTTAAATGTTTACTAAATAGATTTTCGGTGTTGAAAATGTTACTATCGTGCCTGAAATTCAATTCAAAATTATCGCTTACCTATACTTCACCTGAGGTGTGTTTTCGCTTTGAAAAGGTATTAAGAGGCATTAGAATTAGTACATCAGCTTTCAACATCTGAAGGCAAAAAATTCCCTTGCCTCAATGATAAACATTTAGATTTACCTAATTCGCAGTGAGAGTACCAATCATGTCGTAGAATACGGACAATAGATCGGTGTGACTCACGCTTTTTGAACTAATCAGTAGCGGACGTGAAAAGCGATCGTAAGAGGCTAAGTCGGAGCGAAAGACAAAGGAAAAAGAAATGATTGAGAAGTTAACGTTGTCAATTATAACCATGTAATTCTCGAGATTCATAACTGTAGTTTTTTTTCTTTTTTTTTTTTTTTTACATTTGATCACCTTAACAATAATGATAAAGGCTGAAACTCGTGGACCGCTAAATTCGAAGCCAAGTATTGCAATTACCTTTCGGTTCTTCTGAAGAGCCACTTAATTTAAAAGTTATTTACACAATTATATAGATCGATAACAAGTACAATGTTTACATCGTAATATCGCTATATCTCATATAATTAGTCGCCAAAACGGGAATTTTGAGGTCATTTCTTATGTAAGAAAAATTTTAAAGCGCAAAATTTTCTTGCAAAACGAAAGAAACAGTTCACTGTCTCACGATCATTCAGAGATCTCTTATAGTTTAGATATACAGTTGAGCAAACTTTTTGTATATTAGGTAGGCTGAGGATGATTTGTCAGTTACATTCATTTTATTGTAAATAAAGCTCATTAAATGTGATTATCAGTTAGGTGATTGGAGGGCGAAGAGCCACCTCGTGGAAGTACATTCGAGAAACCATTATTATTATAGTTATTATCAACATCATGATTATAATTGAGATCTGCGGAAGGACAGGTGCACGGGTCGTTAGCCTTCTCGTCGTCCGAATTTCGGTAAAACACATCGATTTCCCGGGTCAATATTAGTATCTGGGCCAGAGCCATTTTATTTTACGTTAAAACGGTTTATATAAAACAGTACCGTTAAAAACATTTATGTCATGAAAGTCAGTAGAAGGAAAACTTTCGGGGTAATTCTCTCTGTTAACTCTCGATTTTGACCAAATGATGATCAAATGTGGATTGATTTTGAATTGGTCATTAAACACAAACGACATAAGAAACATTTTAGCCGAACATCTGCCGTGCTGGACAATTTATGCATTATACCTTAAACTAAATATGCCTGGTTTTATGGAGATATCTCATAAAAAGGTGTTTATTATTCGCTTTTTGACTGCTGTTTCGTTAATTATTGTACTGTAAACGCGCTGTCAAGTTTCCAACATGCTAATAAGCCTCCCGTCAATGGTTTTAAGTTTCTGGTAAGCCCTCCGTTCTGCAATACCTCTCGGTACCCTTTCCTTATAAACAGAAAAACTTCAAAATAAACATATGTTGCAAAATCATACTGCTATGATAATGGTATGTAAATGGTTATCCATAATGCTGCTCTGCACTTGTGTGAGTCATTTCACAAAACGCTCATTATCCTCTATTTCAGAACCTCTATTGGTTCCCTTTGAACTACGCTTGTTATATACAGTATTCATTGAGGTTGGATCTAATTTGGATTTCATTTAAACAAAAGATATATGATTCCTACCGTGGCTTTATGTGAGTTTACATAAGCACCCTTCTCCATTCTAATTCGCCCCTTCTTTGACATATTGGCCTCCTTTGAGCGATCATAGCATGAACAATTTTAATCTTTATATATTTCCATACCTTGCGTAATTTCTCTGGATGAATAGGCCGGTTCATGTTTATTACAGCTGACATTTATGTGAACTACAAGGCTTTAGCGCTGTAGACAAATTTGGCCAATAAATAATAGTAAACGTAAATTCCTACATCCGGGTCAGCGCTGACGCACAATATTTGGTTTCTTTTACTTTTTAAATAAAATGACTTTTTCTTTTAATGGAGACTAACCCAGCATTCACAAATCTAAAAATAAAAAGCAGTACCCGGTAAAAATTATTCACTGTTTGGAACAAATTTTGTTTATTTTCTTTACCCCACGCTTTTAAAAAATTCGATGTTATGTAAAAAGCAAATAAGAAGCATTATCGCTACGGGGAAGATGTCGGCCATATTTACATTCGTTTGACTATAGGCTTATATCACGAGATTGTTAATTTTGGGCACTTTAGACGCACAATGTGCTAAAGTTTTGATACAGGTAAACAGCATCCGCGAAATTTACTCTAAACACAATATCCAATAAAAAGTATGCGTGAATTTGTACAAAATACATTATTTGTTTCATTTTTCGAAAACTTTGAATGAATTTTATAATAAAAAAGCAGAAATTTAAGAATTAAAAATGTACGAACTAACCGTACTAGATAGTATTGCTTTCTAACGAGCAGTTGATGGCAAAGTGGTCCTGGTTAGTCAGCTTTCTGTAACGTTTTAACCACAGAATCAAAACATCCCTGCTGACTCATATGAAGTTATGAGTTGTATTAAGTTAGAATTGAGACTGAGACACTTTTGACAATATCGTTTTTAAAAGAAAGTAAACACGTTAAGTTGAACGCTGTTAGGAAACGATGGTATTCTGTAACAAAAGGGAAAATTTTGAAAAAAGTGGTGTAGTAGTCAATCAGCTTAATGATAAACGTTGTTAAATGAAAAACGATCATTCTGGTCGTTGCATTCAACGTCACAGTTGGCCTTATAGAAAATAGAAATAGAAATCTGCATTTCAAATCAGGCAATTACTGTCAGACATTGATAATAATCATAATAACCTTAATATAATTTTTTTATTTAGATTTAGTCATTATCTAGAGACCAAAAGCCATCTCGTCGATTCTGTCTTTCTAGTAAAGGAAGTCAAAACGGCAGTCAAAACAAATTAATGTTGTTTCTTGTTCGGCCGTGATGACTTCTTTTTGGACTATTTCCATTCATGAAGTAAATAACTTGTACTGGAAAAGATATTTTCTGCCCCATTATGTCAAGCTAGGGAGTTAAAGTTTCAATTTATTTATTTTCCTCTTTGAAAATGTGTTAAGATGCAAAACCATATTACACAGCACAGAGAAGAGGCAGCTGTTCAGTAATGACTGCGATTAATGTGCTCTATTTAGAGACAAATTTTCTTACCTAATTCTTGGACGACGAGATCCTTAAAGTTGTCCTTAATAGATCTTCAATGTTGAAAATGTTACCATCGTGCCTTAAATTCAAAATTATCGTTTACCCAGACTTTATCTGAGCTGTGTTTTTACTTTGAAAAGGTACCAAGATGCATTAGAAGCTCGGATTTCAATATCTGAAGACAAAAAATACACCAGCCTCGATTATAATCATTTAGATTTGTCTAATTCGCACTGAGAGTACCAATCATGTTGGGGAATACGGACAATGGATCGGTGTGGCTCACGTTTTTTTTTTAGCTACTCAGAAGCAGACGTGAAAAAGCGATCGGAAGAGGCTAAGTCGGAGCGAAAAACAAAAAGCTTGATAAAAAAATGGAACGGAATAACAGAGAAAGGATTATAACCATGAAATTTTCGAGATTCATATCTGTCGTTAATTTTTTAATTTTCTTAATTATTATTTTTTTATATTCGATCACCTTAACAATAATAGTAAAGACAGAAACTCATGGACCGCTAAAATCGAGGCCAGGCATTAAAATGTTATTTACACAATTACATAGTTGATAGCACGTACATTGTTTATATTTTGATATCCTAGCTTATATCATATCTGATTAGTGGCCAAAAAGTGAATTTTGAGGTAATTTCTTACATGAGAAAAATTTTAAAGCGCAAAATTTTCTTGCAAAATGAGAGAAACAGTCCAATGTCTCGCGATCACTCAGAGATCTCTTTTAATTTAGGTGCACAATTAAGCAAACTTTTTGTGTATAAGGTAAGCTTAGGATGATTTGTCAGTTACATTTATTTTATTGTAAATAGTGTTAAGCTCATTTAATGTGTTAAGTGATTGGAGGGCGAAGAGCCACCCCGTGGAAGCACATTCAATAAACCATCATTATTATAGTTATTATTATCATCATGTTAATGCACGGGTCATTAGCCTTCTCGTTGTCCGAATTTCGGTAAAATACATCGATTTCATAGATCAATATCAGTATCCGGGCCAGAACCATTTTATTTCAGGTTAAAACGGCCAATATAAGACAGCACCATTAAACAACACTTATGTTATTAAGGTCAGTGGAAGGGAAACTTTTAGGGTAATTTTGCTTGTGAACTCTCGATTTTGACTAAATGATGACCAATAAATGTGGACCAATTTCGAATCGGTCGTTCAACACAAACGACATAGGAAGCATTTGAGCCGAACATCTGAATCCTGCTGGACAACTCTTTCTCGCATTATAGCGGAGCTCGCAGCATAGCCCCATAATTATACGAAATAGTATAGCATCAAGCCGAAAAAATTTGGACTTGAGACCGTACTACCGACCGTACAAGGTGCTACTTTTAGTGTGCGCGGCGAACTGTACCACGGGCACTATCTTAGCCGTTACGTAATGGAAGGGCGAGGGAGATGGTAATGCGCAGGCGCGATTGCGCGCGTAACTTGTATACCCCATTAGTGTGCGCCTGGAAACACCGGCAGATGACAATAAAGTGCGCATACTCGAGTGTCGAGCTTCATTGTAGCGTACTGCGGGCACATGGCTAGGCATTGCATAGGGGTTTCACGTGGGCTAGTGGATGTGAAGCCGCGTAAGCAAATAATTTGCAACCTGCGTTTTGAGCGCGAAATCAAACTGGTGAGGTTCAAGTTCAAGTTAGTTTTGGAGTTCAAGTGAGGTTGAAGTGACTAAAATTCATCGTGACCAGCGTCTCGGTCACGTAATTCGATTATGTACTAGTCTTGTATATCTAAATACGGCAGTGATGCTCGGAATTCTAGCCTAGTTATTCAGGGCTATCAACCGTGCTTGAACTTGATGGGAGCAGAGAACAGCAGGACTTCAGAAAGCATTATTAAAACATTATTCCAAGCGGTCGTAGATCATGAGCAGAATTGTTAGACAGCTTTCGATGTTGGCCTTCAAACCCCTCTCGTCGCCTATCAGAAAGATCTCTTTAAAATCCTGAGTATTTATGCCAAAAGATTCTCAGCCAAAGCGCTTAAACACATAAATCAGTCATTTAAAAACCTCTTTGAAAAACAAATAAAGAAGGCACTTAACACAAGCGAAGAGTGAGAGGCGCGGAGTGCCAATTGAAAAAGTCCCGCTGTAAAACAATCCGTATGGAACAGCTTCAGCTGAACCACTTTTAGATTTCACAATGAGGCCATACTGCTGTCAAGACGTAGCGTGAGGCACTTGCACCCTCAAACTTAAAAGCGGTGACGAGTTTGTCACCCCTAACGTCGTGCGCACCGTAGCCAAGTGTACCATCATTAATTATACATGGTCATTACAAAGAAGCTGAATTTCAACCGATGAGTAAATCAACCACGTGGAGAGTCCTTGAAGTTCAAGAGGACACACAGAGGAGATCAGTGCGGAATCTAGAAAATAATGTAGATTTTTAAGATTTTTTCCGAATTATAGACGAACTAGAACGCATAAGAGCAGAGCTTTTGTACAGCGTCAGTAACGCTGTCAGTGCATGCATTGAAACCTTGCACTGGATCTCGGATATTTCCTCTCGCTGATCTGAAGTCCTGTATTTCTCTGCTCCCATCAAGCGCAAACACGGCTGACAGCCTGGAAGAACTAGGCTTGAATTCCAAGCAAAAAATCACGTTATCGCTGTCTTATTTAAATTGAAGACTAAATAAAATCCTGTAGTTTGGTTCTGAAATGTTCATATAGGTTTGAATAGCTTAACCTCTCTGAACTCAAATATAAAAGAACAGAAACCAAGTTTTTTTTAAAAGTTTCCATGAAAACGCTGAACAAACGCTAATCAATATGATATTCGATACGTTTTGTTCACCTTTTTCGTCACGAGACAGAATCATTTGCCAGAGTTTAGCTGTTTAAAATGTTTAGAGAATCAATAAGTATGTTATAAAAGCTCTTCCCTAGTATCTTTTCTTTTTTAAGATGGTTAAAATCTAAGATTTATGAAGATAGCAAAATAAACGGTCGGAGGTTGTCAACAGACTAATTTGCATAATTCTGCGGTCACTCTAACAAAATTACCAAAAGTTTGAAGTCACTAGAGCGAAGGAAATTATGTCGCAAGAGGTCAAAAAGGGCCTTTTCCAGCTTTGATTATTAATAGCTCTCAAAATTTTTTAAATCTTTTTCCAGAAACCAATGTGGTTTTATTTACTTACTATCGAAGATAGTTTAATGGGCAAAGTTTGGGGCGAAACGTTTTTTCCAATGCAAAATGCCTTGGACCGCTCTTACAAAGATTGCACTTAAGTGTTATAATTCTTTATTTATTTGAAGTTTTTTACAACCCGAAAACAAGTGGTTGAGAATGCGTTTAACTTTTATTGTTCTTATTTTTCATTTTGGTATTAATGGCTTTCACTACAGTATGTTGTTTCCAAGTTACGTTATCTCAATGCAAATCGGCAATTTCACTCCCGGTTCAATATCTTCACGTGGCAGGCGCTACGTCTGCGAGAACAACACATTTTTTGGGTTCCCAACATCAGTGTTTAAGAAACAGCGATATTTACATTTGTCTTTCATTAGTAATTTTATGGGAAGAGTGACAAGGTCGACTTTGAAATGCTTCAATTCAAGAGACTATGACGGACTAAAGCTAAAAATAAAGAAGAATTAAAAGATAGTGTGGAGATGCCTTAAGGGATTTTTGGCAGACGAATTTTCTACGTGAAGACTAATAATAGTGTTAACGATAAATTAAAAAATGATAATAATAAATAAGACCTGCTCATTTCATGTTTCAAATCGTGTTCGATCGTGAGAAATGACAAGCTTTGGTTTCTTTTACTTTTTAAACGAAATGACTTTTTTTAAAGTGCAGACTAACCTAGCATTCACGAATCTATAAATAAAAAGCAGCATCCGGTAAAAAGTATGCATTTTTTGGAACAAATTTGTTTATTTCCTTTAACCCACGCTTTTAAAAAAAGCAATGTTATGTAAAAAGCAAATAAGAAGCATTATCGCTACGGGGAAGATGTCGGCCAATTTTACATTCGTTTGACCATAAGCTTATATCACGAGATTGTTAATTTTGGGCACTTTTGACGCACAATGTACTAGAGTTTTGATACAGGTAAACAGCAAAAATTTACCCTAAAAATAGCACCCAATAAAAAGTATGCATGAATTGAACAAAATGCATTATTTTAGGGTTCTCTGTAATTTTCAGCTCAACAGGTAAGGGACCTTTTCAAACTAGTAAAGCACATTTGCAGCGTCAGGTGGCTGGTCATTCTCAACTTTGTCATTTCCTAAAGCATGCAGTACATCGCACCTGTCAAAAATTTTCCATCGAAAAATTCATAATGTGAACAAAGTTGAACAAAACAAAGGCTGAACAAAACAAAGTAAAATTTTGTTTAAAAGCATTATATTTTACTATGCACTTTCCAAACTGCTTATAACGTAAACTGGTCTCCCTTCGATTTCGGGTGATATCTTTGGCGTCACTTACATAGCATATCGCTGGAAAATCAGCGGTGTCAGCTACGAATCCCATCGCCACGAAATCGAATCACATCGAAAAGCTGAATTCGTGTTCTAATCGTCTCAAATTCAGAACTTTTACGCTGTCGAGAGAGATTTTATTTCCAAGGCTTCTTTCAAATCGTTTTTTGAAACACATTTCAAGTAGGATTTCACGATGAAGACTAGAGTTGTCCCCACGTGTTCGTTATACAGCCGGCAATTGTAGAGCTGTCAAGGCGGTTATTTCTGGCAATTGACTGCTTTTCCATCGCTAGTACGTAACCTTTGTTTTGTTTACCCCTTAACGTCTTGTAAAGCTTACTAGCCATTCTTCATGACCTTTTGTTACTGGACAGAAACGACAGCATCATTTGCTGCCGTTTCATCGTGGAAGCTGAACAACTAAACGACACCACATTTGCACGTGCAGAGAACTGACAAATGTCATGAGATTTAGCAGAAAGCCCGCGAAAAATCACTCTTGCTTCGAAATTCGAAAGGTAACAGTCACTGTTAGCTAACTAAAGCACTCGTAGATCTATAAAAACTAAAAAAAAAATTGAAAAAAGTGGTGTAGTAGTCAATCAGCTAAAGGATATCCGTTGCTAAATGAAAAACGATCTTTAATGGTCGCTGCAGTTAATGTCACGGTTGGCCTTAGAAAATTAAGAAATCTGCATTTCAAATCAGATAATAACTGTCCTACATGGATAATTGTCATAAAAACCTTGACATAATTTTATTTATTTACATTTAGTCATTATCTAGAGACCAAAAGCCATCTCGTCGGTTCTTTCTTTCTAGTAAAGACATAAGAAATTAAATTTTCAACAGCAGTCGAAACAAACTAATGTTGTTTCTTGTTTAGCCATGATGACTTCTTTTTGGACTGTTTCCGTTCATGAAGTAAATAACCTGCACTGGAAATGATATTTTCTGCCCCATTATATCAAGCTAGGGAGTTAAAGTTTCAATCTATATTCAGCTATTTTGTCGATATCAACCGAAACAGTTGTGGCACGGCACTCAGTTGATGGCCTTGCCTTCGTCTACTGATCCTAATACACTTTCTCCTTCACCTCATCTAATCCTGAATGGAGCATGTGCATTCAAGCCTGCAATCGTTTAACTAGAACATGCCATCTGCAATGCTTTCATTAGCTCAACCATAAGCCGTTGGAGGATTTCATACTGTGGTAACGGCTGTATTTGAACGTAAAGTCGCGGTAGATGGTCTGTGTAACAAAGTATTACCCTGCCCGTGGCATCGGATCATTCTTTTGAAAGCTGCATTCATTTTGCCATTAAGACCGATGTACAGCCAGGGGTTTATGGCACTGTTAGCTTGACCAAGCCAATGGATAGAGTAGATAGCAATGGGGTGCCAAGTCATTCCAGCTGTCACTGCAAAGTTCATTTGAAGCACTTGCATGGGAAACCAGCACACCGCAAAAACCACCACAACAATAATGAGCGTTCGAACAACTTTTTTCCTTGGAATCTGCTCATCTGGCTGGAGTCTGGAAGATTCAAGTTGGCCAGGAATTTCGTGAAACCATATCTTTCGCGCAATTATGATGTACAGGGCAGAGATGATGGCAAGAGGCATGATGTAGTTGATGAGCAGTAGGTAAGTCCAAAAGGGCACCCGCGGGATATGTTCGTCTGTATAAAAGCATTTTCCAAGGCTATCCTCGGCCATGTAAGAAAATGGTGTGACGGCCATTAAGGTCCAGGATGCGATCCAAATGACTGGTAAAATAATTTTGGCTCTTCGGAACCAGATCATTCGCCTCAAAGGGTGTATAACAGCAAAATATCGATCGAATGCCATTACGACAAGGCTGAAGATCGAGGCTGTCATTGACACATTCACAAGATACATTACAGATCGGCAGAATAGATTCCCGACCGCACCAGTGAATTCAGAGACGTAGAAGTGCACAATGGAGAAGGGCATCTGAAATACTGCAATCAATAAATCGGCAATCGCCATATTGACAAACAAGAAACTAGTCAAAGTTCTTGTCTCACGTTTCCTCCAGACGATGTAAATCAGCAAAATGTTTCCTTGCAAAGCAACGATCATAGTAACAGCATATGCCAAGGTGAAACCCAATTCCATATTTGAATGCAAGCTATGTATATAAATCAAAGTGCTCTGTGAGCAAACTTGTGAATTGACAGATGACTTACATAATTTTTTGGATTATGTTTAAGGTTATCTGGCATAGGGAATTTTGTGGTTGATTGTCATATTTAGAGTACGAGCAGTAGTTCAGTGTTCGCTAATGTAGCAAAGAAACAAAGTAACGTTGGGATAAGAAGGCATTACAATTGAAATGATCATGCTTTTACATTTGACAAGGGAGAATGATGTCATGTGTTTTAAACATTTATTTTTTTTTAGAGGGAACGACAACGAATCCTGCGATCTGATTGGTTCTTTACCCGGTCAGTATTTTCCTATCTCTGCCCACGGGCCACGGTAACGCTTTCGTGAGTCGCCAAGTACATCCCAACTTTCGTTGCCATTTTTCATAAATATATCTCGTTTTTCCGGCTGGGCAGTATTTTTAAGCAAACACTTCGGTCACTACCTCAAACCAATAAATAACTTATGAATCCTCTCTTTTCTCTGTCTCAAACCACTTTGGTCGACAGAAGAATATTGGTTTCAGAATGAATTTGTAGAAGAAATAGTGTCAATTACGTTGGTTGACAAGCGGCCTAAAAACCGTCTGCAGTTAACTTTAATCGTTCACAAAAAGTACATAGAAAGTTGAAACGTGAAGTATTTGGTTACAGTTAAACTGAACGATGTAACTTTTACTCATTTGATATCTGACTTTTCTCAAACAATTTGTTCGTAGTAAAAGAGCGAGCGAAGTTTTAATTTAAGTTCTACAACAAATTTACACTCTCGGTGAGTCTTTCCAAGTCCATTCAATTTGGACATTTGTACCGTAAATTGCACAATAGAAACTGAAGGAGTTCAATGAGAAAAGGCCGCATTAAATCCCCGTTTGTTTCGTTGGAGTGTGCCATTCGAATATAGTTTTCGTGGAGGAAAGACCAGATTTACACACGCCATTACAGCAAACAAACGAACAAACTCTCACAACTTCAAAATAGAAAAATTGAATTTACTCACATTTATTTTCCTCGCCGTTTACTAAATGAACAGAGGTAAATCTCTGTTCATGAATGAATCGTCGATAAGAGTGAATAATACTTTCCGTCAGATCATTAACTGTTTTTGAAGAAAACATTTTCGTGACAGTCCTAGCTAAACTAGTTCCGTTGTTTTTCAAATGTTCTTGCGCTTTTTTTTTTTCTTATGCGCTCCCTAATTGACAGGTGTCAGATTGTGACAGATACTTGTAAAAATAATGTTCAAAGTTTATTTGGAAGCCTTTTAAATCACCTTTATCGTTACGGAAATGAAAATGTTTCGGTGAGGCATCTCTCTTTAATTTGCATCACCTTTATTTTAACTACCATTTACTCGCTCAAAAATTGTTCAGTTTATGAAAGATCTTGCCATATTTACAGCCCCAAATCATTCGTGTTCTTTCGGAAAGAATTTCGTCAAGTTTAAAAAAATATGCTATTTATCAGCTAAGGGTCGGTCCGTATGGTGAAAAACTGTGACCTCGGTCTTGAAATGTTTTTCACCATACGGACCTCCCAGCCGGCAAATAACACACATATATCATTTGTGTTTCTGGTTCAAAAGAGAAGGTTGGAAGTAAATGTGGGTGAAAAGTGAAATTTACTGTCTATCATCGTAAATATTGGAAAATCAAGGCAATACTGTCTTAATGAAAACATTAATGATTCCCTATTTATCAAATGAGACAAACGGGAACGAGTTTTGAGTGACGTAACTAAGCCAAGACTGCCACCGTCATTTTGGATTTCCACCTGGATAGGTTTTGGTCACGTGCTAGGCAAAGTATCATCAAGAACAAGATAGAATTTCATTTCAGGCCTATTTATCCATTTTGTGGTGTATAAGTTTTGCATTTTGGTACGTAATATCTATTTAGAATCTTGAAAAAAAAAAAGAAAAAGAAAGATAATTGTTCTTTAAAAATTCATTGGAAATCGGTGGCCAAAATTTTTGTTTAGGTATTATTTGATTTTCGAGTTAACCTGTAATTTCGTCAGTCGCCGGCACCTTTTGTTGCTTCACACAGGAAAAACACACGATACGAAATATAATGATCAATTTTGTCCCCAATCTCACGCCATAACAGAAAAAGCTTTTGAACACCTGTAAAACTCCGAGCGCTTCGGAGTAAGTGATATTTTTAGTGAATCTTCGGATTGTTTTCAAGTTCAAGGATTGTAAATTACAATTTTATGGAAAACGAAAGTTGTTCTCTTATTTCAGTGTGAATCCTCGCACGCCTGCCAGTCGGTAGCACCGCTTGTTGAAACTAAAACGAAAAAAAATAATTCTTTTAAGATTATCATTGGCTTCTTTTTCACCTCACCACTATTCTTAGCAGTAAAGGTCGTCATTTCTTTTGTTTATTACTCGCCAAAAACTATCAAATGCACTCAAAAGCCTAAAATTGAAAAAAAAGTTTACAGGAATCGACCAAGCGAGCGAGCAAGTGCCATTCTCCACATCACATCTACAACTCGCTCTTGCGCATGCGCGCAATTCACGAGTTAAAAAAATGACAAATTTAAACTCTTATTTAACCTCGAGATGCTTCTTTCTCTTCACTTTCGTACAACTATTACGGTTTGTATATCTATTTTCAGAGTACACAACTTCCTGGCTTATATCAAAAGCACTTGTTCAAATAAAGTTGTCATGGAAACGTCAAATTTGTTAGTATTCATTATCAATTAAAGATGATAAATAATATTTTATTTTATTTATAAGCAGGCTGTTAGGCTTGATCAGAGAGTTGCAATGTTTGGTGGTGAATGAAATAATTGCATAGAAAAAGCTCTGTAGGTCTTAAATCTATTTCTAAAAATTTGCCATTACGTTTATAATAGGAAAGACGAACTTATATCAGTATCCTCATGATATCAAAACTCTTCAATGGTGTGATCATGAGTTATCAGTTTGAATTAAAAACAAAAAAAACATTATTTTATATCATTTTTTTTCGCTTCAGCAGACCAAATCTAGTAGGGACGCTTAGAATACGTTCCTAGATCCAGAAAATAGTGAGAAAACCAACATCATATTCAAACATTACGTTCTTTTTCGAAATTTCAAAAATATTTAGAGAATGTTTTGTCTCGGCTCTGGAAAAAATACAAGTGTTCGTCAAATTTTACCCACAGTAGAACGTGAAAGTGAAAGTGAAGGTCTGTATCAGCTATACTTTCATATAAATATAGTTTTCCCATTCTGTCAGGCTTTTCGCAGTAAAACCTTTAAACTGAGTTAGCAGATATATTTGTGACAAAGTCACCTGTAGCAAATCTTTACGGTGGCTAATTTACATTATCAAATCGGTTGATAAAACCGAATGACCTTATATTTAAGGAAAGAGAACTAAGAACCTTGAAAAACGCAGAAAAACCATTTTACTAAGTACAGAGAGGAGGCAGGTGACCAAGAACTGCGCGATTGCTGCGCTCTATTTTCAAACGAATTTTATTGACAAGTTCTTAGACGACAAGATCCTCAAATTTTTACGTAATTGATCTTCGGCGTTTCAAATGTTACCCGGCCATCGTGCCTGAAATTCAAAATTATCGCTTACTTAAACTTCACCTGAGGAGGTTTCCTCTTTGAAAATATGTTAAGATGAAAAACCAAAATACACAGAACAGAGAAGAGGCAGCTGATCAAGAATGGCTGCAAATAATTGGCTCTATTTTAAAATTTTGTTAATCAATTATTGAACGAAGAGACCCTTAAATGTTTACTAAATAGATCTTCGGTGTTAAAAATGTTACCATTGTGCCTGAAATTCAAAATTATCGCTTACCTATAGTTCACCTGATGTGTGTTTCCTCTTTGAAATTGTTTTAAGATGCAAAACCATACCACACAGTACAGAGAAGAGGCAGCTGTTCAATAATGTCCTCGATTAATGGGCTCTATTTAGAGACAAATTTTCTAAACTAATTCTTGGACGACGAGATCCTTAAATGTTTACTAAATAGATCTTCGGTGTTGAAAATGTTACTATCGTGCCTGAAATTCAATTTTATCGCTTACCTATACTTCACCTTACATGTGTTTTTCGCTTTGAAAAGGTATCAAGATGCATTAGAATTAGTACATCAGCTTTCAATATCTGAAGGCAAAAAATTCCCCAGCCTCAATGATAAACATTAAGATTTGTCTAATTCGCAGTGAGAGTACCAATCATGTCGTAGAATACGGACAATAGATCGGTGTGACTCACGTTTTTTGAGCTAATCAGGAGCGGACGTGAAAAAGTGATCGGAAGAGGCTAAGTCGGAGCGAAAAACAAAGAAGAAGGAAATGATTGAGAAGTTAACGTTGTCGATTATAAACATGAAATTCTCGAGACTCATAACTTTCGTTATTTTTTAATTTTTCTTTTTATATTTGATCACCTTAACAATAACAGTAAAGACAGAAACTCATGGACAGCTAAATTCGAAGCCAAGCATTACAATTACCTTTCGGTTCTTCTGAAGAGCCGCTTGATTTAAAAGTTATTTACATAATTACATAGATCGATAACAAGTACAATATTTACATCGTAATATCCCTATATCACATATGATTAGTTGCCAAAAAAGGAATTTTGAGGTAATCCCTTACGCAAGAAAAATTTTAGAGCACAAAATTTTCTTGCAAAACGAAAGAAACAGTTTAATGTCTCATGATCATTCAGAGATCTCTTATAGTTTAGATATACAGTTAAGCAAACTTTTTGTATATTCGGTAGGCTTAGGATTATCTGTCAGTTACGTTCATTTTATTGTAAATAAAGCTCATTAAATGTGATTATCAGTTAGGTGATTGGAGGGCGAAGAGCCACCTCGTGGAAGCACATTCAAGAAACCATTATTATTATTATTGTATCATCATGTATATAATTTAGATCTACGGTACGGTACACGGGTCATTAGCCTTCTCGTCGTCCGAATTTCGGTAAAACACATCGATTTCCCGGATCAATATCAGTATCTGGGCTAGAGCCATTTTATTTTACGTTAAAACGGATTATATAAAACAGTACCATTAAAAAACACTGATGCCATTAAGGTCAGTAGAAGGGAAATTTTCAAGGTAATTTTCCCTGTTAACTCTCGATTTTGACCAAATGACGACCAAATGTGGACGAATTTCGAATTGGTCGTTAAACACAAACGACATAAGAAACATTTAAGCCTAATATCTGTCATGCTGGACAACTTCTTCTCGCATTATACCTGAAACTGAATATGCCTGGTTTAAAGGAGATATCTCATAAAAGGTGTGTATTATTTGCTTTTTGACTGCTGTTTCGTTAATTATTGTACTGTAAACGCGCTGTCAAGTTTCTAACACGATAATAACCCTCCCGTCAATGGTGTTAAGTTTCTGATAAGCCCTCCGTTCTGCAATAACTCTCGGTACCCTTTTCATATAAACAGAAAAACTTCAAAATAAACATATGTTGCAAAATCATACTGTTATGATAATGGTATGAAAATGGTTATCCATATTGCGGCTCTGCACTTGGGTAGGTCATTTCAAAAAGCACTCATTATCCTCTATTTCAGAACCTCCATCGGTTCCGTTTTAACTACGCTTGCTGTATACGGTATTCATTGAAGTTGGATCTAATTTGGATTGCATTGAAACAAAAGAAATATGATTCCTATTGTGGCTTTCTGTGAGTTTTTCATAAGCACCCTTCTCCACTCTAATTAGCCCCTTCTTTGGCATACCGGCCTCCTTGGAGCGATCACAGCATGAACAATTTGAATCTTTATATATTTTCATATTTTGCGTAATTTCCATGGGTGAATAAGCCGGATCATGTTTATTACAGCTGACGTTTATGTGAACTACAAGGCTTTCACGCTATACTCAATTTTGGCCAATAAATAAAAGTAAACGCAAAATTCCTACATCCGGGGCAGCACTGACGCACAATATTTGGTTTCTTTTACGTTTTAAATGAATGACTTTTTTTAAATGCAGACTAACCCAGCATTCACGAATCTAAAAATAAAAAGCAGTACCCGGTAAAAAGATTGCATTTTCTGGAACAAATTTTGCTTATTTTCTTTACCCCACGCTTTTATAAAATACAATGTTATGTAAAAAGCAAAGAAGAAGCATTGTCGCTACGGGGAAGATGTCGGCCATATTTACACTCGTTCGACTACCGGCTTATATCACGAGATTCTGAATTTTGGGCACTTTTGACGTACAATGTGGTAAAGTTTTGATACAGGTAAACAGCATCCGCGAAATTTACTCTAAAAACAGCGCCCAATAAAAAGTATGTGTGAATTTGAACAAAATATCTTATTTGTTTCATTTTTCGAAAACTCTGAATTCATTTTATAAAGGTAAACCAGAACTTTAAGAATTAAAAATGTACGAACGAACCGTTCTAGATAATATTGCTTTCTAACGAGCAGTTGATGGCAAAGTGGTCCTGGTTAGTCAGCTTTCTGTAACGTTTTAACCGCAGAATCAAAACATCCTTGCTGACTCATATGAAGTTATGAGTTGTTAAGTTAGAATTGCGACTGAGACACTTTTTGACAATATCGTTTTTAAAAGAAAATAAACACGCTAAGTTGAACGCCGTTAGGAAACGACGTTATTCTGTAACAAAACGAAAAATTTTGAAAAAAGCGGTGTAGTAGTCAATCAGCTTAAGGATAAACGTTGTTAAATGAAAAACGATCGTTATGGTCGTTGCATTAAAGGTCACGGTTAACCTTAGAAAGAAGAAATCTGCATTTCAAATCAGGCAATTACTGTCAGACATTGATAATGATAACCTTAATACAATTTTTATATTTGAATTTAGTCATTATCTAGAGAAAAAAAGCCATCTCGTCGGTTCTGTCTTTCTGGTAAAGGAGTCAAAACATTAGTCAAAACAAATTAATGTTGCTTCTTATTTAACAGTGATGACTTCTTTTTTGACTATTTCTGTTCATGAAGTAAATTACTTACACTGGAAATGATATTTTCTGCCCCATTATATCAAGCTAGGGAGTTAAAGTTTCAATCTATATTGAGGCGCAGCGCTCAATTGATGGCCTTGCCTTCGTCTACTGATCCTAATACACTTTCTCCTTCGCCTCATCTAATCCTGGATGGAGCATGTGCATTCAAGCCTGCAATCGTTTAACTAGAAAATGTCATCTGCAATGCTTTCATCAGCTCAATCATAAGCTGCTGGAGGATTTCATACTGTGGTAACGGCTGTATTTGAACGTAAAGTCGCGGTAGATGGTCTGTGTGACAAATTGTTACCCTGCCCGTGGCATCGGATCATTCTTTTGAAAGCTGCATTCATTTTCCCATTAAGACCGATGTACAGCCAGGGGTTTATGGCACTGTTAGCTTGACCAAGCCAATAGATAGAGTAGATAGCAATGGGGTGCCAAGTCATTCCAGCTGTCACTGCAATGTTCATTTGAAGAATTTGCATGGGAAACCAGCAGACCGCAAAAACCACCACGACAATAATGAGCGTTCGAACAACTTTTTTCCTTGGAATCTGTTCATCTGGCTGGAGTCTGGAAGATTCAAGTTGACCAGGAATTTCGTGGAACCATATCTTTCGCGCAATTACGATGGACAGGACAGAGATGATGGCAAGAGGCATGATGTAGTTGATGAGCAGTAGGTAAGTCCAAAAAAGCACCCGCGGGATATGTTCCTCTGTATAAAAGCATTTTCCAAGGCTATCCTCGGCCATGTAAGAAAATGGCGTGACGACCATTAAGGTCCAGGATGCGATCCAAATGACTGGTAGAATAATTTTGGCTCTTCGGAACCAAATCATTCGCTTCAAAGGGTGTATAACAGCAAAATATCGATCGAATGCCATCACGACAAGGCTGAAGATCGAGGCTGTCATGGACACATTCACAAGATACATTACAGATCGGCAGAATAGATTCCCGACCGCACCAGTGAATTCAGAGACGTAGAAGTGCGCCATGGAGAAGGGCATCTGAAATACTGCAATCAGTAAATCGGCAATCGCCATATTGACAAACAAGAAACTAGTCAAAGTTCTTGTCTCACGTTTCCTCCAGACGATGTAAATCAGCAAAATGTTTCCTTGCAAAGCAACGATCATTGTAACGACATATACCAAGGTGAAACCCAATTCCATATTTGAATCCAAGCTCTGTGTATAAAAAAATGACAAATTTAGACTCTTATTTAACCTCGAGATGCTTCTTTCTCACTTTCGTACAACTATCACGGTTTGTGTATCTATTCTCAAGGGACAGAACAGAAAATTTTTCTTTTTATGGTGTCATTAGCAATTCCATTTAATTTAGTTTCAGTTAATGTTTGCTTTTTTCTAATTGTGATAATCTAAGAATCTCTGAAACAACCTGTCGACGATTACATCGTTGTGGTGCAGGAAATTGGTTTAATGGAAATTTAATACAAATTTCTTGACTAGCAATTTCCTTTCTTCGTTATCACTAAATAGAAGAGAATATTCAAGTTGTAAACCATTACATTTATTGCTTTGTCGTCCCTGTATAATCAAAGTAGATAAATCCTTTTTCCTTACCTGCAGGTAAACATAAAAATTTTGTTCCACTTTTCGCTCAGGGCACGAATTTCATGCTGATACCCTTGGAAGAAAACAATTTGTCTCGGCTCTGGAAAAAATACAAGTGTTCGTCAAATTTTACCCAGATGAGAAAGCGAGAGAGAAATTGAAAGTAAAAGCGAAAGTGAAAGTGTAAGTCTGTATCAGTTCCACTTTCATATAAATAATATTGAAGCTCTTTTCTGACATGCCAGGCCTTGTTATTCTTCTGCGATAAACATCTTAATATACATATATACTCTTTTTTAATACACTTTTAACCAGTAAAACGTGCAAAATGAACCCTGGAGGGTTTCCTTTTTTCACTTACCGAAAATAATATTCTAGTTATACCAGCCATTTATGGAATATTTTTTATAAGCGCGTAAAAATTGCAAGCGTACTTAAATCTACTTAGGCAATTTATGTTGGCTAGAGTTCGCTTTTCTCCTATTGCGGGTGGTTGCATAGACTTGGAAAGTTTAAAGTGTGCGGTTAGGAATAATTTTGCCGCCTTTGAGTTTTTGTTTGTGTGCTTGTTTTTTCTTCAAATGCATATTGGCATGTGTTTGAATTACAATTACAGTGTTCGTATTGGTCGCCTGGAAGAATCATACTGTATGAGATACATACAAGTGAACACGCTGACCTAAAAAATAAAACAAACTTTCATAGTTAAGCGAGTACTTTGTGGTATTGTTGCCACGCGCGGAATGAATTTCTCTATACTGGAAAAATTTTCACGAGCCTCGGGTACAGCGTAATCTTCTGATACAAGAAACGCAAAGTTCGTGAGAATCAAATAATAATTTTGATTTTCAGAAAGTGGTCTAATGGGTCATTATTTATTAGATGTCGAGCTAAAGTCTTTGTTCACCTTTTTGCGAATGTAAAATATCTTTTCATAATGCCTAAACGATAACCAGCGGCCTGAAATATGTGGTGGATATAGAAAATAATACTTAGGCGCGCGTTTAACTTGATACCAAACCAGTGAGATTTCTAGCTGAACACGAGAAGAGTAATTTCATATCTACATGGGAAGCATATATTATTTTCTTAATCATATAAACACAATAGCCCCCAGTTAACTGATAAGCAAAGTTGACTTTATCAATGGCTGAAAATCTAAGGATTGACAATCCCCAAATAAAAATCGTAAAGTGCGTTGGCGCACTCAAGATGAAAACGTGCTTTGAATCACTACAAAAACGAACAATGGGCCTAATTTTCAATATATAAAATTCTCAGTGTTTGACTTGGTCCTTACAGACAGAAGAAATCTTTAAACTGCCAAAAGCGGACTGTAGCAAATCTTCCAGTTGTCGATTTTCGTTCTCAGCGGCGAGATATGCCATTATCAAAGCTACTGAATACGTAATTTTCGGTTTTCTTTTCGCATTTATTTTGGTTTCCTTCCCCTCCTAGGAAAGTTTGAACGTCACTGTCTGTAAGCGATACGGATTTTTCAGTGTTTCAGTGGCCATAATCCAAAAATATTTCGACAAACAACCTTGGATTGAGAATGGTGAAGGCGACTTTGTTATCAACACTCATTCATTAACTTGCCCGAGCTGTGCGAGTGACGTGGAAATCCTAGTATAACACCGTATTTTATGTGATAAAGTGTATTTATCTGCTCACCATTTGATAAGACGTGTTATGGCGGTGAACTAGAAGAAAATTCTATAGAATCTGTACCAAAAGTAACAACGCTCAAGTCTTATGATTGACTGCTCTGAACGCAGCTTTGAGCTCTCTTTTGTCCGATATCTATGATTATAATTTTCCTCCTTGTTTGCCATTGATTTCAGACAAACTACCTTTTTATCCGGTTATTTTGACGGAATTTACTTTTTTGCGCTGCCTCACCGATCTCAGATCTCGGTAATATTTAACATAATCCTCGATGGGAAATAGTCGTTTCTCGAGAAATAAACAACATTTGCAGAAACTTTTCCAGGGATTTCCGCAATTGCGAGAAAGTTATCATTTGCTTGCATCAGTTCCAAGCAAAAAATGTTGCAAGTGACGTAAGTTGAATTATTAAGTTCGCCAAAACCATTCAGTTACCCATCGTTAGGATTTTAATCATTGATGTCCTGATCACGATCAAGAACGGGCCATCTGATCTTCAAACTGCAAACACCGCTGAACACCAAAACAATTTATAGAAGCAATCTTTCTATCGTGGTCAGTTTTCTGTTCGTTGCTTAAATTTTTTTTTCTAAACGAGCTTCCAAGGTGTTAGATGCATAACTTATTGCCTTAGGAACCAGCTCAGATCTGAGTGAGAATGCTGGTCACCAGCTTATAAAGGTGACACTTACTAAGCTGTCAATCTTCATGTATCGTCATCAATTCTCACTTAGTTAGCGAATCACGTTAACTTAGGAGAAACAGTTCCTGCATGCTAAGTATGTACCTACGAGATGTTGACGCTTTACAAAATCATTTTCTACCTTAAATTATTTACTCTTACGGTCAAGGTCAGGCAAAACAAAAACAAGATTGACAATATAAAAAGTATAATAACTTACTGACAGAATCAGAATCATACTTTAAAAAGATATCTTAAGGGAAATAGCACTCGAAGACTGTTACATAACAACATAAAATTCGGAGAAGAAAGAGCGTACCCAAGTTACTGCCTTTAAAGGAGCTAAGTGCTTTTCGTACAAGTTACCTGATTATAAATTTAGGGCGGAGGATGAAAAGTATCACTTGTTTACATCTGAGGTCACCTCTAATAAGAACCGGTCGAGCGCGCTAAATAAAAATTTGATAACTATTTTCTTAATCGGGAATTCGACATGGAATTAACTTAACAAAACAAGAATATGAAAGAGGCTAAAAATATGAGAAGGGTTATTTCCAAGAAATTACTGTACGGAATCAATTTTTATTAGGTAAAGTCATTTTCTTCGTAATTGAACATCTTTTCGCAATATATTGAAAATGTTCCAATATTTAGCCGCAAATCGTAGTTTACATAGAAACATCTTTCTCAATGTCAAGTTCACGATCGCAATAAGTAAGATGAGACTGCCAAAAGGATAAGACCACCAAAAGGAATAGAAAATGATCAACTTCCTTATTATAAGTTGTTTTTACTGAATAGTTTATGGTAATATATTATTTCCATTCATTTTCCGAACACTTAAATGAGTTAAAAAAATGTACAGAAAATTGTTGCTGAATGCCAATTTTGTATTTAAAATAAAGGCAGCTGTTTCCTACACAAACAGTAGTAACCACAACTGATGAAAATATCGGAAGATGATCTCATAAACAACTCCATTTTCAATTTGTGAACTCAAATACCGAGAAGACTCCAGGTTATATATTTCAATGCTACATTTCCGTCCGTACTATTTGTATATTCATCCACGAGTCATCTTCATGTCACTCCCCTCGTTTTTAACCTCAACAAGTTTAAAAAATTGGAAATTACTTCTATTCATTCCATGTGAAATTTCTGCTGTATGAACATGAGATCTATTAAAAAGGTCCGGATTTGTCAGTCGTATCGAAGAACAAAATATGTTCCCGAAGACCGAAGGAAAAAACATGCAATCAGCAAATAAAACAGTTAGTAGTCCTCTCAGCAGTTTTAACAGAGGTGCTAAGCCAATTGACTGCTGGGAGGTGTGACAAAATTATCTCCACCTTTCTATCTTCTCTTCGGAAAATTAAGGAAGAGAGATTTGAAAATCAATTGTCGAGTCCCTTCGTTCCAAAGATTTTCTTCCACCATTTCCTTTTCTTGAAGGAATCTTTTATCATTGATTATCACTGCTTTTAGCAAATACACAGATCATTAACTTTAATTGCTAGGTACAAACAGAGGTTCTTTGCTGTGCAACCATCGGTTCCGTTCAACCTCAAAATAGCGATTTCCTGAGGAAGTTTGGCATGAAAAATATGATTCATTATGAGGAAGTTCATAAACAATAATTCCGATTTACGCGGAATTTTCTACAAAGCAAAAAAGATCCAAATCTAGTGTGGATCCATAATAATTGAGTAATTTCCTGATATAACATTACTGATTATCATTCCACGGAAGTTAATGTGATAAATTCTCAGCTCAAGGAAGGACGTGAGCAGAAGTGATTTTGATGTATGCCTGTAGAGATGCCTCTAAAGGGGAAGTCCTTGTCAGGAAAAATGGCAATTACATGAGTCATTCGTGAAAGAACGTAATGTTTGTTTAATTGTAAGAATTCACTCACGCCCTCAAGAGCAGCGCTCTAGATCCTTCGCTGCGAATACAAAAAATGAACTTTCACCGTGATTCGGTTTGATCTTAATGCCATTCTCTGTTTAACCAAAACTTGTCATGGAGTACTTACCGTTGATGAGTTTTAGTTTGTGATAAACAATGTAAAGATTCTGTCGGTTAAATAACTGATCATGAACGCTTAAAAAAGTTTATCATCTCCGCTAATCCGTGTCTTGAGAATTGGCGAATGTTGTGCTCATGAACCAGGTAACTCACCGGGTTTTGAGGTCAGCAAACGATTTTGGAAGATTACCGCTGTTGTGTCTGTCATCAGATTCGAATTAAACCTCAAATTTTGAGGCCATATGGCCACAAGATCTCCTTGAAATACATTGCCTGGGGCAAAACGGAAGGGATGAAATTACCGTTGAACAGTTCTATCATCAACGGCCATCCCGAGGAGAAAAACATAGGTCTTTTTCCGGAGTGGCCGAACGTGAATTTACAGCTGCCTTTTCCTTGTACAATTTTGAGCTGATCAAATATATTTTTTATCATAAGGATCCATGTTATGAGTCCCCTTCAGAAAGTTTTCAAATCAGATTTTTGTGGTTTTTTACTTTTAAATAATTTCTTCGCCACTGAGATAACATTTTTCCATATTTATCATTGGAACCTAAGTCACCGTCTATTTAAGACTTTGAAGCCCATCCTTTTCCAGTTGGGTATCCTTCTACACGTTTGCTCTTCGTTTGTGAGGTCCACACAGGTATGTTTTCATCAAGGATGGAGGAAATAGAAGGAAAAATGACACTGATCACTTTAGCAAACGGCCGTGATACGACAGACGACTTTGGGTCATGTTGATAACATGTATTCTTTCGTCCATATGTAAACACCCTACGTAGTATGATTACGTCATACCTTGAGGAAAAATGATGGTAACCAAAGGTATTTTTGTTCTAATAAAGGAACCTAAATCAATAGTACCGCCATTGTACCAACAATCAATTTTCCTCTCCTTTGATTAGCCGTTGTGATTAATGTGGTTTTGGTTTCACAAGACTCAATCTAGAGGACCTCAATGGGGATCGATAACTTTGACGGCTGACGGTTAATTTTTAAGGCTTTTGACGATTGATGGCAAACTATCAGCACCTTTAACGGTTGACATTTGAAAATATTTTTCTACGTATTAAAACAAATATTAAGTTTTTTGTTTTTTTAATTATTAAAATGAATGTTACGTCAGTATCTTGCGCATTTTAGGATTGAATCACATTCGATTGTTACGTCAGTATCTTGTGCACTTTTAAGATTCTCCGGATTTCATTGGAATCTTGCGTTAGCCCTTCCACGCCTTTAGGATTCCCTTTCATCGGATTGCTACGTTAACATCTCGAGCACTTTCCGATTCCCTTCCTTCTGCTTGCTACATTAGTATCTCGTATACTTTAAGGATTTTCTTTCATTGGATTATTACGTCATTATATCGTGCACATTAACGATTCTCAGTCACTGGATTGTTACTTAAGTATATCGTGCACTTTTAGGATTATCTTTCCTTCGATTTTTACGTCAATTGTCATGGGTATTCAGGATTCAGTTCCACTCAATTTTTACGTTTGTATCTTGCGCACATTTAAGATCCTCTTTCATCGGAAAGTTAGTTCGTATCTTGTGAACTGTAAGGATTCTCAGCTTTCATTGAATTAATACCTGCCTCGCGCAACATTAGGTTCTCCTTCATCTGATTGTTACGTTAACACGCTAGTACCTCGCACACTTAAAGGATTCTCAGCTTTTAGTGGATTGTTACGTTGTACCTCCCTCGCGCCATGCCATGCATATTCAGGATTCAGTTCCATTCAATTTTTACGTTTGTATCTTGCGCACATTTAAGAGCCTCTTTCATCGGAAAGTTAGTTCGTATCTTGTGAACTTTAAGGATTCTCGGCTTTCATTGAATTACTACATGCCTCGTGCAACATTAGGTTCTCTTTCATCCGATTGTTGCGTTAACGTGTTAGTACCTCGCACACTTTTAGGATTCTTGGCTTTCATTGGATTGTTACGTTAGTATCTCGCGCACTTTTAGGATTTTCTTCTATCTGAATGTTACGTTCGTTTCTCACGCGCATTTATGATTCTTTTTCATTCGTTTCATTAATGAAGTCAGCTATCTTTAATTTTAAGGTATTAAGCTAAATATCAAAATATTTTCAAATTACCAGTTTTCTAGACAAAAATCAATGAAAATGACGACGAACTGAGCAGTTTTTGAAGTCTGGAGACTAGTTACCATTGTAAACATTCTTCCAGATCCAAAATTTTTGTGAATAGTTTAGCAAGCGGCTAAAATATGGAGATTTTTTAAACTATTTAAAGGCCCAGTCAAAGGCACGTATCATTTCAACACATCGTGCAACATTGTTGGATCGTGCTGTGAGATGTTGTGAAGGACCTGACCGAACGCGTACAACATCTTGCAACATTAAAAAATGTTGCCACAAAAATTTTCAAACTTGATCCAACACCATCCAACATCTTGCAATATGTTGCTACTGAGTGGCCAAACGTGTGCATCACGTTGCGCGCAACAATGTTGCAAGATGTTGCATTCGTTCAGCTGTGCCTTAAAGGTTGATACTGATTTGCATCTTTGACGACTTACGGCAGAAATCTTTACTTTTTGACGACCGACGTTTTTACTCAATTGCGACCATTATAGATAAGAACCCTGAGCAACCACGGCGGTGAAGGCAACCAAGACGTGGCAAAACAAGAGATCTAATGGACAGGCCCCGGTTGTTCGAGGATTGGATAACGCTATCCACTGGATAAATCTCTATCCGGAGGATAACGCCATACGTTATGCTATTACTTATCCGCTGGATAGCGATTTATCCGTTGGATAGTGTTATCCGCCCTTTATACAACTGGGCCCAGAACAATAGCTCAGTGCGTGCGTTTAAATTCATCTGCATAACTGTAACGTGAAATTTTGTGGTATGAGAGGGGAATTCTCAGCGACAAATTATCTAAGTTTTAATTTGGAACTCAACGCTGCTCAAATATGTTATGCTGAAGTTGAAGTGTGGCGTCCTAACACATTCAGCTATTCGGGAAATTAATTTTTTGATCGACGACATCTTAAGCGGTTGCCGTCCTGACTCTTAAACATCCCGATCCCAAAACTCTCTTATCACGCACGGATTACCTCCAGAAATTACACCTGTGTTACACAAAGACTCAAAAGTTCTTGAAGAAAATCCCAATTTTTCAAACTGAGAACATATCAAGATGCACTAATCGAAACGAAACGAAACCAAGCTGTGTAACGCAATTGAGGGCACAGAGTTTGCAAGGGTCAATATCAGGGTCAGAGAATCAATATGGTATGCGATGACAACCTTTTCTTAACAATAGAACAAGATTCTGAGAACTGATTCAAAAATTTGCATTTCACAAATGAGGTTTTCAGGTAGAAAGTTTCATAAAGTTGTGTACTTGAGGCTATAGGTTTACCTTTCTTATAAGGTGCGTGATTTCCACATTTTCGACAAGCATAGGCACGATTAGTTCATATTTTCTTTAATGAAGACCTGAGACACAGAGAGATTGAAGCATAGTCGCATAGACGCGCGTTCGATTTAGAAACAATAGTTTAAATTTACAGCTCGTACATTGTAATTAGAAGGTGAATTGCTTCATCGATAAAATTCATACTTCACTTACTCGTTGGTTGAAAGTGTTCTTAAGAGGGAAACTTGCTAGACTAGCAAGGCATGCAAACAGAAACACATGAAAATGTTTCCTTACCGTACAGCTGACTATCAATTGAAGCTTTGTTGCATAACTTCCAGACTGTCCTTTTGCTGTAGTTCCGTCAAATTCCAATGATAATTCACGAATCACTTTGTGAATACAACAACGAGTTTATATTAGTGATGTTTTACTGGCAGGATGGGTGTTAAACACGGCACGAGATATGTAGAACTGCACTGACGTATCGTCTGTGGAGGGGAATCAACATTTGAAATGAATAATGCCGTTCACCTCTTCGGTAAATAGGTGTTGTTCACACTTCAGCGGAAATATCTACAATTATCACCTGCTTGGCGTTAGTAGTAAATAACTTAGTAAGCTAACTGTATCATGTTAGTAAACAGAGTCAAATTGTCTATGCCCATTGCTGTTCAAAACCGCACGCTGAGGTATGAAGTAAGTGAAATATGAAATATCATACTACCTCATTAGCAATTTTTATGACATGATTAACGACAGGAAGCCGCCAAAATAACTGGTCACGAATCACTACCTGTCGTCGCTAGAGCATTCCCTGATGTATTTTTGAGGACAAAGTACAGAACAAGCTGTTTTAGTATAGAAAATTCTAATAAAAGAGCAGACGACGAACAAAAGACGGCAGCAAAGAAGGCTTCACGCATAAATTTTAGAACTAGCAGTTTCTGATAGAAAGTGCAGTGCTGCGAGGTAAACTAAATGTACTTTGAGCCTGTGGGGTATGGCATATTAATGAAGGAAAGAAACCAAGGGGTGGTTTATTCATTATGTAATGCTTTTCAAAAATAACCGAATAACGAAAAATATATAAAAGTACAAAAATAAGGCGTAAACATATAACATGCGAAATGTATGGATTTTTCACCCACTAATTGTTGGTTTCTCTTACCTCCACAGATACTCACTGGTTTCCTCGCTACGCTCGCTCGCAACAAAAACTTCATTTGTCACAGCGTTTGCATTTTAAACAGTATTTCACGTGTCACGAGTTTTGAAAAGGGAAAACCTAAAATGTCACCAAACCTTGCCGTTTTGCAAAATTCTCTCGTCATATTTAAACCTTGTACTTAGTCACGCGTCGCGTATAAATACATCGCTAACCTCACAAAATGCATACACTGGCCAAGTGCATCAAGCAAACCAAATATTGATTTTTGTCCGATTACACTTGTATTAGTTAATTTCCCATCCTAAACTTTAAAATTCTCCCCACGAACCTATCTACAAAACGCTTGCAATTTGGTTTGAAAAATTCTATTTCCACATGAAGGTCAAATACTGAACTCTCTGAGTATCAGCCAACATATTGGAGTCAAGATTTTTACTGTCATGAAAAAAAATAATCTTTTCTCTTGTTTTCCAGCGCATCGTTGCGTGATAATGTCCGGCTGCTTGAAAAGTTATCAAAAATCCTCATAATTATTTTTTGTTATGTTACTCATGTCGAACCACTTATGGAATGAAAGTAATGTTTTATAACTCTATTGATAACAAGCGATGTGTGTTTTAATTTCAATTTAAGTTGCTTTTCTTTTTGGAAACCTCTGTGATATTAGCATGTTTTTTAATTAATTTATTTTTAACTCGAAAGTGTTGGTTCAACTTCCAAAGCCTTTGATTGAAAAACCCTACGATCTGGGAATACCGCAAATCTCACAGCATGCCTCTAGAATGTCTACAAAACTATGTTCCAGTTACAATGCAGAAGTGAAACTGCCTTAATAGGTTTTCAACAATTTTGACGCGAGGAAAGAAGGCTCTCTTGCAAAGTCGCTATTTGAGTGTCTGTTACAGTTCCGTATTTCGATGCTTACTTTTTGGCTTTTTTTCTTCTCTTAATCGCCTGAACAAACCATCGTGATACGTGAATGAACAAAAAATAAAGTTATGTGTTATCCAATAGGAACAAAACAATAGGTAGAAAAAGATAAAAAACGACACCCACAAAAACTGCTAAAGAACGACTTTCTATCGATCTACTGTTGATTTTGAATAAATTATTCAAGAGGAGTTTCTTTGCTGGGGAGCTTCTGTGTTACACCTTTATTTCTAAAAATATATTTTTTGTGATTTTCCTCTGATCATAGTTTCTTTCCAATTCAATACCAAAATAATTATACTGCACTCATTCACACTGTTCTTCATCATGGTTATTCGCATACCACAATTTTTCTTTTGTTTTTGTTTTTTTTTTAGATTTTATCTATTTCTTTACATTTATCATCTCTCCTTCCCAAAATTTTCTTTTTTGCTTTAAATGGGTGCATTTGTCTTAAAAATATTAACTACATCGACATCTTTTTTTTCTGTTACTTTAATAGTTAAATACTTTGACTGAACACCATATTATATCGATTGAAAAGGTGTTCTTACTATATCAATAGTTTCTATTTTTCTCCTCCTTACCTCAAATTAATTAGTTTAAGATCTATGTCGAGTGAGAGTCTTACGTACTCAGCCCGCACTGTTCTACCCGACGCAATCTCTGATGTATCATCTAGTTAAATGTGATATCAGTCCCTCAGTTGAGATAGTGACAGGGACCTGCAAACCACAACGACAACAGCAACGAGAAAGTGGCAAAGCGAAAGATCTACTGGGCAGAACAATGGTTCAGCACGTGCGTTTTAAAACTTCAACTTTTCAAAATAAGAATGTGAAATCACCTAAATTTGCGTGGTCTGAGAACGGAGGCTATGTGAGTTTTTATTGGAACGTAACGCTACTCTCAAACAATACGCTGAAGTTAAGGTATGGCACCGAAAAGAAAAGACGGTGGAACACCTGCAGGCATTCGCGAAATCTACATAAAAATATAAATTCATTTTCAGGCGACTTCTTCTTGGCGTTGTCTTCCTGACTGCTAAGGGCCCCTAATAATTGTACGTTATAGTATCAGCAATATCCCATCACATTACAGGTCAAGGATGGCACGAAAGAATGCTGAAGGACGGAAAAATAAAGAGAAATAAAGGCAATCTTCTACGTTGGAACTAAGAGTTGCCATTTGTTACTGCACGATTTTGTTGGACGAATTAATTTAAGTGATGGGGACTCGACACAACAGATGTTTACCTTTCTAAAGCTCAAAGTAAAGCTTATACCACATACCTCTTCAAGACACAGGAATCACTATCAAAGTTGGCTTCTGCGTTGAAGACTACAGTATGTTGCGTTTGCTGGCGTGGGGTTTAGTGTCATCAGTCCGTGCGGAACTATTTCGAAAGATTTTCCCTGTCAATGAACAAACACGGGCCTTCTATAATACATGAAAACGGACTGGCGGTTTTTTCGTTGTAGATCATTTAGTATGGCATGCAAAATTAGGCGCAGGTGTTAGAAGAGTAAAAAGGAAATAAGGAAATTTGTAGAAACAGTACTCTTTACAACGGCGCGCCACGTCGGAAACCACCACGACCTTGGTTTCAATAGGACCTATATTTTTTCTGCAAATACAGGAAGAAGACTTCATAATCAGCCACAATTAAAAGCCTGCAGTATGACAAAAAAATCAATATTACAACAGCTGTCATGTAATTGACGTACGACTTTGATGTATGAAAAACACAAAATTGTGGAAACAAAAGGCGTTTCGCACCTACTTTTGTCGAGGACGAATCGATTAAAGCGATCCCCTGTAGAATATAGCCACTAAATATTTCCTGCGTTTCCATTTACCGCACTAGGCACTGGAACTAACAATGTTTGACGCCAATCGCCCTGGCCGAGTAGTTTAATTAGGAATCCTCCAAGCGATATCTAGATATGAAGGAAATTAAAATCCTCTTCTTTCTTTCGTCAACTAAAGGCAACTTAGGAGAAATTCTTCTGTATAGTTCCATTAGCTTTCATTGTCGATTTCTGCTAATGTCAGCTTGTTGACTTTAGACTACTGAACATTATGATTGGGAGGTTTTTTAGGAGACTATAAATGAAACATGACAGAACAAGTGAAATAGTTTTTCCCCAAACATCGTCATCACAGTTCCGCTCGCTCTTAATTTTTATGAATTAAAGATGATTTCTGCGTATTAAAGCTAGCCCTTCGACTTTAGGTTAATCAACATTGAATTCGAGAGGTTTTGAAGAAACTATTAATGAAACATAGCTGGGAAAAGAAAATATATTTTCCCCAATTTTTTTATTTTTTTTTACAGTCCCGCTAACTCTTATTAAGGATTAATCTGCCAGTTGAAGCCGTCTCGATTTTAGGTTACTTAACATTTTAATCAAGGGGCTTTGAGGAAACTGGTGAAATATGACAGGAAAATGTTGACGTATAGACGTTTTTTTCCCGAATTCTAAACAGTATGACCAATTTATGAGTGGTTCAGCTGATAGCTGTCACTGTGGGATGTCGTATGCATTTAACATAGCTGATCTAAAGATGTGTAGGGTAACATGTGTTTTTTCTTCGTAGTCACACAATAAATGAGTGTTCAATAACTTGTCTCACGATTTAGAGTAAAATCAACTAAAACAGTCCAAATTATCATGTCGCATTTCTTACGCAGACAAAAGGGTGCGGGCGGAAAATGGAAAACTAAAACAAGCTGCAAACAAGATCAAGAAATTACAAATTATGAAAAAAAAAAACAAGCACGAATAAAAATGTTGATGTGTATTTTTTTTCCTAGCGCCAAAGAACAAGGTTCTGCTAACTTCATCCAAATCATTTGCATGTGAAAAAAGATTCTTCATTATTCCGCCCTTATACTAACATATTTTTCTCCTATTTGGATAGTTTTATAGCTGTGGAATATCATACATTGGAAATCAGTTTAGGTTTATGAATTTTGAAGAGTACAAAGAAAAATTTGTGGGTGTCTGTAAATATCATTGGAATTTCGCGAACGGTGAATACGTTATTGTACACTCGGAAAATGCCAATGAACAAAAGGAAAAGAAGCTGTTTGCCATGCGTTAACCGAGCGGTTGATGCCGAAAAATTATTTTTTTACCTGCATTTACCGCGAGGAAAACGAATACTGGGATTCATCGATGCGAATGTAAGACATTCATGTACCTATACTAAAACCATAATCAGTTGGATCGGATCTCTTTATTTTTCGGAGTTTTACGAAAATTAAATTTCCCTCGAGCGCAGGCTTGTCGCTTTTCTTCTTTTCTTTAATTTCATACAACTTTGGAGGACAATTTACAACAAAAAACGGAACTCAGCAAAAAACAAATACCACAGCCATGGATATTAACTCTATCTTATCGATCGAGTCGACTTTCGTAAACATCACGTGTCAATTAAGGAAACAGGAAGACTCGAATGACACCTTATCGGTTCGCTTAAATCACACACGCCAAAACCGATCAAATTCAAGGTAAATTTTTGCAAAAGTGAAGCGTTTTTAACTGATCCAACTAACATAGCTAGGAAGTAGGTGCCATAGAAAAGGTAACTACAGAAAAAAACTTTGCGGCCCGACCTTTACGAGAACTTTATAACTCCGTGAACTTACCTAATTTTCGGCAATCTCCAAGTTTGGCCGCCATTTTGAGGGACTTGTCAACATGAAGCGTAACCGATATAAATTAAGCAGGTAGATCTAAAACCGTCAGAAATAAATACGAAAGCAATTCAAATGAACTTTACTTTCAATTCAAGCGGCAAAATTTGAAATTGTTCGTCAAACTTACCATCCCCATGCCACCATTTCTTTCAACAATTCAAACACTACAACTAGTGTTCGAATTCCCCTCGTCGATTCCACCGTAAGAAATAACCTGTGCCACCCAAGCTTCGACTCGAATGTGAAGTACGAATCAAATAACATAATTGCTTCATCTTCGCGGCAATATCACGCTGGCATTTTGATTTTCCGATCGACAAGAACGGTGATTAAGAATCGATCGGTTTATTTACCTCATAAACGTGACCGCTGACCAGCCGCTAAGAGAAAACAGCATAGCGCGGGGTGGGGTGGGTGGCGGGCTTATCGTCATAAGATATTCGAATACATGCTCAAAAAGCTCTAGGACTATCAGTATAAACAGTGAAGGCATGCTTCGTGGTACAGACAACTTTTATTTTATTCTCATAACTTTCTCCTTTAAATTAGAACTGGTATTAATTAATAGAGTTATCAATATATTTTTAACCGGGGTACCCATATAACCTTTTTGCTTGTCATCAGAGGTATAAAAATAAGGTGTCTTTTCCACCAGAACCTTTTATTTATGCCTCATTGCACGGAATGAACACTATACTTTACTATACTTAGTAATTTTTGCTGCTCCCAAGAATGTATGCAAAGTGATAGAGATTTGATTCATTCCGCTGACACGTTCTTTTAAATTATGGCGCGTGCAGGTTTTTTCTATCAACAGTCGCGCGTGCAACACACCGGAATTGAAAATTCGTCGTAAAATTTCATGAACCTTAGAATGGGTGTAGGCAACTTTGACTTCTGGCGAGATTAAGTGGATGGTTCAAAGGACCCCCTGAGACTTTTTTTCAGGACTATAACTGAGATTTGTTTATAACTATGATAATCGTCATCATTAGCGGACGGTGCTTTTTGCCCACTGTTGTCATCATTATCGTTATCACGCCGGAAGGAGTATAAAGCCGGCACGTCGCCTTACCTAGCTACACAGAAAATTGTTCTCTCTTTTGCACCCTTAGATCCTGGAAACTGTTACTATTAAGACGATCAACAAGAAAGCCTTCATAATTATTGAAACTTTTGATTAACAGAATGTAAGAAAAAATCGGTGGGGAGAGTTATTCGTGTATCTTATAATCTGAACGATAGTTTTAAATAAAACAAATAGCACTTAATTCAATTTACCTTAGTTGTCTCGTGTTTAAAAGTGGCGTTTCTGGGGACCGTAGATTCTTCTCTGATTCTTATTGTCTCAGCCAAGGCTCACTATCATCAACTTTTTTCTTTTGCTTCTTACGGCATGGGACACAGAGAGCTGAGGTAAGCGATTGCAAATTTCTCAGTTAAAGTAAAGCCCAGTAGCATCCATCAGGAATTAAAAACCGACATGCACTGTTTACTTTTATTATTCTTAATCAAATAAGGGGTGTTTCAGTCTGCAAATCTAATCATACTGGTTAATGAGAATCATACAAACTGAGGAAAACTGACCGCAAATAATTGTGAACCGTACACATGAGTAAGTATATTGCGTTGTCAGGTGATTTGATCTTCTACAAAAACATTATTGACTATCAACCAAGCAACATTATACATATTTCCATCTGCAATTAAAAGCACTAACACATAGATCTATTTTTTTTCAACGTGATGTGTACTTAAGTACCCTTCATCTAATATAGAATTTCTTCTCTTTTCGAGCAGATATGTCACGTGACAAAAATAGATGACAGAAAATAATACTGAAGACTACCTGATTCAACTGGAATAATAACTCCAAACAGCTTTTGAATGTCCTGAGACATGTGCAAGGTAATTACATCTCTGCCTTGGATACGCTTCCTGACACCATCATGATCAGGATACTGACATGTTACCTTTGCATTTCTCCAAAACTTCCCAAAAGTGTGGCGATGCCAATAGCAAATTTACATTTTTTTGTTTATCCTCCTGAGCGAGGTGAAATAGGCATCCTTGCCAAGATTAGCTCATTTTCACTTAAAAACCTCTTTAGACAAGTGGCAGCTTATCAAATGATGTTTTACTTCGTCATTGCATTAAGACAGTCGTACCAAACCACTTAAGCCACACGATGAACCAAAGTTTGCCGCTCCATGCTTACAGAGTTGGGCAAAAACAAGACACGTCATTTCCGATGCGATACAAGAGGTTCAATGGTTATCTCGATTATCTAAACACATTTATTTACGTGGTAAAGATTTGTTTTTAAATCTATGAATTGATGCTAGTCCTATTTGGAACGAAATGTATTTGAAATAAAAAAGAATACTAAGTAAAACAAACGTTGTCTGCAACACGAAGGATGCCTTCGAGTCCTAATGTTTATCATGGTACTTGAATGCACATGTTCGAATGTTCCCAAAAATCTTCTGATAATCTGCCCGCACCCACCCCTCACCCCGCCCCTCGCCACTGAACCGTACTGTTTTCACTCAGCAACTGGTCAGCGGTCACGTTTACGAGGTAAATAAACCGATCGATTCTTAATCACCGTTCTTGTCGATCGAAAAATCAAAACACCAGCGTGATATTGCCGCGAAGATGAAGCAGTTATGTTATTTGATTCGTTCTTCACATTCGAGTCGAAGCTTGGGTGGCACAGGTTATTTCTTGCGGTGGAATCGACGAGGGGAATTTGAACACTAGTTGTAGTGTTTGAATTGTTGGAATAAATGGTCGCATGGGGATGGAAAGTTTGACAAACAATTTCAAATTTTGCCGCTTGAATTGAAAGTAAAGTTCGTTTGAATTGCTTTCGTATGTATTTCTGACGGTTTTAGATTTAGCTGCTTGATTTATATCGGTTACGCTTCATGTTGACAAGTCCCTCAAAATGGCGGCCAAACTTGGAGATTGCCGATTCCTCTCAGATTGTAAGTTCACGGAGTTATAAAGTTTTCGTAAAGGTCGGGCCGCAAAGTTTTTTTCTGTAGTTACCTTTTATATGGCACCTACTTCCTAGCTATGTTAGTTGGATCAGTTAAGAACGCCTCACTTTTTCAAAAATTTACCTTGAATTTGATCGGTTTTGGCATGTTTGATTTAGACGAACCGATAAAGTGCCATTGAAGTCTCCCTGTTTCCTTGATTGACACGTGATGTTTACGAAAGTCGCCTCGATTGATAAGATAGAGTTAATATACATGGCTGTGGTATTTATTTTTTGCTGAGTTCCGTATTTTTTTGTAAATTGTCCTCCAAAGTTGTATGAAATTAAAGTCTTGAAAAGTGTCACGACAAGCCTTCGCTCGAGTGAAATTTAATTTCTTTGAAACTCTGAAAAATAAAGAGATCCGATCAAACTGAATGTGGTTTTAGTATAGGTACATGAATGTCTTACAACACACGAGAAACGAGCGAAATCCGTGTCTCAAGCAAAATCGACCGGACCGCTCTTACAGAGACACTCTCTTAAATATCACCATAATCACACAAATTACTTTTTAAGCTGGAACTTATATTAATCAAGCGCTACATTACTTTATTATCTCAATAAATTACTTTTTTAAGTTTTTAGCCCAAACAAGCACAGCTTACATGTCAACATAATTTCATTATTATCATTATTTCTGTCGAATTTTAACTTTAAAGTGAAAGCTAGCTAAAATAATACAAAGGTACCACCATTATATATGATTTAACATTTAAACTCCCAAATACTCCATTAGAAATTTTAATAAAGTGATGAACGACTAGTCGATATCCACTACGTTGTAAACACCATTCTGCTTGCTGTTTAATTGTTATTGTATGGAGAAATTACTTCTTTGTTATTCCTGGTTGTGAAAAAGTTTAAAAAGGGAGACGTGTTACGGCTTTTTAATTCTTTTTTTAAATTTTTTAACTCCTAATTTTCAAGTGAATTGGTTACGAGTATTTGTTGTTTTATCAAGACAGCGCCTTCCAACAATAGTTAATAATTTATTAATGATAGAAATTTATCAAAATGGCTTTTAGGGCTGCGCGTTGAATTACAAAGAAAATAGTGAACCGAATGTTACTCGGATAGAGCGAAGTGGTATGATGAACACGAATTTCAGCAGAAGGTTCCTAGGTTGTGAACCATATTTTTTGACGTGGCTAAGTAAATACCTTTCAATAGTTCATTCCAAAGATCTGCAAGCCTTTACGACTTCCAATATTTTTTTTTGCTAAGTTTGGCTCAAAGAATATAGATCTCACGTCAAGACAGAAGCCCTAAGAAATTCATCAGCAGTCGGCTTGACGATGTATTGATTCTGCCAGAGGAAATTACTTATAGAACAATTTTTCTGTAGCAAGCTGGGTCAATATCAAGTTCATATTTAACACGAGTCCCACAAACTGATGGAAACCACTATGTCAAAAGCTCCGTGTGAGTTGAGAGAATGAAAAAGGTGATAAATTTTCAGCATGATAATGAAACAGAGAAAAGTGGGTAAGCGTGGGTCCAAGAACGACTCACGAGGAGGCGAGAAATTACTTTTTGGTTTTTTGCGAAATGAAATAGTTAAAGATTGCTCTCTGCATCTGCTTTATCATCTAGCAGCTGAAGTTCTTTGAAAGTCGCTCTTGTAGTGGGGAGACTTTCCTTGCGGCTTGAAGGAATCAAGTGACTTGAGCGCGGACCCCGCAGTGTCCCTCGAATAAACGTCCTTAGTCTGGAGGAACTTGTAAATGAGACCCGCATGGAAAATATTCTTCGATGCCCACTGCTCTCATCCCTGTCTTGGGAACCTCTCATAAATTCTTTACAGCTGGTGCACCGGGTCTGCAAGGTCCCAAATATGAAAGGGTTCATACAGCTGTTGGCGTACACCAAGATATTTGTAAAAACCAACAGGTCGTAAAAGTGCTCGAAGTTTGAACCGCTCCCAAAGTCATTCCAGATCCACATCACGTGATTTGGCAGCATGCATACTGCGAACGCAACGACCGCTGCCACAAAGATTTTCACAATGCGCAAGTTGCGGTGTGCACGCGTTTTGAGCACTTGTCGCCCAGTCATACCACCCTCTGTATCAGCCATAACAACCTGAAGAGTCTTAATGTCCTTGTAAAGCCTTCTCCCAATTTGTACATAAGCAACAGTTATGCCAAAAAGTGGACAAACGTATAACACGATAAAAACAGACTTGGTGTATGCTTTGACGTAACTCACACCAGGCCAGTTCTCTATACAGCTTCCTGAATTGAAACCCAGTACGTAAATATAGGGAGACACGAGTAATGCACTGCCGACCCATATGATGCAAATAATGCAGACAGGCTTCCTTCCCTTCATCCGGGGCTTCAGCGGGTGCAGTATGGCTCGATGTCGTTCTAAGCTCATCGCCAGTAGTGTCGCTACAGACACAGACATTAGAACCGTCTGAAGAGGATACACCAACTTACAAAGGAACGGGCCATATGGCCAATAACCGGCTAATCGCTCGATAATATCCAATGGAATGCTAACAATACTGGTTAATAAATCAGTTATTGCTAGGTTGAGAATAAAATACTCACTTGTCTTTCTCTTTCTGCGACTGAGGATTGCCAGGCATATTAACGCATTTCCGATGGAGCCTACAGCGATTATAACGGAGTAGAAAAACAGCTGCAATACCCGCACAAACTGAAAATCAGAAGCACCAAGGCTGGTTGAATTATTTTGTGAAATATTTCTAAGTATTGACCAGTTAGACATGATAAGTTATCAATCATCGGATTGAGTTTCCGCTTTGCAGATAAACGATGGTAAATTAAACGTTAGATCATTCGAAGAGCTGTTTTATCCACGGTGTAACAGTTAAGAAGCAAATTCGTCATTTAGAATTTCACTCCTTCCATTTCCTTTTACCTGCTAAAAGAAAGAATACAATTATTAATTAATTACAAGAAAATCGCACCGTCTGGCACAAACTACTTTGCATATAAGAGTGATTCACGAGATAAAAGAGACAAAATCCGTTGAGGCGTACTAATTACACCTTAACGTCACCTCTTCAATTGGTGTCGTTAACTATGTGGTACATACCCACGGTCATTTCGTACCCAAATGCAGTCGATTTGTGCCCAAGTTTGTGTCAGTTCGTTACCAAGTTTGAGTCCGTTTGTACCCAAGTTTGAGTCGGTTTGTACCCAAGTTTGAGCGCGACCGGTAAACAAAGTATCAATATGAGTGAAAAAGTTTAGCCCACAGTATATCTCAAAAACATTTTTAGCTGTTTTAAGTTTGGATCACCCACCTAGTTAATGGCATTGTCACCCTCATATTGGTTCGTTTTCACCCCAAGGTCACCTTCTCATGCCATTAACTATGTGGGTGATCCAAACTTAATAAAGCTAACATTGTTTTTTTAGATATATAGTTAGGCTTAACCCCACACTTATATCGATTCGTTTACACCCTAAGGTCACCTTCTAAGACAATGCCATTAACCCAGTATGTGGGTGATCCAAACTTAATACAGCTACAACTGTTTTCGAGATAAGTTGTAGGCTTAACTTATTTACTCACATTAATACTTTGTCCTAAAAAAAAACTGAGTTTTTCAAGGCTCTCTTCAATTTAACTGAACTTCAAAACGCCAGCTTTAAGTCAAAGTGTGGACGGTACAAGAGAGTAGTTAGTCGTAACTATTGAACATATTATCATTGCTACTTAAACAGCAAGATTGAAATGTTACGGCATATTCTTCTCTGAGCTCAAAATATTTCATCCTAATATTTTTTCAATCCTTTCCGTAAACTTTTCTCACCTGAATGTGGAAGTGTGTCAAACTGCGTGATAGAAAAAACCAGTCTTCAATTTTATAGAAAACTATCCAGTATTGTTTATTGAAAAAGATTGTCAAAAAAAAGAAACTCTTAAAATTGGTTATATTGACCTCAGTTTGTAAGAGCGACATCTTTTACAATTAAATGAATGTCAAAAAGATCTACTGCGCTGCTTTGAACACAGTTATTTTTTGATCAAATATAAGCAAAACCCAAAGCGTTTAACCTTGATCATTTATCCGCCACAAATGGAAAAGCGAGATAAAAAAGTTGTATTCATTATTTTACCAATGGATAAGAAATTATATACCACGATCGTTAGACCTAATGAGGGTTATTTAATAGCGCATACTTGTAAAATGAATGTTCAGCTTTTTTTTATGAAAGAGAAAAGAACGAACACGCATCGAATGATGAATAACATCCCAGTATACTTTTCAATATGAAACATTCACACTTGCCTAGATATGCCTTACTTTTTGCACAAATCATAATCACCTATACGTCAAAAGTGATTTACATTCAGCGAAATATGGAGCTATAAATAATTTTTATGAATTCTAATCATTTAAATTTTCTGTTCTCGTATTACTCTAGTTAATGCAGAAAGAAATTTCCGTCTTTAGAAAAGTTATTGAATCTAAAAAAAAGAATTGTTGAATTTGAGACAAAGAGTGTTTAATTTCTTCACAGTCAAGTAAGCATACATGTAAGATACAAGAATTTTATTCAATTTGTATTAATTTTGCTTTAGTAGTTTTAAACTGTCCGTGTACTTTTATTTTTTGATCAAATATAAGCAAAACCCAAAGCGTTTAACCTTGATCATTTATCCGCCACAAATGGAAAAGCGAGATAAAAAAGTTGTATCCATTAATCTGACAGCATTGATCTTCGACAACAATACTACATAGAAAAAACGGGTTTGACTTATATAGTACCTCGGTCTTGATTTTCGTCATAAGCTCCTTGTATTAGAAGCAGCCAAAAAGCGAAAATTATCTTTTAATGTTCAGTACTGTGGCTCGTGTCCTATCCAAACAACTCTTTTATTTGCATTGCAAATGCGTCTTTATATACTTTCACAAAAGCAAAAACCAATTGAAAACACTTGCTTTTATAATGGCCACAAAATTGATCTCTAAGACAAAACAGAAGAAAAAAATTGCTATATCGAAATATATTTCAAAAATAGATATATATTAAAAATAACTGACCAGTTTCTTGAAGTGAGACTTGTCAGAATTGCTCTTGTTTTCTTTTCTTAAAATCATAATACTTTTAAATGTTCCTGAAAGCTTAATAGGCAGCCTTTCGGTTAGATAAAGCTTAGTATGTTAATTTGACTTCAATAAGAGATAATGTGTCGTTAAAGTCGAACAATGCTTTTGTTCCGTACATTAAACATTGCGATATACTCGTTTTTGTCGTATTTCAAAGATGTGGCTTAGAATGAAGCTCTATAAATTAAACTATCAATCTTTGCTGTAGTCTCTTGGAATGACCACCAGTTCCTTTGTAAGATAGCAGCATCGAAAAAAAAAGTAACTTTGACTCTTCAGACAACGTATAAACCTTCCTCATCAATCAATTCGCTTCGAAGCAAGGTTAAGTGTGTACGTGCTATCTTGGCAAAAATCCCCTTGAGAAGATAGCAATGTTATAAATAAATAATTTTGACTTTGGGGGTAGGTACAACATACATTAATGCACGGTTTTCCTCCTCAGCACCTCCCTCCCCCGCTCTCTTCTTTACTCCGGCTCTCGCCGCTGCGTGACGATATTAGCAAACAACATCGCATTGACTGTTTAATAAAAGTGGTAGTTTAAGTCTTGTCGCCGCTTAAAATAGTAAAAACTTGTTTTTCTATTTAAAAAATACCACGTAGCGGTAAAACAGCTGTTCTTGTGGCCAAAATTATGAATATTAATAGCTAGTATTGGTTGATAATAAATATATTTTCGGAGAACATATTAATTTTTTTTCGCGGAAGATAAAGTCTTCTCTACGAATCATGTATCCAGGAAGTCTTTCCTCTTCCACCAAGCATAACTGTCCTTACCCGGTCAAAATGGTACACAGAGGAACAAATTTTATATCTCCTTACGATCATTCCGCAGATCATATAATAAAATTTGTCTGACTGAGCGGCTCAGAAGAACGCAAAAGAGGGTGTTGCTAAAGAAGACGGGAACAGCCTCCTTGACAACCGAAGCTGTGAAATTGAAACATCAATAAGACTGCCTCTCTTACGGTTCTAATTATAACACCCTTCATAAAATATTATGAACAATTAATAGGCAATGACGATCAACCAATTACAAACTTAATACCTCATTAGGCCCCCATTAACCAGACTTTGCATATGATACGATATTGGGCCTTTGAACGAACTGTCCGCTTGTCTCCAGTGTTTACGTTCACATCGTCGTACCATCATGCAGTCGCGTTCGAATGTTCCTCCTGGACTGAAAACATGCACTTAATATGTTTTCGACTGTTACTGCGAGAAAAACTATCCTCTTGCGCCCAAAGCAAAACGAATATTCAACGGCGTCCTCGTTGAAATGTTTACTCCACAGGCAAATCAATGAAACACTGTGCATCAGACAAAACAACCAGGGTCGGCGGAAATTACCTCTCGTTTTTGTTTTTTTTTCCTTATTTTACCAATGGATAAGAAATTATATACCACGATCGTTATAGACCTAATGAGGGTTATTTAATAGCGCATACTTGTAAAATGAATGTTCAGCTTTTTTTTATGAAAGAGAAAAGAACGAACACGCATCGAATGATGAATAACATCCCAGTATACTTTTCAATATGAAACATTCACACTGGCCTAGATATGCCTTACTTTTTGCACAAATCATAATCACCTATACGTCAAAAGTGATTTACATTCAGCGAAATATGGAGCTATAAATAATTTTTATGAATTCTAATCATTTAAATTTTCTGTTCTCGTATTACTCTAGTTAATGCAGGAGGAAATTTCCGTCTTTAGAAAAGTTATTGAATCTAAAAAAAAAGAATTGTTGAATTTGAGACAAAGAGTGTTTAATTTCTTCACAGTCAAGTAAGCATACATGTAAGATACAAGAATTTTATTCACTTTGTATTAATTTTGCTTTAGTAGTTTTAAACTGTCCGTGTACTTTTTTTTTTTAATTTCTTATAATAAATTTTTCTGATATTTGCAATACAATACAAAAACCGTATATATCTATTGAATTAGTTTAAGAAAGGGACTTCTAAAATACCTGACTGAGACCAACCTCGGATTTTTGCCCTATTTCAGATTGATATCATCTATTTAGAGGGCCTAGCATCCAATAGAAAAAATCATTGACTCAACCCAATCGTTTAAGGAAGATTAAAAGTTTCTTAAAAACCAATGAGATTTTTTTTAGAGAACTGCTTCTTTGCGCTTCTACGCCTTAATTTCTCAAAATAACTGGAAGTAGCTTACACAAGCCAGTTTCTAAAGTACGTCAGTTAGTCACGAGACTAATCTGATCCGTGGCAGAAAAGTCCTATATTGATCCCTAACTGATATCAAACTTCTATTCTAAGGGGAGGTGTTCAGCTGCTAAATTAATAATGGCATTCTTCATGTTATTGTGAGTAAAATGCAGTCAGCTTTCATTTAGGAACCTCCTCAGTTACAGATTACCGCAAGCTGCAACGGTCATGAACTTTAAGTTATTGTATAAATACTGAAACATCTAAAGAGGGGAAAGAGTTCCGTTGGCTACCTTACAATGTTGGTGCAGTTACTTCCTCGTTTGGAGGAAGTACGCGACTGTAAACTTTTAGAAGCGAGTTTCGTCCCTTTTGCCCACGTTTAACGCGCAGTAGTCAGCCAACTGGTAAAAGTCGAGGCAATTTAGTACGCTAAACTGTGGATTCCCTACCAATAAATTGAAAAGCTATATGTCCCAAAAATGCTTTATCGAAATTATCTTAAATGCAAAAGTGACAAATGAAAAATTTACATCACTTACGCCTTAAGACTCGAAATAGTAACGAAGGTACTCTTAGAAATAAAGACTCGTGAACGATTTTTAATTTGAGAAAAAAACCTGATAGAAAAATTCTTGTTTTGCTCTCCACAAGTGCGTTTTACTCGCGAGAAGCAATGCTTTTGTAACTGATTGGAATTACCTGACTCAATTAATTTTATCGCTCCCGTTCGAGAACAGTAGGCCGAGCTCTAAGCAATTATCCAAAACACCCACTTTTTCTTCCACAACAAGCTAAGAGCTTAAAACGCCATATACACAGCTGCTACTGTTTTCGCTTTCGTCGTATTTTAGTGCGTTGCTCATAAATTTTCCCATCTGTCCACCTCCAGCTGTGCTAAGAGGAGAGAAATCCATTCTTTTTCTTTGGCAAACCACAGCAATAAACTCAATGGGTTAAGGACTCCTACTTTTGTCTTTCAATCGGTTCATATGAGGACCGCATATGAATAAACAAACGAACTCAGACGGCGTTGGTGGTTTTCGATTATAATACGAAAAAAAGTAACTAGAAAATTTGAAAATGAGATAAACATTTTTTTTTTTCAAAATCACCAAGATTCGTTTGATTTATTAATCAACAACAGCTATTTTCTCCGGTAACCGCCAACGATAAAATGATGATCAATTCCTGCGATAGATCACCTCCCGATTTGAAAAGTATTTTCCTAAATACATGTATTATATTATTCAGAGTTAAATTGAAATAGTACCTTTGATGAACGCTCAAGCCTGATCAATGCCTCACCTCTTCTCTGATCTTCTGTTTGCCTCTGTTCGTTTTTGATGTGGATAAAATTTGCGAGGCTCTATGAAATGTTGGTGATAGAAATTGATTTTGAACTGTTTCCGGCAGCTTTCTTAAATTTTAATTTACCACGGGTCGTAAATTAACTTCATGAAGTAGATTACCTTCGAACTTCCCCTCCGACCAAAGGGTATTGGAAGATACGATTTATTTTTCGATGCGAGACGAAAAAAAAAGGAAAAAACAAAAAAAGGAGGTGACTAAGCACAGGACCTGAGACAAAGGCTTTCGACGCGGGACAAAAATTTTAAAAAGGGCTTAACACAGACTTTGAAACCGTAAATGCAAAAATTGACAGGGTTGTCCAAATCTATCATTAATTTTATGGCGCAATCTTCCACACAAAATTTTTAAATGATTGATTTTTTTAGGGTATTACGGTGTTGTAAACATTAACAAAAGTCAACACCGTCTTTAGGAATTGGTTTTATTGCGTCGGCTTACATGAATTGAAAAGTTCAACTGATGTTGTCAAAACTTCCATTCTACTCCAGTGAGATGAAGGTGAGTATTTTCCGCATATTGATTGTTCTTTTTATTATTCGCAAATAAAAGGGAATTAATTTTTCTTCACCTTCTTTCGTTTACTCTTTAGCAGCGGGGGACACGTTCACAATCGGTAATTTCTATTCACTTGGTAAACACGCGAGGACAAAACTCACCGATTTAAATATTTAGTTCTTAGGGTGTTACGAAGCCGACAGTCTTTAAAAGGAAAATCTCATTTTTGTTAAAAAAAAAAAAAAAAAAAAAAGATGTTGAAATTATGTCGCAGTTACTTACCTCTTTTGCATGGATTTTTCTTGTCTGAAATGTATCAAAGCTCTGAATTTTGGTGCGTTTAATGCCAAAGCCCTGCAAAAACGCGTTGAAATGTTGGTGGCACTTGAATTTATTTCGGTATCTTGATTGAGAGAGGAAATGCGATAGCACCGCCTCCAAGCGTTTACGTGAAGGATAATTTGCTTTCTACTCACACGATCGATTCGCCTCAGGCTTTAAAGCGAAAACGGAAGCAAAAATAAAATCAGTTTTGTGCATATCTGATATTTTTAGAGTAACGCCTGCAAAATAGATGTTGCAGAGAGCTTTATCGGCTCGTAAAGAAATACAATATTTCGAATTTACCTTATTCCGTACACAAAGAGATTGTATATAATTATTCATGACGAACAAGTCGTTAAGAAGATTACATTTTACAGTTGTCCATCTGTAAACCAAAGATCTTACTCATGTATAGCTTGCAATCATTTCAAATAGAGGAACAGAGGAAGTTTTGGGTTTCGTTCACATCTACAGTAAAGAGTTTCTTCTGAAAAAAGAAACTGCGACTTGTCGTGAGAGATTCCGAAATGACTGGGTCAGCCTTCGATTCAGATTCTTTTGCAAAAGATTTTTTGAAGAGCTATTAAGTTAATTTCACACATAAGGTTTCGAGAAAATAAATCCAAAATGATGTTTAAATATGCAATACCTTGTAGGATTTTTTAAGCCGATTTTGAATAACATCGGAATCAAAATTAAAAGCTTGGTTCACCAAGTTGAACCCCAAAAGATTGTAAAAACACGTTTATCTGCTTTGGTTATTCAGTGAGAATAAACAAATTTATGCGACATGGTTAAGGTAAAAAAAAACTTTTTAAATGAATGAACGATTTCCTTTGCCTTTCCATTTAATAAGATGAATGAAATTACCTTGATAAAGTATGATATGGGTGTCAAAGTTGACATGTGATGTAACTGTTTACTTTTTGTTCACTTTTTTTTCCTTTGTTTTTTCCTTCATCCGTTTTCAAATTGTTGGTTTTGTTTTTATGATTTTCAAAAGTTTTCCATCAAAAAAGGAAAACGAACTTATCGCTCGTGAAATTACAAATTATCATGATGTGCATCTTGGATGAAAATGTATCGGTTCATCTTACATGTAGTTTTTTATCAGCATATTTACCTTCGAATACTTACCTTGTGAGAGTGCCTCTAAAATCGTATTTATTTTTACACATAATTTAGAAAGTCGATGTCTAGTTGAGTAGTATTTGATTTATAACTGATTATAAGCTAAATTTCAATCAGGTCGAATAAACTCGTGTTCAGTTTGTTGTCGATTTTTAATGCTCTCGATGAAAGCAAATCAAAAGCTGGAAATCTTTCCAGATAATCTTTCACTCGCTTACTCATTTTATCGATGGAGTCTGTGAAGAAAAAACACGTAAAGTAATAGGTTTCTGTGGTACAACTTACGGGAAACGAGACTTATATGTAATCTTGAAATCCTTCCTATCTTTATTTCTGTTAGCTTTTTGGTTGTTTTTGGGGGTTTTTTTGTTTTTGTTTTTTTTTTTTGCGATGTCATTCCAAATTTTTTTCTTAGTGAACGCGAAAGTGACACCTCAATTAGTTATAGATTTCGCAACATAGTCGTGAATAAATTTGATCGCTTCAGAGAACTGAAACAAGAGTCGGTATCCCTGAGAGATTTTAGGTAATTGCACATTGCGAGGATCGAATTAATAGAAAAAATAAGCTATAGATTTCGCAACATAATCGTGAACAAATTTGATCGCTTCAAAGAACTGAAACAAGAGTCGATATTCCTGAGAGATTTTAATTAACTGTGCATTGCGTGATCAAAGAAAAGTAGAAAAGGTAGGAAAAGGTTGTATTTGAAGAAAATAATACATTCGAATTTGAAATTCAAAAGAAAAGTTGAACTCAAATCTTCAGAAAAAAAGTAGTCGTACGTTGAATCACAAAAACAGCTGGTCGCAAATGCAATACTCAATATCTTTTCTCTCACGGAATAACAACTTTAAGGGGAGCAGCAGCATTTCTTCATTGCATTGCATGTACCTATATTTTTTCTTTAAAACTAACTATTAAAGGAGCCACTTACTCGAGCTATTCAATCTTATATATCGTGGAAGTTTCGCGCTCAGGGTAAAATGACTGTCGCATGACCTAATTAATGTCTTCATTAGCATAACTTTAGCTTAATGCTAGGCACGAACTTAAGGTGAATATCTTCAACAGCAAACTAGATATAGCCTCAGCATACAAATAAGCACGAAAATACCTCACGATAGCTTTTTGTCATAAAACCAAAAAACTTCTTGCTGACATTTGGAAAACGCCTATCCAGGAACAGAATAGAAATATTCTTAGGCGATTTTAAAAAGGAAACCAATCTGATAGAGCGCTGAAATGTAATCAAACAAGCGATTTCCATATTTTTTCTTTAAAGAATTCTTTTTTTTAACCTTTTAAACTTAGAGATTTTTATATGAAAGATGTTGTTATTGAACAAACGAGTAATATTGGTTGCACTCTGAGCCCTTTTTCTTCGACTATTTAATTGTAGTGAGCTGTGTTTTCAGTTTATTAAATTACAAACATATCAATAAGTACATGTATTTTTTGAAAACAGTTAGACTCTACAAAGAAATTTTTGGCAGGTGCTGCAATGAGGTCGTTCGAACGTTATTACGTAATTGTATATATAAGTGACGAGTGTATCATCTGGACCACTTGGGTAGTTGACGGAAGAGAATCTTTCTGTTAGGGGAAAATGCCATTTTGTGAATGAGAAGTAAAGGAAAATGTTGATCGTATTCTGAACTGATGGAAAAATATGAAGAAAATTGAACTGGCTAAGGTATAAAGGGTAAAAAAATCGTAGGGAAAACGGAATAAATCAACCTATCAACTGGTGTGAATGGGGCAAAATTTAAAGAAAGCGCTTAATTGCGAAATACTTTGTATTGATTTTATTTCATTCATTGCTAATTCAAGCGGCTGGTATCCTGTTGGATAATGGTTTATACAGTAAACAATATAGATGTCAAGCCCCAATTTATAAATAGGACAAAACTAAGGAAAAAACTCTAAACGGTTTACTATTAAAGAACTTCATCGTTATTAACTACAAATCAGCTTGAGAAGGGTTGAGGCGCATGAAAATCTCATGATAAAGTTATATCATATTTGTTGCCTCGGTATAATTGATAATTATCCTCATCCGTGCACGATAACTCACTATTAAATATTTTGGTAGATATAACAGATATTCCAAACAGCTATTAATTTTATTTTGCTTATCTAAAATTTAGCTCATCAAGAAGCTTGGCGGTACACAGTACATCCTAATGTAGACCAAAAAACAAATGAAAAATATTAAATTGTTTTATCGCTAATACCAGCTTACTAATGTGATATTTCGATTTCAATAGGAAATTACGGCAAAGGAAAGGTTGATCGTTTGATAATTGTAATTGCGAGGAAATAAAAGAGATGTAGGAGTCAGCTGAGGTGAAACATTTCGGAAATAAAAGTTAACTTTTATTTATCCTCCCGCTCAGCTCAAGTGCACTTAAATTGAATTGCGTAACTTCTACATCTGCAGTCTATTTTGAGCTTAGAATTAAAGCTTGCAATGTTTGTTTACACATAATTTCTTGATCACAAAGATTTGAAAACAAACAATAAGCTGTCATAAGCCTAAGCACGTTAAGAAATTATCACTACAATTTATTTTACTGTCGTATCGCTTTTTAACCAAAATTCATAATTAATAACTGTCCTTTCAAAAACGTTCAAACAATTCTGAAATTGCGCGAATAGTATTTTTTTCCACAAAACCTTTCCATTTATTTTCCAGAAGCTTGAAAGGATGCTAATTTTGGAGACATATGCATGATACACGACAAGCATATTTTAAAGTGTTCCAATTGCGTCATACTAGAGTAAAATCTTTTAGGATAAGACGGAAGACGCCAACGTTTTGTTGACATTCAACAAATTTGTGTCTTTGCGTCATAATTAGTGCGTAATGATCGCAAGGAACACAGATGGGTTTGGACCGAATATTTGACAAGTTGCGTCAGAAGTTATTTTACGTTCGTTGAAAATTGATGTCAGTTGAACCTTGAAAAAATAAGGAAAGCAATAATGATTGCTTGCCAAAGTATACAAACTTAAGTAATTAATTAATTAAGGATGATGAAGATTAAAATGAGTCTCAGATGATAAACTTGACAAGTTTTTGCGGATTTGTATAAAGTGCAAGTTACCAGCCGTTAGTGTGGAGGACGCCAAATAGAAATGTTTCTAACAAACGAGGATTTAAATATGTGGTAAGCTTGAAATAGCGAGTTTTACAATGTGCAAAACTAGATTTAGCGCCGTTAAGAAAACCAAAAATATGATTTTGGTAAGACGGGAAAAAAACAACATCGAAAAGAATTTGCCAAAAGTGAACGAGTATTGTTAAGGATGGAGAAGATTTAAAGGATTGGAAATAGCTAACTTAAAAAATTTTGGCAAATATAATAGATGCTCTTATCATAACAATAATGCCTCTTTCAAGCATATTTGAAAGACTGAGTCAGGCCGCCTACTCTCACTGCTTGTAAATTAAGATTAAAAAGGTCATGACCAAATAATGATGATAAAAGCCGTTTGATGGCAGCCGAGGACTTTTTTAAGCGACTTAACTCGAGACTTACGACATGAATCAAATAGGCATGAAAATGAGAACAAACATCGACCTTGTCGTTTGATTTTAACGTTATTTGTTCAACCTTCATGCAAATGATAGACTGTAATACTATGCATTTACTCTCCGCTTCCTGACTTTTCATGCAAAATTGTTGACGATTGTTACGAATTGGAGATATTTTGCTGGTTTTTCAATTTCATCCTCTCTTGGTATCAATCAATCAGAACTAGTTGGCTTTCATCCTCAGTGCTGTTATAAACGTCATTGCCAAAATAAAAGCTATCTACTCTCATTTTCGATAAGACTTGGGTATAAGCTTTGTAATATAACAACAGAGAAGGTTGGTCTATCCCTACGTCACTAAAAATACTGAGTGAAAGCGTTTGTTGTGTTCAGAAAAGTTTAAGACATGATCCGTGCTTCGTAAGAGGAAATTCACTCCAACTCAAAAGACTCTTAGTCTTATGGTCATCTGGGTGCTTCGTTTTTCACCTTTAGTTTTATTTGGTTTTATATCGTTAACAATACTGAATAAAACCGTGTGCTGTGTTCGAAAAAGCTTCAGCATAAAATCTGTGCTATGTAAGAGAAACTGGTATTCAGTGGCTCAAAAGTCTCGAGGTCTTATTTTCATTTGAGAGCTCTTCAATGAATAACGAAAATCTTTAAAACCCTTCCAAATAATGCCTTCGCCGTAAAAAGAGTTAGACCCATGTATGTAAGGACCATTCAAAAAAGCCCAGTGACACCACTTAAACCACCAGCCACCATGGTACTTAAGGGCACAGTTCAGATCGGGATTGAAATCGTTGTCTTCATCCGGAGTAGTAAATGGCCAGCCATTATGGTAAGAGAAGGAGTCACCAGCGGTTCCTGAGAAATTTACCAAAGCAAAAACCAGGAAAGTATTTAAAAGTTATACAGTCTTCAGTGGCAGATCCAGACCTTGAGCAAACGGGGAGGGGGGCAATTTTTTTTTTTTTTTTTTGTCGCTAGCCCGGTCGGCTTACTTCCTTCTGCGATTCTTTTCTCTTTTTACCCAAAATAAGGAGGGTATAAATATATATGTTGTATAAATAAGGTTTAAGTTTTTTACACTTCCTTCCGCGCTTATGAGTTATTTTTCTGCATCCACGCTTACTAGAGAAAATATATATATACAGCTACCAAAATGGCTTCGAGTACACAATTAAAGTAGGTGGTGTGAAGGAAGTAAGAAAAGAAATCAGAAGACGACACCGACAGGGTTAATAACATATCTCAATTATTCCGTCTCAAGAATCAGAACCCTTCAAACACTATTTTATCAACAAAGGCTGAAAAGGAAAAATAAAAAAGGGATCTCGTAAATATCTAAATCGTTTACTAAATGATTATCGAGTTTCTTTTTACTTGAATAAACCGCTGGGCTTAATACTTCCCTAACAATGTTCTGTACTGTAGTAATATTTCCGTCTCTGTTTGTGTTGAAATTGATGTTGTTAGCTTTTCTGCACAATGTGCGTTTAAATTAGTTTAGTCACCTGCTGTGTTATAAGAACCAAGGATCAACTGATACTTGTCATGTTCACTCCTGACACCAAAAAAGCTGTATTCAGCATAAGCACTTCCCCCTTCGAAGTCCTCCATGTCTACTCGTAGCATGCTGTTATTATCTAAAGTCAGGCGATGAATCCTGTCCAAGCCAAGCCAAAATTCGCCACTGAGATTTCCGAAGCCATGCTTATAATCGCTCCAGTTGAGGTTGAAGTCAACGGAACCGTCGATTCTCTTCTGGAATACCGTCCATCCTCCACCAGCTGTTGTTTGGTCGCAGAAGACGTCAAAAGCTGACTGGTTGTCAGGTTTGATGACGTACACACCGTCTCTTTTTTGGCCTGATTTAAAGATGTCAGCGCAATTTCTGAAAGCTAGAATAAAAAAGACAATTTAATCGCGTATATTAAGCAGCAAACAACAAGGTATTGACTGGATTAGAACAGTATCTTCACTTCACTTTTCCAAACGATATCGGTTCGAAAGAATTGTAATTAGAAAAAACGTCAGCTTTAAAACTTTTTGCACCAACCAATTTTAGCGTTATTAACTCAGTTGATAATACTTTATTGCCCTGTTATTCATGCCCACCGACGCAGCACCACAGTTTCTTTAAAGAGACTCTTCTAGAGTTTTATGTTGCAATTTTCGACAATATCATCATGTTTACAATACCTTGGCAATTTTCTCCTCCGCTGAATTCTTCTGGACAGGTACACCGAAAACCTTTACTTGTGAAACCAGCTTGGCAGGTGCCTCCATTTAAACATGGGTCGCTATCACAGTGGTTCTAATCAATAGCAAATATAAAATGAAGTACGTTTTATCAAAGCTATAACCAAAGTTGTCAAGATAACACCTCCAAACTCTGGAAAAAGGATCACGAGCAAATTTCGTGTCTAACCGATAAGGAGATACAAGGGTCGTGGGCTAGTTACAAAGTTCTGCGATACAAAACCCACGCAATTCCAAATTACTTAAACTCTTCATTGAAATCGCCTAGTCTTCGTATCTTAAATTTTTGTCAACAATAGAATATGCGTTTAAGTATTTTCTACTTTCATATCGATTTTTTAGCTTTAAAAATACTTTAAAGGAATCACTGTAACCTTCAGTGAAGGACGATTAATTCTTAGGATTTTTTTTTTATTATTATTTTTTATCCACTGTGCTTGAGATTCGTGCAAGAACTTGAAAGATGTGATGTAGCCACCTGTTATTAAAGTACGCTTTGGTCACCATGGTTATATGGAAGATAAAAAAGTCCACAAATGCATCTCTCGAAGATAGAGAACCTATCTGCACTCAGGTACCACAAAACAGCCAAAAAAGATAAATCAAATGTGCTCGTTACCTCAACGGCAAGGTAAGTAAAACCTTGCTCATAAGCGAGACTTTTGTCAGTGGCATTGTTTAACTGACATAAGTGTTTTCCTTGGATAAATGGTCCCAGGTTGATGGACACGCAGTTGGGGTCCATATAACACAACACACGACAGCTCCCCTCGTTAGGTACATCCTCAGTCTTGATCAAATGATTCTTCATGATCTTATCCGGGATTGGTTCTTTGAACACGATATTGCGAAACTCGTCATCTGTTGAAAGCAAACAATTTTTTACAGTGGCTCTCTTCAAGAAAGGCTTGGAATGAGGATGGTCTGAAGACAGTGGGTTTCGGCTTAGGCTACAAGATTACAATTAAAAAGTCTACAACAAGTTACTGGTATATCACAATTTTAGCAACTAGCTACAGTTTGTCGAGACTGAATGCATGAAAAATTAATCTGCGGTAAAAAAGATATCTTCAGACAATATAAGAAAAAGTAACGAGATATTCTTACCCAAACAGCAATTACACCAAGACAAGCAAGTTTCAAACATGATGGAGACGATGAAGGCGATGGTTGTCATTTTGAGATACAACTGGAGGTCTGACATAACACTGGACGCGTAACGCTTCTTTGCAGATACGCAACAGAAAGCTACTTCTAATGCAGAACGTATTTCTATTTCTCACCCTTAAATATATTATTTTCTCTCAATAATGCAGGGGGTGTATTATTCTAAACAGCAGGTACTTCAGCCGTAGACAGGATTCTGAACTAGTTCTATTTAACTAAAATGTTTTTATTATGTTTGTACGTTTATTATGCTAATATATGTTCAACTAATATGTTTTCGCTGTTTAGTTTGTAACGACTGCCTTCAGCTGCTTCCACCAAAATGAATAAAAGTGTCGCAACATGACAAGTTCTATCATGTTGCGTGTTTCTCTTAATATGCTCTCTCGGGAAGTTAAATTACTTTGAACTTTCAATGATACCTCCACCAGGTGTTGTTAGGGAGATAAAAGTAGTTTATACTCACGTTATAGAAAGGTTAATTACGGCGTTTGGCATTTTCACAATCCTTTATTTGGTTCTTCTCTTGCTAATTTCCGGCTCGCAGAAAAAAACGAAAACGAAAAAAAGCTAGAGAGATGTCCGGGAGAAAAGTCAGACATACTGCAATTTGGTAAATGGCGTGAGAGCTTTAGTTCAGATCTATGTTTTGTACTCTGATAGAGCACGCTCTTTCAACCGATGACTGCGCGTGATATCTGAACTTTAAATACAACGAGATGATTCTCGTGCGATTGATTATAAATAATTTCCCAGTACCATGGTTTGCTTTTCCTAATTTTCACCGAATAATGTATCTTCAGGTTCGAAAAGTCATGTAAAAGAAATTCAGAAAAATCGAAATTTCTAAGCTTGATTTGTCACATGTGAACATGATTTTAAGAGTCTGTAAACTGGATCCACCATTTTGTCACTAAAACGGAATTCAAATATTTCGAAATTCTCTCCCAGCTCTGATTAACCAAGAGAAAGACTAAAGATTTATACCTCAGCTATCTTTATGTTACTAGCAGTGTTACTTCATAAGTTTGTGAACGTAAAACCCTAAGCTGATTTGAACTCTGTAATGACTGAGTAAACAAAAGCAAGAATCTTCAAATGACATGATATTTGAAAGCCACAGGAGATAACAGTCTTTATTTTTCCTCTCACAGTTGGTTCAGAGACAGTTATTATTTTTACCACACTCCTTCTGCAGATTGTCAATGTTTTCCCAGAAACCTAGCAGTAATTTTCTTTGTGTCAATTAACGAACACAGCTACCGTTATCAGGAGCCCTTACAAAAGGAATTCCTCAGAGACTGGGAGCTTTTCGGCACGCTTTCTTCAAACGTGCTTGCTTTTATTATGTGTAGACTGAGAAACCGTCGGCATCCTCCATAAATTTCAATGAGGTTTTTTTTTAAATTTAAACCAATTCTGGTCAAGGAGCAGGTGTTAAGAACAAGGTTTAAAGAATATGTTTTGAAATAGAAACTTGACTTTAAGAAAGAAAAATAAATCTGAATACTGAAAGGGTAAAGAGTATCACTCTAGATTACCACCAACCAATAACCAAGAAATTTCAACTGATTAAGAATTTCATTTGTTTTCTCTCTTTCCTTCTTTTTCAAAAGGTGAGGAGGAGGTGATTCATACTAAATTGTTTTAGCAAATGACAACGAGGGAAAGGTTGATCGTCGGATAATTGTAACTACGAGGAAATAAAAGAGATGTAGGAGTCAACTGAGCTCAAACATTTCGGAAATAAAAGTAAACTTTTATTAATGCTCCCGCTCAGCTCAAGTACAATTAAGATGAATTGCGTAATTATTTCATCTACAGTCTGTTTTGAGTTTAGAATTAAAGCATGCAATGTTTGTTTATACAGAATTTCTTAATCAGAACGATTTGAAGAAAAACAGTGAGCTGCCATAGACCTAAGCACGTTTAGACATTATAGCTGAAACTTATTTTATCGTTGTATCGCTTTTTAACCAAAATTCATAAATAAGAGCTGTCCTTTCAGAAACTTTCAAACAATTCTGAAATTGCGCAAATAAAATTTTTTTCCATAACACCTTTACATTTATATTCCAGATATTGAAAGGATGCTAATTTCGGAGACACGCATGATACACGACAAGCATATTTTAAACTCAGTGTTCCGACTGCGTCATACCAGAGTGAAAACTTTTAGGATATGATGGAAGACGCCAACTTTTTGTTGACATGCAACAAATCTTGTGTCTTTGCGTCATAGTTAGTGCGCAATGATCGCAAGTAACACAGATGGGTTTGAACCGAACATTTGACAAGTTGCGTCAGAAATTATTTCAGGTTCCTTAAAAATTTATGTCAACGCTTTATAAACTAGGGAAAGCAATAATGCTTGCTTACCTGTGTAGAAACACACACACAAAAAAGAACAAACCTAAGTAAAAGGGAACGGGAGTGATAAATTTAGGATGACTGAAAAAGATTAAAATGAATCTCAGATGATAAACTTGACAAACTTCATATCATGTGCAAATTATTAGCTTTTAGTGTGGAGGAAACCCCCAAAAAATTAGTCCAATGCGATAGAAAACACTAAAACAAGATCAATTAACCCAAAACAAATGGGGATGAGGAACGATGGAGAGGATTATCATAGATTTTAAAACAGTAATAAGCTTGAAACAGCCGTCTTAAATAATATGCGAAATTAACTTTAGCGTCAAGAAAACCACAAAATATGAGTTTGGTAGGACGGGAAAAAAAACAACATCGAAGAGAATTTGCCGAAAGCAAACGGGTATTGTCAAGGATGGAGAAGATTTAAATGGATAGGAAATAGCTAATTTGAAAAATCGATGCAAATATTATATTATCATAACAATGCCTCTTTGAAGCATATTTGAAGGACTGAGTCAGTCCGCCCACTCTCACTGCTTGCAAATTAAGATTAAAATAGTCATGACCAAACAATGATCATAAAAGCCCTTTGATGGCAGCCTTTATGAAGTCTTTGTTTCTTGGCGACTTAACTCGAGACTTGCGATATGACTCGAACAAGCATGAAAATGGGAATAAGCATCGACCTTGTCGTTTGGTTGTAACATTATTTGTTCAACCTTCACGCAAATGACGGACTGTAATACTATGCATTTGCTGTCTGCTTCTTGACTGTTCATGCAAAAATGTTAACGGTTGCCATGAATTGGAGATATTTTGCTTTTTTTTCTTAATTTCATCCTCTTTCGGTATCAATCAATCAGAGGTCGGCTTTCATCTTCTGTGTTGTGATACACGTCAATGCCAAAATAAAAGCTGTCTACTATTATTTTCCATAAGACTCGGGTACAAGCTTTGTAATATATATCAACAGAGAAGGTCTGTCTTCACTCTGTCTGAGTGAAAGCGTTTGCTGTGTTCAGAAAAGTGTAAGACATGATCTGTGCTACATAAGAGGAACTTCAGTCCAACTCAGACGACTCGCAGTCTTATATATGGTCATCTGAGTGCTTTATTTTCCACCTCTGGTGTTATTTGGTTTCAAATCGTTAACAATACTGAATAAAACCGTGTGCTGTGTTCGAAAACGCTTCAGCACAGAATCATTGCTAGGTAAGAGACAACTACTGATCAGCAGCTTAAAAGTCTCGAGGTCTTATTTTCATCTGAGAGCTCTTCAATGAGTAACGAACACCTCGAAAATGTTCCCAAATATTGCCTTCGCCGTGATCAGGGTTAGGCCCATGCATGTAGGGACCATTCAAAAAAGCCTTGTGACACCACTTAAACCACCAGCCACCATGGTACTCGAGGGCACAGTTCCCAGTGGGTTTGAAATCGTTCTCTTCATCCGGAGTAGAAAATGGCCAGCCACGATGGTAAGAGAAGGAGTCACCAGCGGTTCCTGAGAAATTTACCAAAGCAAAAACCAGGAAAATATTTAAAAGTTATACTCTCCTCAGTGGCGGATCCTGACCTTGCGCTAAGGAAGGGGGGGGAGGGGGAGGTTTTCTGTCGCTTGGACTGCCGGCTTTTCTTCCTTCTGCGATTCCTTTTTTTTTTACCCAAAATAAGGAAGGGAGAAGTGGATTGGGTCCCCAGGGCCTCATCCCCTAGATCCGCCACTGCTCTTGCAAGAGTAGGTTTAATTGCTGCATATCTGTTATTCTGGGCCGGGTTGTTCGAAAAGGGGTTGACTTTAATCCTGGTTTAAAAGTTAAACTTGGATTTAATTTCTCATGTAGAAGAGCGTGTACAGGAGCCAAGGTTTTGTTGGGTTTTATCTCAGTATGACTCAAAACTAACAGGGAAAAATGCAAACAAATAAATCCCTTTGCAGAGCTATAAAACTGAATTGAAAATTCACACTAACCCCGTGTTAGGTAAAGCTTGTTTTAAAAAACCAGGCCCTGAATAATAACGTTTAAGTTTTTACCTTTCCTTCCACGCTTATGAAGTCTTTTCTGCATCCATCCTTGTTTGGGATTGATTTGCCGCAAAAATATGTATATAGTTACCAAAATGGCTTCGAGTACACAATGAAAGTAAGTGGTGATAGGAAGGAAGTAAGAAATGAAATCCGAAGACGAGACCGACAGAGTTAATAACATATCTTAATTATACTCCTCTCAAGAACCAGAACCCTTCAAACACTATTTTATCAACAAAAGGCTGGGAAAAGGGACAAAAATTCCCTTAGATATCATCTAAATCATTTACTAAATGATTAACCATTATCGAATTTCGTTTTACGTGAACAGTTTTTAACCGCTGGGCTTAGTATTTTTCTTAACTTTCTTAACAATGTTCCATCTCTTATTCAATTACTTTACTAACATTTCTGTCTTTGTTTGTGTTAAAATTGTTGTTTTTGTCTCCGGTCATCGCATTGAAGCAAGCCTTGGAATTACACAATGCGCATGTAAATTAGTTTAGTCACCTGATGTGTCATAACAACCAAGGATCAACCGGTACTTGTCATGTTCACTCTTGACACCAAAAGAGCTGTATTCGGCATAAGCACTTCTCCCTTCGAAGTCCGCCATGTCTACTCGTAACATGCTGTTATTATCTGAAGTCAGGCGATGAATCCTGTCCAAGCCAAGCCAAGACTCGCCTCCAAGATTTCCGAAGCCACGCTTATAATCGCTCCAGTTGAGGTTGAAGTCAACGGAACCGTCGATTCTTTTCTGGAATACCGTCCATCCTCCACCAGCTGTTGTTTGGTCGCAGAAGACATCAAAAGCTGATTGGTTGTCAGGTTTGATGATGTACACACCGTCTCTTTTTTGGCCTGATTTAAAGATGTCAGCGCAATTTCTGAAAGCTAGAATAAATAAATAAATAAAAAATTATGGCGTATATTATGCTGCAAACAACAAGGTATTGACCGGATCAGAACAGTATCTTCACTGATGAGAGCAAAAAAAAAAGGTAAATTCAGACACAGCAGTTTTTTCAAACGATATCGATTCGAAAGAATTGTAATTTAGAAAAGGTGATGAAAAAATAGCCAAAATAGGAAAATTTGGGAAGAAATGAGGCACACATTACTCAAAATAAAACAATTAAATGGAAAATTTATGAAATAATTTAGGTTACGCTCTAACGCAGAGCTGATGAACGAAACGTCAGCTTTAAAACTCTTTACGGTAGCCAACTTTTACGTTATCAACTCAGTTGATTATACTTTATTACCCTGTTATACTCTCCATCCGACGCAGCACAACAGTCTCTTCAAAACTTACTGCATTTACTCATTAGGTTTGAAAGAGTTTATGTTGCAATTTTTGACCACATCATCACCTTTACAATACCTTGGCAGACTTCTCCTCCGCTGAATTCTTCTGGACAGATACACCGAAAACCTTTACTTGTGAAACCAGCTTGGCAGGTGCCTCCATTTAAACATGGGCCGCTATCACAAGGGTTCTAATCAATAGCAATTATAAAACAAAGCACGTTTCTTCTATAAAGTACCATTAAACTTATAACCAAAGTTGTCATGATAACATCTCCAAACTCTAAAATAAGGAAAATTTCATGGAGGCGATAAGACTTTTTTTAAAATTCATCAAAAGCAAATTTCGTGCCTGATTGATAAGGAGATGCAAGTTTCGTGGGCAAATAACAGCGTGTTGCGATACAAAATCCACGCAATTCCAAATTACTTAAACACTTTATTGAAATCACCTAGTAATCTTATCTTAAATCTTGTTACCATATTTACGTATAAATATTTTCACATCAATTTTTAACTTTAAAAATACTTTGAAGGAATCACTATAAGCCTCAGTGAAGGAAGATTAATTCTCAGGGTTTTTTTATTTTTCATCCACCGTGCTTAAGGTTCGTGCAAGAACCTAAAGGATGTGATTTGAGCTACCTGTTATTGAAGTACGCTTTGGTTACCATAATTATATGGAAGATAAACAGGTCCACAAATGCATCCTTCGAAGACAAAGAGCCTATCTGTACTCAGGTACCACAAAACAGCCCAGAAAGATAAATCAAATGTGCTCGTTACCTCAATGGCAAGGTACGTAAAACCTTGCACATTAGCGAGACTTTTGTCAGTTGAATTGTTTAACTGGCATATGTGTTTTCCTTGAATAAATGGTCCCAGATTGATGGACACGCAGTCGGGGTCCATATAACACAACACACGACAGCTCCCCTCATTAGGCACATCCTCAGTTTTGATTAAATGATTCTTCATTTTCTTATTCGGGATTGGTTCTTTGAACACGATAATGCGAAATTCGTCATCTGTTGAAAGCAAAAAAAATTTTCAATGTGGCTCTCTTCAAGATAAAGAGCATTTCGATTACTTTTTCATCAATTTTTATTCAATGCTTGCTCTTTGTAAATTAACTTTATCCATTTAGGTTTAAGGTCTTTACTCTGCAAAAATGTCCATGGAGTCGTATTTATGGGAGTTCGACAAATTTACGGAAAAAGGGCTATTTCTTCTTCAAATTACATATCTTCCGAAAGTTTTGTATCTAACGTAGTTAAATTGAATCCTTACAGTTATCAGAATTGAGAAACAATGTGTAAAAGGTAACTTCAAAAATATAATATCAGTAATGGAGAGATGATTCCTCGAAAAAAAATGGCCTAAGATGAAAATGGTATGAAGGCAGTAAGTTTTGACTTTAGTTACAAGTTTACAGGTGGAAAGTTTATAACAAGTTACAAGTTTATTACAAGTTTGAAAAAAAAAAAAAGGTATATACTGCTCGCAGTTAGTTATAGCTAGTCGAGCCTTTATGCATGAAAAAATTATCTGCAATTAAGAGGTATCTTAAGACAATAGAAAGATAAAATAACGAGATATTCTTACCCAAACAGCAATTACACTTAGAGAAGAAAGTTCCAAACATGATGAAGACGATGAAGGCGATGGTTGTCATTTTGAAATAAAACCGGAGGTCTAAATAGCGCGTCCTTGCAGATACGTAACAGATAGCTACTTTTAATGCAGAAGGCACTTCTATTTTTCACCCTTAAATATATTATATACAACAAAGAATGCAGGGGGTGTATTATTCTAAACAACAGGTACTTCAGGCACTTAAAATATTCTGAACTAGTTGCATTTAACTTACATTTGAAATTACTTATAGCTGCTTCCACCGAAATGGATAAAAAAAGTTTCAGTTTAATTTTTATTCGAAAATTTCAAGTTTTATCACGTTGCGTGTTTCTATTCCATCATATGCTCTCTCAGGAGGTTAATTTAATTTGAACTTTCAATAAGTGACACCTCTAACAGGTGTTTTTATGGAGATAAAAGCAATCTATGCATTTGTCTCCACAATTCCTGTTTAATTATGATCTCTTCTCTTCTAAGCCTAAAGCGTTCTCAGTTTAAAATATCACCTTCAAATGAAAGAACAGATAACTTTAGACGTTGTCGAAGTTATAGGGTCAGCTCCTTAGTTATATTGCTTCACAGCAAGATGTCTTAAGTTCGTTATTGCAAAAATTTCAAGTTTTATTATGTTGCGTGTTTCTATTCCTTCATACGCTCTCTAAGTAGGTTAAATTGATTTAAACTTTTAATGAATGATACCTCTAAACAGGTGTTTTTTAGAGATGAAAGCAATTTATGCTTTTATCTCCACAAATTCTGGTTTAGTTATGATTCTTATCTCTTTTAAGCCTAAAGCAGTCTCAGTTTAAACTACCACCTTGAAATGACAGAATAGGCAGTTTTAGACCTTGTTAAAGTTATAAGGATAGCTCCTTAATTATATTCTTTCACAGTAAAATATCTTAAGTTCGTAACATTCGTAATAGGTAACTTTAGACCTTGTCAACATTGTAGGCTCCTTAGTTATATTCCTTCGCAGCAAAATGTCTTAAGTTCGTAGAGCGTATGACTCATATTTCAAGCCATTTCACAATAAAAATATCCTGGCCTGAATTCTGTCGCCCATCCAAGATCTGCGTGAGATCCATTCCTTCCTATTTTTCTCATTTGATCGCTTAGTAAACTGTCATTACCAACTTTTTTTTCCTTTTTCCAGAGTGATTTCAAAAGTTTTATCACAGCTTTTTGAATAAAATTGACCTATAATTTTAAATTTAACAAAGAGTGATTCGAGCTGATTTCAACGGTACCAAATAGTGCTTAATTATATAATCATCAAATAGAGAAGCCTTGACTGTGCTCTGTTCTGTTTTTAAGCACTTAGGAAGCGGCTAGAGCACGCAAGAAGTATTGTGGGAAACACGAGACGTAGTGGATTCTTTTCTAAAGAATCCGTTAAATTCCCCAGGCATCACTTTCAATTTTCAAAACAAACTTTACTTCCAAAGCGATTATCAGTGTCGTCAGTATGCTCTATACTCTCATAAAGCACGCTCCAATAGGTATATCAGGATACTTGTAAAAAGGGTTCAATAATCAGTGTCGTCAGTATGCTCTATACTCTCATAAAGCACGCTCCAATAGGTATATCAGGATACTTGTAAAAAGGGTTCAATAATCTGATTGGTTGAATAAGACGAATCCTGTCAAAAATTTCAAACCATTAAAGTTCAGTAACCATCGAAGTTTACAATCTGCAATAGTTCACAAACTGAATTAGTTTGGCAGGTTCAATTTAACACTTTTTCCTAAAGTTTTTTTTTTTTTTTTTTTTTTTTTGTCTCAAACATATAATCTGAAAGTGAGATGTTCAGTGACTTCCGGCCGAATTGGGGTTCATAAAAACACGCAGGTTCTTTCACAAAAACAAACTGCGCAAGACGTGTGTTGTATGAATAGCGACAGCCGAATTCACAAGTACATGAAGATTGCTCGGGATGACAGCACTGTAAAATTCGGCTGCTGTGACTCATGTGGCCTTCCACGCATCGGAAAGGACATCAGATCAGAGCAAACTTTTCGTTGCTCACTAGAAGGGCGTCCGGTGTAATTCCAAGGTTTGCTTCAAAGCGATGACCGGAGATCGCCATGATAAGCTAACCGCGATGGACCTTAGTATATTTAATTTTAACAATAATGCCAGCTTGTTTATGTTTTTCATCATTCCTATTTTGTTATGTTTTGTTTTTGAACACGAAACTATACACTACACAAGTGTTAGCTGTGTTTGATTTTTATCACCTTAAGTAACTAAGTTTGCAATCTAACTGAGCGTGAAAAATCTTCAAAACTCGGACTGTCCATTTCACTTTCTCTTGAAGGAGATTCATCTCTGTTCACGTCAGTTAAGGCGCTTGGCATTTTTACAAACCTTTGTTTGGTTCTTCTGTTGCTACTCTCCGGCTCGCTTATTCCAAAATTTCACTTCCAATTAGCGAGAAAAAGCTAGAGAGAGGTCCGAGAAGAGGTTGGACACAATACAATTTGGCAAATGGCGTGACAACCTCAGTTCAGCTCTATGTTTTGTACTCTGATAGAGCACGCTTTTTCAATCAATGACAGCGCGCGTTATATCTGAACTATATATGAATAAAACTACTTGAAGATTCCCATGCTATTAATTACAAATAAATTCCCAGTATCACGGTTTGCTTTTTATAAATTTTCATCGAATGAAGTAATTTCAGGTTCGGTTGATGACAGCTTTTATTCTTCTTCTCACAGTTGGTTCAGAGACAGTTATTATCTCGACAGCGCTCCTTCTGCAGATTGTTCATGTTTTCCACGAAACCCTGCAGTAATTTGTTTTGTGTGTCAATTAACAAACACAGCTGCCGTTATCAGGAGCTTTACAAAAGTAATTTCTCAGAGACTGAGAGTTTTTCCTTCAAATTTTCTAACTGTTAATACGTGTAGACTGAAAAACCGTCAGCATCCTCCAAATATTTCAATGAGGTTGTTTTAAACTTTAAACCATTTCTGGTCGAGGAGCAGGTGTTACGAACAAGGTTTAAAGAATATGTTTTAAAAGAGAAACTTGACTTTAAGAAAGAAATCTGAAAGGGTAAAGATTTTCATACTAGATTACCACCAACCAATAACTGAGAAATTTCAACTGATTAAGAATTTCAATTGTTTTCTCTCTTTCCTTCTTTTTCAAGAGGTGAGGAGGAAATGATTGATACTCAATTGTTTTATCACTTATACTGGCTTACTGATGTGACATTTTGATTTCAATAATAAATGACTACAAAGGTAAGGTTTATCTTCGGATAATTGTAACTGCGAGAAAATAAAAGAGTTGTAGGAGTCAACTGAGGTCAAACATTTCGGAAATAAAAGTTAACTTTTATTTATACTCCCGCTCAGCTCAAGTGCATTTAAGTTGAATTGCGTAATTTTTACATCTACAGTCTATTTTGAGCTTAGAATTAAAGCATGCAATGTTTGTTTACAAAGAATTTCTTGATCACAAAGATTTGAAGACAAACAATGAGCTGTCATAAGCCTAAGCACGTTTAGACATTGTAGCTAAAATTTCTTTTACTGTCGTATCGCTTTTTAACCAAAATTCATAATTAACAACTCTCCTTTCAAAAACGTTCAAACAATTCTGAAATTGCGCAAATAGTAATTTTTTTCCACAAAACCTTTCCATTTATTTTCCAGAAGCTTGAAAGGATGCTAATTTTGGAGACATATGCATGATACACGACAAGCATATTTTAAAGTGTTCCAATTGCGTCATACTAGAGTAAAATCTTTTAGGATAAGACGGAAGACGCCAACGTTTTGTTGACATTCAACAAATTTGTGTCTTTGCGTCATAGTTAGTGCGTAATGATCGCAAGGAACACAGATGGGTTTGGACCGAACATTTGATAAGTTGCGCCAGAAATTATTTTACGTTCGTTGAAAATGGATGTCAGTTGAACCTTGAAAAAATTAGGAAAGCAATAATGATTGCTTGCCAAAGTATACAAACTTAAGTAATTAATTAATTAAGGATGATGAAGATTAAAATGAGTCTCAGATGATAAACTTGACAAGTTTTTGCGGATTTGTATAAAGTGCAAGTTACCAGCCTTTTGTGTGGAGGACGCCAAATAGAAATGTTTCTAACAAACGAGGAATTAAATATGTGGTAAGCTTGAAATAGCCGTGTTTTACAATGTACAAAATTAGATTTAGTGTTAAGAAAACCATAAAATATGATTTTGGTAAGACGGGAGAAAACAACATCGAAGAGGATTTGCCAAAAGTGAACGAGTATTGTTCAGGATGGAGAAGATTTAAAGGATTTGAAATAGCTAACTTGAATAATTTTGGCAAATATAATAGATGCTCTTATCATAACAATGCCTCTTTAAAGCATATTTGAAAGACTGAGTCAGGCCGCCTACTCTCACTGCTTGAAAATTAAGATTAAAAAGGTCATGACCAAATAATGATGATAAAAGCCGTTTGATGACAGCCGAGGACTTTTTTAAGCGACTTAACTCGAGACTTACGACATGAATCAAACAAGCATGAAAATGAGAACAAGCATCGACCTTGTCGTTCGATTTTAACATTATTTCTTCAACCTTCACGCAAATGACAGACTGCAACACTATGCATTTGCTGTCTGCTTCCTGAATTTTCATGAAAAAATGTGCACGCTTGTTAGGAATTGGAAATATTTTGCTAGTTTTTCAATTTCATCCTCTCTTGGTATCAATCAATCAGAACTAGTTGGCTTTCATCTTCAGTGCTGTTATAAACGTCACTGCCAAAATAAAAGCTATCTACTATTATTTTCGATAAGACTTGGGTACAAGCTTTGTAATATTACAACAGAGAAGGTCGGTCTCTCCCTACGTCACTAAAAATACTGAGTGAAAGCGTTTGGTGTGTTCAGAAAAGTTTAAGACATGATTTGTGCTCCGTAAAAGGAACTTCACTCCAACTCTAAAGACTCTTAGTCTTATGGTCATCTGGGTGCTTCGTTTTTCACCTTTAGTTTTATTTGGTTTTATATCGCTAACAATACTGAATAAAACCGTGTGCTGTGTTCGAAAAAGCTTCAACACAAAATCTGTGCTATGTAAGAGAAACTGGTATTCAGTAGCTCAAAAGTCTCGAGGTCTTATTTTCATTTGAGAGCTCTTCAATGAATAACGAAAATCTTTAAAACCCTTCCAAATAATGCCTTCGCCTTTAAAAGAGTTAGGCCCACGTATGTAAGGACCATTCAAAAAAGCCCTGTGACACCACTTAAACCACCATCCACCATGGTACTTAAGGGCACAGTTCCCAGTGGATCTGAAATCGTTGTCTTCATCCGGAGTAGAAAATGGCCAGCCACGATGGTAAGAGAAGGAGTCACCAGCGGTTCCTGAGAAATTTACCAAAGCAAAAACCAGGAAAGTATTTAAAAGTTATACAGTCTTCAGTGGCGGATCCAGAACTTGAGCAAACGGGGAGGGGGCAATTTTTTTTTTGTTTTTTTTTTTGTCGCTAGCCCGGCCGGCTTTACTTCCTTCTGCGATTCTTTTCTCTTTTTACCCAAAATAAGGAGGGTATAAATATATATGTTGTATAAATAAGTTTTACGTTCTTACACCTCCTTCCGCGCTTAAGAATTCTTTTTTTGCATCCATGCTTGTTTGAGCTCAATTTACCAGAGAAAATATATATACAGCTACCAAAATGGCTTCGAGTACACAATTAAAGTAGGTGGTGTGAAGGAAGTAAGAATAATAGGGTTAATAACATATCTCAATTATTTTTGTCTCAAGAATCAGAACCCTTCAAACATTATTTTAACAACAAATGCTGAAAAGGAAAAATAAAGAAGGGATCTCATGAATATCTAAATCGTTTACTAAATGATTATCGAGTTTCTTTTTGCGTGAATAAACCGCTGGGCTTAGTACTTTCTTAGCTTCTCTAACAATGTTCTGCATCTTATTCAAGTATTGTAGTAAGATTTCCGTCTCTGTTTGTGTTGAAATTGATGTTGTTAGCTTTTCTGCGCAATGTGCGTTTAAACGAATTTAGTCACCTGATGTGTTATAAGAACCAAGGATCAACTGGTACTTTTTCTGTGCACTCCTGATACCAAAAAAGCTGTATTCGGCGTAAGCAGTTTTCCCTTCGAAGTCATCTATGGCTACTCGTAAAATGCTGTTATTATCCGAAGTCAGGCGATGAATCCTGTCCAAGCCAAGCCAAAATTCACCACGGAGATTTCCGAAGCCATGCTTATAATCGCTCCAATTGAGATTGAAGTCAACGGAACCGTCGATTCTTTTCTGGAATACCGTCCATCCTCCACCAGCTGTTGTTTGGTCGCAGAAGACATCAAAAGCTGACTGGTTGTCAGGTTTGATGACGTACACACCGTCTCTTTTTTCACCTGATTTAAAGATTTCGGCGCAATTTCTAAAAGCTGGAAACAAAAAAGTTGGGAAAATTGAGACACAAAATTGTTTTCCAAACGCTATCGGTTCGAAAGAATTGTAATTAAAAAAAGGTGATTGAAAGGATAACCAATTACACAATATAAGAATCTTAGGCAACAAAGGAGACACACCTTTCTTAAGATAAAATAATTAAATGGAAAATTTGTGAAATGATTTAGGTTTCGCTCAAACGTGACCAAGAATGATGATATGGATGACCATATCATCACCTTTACAATACCTTGACAATTTTCTCCTGTGCTGAATTCTTCTGAACAGATACACCGAAAACCTTTACTTGTGAAACCAGCTTGGCAGGTGCCTCCATTTAAACATGGACCGCTATCACAAAAGTTCTAATCAAGAGGAAATATAAAATTAAGCACGTTCCATTAAACCTATAACCAAAATTGTCATGATAACATCTCCTAACTCTTAAAAAGGAAAATGCGTCAAGGTGCCGTCAAGAATTTTTTTAAAATTCATCAGAAGCAAATTTCGTAGCTGGTTGATATGGAGATGCAAGTTTCGTGAGCTAACTAAAGCGTGCTGCGATAAAAATGACCTCGGAATTCCAAATTACTTAAACTCTTAATTGAAATTACCAGGTCTTCTTATCTTAAATTTCGTCACCATTAGAATATGCGCTTCAGTATTTTGTACTTTCACATCGATTTTTAGCTTTAAAAACACTTTAAAAGAATCATTATAAGCTTCAATGGAGGACGATTAATTGTTAGGGTTTTATTATTATAACAACTATTATTATTTTTTTAAGCACTCTGCTTGAGGTTCGTGCAAGAACCTAAAGGATGTGAATTAGCCACCTGTTATTGAAGTACGATTTGGTCACCATGGTTATATGGAAAATAAACAACTCCACAAATGCGTCCCTCGAAGCTAGAGAACCTATCTGCACTCAGGTACCACAAAACAGCCCAAAAAGATAAACAAAATGTGCTCGTTACCTCAATGGCAAGGTAAGTAAAACCTTGCTCATTAGCGAGACTTTTGTCAGTGGCATTGTTTAACTGGCATATGCGTTTTCCTTGGATAAATGGTCCCAGATTGATAGACACGCAGTTGGGGTCCATATAACACAACACACGACAGCTCCCTTCATTAGGCACATCCTTAGTCTTGATCAAATGATTCTTCATGATCTTATTCGGGATTGGCTCTTTGAACGCGATATTGCGAAATTCGTTATCTGTGAAAAGCAAACAAATTTTATTACTGAAGCTCTCTTCTAGATAGAAAGCGTTTTGATAACTTTTTCATTCGACTTTGATTCCCATCTGTCTTCAGTGCGTGCTCCTTGTGAATTAACTTTATCCATTCAGGTTTAAGGTCTTCACTCTGCAAAAACGTCGATAGAGTCGTATTCATGGGATTTCGACAAATTTACGGAATAAAGGCTATTTCTTCTTCAAATTATTTTGTCTTCCAAAAGTTTTGTATCCAACGTAGTTAAATTTAATCCTTATAGTTACCAAAATTGCGAAACAATATGTAAAAGTAAACTAAAAAAAAATAATATTAGTGATGGAGAGAGAAAAAAAAAAATTCCACAAAAAAATGGCTTGGAATAAGAATGGACAGTGGGTTTTGGCTTTAGTTACAAGAGTACAAGTAAAAATTTACAGTTACAGGTATATTACAATTTTGAAATGAAAAAAATATATATACAGTTCTCGCAGTTAGCTAGAGCTTTTCGAGACTTAATGCATTAAAAATTTATCAGCAGTTAAGAGTTATTTTAAGACAATGGAAAGAAAAATAAGGAGTTATTCTTACCCAAACATCAATTGCACCAAGGGAAGAAAGTTTGAAACATGATGGAGACGATGAAGGCGATGGTTGTCATTTTGAGATAAAACGGGAGGTCTAAATAACGCATCCTTGCAGATACGCGACAGAAAGCTACTTCTAACGCAGAAGATACTATATTTTTCACCCTTAAATGTAACACATTCTAAAGAATGCAGGGGGTATATCATTCTAAACAGCAGATACTTCAGCCACAGACAGGATCCTGAACTAGTTGAAATATTACAAAAACAAGTTTACAAGAAGTTAAAAGTTTATTACAAGTTTGGAATTAAAAAAAAAAAAAGTTATACACTGCTTGCAGTTAGCTACAGCTTGTCGAGACTTAATGCATGAAAATTTTATCTACAATAAAAGATATATTTTAAGACTATAGAAGGAAAAAATTAACGACAATCTTCTTACCCAAACAGCAATTACACCAAGAGAAGAAAGTTCCAAACGTGATGGAGACGATGAAGGCGATGGTTGTCATTTTGAGATACAACTGGATGTCTAAGATAAAACTGGAGTTGTAACGCATCCTTGCAGATACGCAACAGAAAGCTATTTCTAATGCAGAAGGCACTTCTATTTTTCACTCTTAAATATATTACATACTCTAAAGAATGCAAGGGTGTATTATTCTAAACAGCAGGTACTTCAGCCGCAGACAGGATTCTGAACTGGCTGCAATTAACTTATATGTGAATGTGCCCTTTATAGGATATTTTATAGCTGTTTATGACGACTGCCTACAGCTGCTTCCACTGAAATGGATGGAAATGCCGCAACATGATAAGTTTTATCATGTTGCGTGTTTCTCTTCCTTCATATGCTCTCTCAGGAAGTTAAATTAATTTGAACTGTTAATGAATGATACCTCCAACAGGTGTTGTTAGGGAGATAAAAGCAATTTATACTCACGTTATAATAACGTCAATTTCGGCGATTGGAATTTTCGCAATCCTTTATTTGGTTCTTCTGTTGCTACTTTCCGGCTCGCTTGTCCCGAAATTTTACTTCCGATGAACGAAAAAATGCTAGAGAGAAGTCTGGTAAGTGGACAGAAATAGGACACTTTGATAAATGGCGTAAGAGCTTTAGTTCAGCTCTACGTTTTGTACTTTGATAGAGCGTGCTCTTTCAACCATTGACAGCGTGCGCTATATCTGAACTTTAAATAAAACTACCAGGAGATTCCCGTGCTATTGATTATAAATAATTTCCCAGTAATATGGTTTACTTTTCCTACTTTTCATCAAATCACGTAATTTCGGCTTCAAAAGGCATGTAAAGGAAAATTCAGAAAAAATTGAAATTTCTAGACTTGTTTTGTCACATGTGAATATCATTTTAAAAGTCTGTAAATTGGATCCATCATTTTTTACTAAAATGGAATTGAAATATTTCTAAATTATCTTGCAGCTCTGATTAATTAAGAGCAAAACCGAGAGGTTTATAACACAGCCATTTTTTTATTACTAGCAGTGTCACTTCATAAGTTTGTGAACGTAAAACCATAAGCTGATTCGAACTCTGTAATGACTGAGTAAACAAAAGCTTCAAATGACATGATAATTGAAAGCAACAGGAGATAACAGTCTTTATTCTTTATTCTTCTTCTTACAGTTGGTTCAGAGACAGTTATTATTTCGACCGCGTTTCTGCTGCAGATTGTTGATATTTTCCTAGAAACCCCGCAGTAATCTTTTTTGTGTGTCAATTAACAAACACAGCTGCCGTTATCTGGAGCTTAACAAAAATAGTTCCTCAGAGACTGGGAGTTTTTTGGCACATTTGCTTCAAATTTGCTTACTGTTATTACGTGTAGACTGAAAAACTGTTGGCATCCTTCAAATATTTCAATGAGGTTATTTTAAACTTTTAACTGTTTCTGGTTAAGGAGCAGGTGTTAAGAACAAGGTTTAAAGAACGTGTTTTAAAAGAGAAACTTGACTTTAAGAGAGAAAAATTAATCTGAATTCTGAAGGGGTAAAGAGTTTCACTCTAGATTAACACCAACCAATAACTGAAAAATTTCAACTGATTAAGAATTTCACTGTTTTTCTCTCCTACCTTCTCAGTTTCAAGAGGTGAGGAGGAGGTGATTGATACTAAATTGTTTTATCGCTAATACCGGTTTATTGATGTGATATTTCGATTTCAATAGGAAATGACGAAATGACATTTTAAAGGTTGATCGTCAGATAATCGTGACTGCGAGGAAATAAAAGAGTTGTAGGAGTCAACTGAGGTCAAACATTTCGGAAATAAAGTTAACTTTTATTTATGTTCCCGCTCAGCTCAAGTGCTCTTAAGTTGAATTGCGTGACTTTTACATCTACAGTTTATTTTGAGCTTAGAATTAAAGCATGCAATGTTTGTTTATACAGAATTTCTTGATCACAATGATTTGAAGATAAACAGTGAACTGCCATAAACCTAAGCACGTTTAGACATTATAGCTAAAATTTATTTTATCCTTGTTTTGCATTTTGGCCAAAAAACATAATTAGTAACTGTCCTTTCAGAAACGTTCAAACGTTCTTAAATTGCGCAAATTTAAGAACGTTTGAACGTTTGAACGTTTGAACGTTTGAATTACAAAACCTTTCCATTTATATTCCAGAAGCTTGAAAGGATGCTAATTTTGGAGACATATGCATGATACACGACAAGCATATTTTAAAGTGTTCTAATTGCTTCATACTAGAGTTAAAATCTTTTAGAATAAGACGGAAGACGCCAACGTTTTGTTGACATACAACAAATTGTGTGTCTGCGTCATAATTAGTGCGTAATGATTGCAAGGAACACAGATGGGTTTGGACGGAATATTTAACAAGTTACATCAGAAATTATTTTAGGTTCGTTGAAAATTGATGTCAGTTGAACCTTGAAAAAATTAGGAAAGCAATAATGATTGCTTGCCTGTGTAGAAACACCAAATAAAACAAACTTAAATATGTATTAAACTTATGTATGCGCCGATCTAAATGGCAGCACTTTTCAGAGCTCCTCCAAGTTTTATAGTTTTATCTAAGTTTTATTCCGAAGTAAGTTTTAACAAGGTCAACATGAGTTCCTTACGTCTTTGGCCTCGTTATAGAGGTGTGCGTGCTGGTCGTCTTGTTCAAGAGCGTTGCAAACTTCGCCGTCTTAAAATAAGCACGATTCAGAAGCGAGGTGTCGACAATGGCTTTGGAAAACCATCTTGGCGTGTTTCCCACCAAGCCCACAATCCGTCAAACTCTGTTCGTCTGACATGAACTTCAATCTCAACAAGGAAAGGCTCTCCATCTGCCTACGTTCCATATTTATCGAACGTTATGTCCCTTGCTCCCAAGATTGATGAAATCCGCTACGTTGCCCAACATGCAAATTTGGATTGTGTTTGTGTAACTGAATCATGGCTTCGTAGTTATATTCAAGATCACATTGTCGCGCTCAGTGGCTTCAATCTAGTGCGAAAGGACAGAGTTTAAATTACTCATGGAGGGATTTGCGTATACATTAGAAACAATATCAACTTTACTATCCTGGAAGATTTAGAAGACCGATCTTTTGAAGCGCTTTGGTTAAAATTACGACCTGCTCGTCTCCCGAGGGGATTCAGTTGTATTGTGTTAGGAATAATTTATCATCCACCAAACGACAATAACCCCGAAATTTTATATTATTTGTGGCAGAGATTGTCGTCCATTGAATTGCGCTTTCCCAACAGTGGTCTGCTTATTGTTGGAGATTTCAATCGGCTAAACACCAAGCGTCTTCAGAACAGTTTTGATCTAAAAGAGATTGCCAAGTTTCCCACGCGAGGCCATAAAATACTGGACCTTGTCCTAACGAATGTGAGAGAGTACTACAAGGACCCCATCCAACGTCCTCCCCACGGTCTATCAGATCACATGTCCGTAGAGGTACTGCCAAAGGATAGTTCCCAGCTTCCGGACTCGCGATCAACAATGAAAACAAGGGACTTAAAACCTAGCAATCGCCTTGCTATACGCACCTACCTCCAAGAGGTCGATGCGTACACCCTCGTCGGCAACGTACATGGCTGTGCAGAAAAAGTGTCAATTTTTCAGTCAATAATCCAACATGGTCTGGACAGTGTACTGCCCCTGCGATCCAAAGCGATCCACTCTAGAGATCCGCCCTGGATTAATTCAGGTTTGAAAGATCTAATCAGACGGCGGCAAAGAGCACTCGCAGAAATAATCAGCCGATGTTTCGATTTCTGCGGAACCGAGTGAGCCGTGAGCGTAAGATCTGCAGGTGGCGGTACTACGACTCCAAAGGTAGCCAGCTTAAGGAGTTCAAACCGTCTGTTTGGTGGAGTGGAGTTAAGAAACTGAGCGGCATGTCATCGACCGTTAGGGACTCGGAAGAATTAATGAGATCATTACAACAAATAAGTGAGGAGTCTCTCAGTGCCTTGGACCTGGCCAACCTGATCAGTGATACTTTCCTCTCCCCAGTGCAAGACTTTACACCGTTATCTGCTGAATCTTTTCAGCTGTCGCAAGACCACTCCATTGAGCAACCATTTGTCGTTTCTACGCATGCTGTTTACCTTCAGCTTGTGTCGATCAACCCTAGGAAAGCGTCTGGCTCCGACGGTATTCCAGCATGATTGCTAAAGGAAAATGCAGATCTCCTTTCCGATACGATATCTGATATCATTAACAGTTCTTTTGCTGAAAGACGTTTACCACCTTCTTGGAAATCTGCTGATACCTTGCCGATCCCAAAGCAGAAACCAATTAAAGACGTAAATAAACATCTGCGTCCCATCTCGTTAACGTCCATTCTCTCTAAGGTGGCAGAGGAGTTTGTTGTTGCGGAATACTTACGACCATCAATTCTCAAGAAAATTGGAGACAACCAATTTGGGGATAACCCAAAATCTTCTACAACACATGCATTAATCAGTCTGGTGCACTTCTGGGCCAAACATACAGACGGGACAGGATCCACCGTCAGGGTCGTCTTATTCGATTACCGGAAAGCTTTTGACTTGATAGACCACGCGCTTCTCGCTGGGAAACTGCTCGCCTTGGACATACCGGTTGGCGCATCGTTCTGGATCATCGACTTCCTTACAGACCGTACGCAGAGAGTCAAATTGGGAGAAGATTGCCTGTCCGAATGGAGGAATGTACCGGCAGGGGTGCCTCAGGGAACCAAGCTCGGGCCGTGGCTGTTTATTCTTATGAATATTCTTATGAATTATGATCGACGACATCAACACCAGCAATTCGAATCTGTGGAAATACATGGATGACACAACTATTGCAGAGTGTGTTCACAAGAAAGAAGGCAGTCGTATTCAATCTGATGTGGAGGAACTCATTGCTAAGTCTAATCAAAATACGTTCCAGCTAAATGAATCGAAATGTAAGGAGCTGCGGATTTCTTTCGCTAAATCAGCCGCGGACTTTGCTCCAATTGTCATCAACGGGAAAGCAATAGAGGTAGTGTCTACTGTTAAGTGGTTGGGGCTAAACATTTCTTCCGACCTTTGGTGGAACTGTCATGTTGCTTAAATAAGTAAAAAAGTTGCAAGTCTATTATATTTTCTTAAACAACTGAAGAGAGCGAATATTCCCACCAAAGATCTGCTAATCTTTTACAGGACTTGTATCCTCCCAGTAATGGACTACGCATGCCCGGTGTTTCACATTGCGCTTCCTGCATATTTATCTGTTGAGTTAGAGCAGCTACAGAAACGTGCCATGCGAATTATTTTTCCGTTTGTTCCATATAGCGACGCATTAAATCAAGCCAACTTGGAGACGCTCTCCCAACGCAGGCAGTGTATCACAGCTAAGCTTTTTGATTCCATCACCTGTAACTCAGACCATAAACTGTATAAGCTCCTGCCTCCTCAGAACAACTGTGAACTCAATTTGAGACGAAAGAGGAAATTTAATGTTCCTCTGGCTAAGACGAAGAGACTCATGAATACATTCATATATAGTAATTGTAGTTAATCTGTGTACATTTTTCTTATACTTTTCTCATACTTTTATTAGATTTTACTATTGTAACGATTAATCTAATTCAGCTTTTGGCTGCGATTTTAATCAGAATAAACTATCTACATCTACATCTACATCTAAATAATTAATTAATGAAGGATGAAGAAAATTGAAATGAATCTCAGATGATAAACTTGAAAAATTTTTGCTGTTCTGTATAATGTGCAAATTACGAGCTTTAAGTGTGGAGGGGACCAAAAGTACTACTCTAGTGAGATAGAAAAACACCAAAACGAGATCAATTAACTCAAAACAAACGAGGATGAGGAAGGATGGAGAGGATTGCCATGGATTTTAAATCAGTGTTGAGCTTGAAACAGCTGACTTTTATAATTTTGCGTCAAGAAAACCAAAAAAAATGATTTTGGTATGACGGGAAAATAACAAAATCGAAGAGAGTTTCCCAAAAGCGAACGAGTATTGTTTAGGATGGAGAAGATTTAAATGGATTAGAAATAGCTAACTTGAAAAATAAGCCAAATGTGATAGATGCTCATATCATAACAATGCCTCTTTAAAGCATATTTGAAAGACTGAGTCAGGCCGCCCACTCTAACTACTTGTAAATTAAGATTAAATGGTCACGACCAAACAATGGTTAAAAAGCCGTTTGATGGCAGCCTTTACGAAGACTTTTTATCGGCGGCTTAACTCGAGACTTACGACATGAATCGAACAACCACAGACCTTGTAGTTTGATTTTAACAATATCTGTTCAACGTTCATGCAAATGACAAACTGTAATACTATGCATTTGCCGTCTGCTTCTTGACTGTTCATGCAAAGATATTGACGATTGCTATATTTTGCTATTTTTTTGTCTTAATTTTATCCTCTCTCGGTATCAATCAATCAGAGGTTGGCTTTCATCTTCTGTGATGTGATAAATGTCAATGCCAAAATTAAAGCTATCAACTATTATTTAGGACATGATCTGTGCTACGTAAGAGGAACTGCAGTCCAACTTAGACGACTTGCAGTCTTATGGTCATCTTAGTGCTTTGTTTTCCACCTTTGGTTTGATTTGGTTTTATATCGCTAACAATACTGAATATAACCTAGTGCTGTGTTTCGAAAATGCTCAAAATCAGTGCTACGTGAGAGAAACTACTATTCAGCGCCTTAAAAGTCTCGAGGTCTTATTTTCATCTGAGAGCTCTTCAATGAGTAACGAACACCTCGAAAATGTTGCCAAATATTGCCTTCGCCATGATCAGGGTTATGCCCACGTATGTAAGGACCATTCAAAAAAGCCGTGTGACACCACTTAAACCACCAGCCACCTTGGTACTCAAGGGCACAGTTCCCAGTGGGTTTGAAATCGTTCTCTTCATCCGGAGTAGAAAATGGCCAGCCATGATGGTAAGAGAAGGAGTCACCAGCGGTTCCTGAGAAATTTACCAAAGCAAAAACCAGGAAAGTATTTAAAAAGTTGTACTCTCTTAAGTGGCGGATCCAGACCTTGCGCTAGGGAAGGGGAGGATGGGGAGGTTTTCTGTCGCTTGCCCTACCGGCTTCTCTTCCCTCTGCGATTCCTTTTTTTTTTTTTACCCAAAATAAGGAAGGGGGAAGCGGATTGGGTCCCCCGGGCCTCTCCCCTAGATCCGGCACTGCTCTTGCAAGAGTAGGTTTAATTGCCACATATTCGCTATTCTGGGCCGGGTTGTCCGAAAAGGGGTTGACTTTAATTCTGGTTTAAAAGTTAACCTTGGATTTAATTTCTTATGTAGAAGAGCGTATACAGGAGCCAAGGTTTTGTTGGGTTTTATCTCAGTATGACTCAAAACTAACAGGGAAAGATGCAAACAAATATATCCTTTTGCAGAGCTATAAAACTGAATTAAAAATTCACACTAACCCCTGCTGGTTAGGTAAACCTTGTTTTGAAAAACCAGGCCCTGTATAATAACATTTACGTTTTTACCCTTCCTTTCGCGCTTATGAAGTCTTTTCTGCATCCACGCTTGTTTGGGCTTGATTTGCCACAAAAAATGTGCATATAGTTACCAAAATGGCTTCGAGTACACAATGAAAGTAAGTGGCGATAAGAAGGAAGTAAGAAATGGAATCAGAAGACGAGACCGACAGGGTTAATAACATATCTTAATTATACTCCTCTCAAGAACCAGAACCCTTCAAACACTATTTTATCAACAAAGGCTGGGAAAAGGGAAAAAATTCTCTTAGATATCATCTAAATCATTAGCTAAATGATTAACCATTTTCGAATTTCGTTTTACATGAACAGTTTTTAACCGCTGGGCTTAGTATTTTTCTTAACTTTCTTAACAATGTCCTATCTCTTATTCAATTACTTTAATAACATTTCTGTCTTTGTTTGTGTTAAAATTGTTCTCGTTAGCTTTTCTGCACAATGCGCGTGTAAAGGAATTTAGTCACCTGCTGTGTTATAAGAACCAAGGATCAACCGGTACTTGTCATGTTCACTCCTGACACCAAAAGAGCTGTATTCGGCATAAGCACTTCCCTCTTCGAAGTCCTCCATGTCTACTCGTAGCATGCTGTTATTATCTGAAGTCAGGCGATGAATCCTTTCTAAGCCAAGCCAAAACTCGCCGCTAAGATTTCCGAAGCCATGCTTATAATCGCTCCAGTAGCGGTTGAAGTCAACGGAACCGTCGATTCTTTTCTGGAATACCGTCCATCCTCCACCAGCTGTTGTTTGGTCGCAGAAGACATTAAAAGCTGATTGGTTGTCAGGTTTGTACACACCGTCTCTTTTTTGGCCTGATTTAAAGATGTCAGCGCAATTTCTGAAAGCTAGAATAAATAAATAAAAAATTATGTCGCATATTATGCTGCAAACGACAAGGTATTGACTGGATCAGAACAGTATCTTCACTGATGAGAGCAAAAAAAAAATGGTAAATTCAGACACAGCAGTTTTTTCAAACGATATCGATTCGAAAGAATTGTAATTTAGAAAAGGTGATGAAAAAATAGCCAAAATAGGAAAATTTGGGAAGAAACGAGACACACATTACTCAAGGTAAAATCATTAATAATAATTAATAATTTAGGTTACGCTCTAACGCAGAGCTGATGAACGAAACGTCAGCTTTAAAACTCTTTACGGTGGCCAACTTTTACGTTATCAACTCAGTTGATTATACTTTATTACCCTGTTATGCTCTCCATCCGACGCAGCACAACAGTCTCTTCAAAACTTACTGCATTTACTCATTAGGTTTGAAAGAGTTTATGTTGCAATTTTTGACCACATCATCACCTTTACAATACCTTGGCAGACTTCTCCTCCGCTGAATTCTTCTGGACAGATACACCGAAAACCTTTACTTGTGAAACCAGCTTGGCAGCTGCCTCCATTTAAACATGGGCCGCTATCACAAGGGTTCTAATCAATAGCAAATATAAAACAAAGCACGTTCCGCTATAAAGTACCATTAAATTTATAACCAAAGTTGTCATGATAACATCTCCAAACTCTAAAATAAGGAAAATTTAATGGAGGCGTTAAGAATTTTTTTAAAATTCTTCGCAAGTAAATTTCGTGCCTGATTGATAAGGAGATGCAAGTTTCGTGGGTAAATAACAGCGTGTTGCGATACAAAATCCACGCAATTCCAAATTACTTCAACACTTTATTGAAATCACCTAGTAATCTTATCTTAAATCTTGTCACCATATTTACGTATAAATATTTTCACATCAATTTTTAACTTTAAAAATATTTTGAAGGAATCACTATAAGCATCGGTGAAGGAAGATTAATCCTTAGGGTTTTTTTATTTTTCATCCACCGTGCTTAAGGTTCGTGCAAGAACCTAAAGGATGTGATTTGAGCTACCTGTTATTGAAGTACGCTTTGGTTACCATAATTATATGGAAGATTAACAGGTCCACAAATGCATCCTTCGAAGACAAAGAGCTTATCTGTACTCAGGTACCACAAAACAGCCCAGAAAGATAAATCAAATGTGCTCGTTACCTCAATGGCAAGGTACGTAAAACCTTGCACATTAGCGAGACTTTTGTCAGTTGCATTGTTTAACTGGCATATGTGTTTTCCTTGGATAAATGGTCCCAGGTTGATGGACACGCAGTCGGGGTCCATATAACACAACACACGACAGCTCCCCTCATTAGGCACATCCTCAGTTTTGATTAAATGATTCTTCATTTTCTTATTCGGGATTGGATCTTTGAACACGATAATGCGAAATTCGTCATCTGTGGAAAGCAAATAAAATTTTTTTATGTGGCTCTCTTCAAGATAAAGAGCATTTCGATTACTTTTTTATCAATTTTTATTCAATGCTTACTCTTTGTAAATTAACTTTATCCATTTAGATTTTTTAGGATTCCATGGAATCGTATTTATGGGAGTTCGACAAATTTAGGGAAAAAGGGCTATTTCTTCTTCAAATTACATATCTTCCGAAAGTTTTGTATCTAACTTAGTTAAATTGAATCCTTACAGTTATCAGAATTGAGAAACAATATGTAAAAGGTAACTTCAAAAATATAATATCAGTAATGGAGAGATGATTCCTCGAAAAAAATGGCCTAAGATGAAAATGGTATGAATGCAGTAAGTTTTGACTTTAGTTACAAGTTTACAGATGGAAAGTTTATAACAAGTTACAAGTTTATTACAAGTTTGAAAAAAAAAAAAAGATATATACTGCTCGCAGTTAGTTATAGCTAGTCGAGCCTTTATGCATGAAAAAATTATCTGCAATTAAGAGATATCTTAAGACAATAGAAAGATAAAATAACGAGATATTCTTACCCAAACAGCAAATACACCAGGAGAAGAAAGTTCCAAACATGATGAAGACGATGAAGGCGATGGTTGTGATTTTGAAATAAAACTGGAGGTCTAAATAGCGCATCCTTGCAGATACGTAACAGATAGCTACTTTTAATGCAGGAGGCACTTCTATTTTTTCACCCTTAAATATATTATATACAACAAAGAATGCAGGGGGTGTATTATTCTAAACAGCAGGTACTTCAGGCACTTAAAATATTCTGAACTAGTTGCATTTAACTTACATTTGTGAGTGAATGCCCCTTCTGAAATATTTTGTAGCTGTTTATTACGACTACTTATAACTGTTTCCACCAAAATGGATAGGAAAGTTTCAGTTTAATTTTTATTAAAAAATTTCGAGTTTTATCACGTTGCGTGTTTCTATTCCATCATATGCTCTCTCAGGAGGTTAATTTAATTTGAACTTTCAATAAGTGACACCTCTAACAGGTGTTTTTATGGAGATAAAAGCAATCTATGCATTTATCTCCACAATTCCTGTTTAAATATGATTTCTTCTCTTTTAAGCCTAAAGCGTTCTCAGTTTAAACTATCACCTTCAAATGAAAGAACAGATAACTTTAGATGTTGTCGAAGTTATAGGGTCGGCTCCTTAGTTATATTGCTTCACAGCAAGATGTCTTAAGTTCGTTGTTGCAAAAATTTCAAGTTTTATTATGTTGCGTGTTTCTATTCCTTCATTTGCTCTCTAAGTAGGTTAAATTGATTTGAAGTTTTAATGAATGATACCTCTAAACAGGTGTTTTTATAGAGATAAGAGCAATTTATGCTTTTATCTCCACAAATTCTGGTTTAGTTATGATTCTCTTCTCTTTTAAGCCTAAAGCAGTCTCAGTTTAAACTAACACCTTCAAATGACAGAACAGGCTTTAAACCTTGTCAAAGTTAAAAGGATAGCTTCTTAGTTATACTCTTTCACAGTAAAATATCTTAAGTTCGTAACATTCGTAATAGGTAATATTAGACCTTGTCAACATTGTAAGGTTGGCTCCTTAGTTATATTCTTTCACAGCAAAATGTCTTAAGTTCGTAGAGCGTACGACTCATATTTCAAGCCATTTCACACTAAAAATATCCTGGCCTGAATTCTGTCGCCCATCCAAGATCTGCGTGAGATCCATTCCTTCCTATTTTTCTCATTTGATCGCTTAGTAAACTGTCATTACCAACTTTTTTTTCCTTTTTTCCAGAGTGCTTTCAAAAGTTTTACCACAGCTTTTTTAATAAAATTGACCTATCATTTTAAATTCAACGAAGAGGGATTCGAACTGGTTTCAACGGTACCAAGTAGTGCGTAAAGATATAATCATCAAATAGAGAAGCCTTGACTGTGCTCTGTTCTGTTTGTAAGCACTTAGGAAGCGGCTAGAGCACGCAAGAAGTATTGTGGGAAACACGAGACGTAGTGGATTCTTTTCTAAAGAATCCGTTAAATTCCCCAGGCATTACTTTCAATTTTCAAAACAAACTTTACTTCCAAAGCGATTATCAGTGTCGTCAGCATGCTCTATACTCTCATAAAGCACGCTCCAATAGGTATATCAGGATCCTCGTAAAAATGGTTCAATAATCTGATTGGTTGAATAAGACGAATGCTGTCAAAAATGTCAAACCATTAAAGTTCAGTAACCATCGAAGTTTACAATCTGCAACAGTTTACAAACTGAATTAGTTTGGCAGGTTCAATTTAACACTTTTTCCTGGGGTTTTTTTTTTTTTTTGCCTTTTTTGTCTCTAACATATAATCTGAAAGTGAAATGTTCAGTGAATTCCGGCTGAATTGGGGTTCATAAAAACACGCAAGTTCTTTCGCAAAAAACAAACTGCGCAAGACGTGTGTTGTATGACTAACGACAGCCGAATTCATAAGTACATGAAGATTGCTCGGGATGATAGCATTGTAAAGCTCGGCTGCTGTGACTCATGTGGCCTTCCACTCCACGCATCGGAAAGGATATCAGATCAGAGCAAACTCTTAGTTGTTCACTCGAAGGGCGTCCGGTGTAGTTCCAAGGCTTGCTTCAATGCGATGACCGGACATCGCCATGATAAGGTAGCCGCGATGGACCTTAGCACGATCGCAGTAGCTCAGACACCGTCGTGTTTGTAAGAACTTTAACATTAATGCCAGCTTGTTTATGTTTTTCATCATTCCTATTTTGTTATGTTTTGTTTTTGAACACGAAACTATAAATACTACACATGTGTTAGCTTTGTTTGATTTTTAGTACCTTAAGTAATTAAGTTTGCAATTTAACTGAGCGTGAAAAACCTTCAAAACTCGAACTGTCCATTTGACTTTCTCTTGAAGGAGATTCATCTCTGTTCACGTCAGTTAAGGCGCTTGCATTTTTACAAACCTATGTCTGGTTCTTCTGTTGCTACTCTCCGACTCGCTTATTCTAAAATTTCACTTCCAATTAGCGAAAAAAAGCTAGAGAGAGGTCCGAGAAGAGGTTGGACACAATACAAGTTGACAAATGGCGTGACAACTTTAGTTCAGCTCTGTGTTTTGTACCCTGATAGAGCACGCTTTTTTAATCAATAACAGCGCGCGTTACATCTGAACTATATATATATATATATATAACTACTTGAAGATTCCCATGCTGTTAATCAGGAGCTTTACAAAAGGAATTCCTCAAAGACTGAGACTCCCCGGTTTTTCCTTCAAATTTGCTTACTGCTATTACATGTAGACTGAAAAATCGTCGGCATCCTTCAAATATTTTAATGAGGTTGTTTTAAACTTTAAACCATTTCCGGTCAAGGAGTAGGTGTTAGGAACAAGGTTTAAAGAATATGTTTTCAAAGAGAAACTTGACTTTAAGAAAGAAATCTGAAAGGGTAAAGATTTTCATACTAGATTACCACCGACCAATAACTGAGAAATTTCAACTGACTAAGAATTTCATTTGTTTTCTCTCTTTCCTTCTTTTTCAAGGGGTGAGGAGGAGGTGATTGATACTAAATTGTTTTAGGAAATGACGACAAAGGAAAGGTTAATCGTCGGATAATTGAAACTGCGAGGAAATAAAAGAGATGTAGGAGTCAACTGAGGTGACACATTTCCGAAATAAAAGTTAACTTTTATTTATACTCCCGCTCAGCCTAAATACACTTAAGTTGAACTGCGTAACTTTTACATGTACAGCCTATTTTGAGCTTAGAATTAAAGCATGCAATGTTTGTTTATACAGAATTTCTGGATCACAAAGATTTGAAGATAAACAGTGAGCTGCCATAAGCCTAAGCACGTTTAGACATTATAACTAAAATTAATTTTACCGTTGCATTGCATTTTATAACAAAAACACATAATTAGTAACTTTCCTTTCAGAAACGTTCAAACATTTCTGAAATTGTGGAAAATAGATTTTTTTCCACAAAAACTTTCCATTTACTTTACAGAAGCTTGGAGGATGTTAATTTTGGAGACATGTGCATGATACACGACAAGCATATTTTAAAGTGTTCCGATTGCGTTATACCAGTGTAAAATGTTATGGGATAAGACAGGAGACTTTGACGTTTTGTTGACATACAACAAATTTTGTGTCTTTGCGTCATAGTTAGTGCGTAATTATCGCAAGGAACACCGATGGGTTTGGACCGAACATTTGATAAGTTTCGTCCAAAAGCGAAAGAGTATTATTGAGGATGGAGAAGATTAAAATGGATTGGAAGTATCTAACTTGAAAAATTTAGGGCAAATATTATAGATACTCATATCATAACAATGCCTCTTTAAAGCATATTTAAAAGACTGAGTCAGGCGGCCTACCCTCACTGCTTGCAAATGAAGATTAAAATATTCATGACCAAACAATGATTACATTTGCCATTTGATAGCAGCCTTTACGAAGACTTTTTTCAGCGACTTAACTCGAGACTTACGACGTGAATCGAACAAGCATAAAAATAAGAACAAGCATCGACCTTGTCGTGTGATTTTAATATTATTTGTTCGACGTTCACGCAAATGACAAGCTGTAATATTATGCATTCACTGTCTGCTTCTTGACTGTTCATGCAAAATGTTGACGGTTGCCATGAATTGGTGATATTTTCCTTGTTTTTTTTAATTTCCTCCTCTCTCGGTATCAATCAATCAGAGGTTGGCTTTCATCTTCTGTGTTGTGATACACGTCAATGCCAAAATAAAAGCTATCCACTATTATTTTCCATAAGACTCAGGTACAAGCTTTGTAATCAAACAGAGAAGGTCTGTCTATCCCTATGTCACTAAAAATTCTGAGTGAACGCGTTTGCTATGTTCAGAAAAGTTTAAGACATCATCTGTGCTACCTAACAGGTACTTCAGTCCAACTCAGGGGACTCGCAGTCTTATGGTCTGTGTTCGAAAATGCCTCAGCACAAAAATCAGTGCAACGTAAGAGAAACTATTATTCAGCAGCTTAAAAGTCTCGAGGTCTTATTTTCATCTGAGAGCTCTTCAATGAGTAACGAACACCTCGAAAATGTTCCCAAATATTGCCTTCGCCGTGATCAGGGTTAGGCCCATGTATGTAAGGACCATTCAAAAAAGCCTTGTGACACCACTTAAACCACCAGCCACCTTGGTACTCAAGGGCACAGTTCCCAGTGGGTTTGAAATCGTTCTCTTCATCCGGAGTAGAAAACGGCCAGCCATTATGGTAAGAGAAGGAGTCACCAGCGGTTCCTGAGAAATTTACCAAAGCAAAAACCAGGAAAGTATTTAAAAGTTATACTGTCTTCAGTGGCAGATCCAGACCTTGAGCTAGGGAAAGGGAGGGAGAGGGGGAGGTTTTCTTTGGCTTTCCCTACCGGCTTTTCTTTCCTCTGAGATTCTTTTGCTATTTTTTTTACCCAAAATAATGAAGAGGAAGGGGCCCTCTCCTAGATCCGCCGGCCGCCACCTATCTTGCAAGAGTAGGTTTAAAGCAAAGGCTGCATATTTGCTATTCCGTATAAATAAGGTTTGAGTGTTTACTCTTCCTTCCGCGCTTATGAAGTCTTTTCTGCATCTACGCTTGTTTGAGCTCGATTTACCACAGAAAATGTGTATATAGCTACCAAAATGGCTTCGAGTACACAATGAAAGTAGGTGGTGGTAAGAAGGAAGTGAGAAATGGAATCAGAAGACGAGACCGACCGGGTTAATAACATATCTCAATTATACTCCTCTCAAGAACCAGAACCCTACAAGCACTATTTTATCAACAAAAGGCTGGGAAAAGGAAAAAAAAAAGAGATCTCCTCGATATTATCTAAATCGTTTACTAAATGATTAACCGTGATTGTATTTTGTTTTACGTGAATAGTACTTAGTACTATAGCTTAGTATTTTCTTAGCTTCCTTAACGATGTTCTCTTATTTAAGTACTGTAGTAAGATTTCCGTCTTTGTTTGTGCTGAAATTGTTGCTGTTAGCTTTTTTGCACAATGTGCGTTGAAATTAATTTAGTCACCTGCTGTGTTATAAGAACCAAGGATCAACTGGTACTTGTCATGTTCACTCCTGACACCAAACAAGCTGTATTCGGCATAACCACTTTCCCCTTCGAAGTCCTCCATGTCTACTCGTAGCATGCTGTTATTATCTGAAGTCAGTCGATGAATCCTTTCTAAGCCAAGCCAAAATTCGCCACTGAGATTTCCGAAACCATGCTTATAGTTGCTCCAGTTGAGGTTGAAGTCAACGGAACCGTCGATTCTTTTCTGGAATACCGTCCATCCTCCACCAGCTGTTGTTTGGTCGCAGAAGACATCAAAAGCTGATCGGTCGTCAGGCTTGATGACGTACACACCGTCTCTTTTTTGGCCTGATTTAAAGATGTCAGCGCAATTTCTGAAAGCTAGAATAATAAAAAATTTAAAAAGTTGAAAAAAAAAAACTAATCGTGTATATTATGTAGCAAACAACAAGGTATTTACTGGATTAGAACAGTATCTAAACTGATGAGAGTAATGAAAGAAATTAGTAAATTAGGACACAGAAGTGTTTTCCAAACGATATCGATACGAAAGAATTGTAGTTAAAAAAAAGGTCATGAAAAAGATAACCAGAATAAAAAAACTTAGGCAGGAAAGGAGACACACCTTACTTAAGATAAGATAATTAAATGGAAAATATAAGAAATGACTTAGGTTTCGCTTTAACGCAGAGCTAACGCACGAAACGTCAGCTTTAAAACTCTTTACGGTGGCCAACTTTTACGTTATCAACTCAGGTGATAATACTTTATTACCCTGTTATACTATCCATCCGACGCAGCACAACAGTCTCTATAAAACTTACTCCATTTATTCATTAGGTTTCAAAGAGTTTATGTTGCAAATTTTCTTACCATATCATCACCTTTACAATACCTTGGCAAACTTCTCCTCCGCTGAATTCTTCTGGACAGATACACCGAAAACCTTTACTTGTGAAACCAGTTTGGCAGGTGCCTCCATTCAAACATGGGCCGCTATCACAAGGGTTCTAATTAGTAGCAAATATAAAATAAAGCACGTTCCGCTATAAAGTACCATTAAACTTATAACCAAAGTTGTCATGATAGCATCTCCAAACTCTGAAAAAAGGAAAATGTGTAAAGCGCCATTAAGATTTTTTTAAAATTCATCACAAGCAAATTTCGTGCCTGATTGATAAGGAGATGTAAGTTTCGTGGGCAAATAACAGCGTGCTGCGATACAAAACCCACGCAATTCCAAATCGCTTAAACTCTTAATTGAAATCACCTAGAAATCTTATCTTAAATTTCGTCACCATATATGCGTATAAATATTTTCACATCGATTTTTTAGCTTTAAAAATACTTTAAAGGAATCACTATAAGCTTCAGTGAAGGACGATTAATTCTTAGGTTATACTTTTCTATCCACCGTGCTTGGGGTTCGTAAAAGAACCTAAAGGATGTGATTTGAGCTACCTGTTATTAAAGTACGCTTTGGTCACGCCATGTTTATATGGAACATAAACAAGTCCCCAAATGCATCCCTCGAGGCAAGAGAACCTACCTGCACTTAGGTACCACAAAACAGCCCAAAAAGATAAATCAAATGTGCTCGTTACCTCAATGGCAAGGTGAGTAAAACCTTGTACATTAGCGAGACTTTTGTCTGTGGCATTGTTTAACTGACATGTGTGTTTCCCTTGGATAAATGGTCCCAGGTTGATGGACACGCAGTCGGGGTCCATATAGCACAACACACGACAGCTCCCCTCATTAGGCACATCCTCAGTCTTGATCAAATGATTCTTCAATATCTTATTCGGGATTGGTTCTTTGAACACGATATTGCGAAATTCGTCATCTGTGGAAAGCAAACGCGTTTTTACTGTGGCTCTCTTCAAGATAAAAAGCGTTTTGATTCCTTTTTTTATCCGATTTCTATTCCCATCTATCGTCAGTGCGTACTCCTTGTGAATTAACTTTATCCATATAGGTTTAAGGTCATTACCCTGCAAAAACGTCCATGGAGTCGCATTCATGGGAGTTCGGTAAATTTACGGAATAAGGGCTATTTCTTCTTGAAATTATTATATGTTTTCCAATAGTTTTGCATCCTACATACTTCAAATGAATCTTTTGAATATGTAAAAGGTAACTTGAAAAGTATAATATCAGTGACGGAGAGAGAGAAAAAAACCAATCCAAGAGAAAAAAATGGCTTGGAATGACAATGGTCTGAAGACAGTAGGTTTTGGCTTTAGTTACAAGATTACATGTAAAAAGTTTACAACAAGTTACAGGTATGTTACAATTTCGCAGTTAGCTACAGTTTGTCGAGACTGAAGGCATGAAAAATTAATCTGCAGTAAAAGAGATATCTTAAGACAATAGAAGGAAAAAGTAACGAGATATTCTTACCCAAACAGCAATTACTCCAAGAGAAGAAAGTTCCAAACATGATGGTGACGATGAAGGCGATGGTTGTCATTTTGAGATAAAACTAGAGGTCTGAGATAAAACTGGAGGTGTAACGGTTCATTGCAGATACGCGACAGAAAGCTACTTCTAATGCAGAAGGCACTTCTATTTTTCACCCTTAAATATATCACATACTCTAAAGAGTACAGGGGGTGTATTGTTCTAAACAGCAGGTACTTCAGCCGCAGACCGGATTCTGAACTAATTGTAATTAAGTAATATGTGACTGAACGCCCTTTATGAAATAATTTCTAGCTGTCTAATTTGTAACAATTGCCTTCAGCTGCTTCCACCGAAATGAATAAAAGTGTCGCAACATGACAAGCTCTATCATGTTGCGTGTTTCTCTTCCTTTATATGCTCTCTCGGGCAGTTAAATTAGTTTGAACTGTTAATGATACCTCCAACAGGTGTTGTTAGGGAGATGAAAGCAATTTATACTCACTGTATAGAAACGTAAATTACGGCTTTGCATTTTTACAATCTTTTATTTGGTTCTTCTATTGCTGCTTTCCGGCTCGCTTGTTCCGAAATTTAACTTCCAATGAACGAAAAAAAGCTAGAAAGAAGTCCGAGAAAAAGGTCGGACATAGTGCAATTTGGTAAATGGCGTGACAGCTATAGTTCAGCTCTATGTTTTGTACTCTGTTAGTACACGTTCTTTCAACCAATAACTGCGCGCTATATCTGAACTTTAAATAAAACTACTTGGAGATTCCCGTGCGATTGGTTGTAAATAATTTCCCAGTATCATGGTTTGCTTTTCCTAATTTTCACCGAATAACATAATTTCAGGTTCGAAAAGTCATTAAAAGGAAAATTCAGTAAAATCGAAATTTCTAGACTTGATTTGTCACATGTGAATATGATTTTAAAAGTCTGTAAAATGGATCCACCATTTTGTCACTAAAATGGAATTGAAATATTTCGAAATTCTCTCGCAGCTCATATTAACCAAGAGAAAGACTAGAGATTTATACCACAGCTATCCTTTTATTACTAGCAGTGTCACTTCATAAGTTTGTGAACTTCAAACCCTTAGCTGATTTGAACTCCGTAATGACTGAGTAAACAAATTTAAAGCAAGAATCTTTAAATGACATGATATTTGAAAGCAACAGGAGATAACAGTTTTCTTGTTTTTTTTTTTTTTTTGAGAGGGCACGGTAACAAATCTTGCAATCTGATTGGTTCTTTACCCGGTCAGTATTTTCCTATCTCTGCCCACGGGCCACGGTAACGCTTTCGTGAGTCGCCGAGTACATCCCAACTTTCGTTGCCATTTTTAATAAATATATCTCGTTTTTCCGGCTGGGCGGTATTTTTAAGCAAACACGTGGTTCACTATCTCAAGCCGATGAATAACTTATGAATCCTCTCTTTTCTCTCACTCAAATCACTTTGGTTGACAGAAAAATATTGGTTTCAGAATGAATTTGTATAAACAACAGCGTCATTGCGTTGGTTGACAAGCGGCCCAAAACCCGTCTGCAATTAATTTTAATCGTTCACAAAAAGTACCCAGAAAGTTGAATCGTGAGGTATTTGGTTACAATTAAACTGAACGATGGAACTTTCATTCATTTTAATACCTGAATTTTCTCGAGCAATTTGTTCGCAGTGAAAGAGCGAGCGAACGAAGATTGCCATGATAAGCTAGCCGCGATGGACCTTGGCATGATCACAGTCGCTTTGACACCTTCGTATTTGTATGAATTTTAACAATAATGCTAGTTTGTTTATGTTTTTCATCATTCCTATTTCGTTCTGTTTTGGTTTTGAACACGAAATCAAATATACTATACGAGTGTTAGCTGTGTTTGATTTTTATCATGCACCGTAAGTAATTAAGTTTGCTATGCAACTGAGCGTGAAAAACCTTCAAAACTCGGACTTTCCATTTCGCTTTTTTTTTGAGGATTTTCATCTCTGCTCACTTTGTAGTAACGTAAATTACGGCGCTTGGCATTTTTACAAACGTTTGTTTAGTTCTTCTGTTGCTACTTTCCGACTCGCTCGTTCCGAAATTTCATTTCCAGTTAACGAAAGAAAGCTAGCGAAAAGTCCGGGAAAAGGTTGGACATTAGTACAATTTGGTGAATGACGTGATAGCTTTAGTTCAGCTCTGTGTTTTGTACTCTGATAGAGCACGCTCTTTCAACCAATGACAGCGCGCGTTACATCTGAACTTTATAACAAAACTACTTGGAGATTCCCATGCGATTGATTATAAATAAATTCCCAGTACCATGGTTTGCTTTCACTAATTTTCATCGAATGACGTAATTTTAGGTTCGAAAAATCAGGTAAAAGAAAATTGAAAATTCTTGACTTGATTTTCACATATGAATATGATTTTAAAAGTTTGTAAACTGGATCCACCATTTTTCACCAAAATGGAATTGAAGTATTTCGAAATTCTCTCGCCGCTCTGATTAACAGGAGAAAAAACTAGACATTTAAATCACAGCCATCTTTTTATTACTAGCAGTGTCACTTCATCAGGCGATGAGCGTAACACCCTAGGCTGATAAGAACTCTGTAATGACTATGTAAACAAAAGCACGAATCTTCAAGGGACATGATATTTGAAAACAACAGGAGATAACAGTCTTTATTCTTCTTCTCACAGATGGTTCAGAGACAGTTATTATTTTGACCTCGCTCCCTCTACAGATTTTTGATGTTTTCCAAGAAACTCTACGGTAGTTTTTTTTGTGTGTCAATTAAAGATCACGGCTGCCGTTATCAGGAGCTTTACGAAGGAATTCCTCAGAGACTGGGAGTTTTTCGGCACATTTCCTTCAAATTTTCCGTGTAGACTGAAAAACCGTCGGCATCCTCCATAGATTTCAATGAGGTTGTTTAAAACTTTAAACTATTTCTGGTTAAGGAGCAGGTTTAAAGAAGAACAAGGTTTAAGAAATATGTTTTAGAGGAGGGACTTGATTTTATGAAAGAAAAAAAAATTGAAATCTAAAAGGATAAAGAGTTTCACTCCAGATTACCACCAACCAATAACTGAGAAATTTCAACTGATTAAGAATTTCGTTTGTTTTCTCTCTTTCCTTCTTTTTCAAGGGGCGAGAGAGGTCCGGGAAGAGGTCGGACACAAGACAATTTGGCAAATGGCGTAACAACTTTAGTTCAGCTCTATGTTTTGTACTCTGATGGAGCACGTTTTTTCAACCAATGACAGCGCGCGCTATATCTGAACTTGAATGAATGAAAATGGAATTGAAATATTTCGAAATTCTCTCGAGGCTCTGAGAAAAGAGACACCAAGAGAAAGACTAGACATTTAAACCACAGCCATCTTTTTATTACTAGCAGTTTCACTTCATCAGTTGATGAACGTAAAGCCCTGCTGATTTGAACTCTGTAATGACTGAGTATACAAAAGCAAGAGTCTTCAAGTGACATGATATCTGAAAGCGAAAGGAGATAACGGTTTTTATTCTACTTCTCTCAGTTGATTCAGAGACAGTTATTTTTTCGACCGCGTTTCTTTTTCGCATTATATCTGAACTATATATATGAAACTACTTGAAGATTCCCATGCTATTAATAACAAATAATTCTCAGTATCATGGTTTGCTTTTCCTAATTTTCATCGAATGAGGTAATTTCAGGTTCGACTGATAACAGTTTTTACTCTTCTTCTCACAGTTGGTTCAGAGACCAAACCAACACAGTTGGTTATTTCGACTGCACTCCTTCTACAGATTGTTCATGTTTTCCAAGAAACCCTGCAGTAATTTTTTTCTGTGTCAATTAACGAATACAGCTTACGTTATCAGGAGCTTTGCAAAAGGAATTCCTCAGAGACTGGGAGTTTTTCCTTCAAATTTGCTTACTGCTATTACATGTAGACTCAAAAACCGTCGGCTTCCTCCAAAGATTTCAATGAGGTTGTTTTAAACTTTAAACCATTTCTGGTCAAGGAGCAGGTATTAAGAAAAAGGTTTTAAAAGAATATGTTAAAAAAGAGATACTTAACCTTAAGAAAGGAAAAAATTTGAATTCTGACACGAGTAAAGAATTTCACTCTAGATTACCACAAATCAATAACTAAGAAATTTCAACTGATTAATTAACACTTTACTTCCCATGAGTGACCAACATACTAATACAATGTCAACCAGATAAGTAATGAGAACAAAAAAAAATTTCAATTTTGATATTATTTGTTGACCCAATACTAAATTCTCTCAACTAACATTATAAGAATTGTATTGTTGACAGTAAGGAGAAAGACAAATTTGATCTGGGAGTGAAAGGGTTAAGAATTTCATTAATTTTCTCTCTTTCCTTATTTTTCAAGGGGTGAGGAGGAGGTGATTGATACTAAATTGTTGTATCGCTAATACCAGCTTACTAATGTGATATTTCGATTTCAGTAGGAAATGACGACAAAGGAAAGGTTGATCGTCGGACAATTGTAACTGCGAGGAAATAAAAGAGAAGTAGGAATCAACTGAGGTGAAACATTTCGGAAATAAAAGTTAACTTTTATTTATGCTCCCGCTCAGCTCAAGTACAATTAAGTTGAATTTCGTAACTTTTACATCTACAGTCTATTTTGAGCTTAGAATTAAAGCATGCAATGTTTGTTTATACAGAGTTTCTTGATCACAAAGATTTGAAGATAAACAGTAAGCTTCCATAAACCTAGGCACGTTTAGACATTATAACTAAAATTAATTTTACCGTTGTGTTACACTTTAACAAAAACACATAATTAGTAACTGTCCTTTCAGAAGCGTTCAAACATTTCTGAAACTGCGGAAAATGTAATTTTTTTTCCACAAAACCTTTCCATTTATTTTACAGAAGCTTGAAGGATACTAATTTTGGAGACATGCATGATACACGACAAGCATATTTTAAAGTGTTCCAATTGCGTCATACCAGAGTAAAATCTTATGGCATAAGACGGGAGACGTTAACGTTTTGTTGACATACAACAAATTTTGTCTTTAGTAGTTAGTACGTAATGATTGCAAGGAACACAGATGGGTTTGGACCGAACATTTGACAAGTTGCGTCCAAAAGTGAAAGAGTATCGTTAAGGATGGAGAAGATTGAAATGGATTGGAAATAGCTAACTTGAAAAATTTAAGCAAATATAATAGATGCTCATATCATAACAATGCCTCTTTAAAGCATATTTAAAAGAATGAGTCAGGCCGCCAACTCTCACTGCTTGCAAATGAATATGAAAATGGTCATGACCAAACAATGATTATATTTGCCATTTGATAGCAGCCTTTACGAAGACTTTTTTTCAGTGATATAACACGAGACTCGCGACATGAATCGAACACGCATGAAAATGAGAACAAGCATCGTCCTTGTCGTTTCATTTTAACTTTATTTGTTCAACATTCACGCAAATGAAAGACTGTAATATTATGCATTCGCTGTCTAGTTCTTGACTGTTCATGCAAAAATGTTCACGGTTGCCATGAATTAGTGATATTTTCCATTTTTTTTTTTCAATTCCTACTCTCTCGGTATCAATCAATCAGAGGTTGGCTTTCATCTTCTGTGTTGTGATAAACGTCAATGCCAAAATCAAAGCTATCTACTATTATTTTCCATAAGACTCAGGTACAAGCTTTGTAATCAAACAGAGAAGGTCTATCTTTCCCCATGTCACTAAAAATTCTGAGTGAACGCGTTTGCTATGTTCAGAAAAGTTTAAGACATCATCCGTGCTACCTAACAGGTACTTCAGTCCAACTCAGACGACTCGCAGTCTTATGGTCATCTGAGTGCTTTGTTTTCCACCATTGGTTTTATTTGGTTTTATGTCGCTAACAATACTGAATAAAACCGTGTGCTGTGCTTCAGCACAAAAATCATTGCTACGTAAGAGAAACTATTATTCAACAGCTTAAAAGTCTCCAGGTCTTATTTTCATCTGAGAGCTCTGCAATGAGTCATGAAAACCTCGAAAATGTTTCCAAATATTGCCTTCGCCGTGATCAGGGTTTGGCCCATGTATGTAAGGACCATTCAAAAAAGCCGTGTGACAATTCTTAAACCACCAGCCACCATGGTACTTAAGGGCACAGTTCTCATCAGATTTGAGATCGTTGTCTTCATCCGGAGTAGAAAATGGCCAGCCACGATGGTAAGAGAAGGAGTCACCAGCGGTTCCTGAGAAATTTACCAAAGCAAAAAACCAGGTAAATATTTAAAAGTTATACTGTCCTCAGTGACGGATCCAGACCTTGAGCTAGGTAAAGGGAGGGGGAGGGGGGAGGTTTTCTGTCGCTTGCCCTGCCGGCTTTTCTTCCCTCTGTGATTCTTTTGCAATTTTTTTTACCCAAAATAAGGCAGGGGAGAGGGCCTGGGTCCCTCGGGCCCCTCCCCTAGATCCGCCACTGATCTTGTAAGAGTAGGTTTAAAGCAATGGCTGCATATTTGCTATTCCGTATAAATAAGGTTTAAGTTTTTACTCTTCCTTCTGCGCTTATGAAGTCTTTTCTGCATCCATGCTTGTTTGAGCTCGATTCACCATAGAAAATATGTATATAGCTACCAAAATGGCTTCGAGTACACAATGAAGGTAGGCGGTGGTGAGAAGGGAGTAGGAAATGGAATCAGAAGACGAGACCGACAGGGTTAATCACACATCTCAATTATACTCCTCTCAAGAACCAGAACCCCTTCAAATACTATTTTATCAGCAAAAGGCTGAGAAAAGGGAAAAAAAGAGATCTCCTCGAGATTATCTAAATCTTTTACTAAATGATTAACCATTGTCGAATTTTGTTTTAAGTGAATAATTACTAAACTGCTGAGCTTAGTATTTTCTTAACTTCCTTAACAATGTTCTATCTCTTATTCAATTACTGTTGTTAGATTTCTGTCTTTGTTTGTGTTGAAACTGTTGTTGTTAGCTTTTCTGCTCAATGTGTGTGTAAGTCAATTCAGTCACCTGATGTTAAATACGACCAAACGATCAACCGGTACTTGTCATGTTCACTCCTGACTCTAAAAAGGTTCTATTCGGCATAAGCACTTCCCCCTTCGAAGTCCTCCATGTCTACTCGTAGTATGCTGTTATAATCTGAAGTCAGGCGATGAATCCTGTCTAAGCCAAGCCAAAACTCGCCACTGAGGTTTCCGAAGCCATGCTTATAATCGCTCCAGTGGCGGTTGAAGTCAACGGAACCGTCGATTCTTTTCTGGAATACCGTCCATCCTCCACCGGCCGTTGTTTGGTCGCAGAAGACATCAAAAGCTGATCGGTCGTCAGGTTTGATGATGTAAACACCGTCTCTTTTTTGGCCTGATTTAAAAATGTCAGCGCAATTTCTGAAAGCTAGAATAAAAATTTAAAAAAATAAATTAGAAAAAAAACTGATCGCGTAGAATATGCAGCAAACAACAAGGTACTGACTCGATTAGAACAGTATCTTTACTGATGAGAGCAATAAAAAAAATTGGTAAATTCAGACACAGAAGTGTTTTCCAAACGATATCGATTCCATATCAAAATAAGAAACTTAGGCAAGAAAGGAGACACACCTCACTTAAGATAAAATAATTAAATGGATTACATATGAAATGATCTACGCTTCGCTCTAACGCAGTGTTAACACACCGCTTTAACGTCAGCTTTAAAACTCAGTTAATAATACTTTATCACCTTGTCATACTCTCCCACCGACGCGGCACCACAGTTTCTTTAAAAACTTACCTCCTTTATTCACAAGGTTTCAGAGGATTTATGCTGCAATTTTTGACCATATCATCACCTTTACAATACCTTGGCAAACTTCTCCTCCGCTGAATTCTTCTGGACAGAACACCGAAAACCTTTACTTGTGAAACCAGCTTGGCAGATGCCTCAATTTAAACACGGGCCGCTATCACAATGGTTCTATTCAATAACAAATATAAAATGAAGCACGTTTCATTAAACTTATAACCAAAGTTGTTATGATAACATCTCCAAACTCTGAAAAAAGGAAAATGTGTTAAGGCGCCATTAAGAATTTTTTAAAATTAATCACAAGCAAATTTTATGCCTGATTGATAAGGAGATGCAAGTTTCGTGTGCAAATAACAGCGTGCTGTGATACAAAACCCTCGCATTCCAAATTTCTTAAACTCTTAATTGAAATCACCAAGTAATCTTATCTTAGATGTTGTCACCATATATGCGTATAAATTTTTCCCATCGATTGTTTTGGCTTCAAAAATACTTTAAAGGAATCACTGTAAGCTTCGGTGAAGGACGATTAATTCTTAGGTTTTCTTATTTTTATATTTCATCCACCGCGCTTGAGGTTCGTGCAAGAATCTAATGGATGTGATTTGAGCCACCTGTTATTGAAGTACGCTATGATCATCAAGATTATATGGAAGAACAAGTCCATAAATGCATCCTTCGAGGCTAGAGAATCTATCTGCACTCAGGTACCACAAAACAGCTCAAAGAGATGAATAAAATGTGCTCGTTACCTCAATGGCAAGGTGAGTAAAACCACGTTCACTGGCGAGACTTTTGTCAGTAGCATTGTTTAACTGACATATGTGTTTTCCTCGCATAAATGGTCCAAGGTTGATGGACACGCAGTCGGGGTCCATATAACACAACACACGACAGCTCCCCTCATTAGGCACATCCTCAGTCTTAATCAAATGATTCTTCAATATCTTATTCGGGATTGGTTGTTTGAACACGATATTACGAAATTCGTCATCTGTGGAAAGCGAAAAAAATTTTTATTGTGGCTCTCTTCAAGATAAAGAGCTTTTCGAGTACTTTTTCATCCAATTTTTATTCCCATCTACCGTCAATGCGTTCTCTTTGTAAATTAACTTAACTTAACGTCATTATTCTCCAAAAACGCCCATGGAGTCGTATTAATGGGAGTTTGACAAATTTACGGAACTTGAAGGGCTATTTCTTCTTCAAATTATTATTTTTCTTCCAAAAGTTTTGTAGTTAAATTGAATCCTTACAGTTATCAAAATGAAAAAGCAATATGTAAAAGATAACTTCTAAATATAATATCAGTAATGGAGAGAAAAAACAATTCCCACTTTTCCAATAGTTTTGTATCTAACGTAGTTAAATTAAATCCTTACAGTTACCAAAATTAACAAATTACAAGATGTTCTTACCCAAACAGCAATTACACCAAGAGAAGAAAGTTCCAAACTTGATGGAGACGATGAAGACGATGGTTTTCATTTTGAGATAAAACTGGAGGTCTAAATAACGCATCCTTGCAGATACGCGACAGAAAGCTACTTCTAATGCAGAAGGCGCCTCTATTTTTCACCCTCAAATATATTACATACAACAAAGAATGCAGGGGGTTTATTATTCTATACAGCAGGTACTTCAGCCCCTGACAGGATACTGAACTAGTTGCAATTAACTTACATATGTGTTTGAATGCCCTTTATAAAATATTTTCTTGCTGTTTATTACGACTACTTACAGCTGCTTCCACCGAGATGGATAAAATAGTTGCACTATCATTTTTATTAAAAAATTTCAAGTATTATTATGTTGCGTGTTTCTATCCCTTCACATGCTCTCTCAGGAGGTAAATCAACTTGAACTTTTAATGAATGATACCTCTGACAGGTGTTTTCCTGGAGATAGAAGTAATTTATGCTTTTATCTCCACAAATTCCTGTTCAAATGACAGAACAGGTAACATTAGACCTTGTCACAATTATAGAGTTGGCTCCTTGGTTATATTCTTTCACAGCAGAATGTCTTAAGTCCGTAGAGCGTTTGACTCATATTTGAAGCCATTTCACAGTAAAAATATTTTGGCCTGAATTCTCTTGCCCATCCAAAATCTGCGCGAGATCAACGAAGAATGATTCGAACTCCTTCAATTGTACCAAATAGTGCTTAAAGATATAATTATCAGATAGAGAAGCCTTGACTGTGCTCTGTTCTGTTTTAAAGCATTTAGGAAGCGGCTAGAGGACGTAAGAAGTATTGGGGGAAACACGTTACGCAGTCGATCAGTTGTTTTAATAAAGAATTCGTTAAATTCTCCAAGCATTACTTTCAATTTTCAAAACAAACTTTACTTCCAAAGCGATCATCAGAATCGTCAGCATGCTCTATACTCTCATAAAGCACGCTACCATAGGCATATCAGGATCCTTGTAAGAATGGTTCAAATAATCTGATTGGTTGAACGAGACGAATGCTGTCAAAAATGTCAAACTATCAAATTTCAGAAGCCATCAAATTCCACAATTTGCAATAGTTTACAAACTGAATTAGTTTGGCAGATACAATTTAACACTTTTTCCTAAAGTTTTTTTTTTTTTTGTCTCTAATACATATCTGAAAGTGAAATGTTCAGTGAATTCCGACTGAATTGGGGTTCATAAAAACACGCAAGTTCTCTCACATGACAATTAGAAAACAAACTACTCGAGACGTGTGTTGTATGAATAACGAGAGACGAATTCATAAGGACATGAAGATCGCTCAGGATGACAGCACTGTAAAACTCAGCTACTTTGTCTGATGTGGCCTTCCACTCCACGTGTCGGAAAGGATACCAGAGCAAGCTCTTAGTCATTCAGTCGGAGGGCGTCCGATGTAATGTCAAGGCTTGCTTCATTGCGATGACCGAAGATCGCCATTATGAGCTAGCCGCGATGGACCTCAGTATGATAGCAGTCGCTCTGACACCATCGTATTTGTATGAATTTTAACAATAATGCCAGTTTGTTTGTATGTTTTTCGTTATTCCTATTTCGTTCTGTTTTGTTTTTGAACATGAAACTAAATATACTATACGCGTGTTAGCTGTGTTTGATTTTATCACAGTAAGTAATTAAATTTGCAATCTAACTAAGCGTGAAAAACTCGGACTATCCATTTCGCTTTCTCTTTGCGAATTTTCATCTCTGCTCACGTTATATTAACGTAAATTACGGCGCTTGGCATCTTCACAAACCTTTAAAGGAAAACTACTTGGAGATTCCCATGCGATTGATTATAAATAAATTCCCAGTATCATGGTTTGCTTTTCCTAATTTTCACCGAATGACGTAATTTTAGGTTCGAAATGTCATGGGAAAGAAAATTGAAGGTTTCAAAGGTTCTTGACTTGATTTGTCTCATATGAATATGATTTTAAAAGTTTGTAAACTGGATCCACCATTTTTTACTAAAATAGAATTGAAATATTTCGTAATTCTCTCGCAGCTCTATTAACCAAGAGAAAGACTAGATATACCACAGCCATCTTTTTATTACTAGCGGTGTCACTTCATCATTTGATGAAGTTAAAACCATAAGCTGATTTGAACTCTGTAATGACTGAGTAAACAGAAGCAAGAATCTTCAAATGACATGATATTTGAAAGCGACAGGAGATAACGGTTTATATTCTTCTTTTCACAGTTGGTTCAGAGACAGTTATTATTTCGACCGCGCTTCTTCTGCAGATTGTTAATGCTTTCCTAGAAACCCTGCAGTAATTTTTTTTGTGTCAATTAACGAACACAGCTGCCGTTAACAGAAGCCTTAAAAAAGGAAGTCCTCAAAGATTGGGAGTTTTTCGTCAGATTTCCTTCAAATTTGCTTACTGTTATGACTTCTAGACTGAAAAACAGTCGGCCTCCTCCATAGATTTTAATGAGGTTTTTCTAAACATTTCTGGTTAAGGAGCAGGTGTTAAGAACAAGTTTTAGAGAGTATGTTTTGAAAGAGAAACTTGACTTTAAGAAGAATAAATCTGAATACTGAAGGGGTAAAAAGTTTTACTCTAGATTACCACCAACCAATAACTAAGAAATTTCAACTGATTAAGAATTTCAATCGTTTTTTCTGTTTCCTTCTTTTTCAAGGGGTGAGGAGGAGGTGATTAGTTAATAATAATAGTAAGCGAAGAACAAAACCGGAGGTGAAGGGAAAGATTCTCAGCGGAAGTCAAAATTAATTATTTATGACAGATGTTAAACTACAGTAGTGCAAAATCATAGTTTTTAAAAGAAACAAAGACCGTTTTGGGAAAGTTGAAGATATTAGAATTCTATCGACGACTTTAAAAAATTAGATTTTAAAATAATTATCTTCACCTGCCACAAAGTTGTGCGTACTTAAAGGTAAGATTCCCAAAGTTTACCATTGAATATGGTTTGAGTTGATTCTAAATATTAACGAAATCGAATAGTTTTGAATAAGTTTTACACCAAGTGTAAATTCCTCTTTTTTAGCTAAAACAATTTCAGTTTCAAATTAAAAAATAGTAATATTTGAACACAACTAACCTCTGCCGCTAAATGTTTCACGCTTCTTTACTTTTCCTTTCTCAAGTAAATACACACAGTTTCACTGGACGAAATTGCAAGAATCCGTAAACGGAAACGTGGCAGAAACATGTTAAACCGTTCTGGAAACACGACGGATAACCTGTGTTTCCGTTACCGGTTTCGTGACGTTTTCTCGCGTTTCCGTTGCTGCGTATACAACGGAACCGGACCACTTTTTGTGCATGTTAAACATAACGGAAACATGGAGTTGCATGCTTCCGCCACGTTTCAGAAATACGGAAACATGTGATTTCGTCCTGTGTTTGACACTAGTCTCTTTATTTTTAGAATTCAATTCAGTGTTCATACATTCAGATCTGGGATTCTAGAATAAAAAGAAGGATGATTTCGTCATTATTATTTTACCCTAATTTCATAAAAGAAAATAGTACTTTTTATTATTATTCTACCTTAATTGTAAAGAATTATACTAAGAATACAACAATAATTTTCACGAATGACAACTTTGGTAAAAAAAAAAGCCTCGAATTTCACCACTAGAACATTCGATCCTGGTATGTTTGAAAACCGTATGACCAGCACTTTACATTCTACATTAATCATTTAACAAAATACAGCATTAACGAAACATGCACCGACTCAGCAAAATTTTCCTTGAAGAGTTACAGAGTTACGTAATTTGCCGCTATCACTTAACAGACTCCTTCAGTGAATTTCTTGAGACCTGGAAACTATACGAAACAGGTGCGCGAGGAGAAAGAAGAAAACGTGTTTGCGTTTTTTCTAACTGAAAAAGTAATTTTGACTTTTTCGGAACATGAACCTCTTAATGAGTTATGGAAACACAATTATTTACATAAGACTTGTTTGGAAGGTGTAAAAACAAACACGAATCACAAAAAACCCTGCAAGAAATCCAAACAGGAGGTGCACCTTTCTCCAACTCTGTTAGGGACTAGTCACGCGAGGAATTTTCTTATCATTACAGGATTTTTTTTAATGTTAAGATTTCATTCAGTTCTTATAACACAAAAGCAAAAACCGTATTTTCCACCCATGGTTTGTTTCAAAAAACGGACTAGTGAAGACCTGCATATTTACACATAAGTTATGCATCAAAGAAAACAATTTTAATGATTTAAGATCCGAAATAAGTGTGGTAAGTATTTGAAGATAAAGCCGAACAAATTTAAAGCAGGTAAAACTTCTCAGAACCTACTCGCGGCAGATGTACTTAATAATGAGCCTTACAGTCGACATTACTTTAACTCAGTGGAACCTTTAACACTGGAGCAGCTGCCATGTTGTTTCCGAAGTCGAAAACTCATTGTATTCTCCGCCCATTTACACGAGTGAACATATACTGCTCTCTATACTACTCCTATGGCACTGACGGAGAGGATTAGTTTAACAGTATGGAACTCCCTAAGCTCTGGATTTATTTATATTCTCATAACCTTAATGTTGATCCCTTAATGATACTGTATGAAGAAACTGGATGCTTGTCACGCTGCTTAGGTTAAGGGGAAAAGGTTAAACTTGGTTGAGGGAAAATGATAGGATTCTCTCAGTCCCTTTTTCGGTTTCGTTTGCGTGGCTGGTTAGGATGCTAAAAGTGTGTATACATTAAGCTTTGAAACAAAATCCGCCCCTGCAGTCGGCTTACCACTAATGAAAAAACCCAAATCATTTTGAAAATAATTACACGTTTCTATTATTTTTAGCCGTCAAGTGAGAGATAAGAGTACTGTAACTCAGCTTTGTATTTATAGTTATTTTTTTTTCCCCTAAACATAGTCAAAGTGGTTGATGATCCCCCCCTCTGAATAGCAATGCAAGTTGGATGGATAAAAGAGCTAAAAAATTAGCGAGGTTATAGGAAAACATGAAAGATACGAGGTATGTTATGAAACAAGATTTTATGCAGTGAATGACACAGTCATACTCGGAATAAAAGAAACCTGGGTGCTCCAAATAAGAGTCAAACCCACGACCCTACGATTAGTACATCGAACCCTTTGCTACTGAGCTTTAGGAGACTCGAAGCAGGCTAAACCTTTAACTAGGTCTACGGTGACAAACTTACTTGTTGCACACTGCTAGGAATAAAAATGTCGATATGTAATGCTTCTGTGTGATGGTATTGTAACTAAAGAAGGTCAAATTAAGCCGAGTGGGCCCAAAAGGAGAGGAAACTATGACCTTTTAATTACTACTTCGAACACTCTACCACTGAGACTCGTTCACCAAGGACCATAGCGACAAACGTCCTATGTTGTCTAAGCAATGTTATCGTATTCAAATTCACCAACACGTACGAATTGTCCATCCTAGTTTTGTTTTTGTTTGATTCCAATGTAGTCAAGGTAACACCGCGATCAGAATGGCGTCTCTCGTTCCAAGGATTATTGCACAATCAACACTTCTCCTCTTTGGGTGGCAGTGCGCTATATATGCACAGTCAGAATGGAATTGTTCTCCACTCGTGGAAAACTTTATATGTGAGTGTCTTTGATTTCTATCTTTCAGTTCATAAATTTTATTTTGAGTGTGGTTTGACATTGTCCTTTATTCAGTGGTACTGAATGGACGGCACGTCGCTAACCTTCTTGGAAACAAGATGGGAAAGGGGAGTGGCCTATACAATTTGTTTTCTGTAGAAGAGTGGACAGTCTAAACCTTCCAACAAAAGCTTCAGTCACCCTTTTTCAATAGAATTTCGCAGAATGGATATATTCTGATATGTAGAAGGACCTCAAGGTCAACGTAGATCGTACATAGCCATGTTGAGTCCACCTTTCTCTCTCTAAAATCTTTGTATCAGGATTTGGGTTGTCAGTATTTGGACCCTTCCTTTCATTTGAAGCCAAAGGACCAACTAGGACGCCAAATGTTTTGCACCGTGTTTCTTAAACTTGTTTTCGTCCTGCAACTTCTATTAACGAGTCTTGGAAGGAAAGAACTGCTCAGAGTTTCCAAGATTTAACTGCAGACTACGCATGAGAGAGGCAAAGATGCTGCAACAGCAATTATCTTTGGGATCAAAGTTTTTATTTATCCTCTCCTCCTTTTTCCTCTTAGTTCCACCTCAATACAACAGGTATTATTACTGCTACAAGACTGCGCAAAGCGGCAAACCTCCCATACCCTCCATAGAAGGTCAAGACCCTCTCTTAACAGGACCGGTTGCTTATCGCCAAAAAAAAGTCCAAGCCTGCGCCAAAGCCTCGACAGGAAGAGGTTACAGATATTTTGCATTGTACAAAGGCGGGGAATGTCTTTCTGGACCTGATGCCGAGAAAACGTACAATAAGTATGGTAATAAAGTATCTACAAGACAGTATTGCTACCATTACTGTTGGTGGGGGTGGTGCTATCGATGTTACAGCTACCTTGTTTACTGCGGTAATGGATACGGCGATTCATGGAAGATGAATGTATACAACGTGTACGGTATGTCATATGTATTTAGCCTTACTGACTCACTGACTGATAGAATCAATTACTCACAAACTCATCGACGCAATGACTCAATGAATCTCTGACTCGCTGACTCACTGACTCACTGACTCACTGACTCACTGACTCACTGACTCACTGACTCACTGACTCACTGACTCACTGACTCACTGACTCACTGACTCACTGACCCACTGACTCACTGACTTACTAATTCGATGAGTCAGTGACTCACGGACTCAATAACTCACGGAATCAATGAATCACCAACTTACTGACTCACTAACTCACTGACTCACCGACCTACTGGCTCACTGTGTCACTGACCCAGTGACTCAGTAAATCACGGACTTGCATTGCTGACTCAGTGACTGACTGACTCAATGACTCGCGGACTCAATGGATAAATTACTTAACGACTCACTCACTGACTGACTCAGTGAGTCAGTGACTCACGGACTCAATGACTCACCTACTCATTGACTCACTTACTCACTGATTCACTGACCTATTGACATACTAACTCAATGACTCTCTGAATCTTTGGCTCACTCATCGACTCATAACTCAACGAATCACGGACTCCCTGACTCAATGCCTCACTGACTCAGTGAATCACGGACTTACTTACTCAGTGATTCGCTGACTGAATGACCCGCGGACTCAATGACTTAACGACTCGCTGACTCACTGGCTCAGTGGCTCACTGACTCACTGACTCATTGAATGACTGAGTGATATACTATTTAAAATTTTGCAGTAGCCAAACAGACTGTGGAATATGAATACAATTCAAAAGAATACTAACTATTTATTTATCTATGACGACAGTCTACGACGTGGAGTTGTTAGTCCGGTTAAATCGCAGTTTCTTCCCACGATATGAAGATATTTTCTCAAAGAATTCACAGGCGTTCACAAACGCTTCGTCAGGGTTGCAATCTTTGGTAGGTTGGCAGAGCTGTGTTATTATCATTGCTTAACTGAGATTTAGATTCCGAAAGAAATCGTAAACTAGTGTAAAGGAAAAGCAAGGGTACTTTCTTCACAGTCACTTTACGTTGTAGAAAATGAGTTAAGTTCTTGTGTAAAAATGTATATTTCGGTTGGCTGCTTTCGTCGTTATCCTTCTCTTCTTCTCAAACCTTGCAGCTTGTTGAGGAGATAACCAATCGGAAGATATGTGGTGTCTACAATGGAACTCTTAGGTTTTTCAGGTAAAATATGTTACTCCTTCATCGTTCTGAAGGAGTGTTAGCTCTTGTTGCTTGAGTCTTATTATGTCTTCAGTCATCTGTAATCCCTTCTAACTTACGTTTTCAAAACCATTGGGAAGTCAGCAACTCCTTTACTATGGGCATGACTCCAACTAACCCTGCCTGGTTGTTGTATCTCCATTTTTAAAAGAAGGACGAAGAAACCGCTTGAATTGAAGAAATGATTTGTTTCTCTTAAGGAATAGGGTTTGTTGTTCTTTCAAGAAGAAAACATATCTTTACCTAAAATCTTTCATTACTGAACTAAAATATTCACAATCTTTCTTCTTCTATCTGCGACTTGTGTATCGATAGAGTACTTAAACGATTGGAGTGTTCCGCACTGTTCAGTAGAATATAAGACCATTCAAAGACTGATTTACCATTGAGGCTTTCTGAAACTGATTTCAGGTGTAATTACAACCCTGTGAATGCATTTTTTGAAGAGAGAGTTCATGAATTAGAAGCTGTGTATGTAGGATGAATGTTTGTTCTAAGTTTTTTTTTATTTTTTCATTTCGTTTAGGCCTGACCACAATTCCAGTTACATCATAGGACATTATCACTTTCCGACAAGCTTTCAAAATATTACATATATCGCTGATAAGATGATAGGATTAACTCTTAATGACTTTGACGCAAAAGTTATGGCCGTACACCAATACAGAGGTAGGAAGATAGCGGTTGCTAACAAGGTGATCATGGTGGAAATCTTCGTTTAGGCCGTGTAGCCAAGTCATCCCTAAAAGCTTCATTTCAAATACAATTAAAAGCTCATCATTACGTTTTGTCCACCCAAAAACGATTGTAGATCGGTGATTTTCCTCGTAAAATGTCTCAATTTCGTGCATAACATGATGTCATATTGTTTTCCCATAGCAAACAACGCTTATCAAGTGTGGCAAACTTTGGGAAGCGACGAAAACTCTTCAGGACGTATAACTAGTCTATAATTTTTTTTTTCTGCTCGCGTAAAGAATATCTCATGCGTTTCTCTAAGGCAAAAAATAACTCCAAAATTCACCAGGATATTCTCATGAAGCATTTAGAGAACTCTGAACTTTAATTTTAGTCAATGTCTTATTTATCATTACATTATAATGATGTACATGAAAAAATTACGCGCGTGGCTGTAACACGGGTGCAAATTAAAAATAGCACGCGCGCGCGGCCAAAATTTACGCCACATGATTAAAAAGGGACAACACGGTTTCTCAAATTTCTCAAATTCCTCAAAGACTATAAATTGCACTTCCAAATTGCAAGAGAAATCATTTTATTACCTATAATTATTATCTCAATAAATATTTCTTTTTTCTATTTAAAGCACAGTGTTTTGGAAGCTCCTATGTTCGTGTATCAATGTCTTTATCGTCCCATTTGAACAACCCAACCAAACATCGCAAGCAGGATACTACATCAACCGCGGGATATGTGAGTTTCTACTGTGTTAATCCACCGAAGAAGAATTACAATTGGGAAGTGGCATCTCTTGGGCCGGTTAGTGTAATTTATTGTTCATTGACTAAGTCGTGCCCTTATTTGGTTTACAGGATATTCACTCAGTTTTTTACTTTTCGTTTCGCGACTTGATGATTTATTGTTTGATCATATTAGTAAATCTGTGGCTATAGAGCGGTTTGTTATTGAGTTTCGAAAAACCAGAGTGGAGGTTGACTTTAGTTGAGTTCTCTTTGCCAATGAGAACTAAAATTTAAAATAGTCAAACTGCACGAAACGTTAGAAAACACGAGTGACCAAATCACGATTGGTTTTGGTTTTAAATCTGGTTGAAAAAGTGGTGCGAATTTTCTGGACCAATGGCAAGGCGTTGTAAATCAAAACAAAAACAATGAAAGATTACTTTCTGCACTCATTTAGAACGTTAACTTCTCTACAAATCTGCTATAAATTAATTGACTACAGTATGTTACTTTCTTGTGAGTAACATGTTTTTCTCAATATAAAAATTTAGGCTGGTTGATAACACGAGTTGAGTGTCAGCAGCGAACAGAAATAAGAAAATAAGTCACCTCTTTCAATGAATTGTGAGTCTCTTGTTCTAACTCATACAAATAGAGAAAAAGTTTTTATTATAGAATCGTTTCTGTGTTTTTCCGGCACGCGCCAGATTGTCGCGTCGCATTACAGTTAAAACAAAATTTTCGAAATTATTAAGACTCATTAGTCATACGATAAAATGCTCATTGACTGAGTAAGGTGGGCCAGATGGAAAAATATTTGACTCTCGTTCATGAAACACGGACCTCGCTGCGCTGGGTCCTTACGTCTTGACCTCGGGCCAGATATTTTCCGGTCTGGCCCTCAGTCGCTCAGTCAATAAGTAAATAATACGTTTTCAGTAGTTTTTTTTTCTTTGTTTATTTGTTTTTATTTTAATAATAACGATAAAGTGCCCAAAAGTTTCACATGAATACCATAGATTGTTTAGCTGTTCCTTTAAAGGCGTATCGTCGGAGCTGTTTCTTCACAGCACTAGTTTAGATACCATCAGCTCTGCTAACAGACACCTTAACAAACTCCCCTTTTTTCAATCGCATAAAAACCTACATTTGCACATCAAGAACATCGTCACTAATCTATAGCGGTCTACGTAGACGGGAGAATCTGTTGTTTGCATTTTATCTCGATTTAGGACAACGTGACCGTGGGCAATTTCACAACGGTCAGCAGTTCGATGTCTTGGTCATTTTCTGCGCGATCACTTCCATATGGTCTTTATTTTGTGCAACTGTCGGTAAACACACCTATGAGCCCTTACCAAGCCGGTCATGCCATTGGCTTCCTTGAGATTGAACCCGGTCCATTGTACGTGTACATTGCCAATGGTTGCGATGCAGTATACACTGAAAACACTATAATTACCATGGATGGCAGCGACACCTATGATCCTGATTTCTTTGCTGAGAAAGGTAACCTCGGCTTTAACATGCTAATTGCGAATGACATTCACAAAATATGGTAGAAAAAGTACCACAACACACATCAAGATAAAATTGAAAACAAGAATTTAAAGAATACAAAACAAGAAACAAAAACAGGCGTTTACATCGGCATTCCTCAAATCGCTAATGCATGGGAAACTTATTACAAAACATTGTCGGCAATATCATGTTTAATATAAAAACAATATTTTCATGTCATGTGAAAGGGTTTTCTAAATGAACTATGAACAATATTACAGAAAATGCACAATACATGGATGGTAATTTTCCTCGCTCTACTCAAAGTTTCGAGTAATACCCACTCTTGTTATTCCTTCCGCCTGGAAAAAGGCCCCCTCGCTCTTCCAGGAGATCCTGGACACAGGTTTATATTTTAAGCCCGAAAAGAGAATTTGAACACTCTTTCTATACTAAATCAGGACATCTGGGCATTTTCTGCGAATCTTCAAACGAAGTATAGGTAATAACATCATTTCGAGCGCAATTTGGTGTTACTAAGCATGTGTAAATTTTTCAAAGACAACAAAATTGCGTGAGCCCGCTGGGCAAGTGAAATTTGTAGTCTTTAAAGAATTTTCAAGTGCTTGGTACTTGGATTGCATGACAAATCATTTTCTTACGTGTTAATAATGTACATGAAATAACATCATAGAAAGTCAAAAGAGACGTAAATTTTGGCAGCGCGCGCGCTATTTGCTACAACTTTGCACTTGTTTTACATGAGAACACACTTGTTTTCAGCCAATAAGATACGCGTAATATTTTCATGTACATTATTAAGGAACTAAACGGTGCTTCCTCAATGTGCCATAATCTCAATTAGGAAACTACACCGGTATGAACTTCACTTGGATCTGCTATGCAAGTGGTGAGAACCTTGATATTACTGACCCAAGTGCACTGCCTGTGGTGTATCCTAATGGATCTTCCTCAACAGCTGATGGATCTGGAGGCTGCTTTAATAAAGGACCCGGTAGATTGCCATTCAACGACAGTTCTTTTAAAGTAACATTCAACAACAGTTTGATGGTGCGAGGGTTTACATATTACATGATCCTCAGAGTAGAGAAACGTCAACGTTTTGATTATTATAAACAGAAAGTGGCCGTGGCGGAGGCTCCTCCCCCGTTTAATATCAGGTGCGTGGTTTGTTTTCTTAAAGAACTGTACATCTGCGCTAACACAGCGGTCAAACGCCTACGCATGTGCGGACGTTGTAATAAGTAATCATGATAGGGTAGCGTGCTTTCAGACTCTAAGAACCAAGTTGTCTCAGACTAGTTACAAACAACCACACAAGCCAGTAACTCATTGTGTTTTAAAAGCGTATAAGTTGTTTTTTAAAGCTCAAAAGAGAATGAAAAGTGCACTAAGGGACAGAGATTGTTTCTTATGTTATCCTTTGAAATTCTGCGCGGGAAATTGGCTAGTGACCGGCCAGAGTTCTTCCCCTCATGCATCACGACATTTGAACGTATTGTTATCTACGGTGTAATATATGATCTATACCTATCCAACATGTCTGCTTTGAACATTTTCCTATGTATCACAGCTGTATGGCGAATTGCAAGCGAAATGCAGTCATTAACTTGCGACTTGAACTGTATGCAGTGTGCGTGGGACCGGCAAGCAAATGCGCTCAAAGCCTAACATACAATTGGTTTATGTACGAAAAAGACAAAGATGGCGGAGGTAAGTTTTTATCTGAATCAGTAAGAACGAAAGAACCTATTTATAAATGCTTAAGAGGATAGGCGGAGAAACAGCCAAGGAGTCGCACAACTGTTCCTATTCGAACATACATTAGGCCGACAAACACAATTTCATTTTAATAAAGAAAGGATGTTGCATCGCTGTACCAACACACTGTTACAGGTCTGAATTAACGAATTCCTTGCTATTTGTCTCAGAAAGTTTAGTGTAGTATCAAGGTACCCCGGTCTATCAGATAAGCTTCTTTAAATTCATCATCACTTTAATTTATCGATATTGCCGGGAAAAGTTATATGTGTTCTTCACCTTTGAAAGTACCAAATGATGAAATTTTTTGTCTTATATATGCCTGAAACCCAAACACATATTTGGCAATAGGAAGTGCCAACCTGCAGGAGAAGTTAAAACACTAATAGGTTCGACCCTTTTATTTCAATCGTCGGCTGATGGATAAAGTACTCTGTGTTTGCATCTTAATTGGCTTAGGAGAATGGAAGAAGACACCTGGATTCTACCAGGCATTGATAACATCATCCACTAGCAGAAAGATTTTTTTGATGGAAAACTTTCTCCAAAAGGAGATGTTCTACCAGATACGATTTCGGACGGTAACGGCATACAGAGGAGAAGGATATTCGTATTACGACTTTCATACAAACAGTCCTCCCAAATCGGGGACGTGTGAGACAGATAAGAGCGAAGGGAAAGCAGCCCTGGAAACTTTCCATTTACAGTGTAATGATTGGTACGATACGGATTTACCACTGACTTACCAAGTGAACATTCCGAAAGAGGATGGCACTTACATCATTTTAGCATCGGGAACAAATAATTCTCTACCGTTACGTCTACCAGTGGGAAATGAAAGTGATGGTAATCGATTGCAACTTGAAGTGGTGATAATTGACTCTCTCTTGGCGTTTGCCAAAGCAAATATAACCGTATTCGTAAGTATTAGCATAAGAGGAGATGGGATCCCTGTTCCACACCTTGGAATAAGTTAATAAGATATTTCTCAGATGCCCGATACCTCTGCTTGGAAACGAGAGTTCTTGCGAAACTTTCTTGAGGAGATTATCTTTTTGTTCTCGTGCTTTAAGTAAAATTCATTTTGAAACAAAGTTTTTGAACTTTTTTTCGATTTCAAAGAGACGGTTTTTTAGGGCTTCGAAATGATCTATTCCGCTAAAGCTACGGAGTTACGCGTGCACCGTTTGTGGATTTAATTGGGGCTGGAAGCTATAATATGATGTAAAATGAGATAAAACTTGAAAAACAAAGAAAGCAAGACAAAAAACAAAACAAAACAAAGCAAAACAAAAGACAAGGGACAGCTCCCTTGGAACTGCGTTCCTTGTTCGGAGAATGAAACTGAGCGAGAAGTCACAATTTAAACCTCTGTTCACTGCCGTATTTTCTCGAGTAAGCGCCCGGGCACTTATTTAAAATTTCTGCTAAAAGGAGGAGCGCTTATTTTAGGAAGGACACTTAATCGAGGGGTGCGCTTTAAGATAGCGCAAAAATAAGACAAAAATCAAAAGAACAGATACAAACATTAGAGAGCACTGCAAGCATAATTACGGTGAAACGGAAAAAGGAACTATTGTCATTTACTGATTTCGCTGTAGTTGAAGCTGAAAAAGTTGTAAATTAATTCGCAATAGAAATGAACGTGCGTTCAGATAATATAGAGCTGAGTTCTAGTAAGTTTTATCCTTTGTCAAATACTTCTTTCGATTCACACTTCAAGATAAGAGTCAAGACTTGAACATTTTTGCAGGTATACAAGCCATCGAAAGAGGAATTCGATTCTAGTGCATCAAGTTTAACAGGTGAAAACAGCGAGCTTGAAGACATCGTCCATAAGGGAAAAGAACAAAGCGCGGTACAGCTTAGTATTGGCATTCTGAGTGCTGTCAACGCACTGGCGCGAATCAATGCTACAACCAACACTCCAGCGGTAAGATAAAACTTGTTACTTTATGACTTTATGAAAGATACAGTGGCCGAATTGGTGATAATACGCCAAACCACGCATCAAGGGATCCGAAGTTTAACCCTGACCGAGCTACTGTTGTGTGTTCTCGGAATAGAAACTTCGCTCTTACTGCAACTCTTTTTACCCAATATCACAAACCTTTCCACTATGTGGCTCCGTAACTAAGTTGGAAAAAAAAAATTCCCTTGTTAACCCAATTATTTTTTTTCAGGCTTTTCCCTGTAACACCCAATAAATTGATTATGTTGCAGCTCAACTGAGGGTATCTTAATGTCCGCGGGTCAAACTTTTAATTTTATTTCATTATTGATATTTTAATTCAATTTGTTACTTCAGCAATGTAGTCTCTAAGCCTATTCCTCTTTTGGTGACATTTTTTTTTTCATTGACAGATACGTGATAACATTATTAATAGTATAACAAAGTTACCAGTGAATGACACTTCAAGCGTAAATCAGATAGCCAGTGTACTGGTCGAGGCTACAAAGGAAGAAGGTGCCATTTCTCCATCATCAGGGGTAAGCAAAACTTTTGTCTCCAAGTAGTGATTTACACATAACATAATTGAACAAGCATGTGGCGAGAACGGAGGAACTTATCAGATAATGATAATCAAAATCGGCCTCCTTTGGTCGGGGCTGATCATGGATAGTACATCCTAGCTGTCCTGACCGACCCCTCGAACAAGAAAGGCGTGATGGTTTCTATCTTGCAGGAAGTATGTGTGATACCTGTCTCTGGTTACAAGACTCGGAAAGTTTGTTAAGTTTTTACTGATAAACTACTAACTTCGGTTGCCGTTTTGTAGAAGAGTCTGTTTTGTTTTCAAGCTAATCCTGCTTTTCTCCTTAGCCTAAGAATTCAACAACATTATGAAAGACGAACATTAAACCCAAATAAACAACTCTCTCATCAGCTCCAAGCCTTAGGAGCGTGCGAGAACATGATGTCCGTCTTGTCCCGGGAAAAAAACAACACGGAGTCTAGAGATGCAGTCGATAATGCTGGAAAACAAATCGTGTTGGTGGCAGGGAGCTTGTTAGGAGGAGCAGTTTTGTCCAGCGGAACTGCGAATGGTTCACAGGTCAGAGCACCATAAAACAAAATGTCAGTTACCATAAGCTACGATCAGAATCATACAGCCCTAGGCTATTTGCTTCTACTGAATGTTGAAGGAGAACCGTTTTTACTATAAATTTATATAAATTCGCTGAACTCATTCGAAAAGTAACTTTTCAAGTATGCACTTGTTTTAAGCGGTTCTTTTTAATTGGTAGTGTCCACACCAATGTTAGTGCTTCGACGCTTAAAAGTATTTTTTCCTTTTTTTGGATTGCAATTCTTTTCAAAGCAAACAATGCGGGTCTCTTGCGATCACAGGCAACATTAGCATCATGACAAACTACCCATCGTAAACAAAATTTTAGAGAGTGAAGTTTCTGATAATTTGTTTTAACTTTTGTTTTCTAACTTTTCAGTTTGGAGACATGGCCAAGAAGGCCTGGAACTTAACAGACACTCTGGCCAAGGTTTTTCTTGACCGTTTGCTTCCCGGCGAGACACCTGCCCTCTTTGACAGTCCACGCGTTTCTATGCAGTTGTACCGTCAGGGAGCTAGTGAAGCCCTACCACGGAGTTTGGAAGTCAGAGGGGGCTCATTTTCTCTTCCATCGAACCTCTCGTTGGGCAATGGCTCAAAGTCGAAAATCATTGATCGAAATGTAAGCTGAAACAATACGTGACCTGAAGGTTAAGTAATCTCACAAGCTTTGTGCTTGGGTGGATGTTAGTCTATCGTAGGTATCCCTCACACTGGTCCGGGCCTCCTGGTTATGCACTGACGCCTACCCACACCTTAAGGTGAAGTCAGTACGAATGTACCAGTTTTTTTTTTATAGATGACAGTCCTCCTTTGTGATTTTTTTTTTCAAGAATTGGTGTAACGTCACTTATAATTGAATGCTTGATTTACAGGTCGCCTCCCTAAGGGACTGTTATCAGTAGGGTAATTCAGTATTGTCAACTAAATTGATAACGTAAATTGGCATTGGGATAATTTTGAAAGCTGACGTTTCGAGCGTCAGCCCTTCGTCAGAGCAAATGATTATCAAAAGACTTCAACAGGTACGCACCCTTCCGACCAATTAGCTCTGATAACAGGAAGATCTTGTTTGTTCCTTTGAAAGTATCCGGGGACGTTCTGCATGCTGCTCGAAATGATTTAAAAACGACGCATTGATCATGCGCGGCCATGCTGATTTTTATCGTCTCAAAATTTCATTTTGCCTTAGGTGCAATTCTCAGATTTGGATCCTTTCATATGGCGGAAGAATGATACCCTCAAACCAGGAACACCTGTGGTCAGCCTTTCTTTCCTGGATGAACATGGAAATCTGATACCAGTTCAGAACTCTGGGTCAGACATTGAGATTAATATCCCTGCGAAAAGTCTCAGTCAAAACATACCAGTTCACTTTGTTAATCCTGTGAATGGCACCATGGCTTACCATACTTTTCGAGTTGAACATAAAGACACGGCGTTTTCTCTTCGAATAGAACCGTTCAACGAGTCACGCTTGGAGGTATTTTTGAGGCATCGAAAAAGACCAAATGACACGCACTTTGATTATAAAATCATCTTGCCTGATTTTACCTCGTGTTTACCACCAGGGGATGAAAATTGCACAGTTTTATCTGAGTTTATGCAGTGCTTAGGAAAGGTTAATGTGTCATCTACTTATCATGATGCCAATTTTACCAAACCTGGCCAACCCAAAACTTGTGGTCCCAAGAATGAATCCGTTCCCACGCCTGCATCTTCTGAAAACGACGGAGACGCGCTCAAATGTCCTGATATCTGCAAATATGAGAACCTTACGTACTTTAACTGTTCATGCGATGAAATTCCTAATGTGTACTTCCTTTTTAACAAGACGATCGAGGAAAGTGCTGAGACGTGTAGAAATTTCACAAACTTTACAAAGTGCCCAAACGATACTCTGCTTTGTAAGAACTCTGTTAACGTGTTATCTTGCTATGCACTGGAATTACAACGCTACCAGGAGTGCCGGGAGATCCTTTTCACGCCTCGTAAACTGTTTTATGATACTTATGGAAGGTGTCTTAAGGATCCGTTTAAAGTTTTCTTCAATGATTCGTTTGCAAAACTGGGCAAGTGGTACGTTGGTATTAGGCCTTATATAACTCCCATTGTCAACCACACAAATTTTCAAAATTCTGGTAATTATACGGTTCAAAAGTGGTGGCACTTGTCATTGAATATGACAAAAAAAAAAGAGGTGGAAGAGTTTCTTGAGGAATCCGTCGTCGAGCAGATGAGTAAGTACTATAACGCAACATTAGAGCTAAATGATTGCCGGTGGTACAATGGCGTAAAATGCAAAGATGTTGTAAGGTATCTCCTTAGGCGTTGGCAGAAGTGGATGGAAGAGAACAGCGATGATCACGAACACGATGGTCACAAAAACGATGATCACGAACACAATGGTCACAAAAACGATGATCACGAACCCGATGATTACGAGCACGATAAACGTCGCCGCAAACGAAGGTCACTCTTGCAAAAAGAGAACGACCCAGAATCAGATGTCAAGGCTAAAAGACTTTGCATAAAAGTCGACGAGAAGCCTCCTCCGCCGAAAGTTGGGGTAAAAATGGAGCTCATTGAAATACCTGTTCGTGATATAGATGTTTCCACTTTGTATACATTTGACGTTAGGTTTTACACGTGCCTCTTTTGGGATGAACTGAAAGACGAATGGAGCACAAGAGGGTGCAAGGTAAAGAAATGTATAGGTTTTTGATAGAACCATACCAAACACCGTTTTGAACTACGCAGGGGATTTTTTTTCACAAACGTTGCAGCTTAACGATTGTTTGACTCAAGAGCAAATTTTTATAAGTGACGCAGAAGGAGATAAATTTGGGATAAGTAGTAATTGGTTCTCTTTTATTCACAGCCAGAATTGTAAGAACATCCGTGAGATCCTTTATCCAGTAGCTGATTTTGTCTGTTTTCTTTCCTTTATCTTTTCCAATTGTCTTTTTCATCTTCTTAATCGAATCATATTTACCCACATACATTTAACTACTGAATATTACTTCAGAAGCCTTTTACGTATTTCATGTATCATGAGACGCAGTAATTAAGAAACTTACTGATGAGTTACACTTCTTTCTTTATCTTTTTCACAGCCTGGTCCAAACTCGACTGACGAAGTCTTGCAATGTTTCTGCAACCACCTGACCTCATTTGGAGGAGAGCTTTTTCCTCCGCCCAACACCATTGAATTTGACTCGGCATTTCTGGGATTTGCCAGCCTCGGCGAGACTGGAAATGTCGGAGTAATTGTCGCCGTTGGTGTTTTTTTCCTGACGTATGTTATCACAACAGTGTTTGCAAGAAAAGCTGACAAAAGAGATGAAAAGAAGGTGAGATAAGTTGGTTTTAACAACTAAACTGATATTGTAATTTTGCCACGTAAAGAGTTTCTCAGGCTTACATTTCCGGTCTTAGATAGGTATCTACATCATGGCGCCATGTGAATATTTTCTTGCTGTTTCAGTCATTGTAAAGCTGGCTAGCTGGATCAAATATTTTTCTGATTTTACCCCTATGATTTTGATATTAAGTGTTTTTAGTTTTGTTGTTATTGTTGTTGTTGCTGTTTCCTTGTCGGGGGGGGGGGGGGGGGTGGAATTTCGGTGCTATAAACCAACATTGTGATAATTTAATTCCCCGTGAGATAATTTGTAACGGTAAAATCATACGGATCATACGTTCTAATTGAAAAATGTATCCCTTGTTGGCATGCGCCTGTTCAGTAAGAAGAAACGCAGTCGAGTGTGTTCCTGATGGTCTTACCAGATTTTTACGTGATCCCTATTACTGTACAGACTTACGGCAACATGGAATGTACTTTTTTTGTATGATAAAAAAAAAACCAAAATGTTGTTAATGGTAACGTCATGTATGTGTGTTTCCTCCAATAGATTATAAGTAAGAAGCAATTGTGTATAATTCAGTACATCATACAACTTTTTTGTTTTTGCTTTATAGCTGTCCGTGTCCATTCCTGTACGGACAACATTTCCTGGCACTCATGTCTACGAGATTGCTGTTTACACAGGAGTTTTTGGTTCATCTGGTACAACTGCCAATGTTTCTATGATGATCAATGCCGAAAATGGAGAGACAGAGATACTTCCATTACTGGACATGAATGGTAGTAAAAATCCATTTCCACGAGGCAGTGTAAGTTCCTTTGTGGTGAAACTTCCTCGCGTTCTTGGCCGACTAAACTATGTGAGATTGTGGCACGACAACTCAGGCGCAAGTCCTTCATGGAATCTTCATCAGGTTGTAGTTCGTCACGTGGCAACAGATCAGAAATGGTTCTTTATGTGCAACCGCTGGTTGGCTGTTGAAAAGGATGATGGACAAATTGAAAGAGTACTTTTTGTGGCCAATCGAAAACAGTTGTCAGGATTCCATAATCTCTTTTACACAAGAGCCTCAAAAGACATAGGAGATGGTCACATCTGGTTCTCAGTTTACACCAAACCACCAAACAGTTCTTTCACTCGAGTGCAGCGCTTAACTTGTTGTATATCGCTTCTATTTTCCTCCATGTTTGCTAATGCAATGTTCTACGAATATGGTTTAAAACAACAAGGTCTCCAAATTACGTTTGGTCCGATTAACTTTAACTGGATAGAGTTGATGATTGGAATTCAAAGCAGTTTGGTAGTCTTGCCTGTAAACCTATTGATCATAACCATTTTTCGTTACATTAAACCAGAATCATCGGTGAAGACAAAGAAATGTAGACTGCCTCATGGTTTTATTTACATAGCATATACACTGTCATTACTAACAGCCCTGATAGGTGCCGCCTTTACAATGTTTTACAGCATGGTGTGGGGAACTGAGAAGTCCAACAAATGGATCACATCCGTTGTTGTCTCCCTAGTGCAGGACATCTTTTTCATTCAGCCCCTTAAAGTGATCCTTGTTGCTTCTTTGCTGTCTATTTTGTTACGCAAGCCCCCGGAGGAAGACAGAGAAGAAGTTCAGGATGGCGAGGTCGCGGAGATTTCAAGCACAGAAATTGAGGGCTCAAATCCAGTTGAAGATGAGCTGCAGAGCCCTAAGACGCTGTCGGAGCTTTACACTCCTCCTGATCCACTTAAAGTGGCAATTGCCAGACAAAAGAGGGTCAAGGAAGTTAAAATGTGGAAATTTGTCTTTAAATTTGCATTACATTTTGTGTTTGCCCTACTTTTGGCGGTAGTTTGTTACGGAGGTATAGGGAGCGACAGATTTAGATTGAACAAAAACATGGAGGACATCTTCAATGCAAAACTTGACAAGGTAGGCTATGAAGTAATACGCATTTCTCATCAGTTGCTCTTTGTCACAGTTTTAAGTAGAGGAAGGAATTTTAAAAGAGCTTTCGAGATTGCTCTTACTTCATCTGCCTCTATTTCTATTCCTTGGTGGCTATTTACTGATAAAATTATTTTTGTAATCATGTCTGTGAAATCTGAATACTGAACATTTTCATCACAATTTGTATAGGTAATCACATGATTTCGAGTGCAATTTTGGATAAATCAGTATTGGTAAAATTTTCAAAGGCTAACCAAATTGCTTGAACCCGTAAGGCAAGCGCAATTTGTAGTCTTGGAAAAGCTTACGAGTGCTGATTTATCCCAAATTGTACGAGAAAATCACGCGATTACTGGTTAATAATACACAAGCAAATATATGACTCTGTTTTCCTTTGAAGTTTTCTTTATATCTTGTCATGGCTCTCCAGTTCGGCTGCTTCCCCATGCCTTGTTCTCTGTGTTGCCAGGATTTCCTCTAAAGAATAACTGAGCGTTTGCAATCTTTCTCTGTTAGGTATAAGTCGATAGCAGTAACCATTAAACTAAAGCCATCACACATACAAAAATTTCATCATGCTGATAAGCTTATCAGCATGCTGAAATTTTTGTATGTGTATTATCAAGGGTGTCATAACATACTCCTAGTTATCTCAAAGCAGAACTTAATTGTCAGCCCGGTCATATGGCGTGATACCAAATGGCATAGAAACAAAGAATGGGTCAGACATACATGTTATCAAACTAAACAGGGCCGTCCGTGTCGATTACAGGCCGGCTTCTGTGCTTCCATAATGAAGCAGTGAAAATCCAGAAGCCATCTCTGTTTGGTATATTGTTTCTGTATCCAACTCTCATGCGCAAATTCTCTTACTGTAGGTCAAGAATGTACACACATTTTGGTGGTGGTGCGAGAAATTTATGCTTCCTGGTTTGTACAGTGCCCCATGGTACAATGGACAACCATTTGAAGAGGAAGATTTCTTCTCAAATAAGAGGGCGTTTATTGTCGGCCTTCCCCGACTACGGCAGCTGCGTATAAAACCAGGTATTGCAATAAGGTTAAAACCAAAAAAATTAAACCATTCTATAAACTCCTGCTTGTCTAGAGCGGTTATCAATCTTAATGATAGGACGATTTTGATAAAGCGGTTTAGCAGAGTTATCTCTACTCATTTTCAAAACACTTCTGCTTTAGACACGCTAACATTTAAGTTGAAACGAATACGCTATTATTTGCCTTGCCATGTACTCAAGCATTCGAACACTTTGAGGTCAAAAATGGTAAAAACAAATAAAACGAAGCAAATACTACGTCAAAGGATATGGCCCAAGATCCACAATAACAACACATTTGGGGTTCTAGACATTAAGGCATCATTTTCCTGCCCAGTTTTGTCAACTAACCATCTAGTGTGCCATATGTACCACTCATACAAAAGGAGTTTTAGTAAATATGGTTTTTGTATTAGTTTGTTAAGGATTATCAAGTTGATGTAAAAAATTTTTTCATATTTTAGAGCCATGTCTTACTTGGTCTGCTTATCCAGAGTTTAAACGTTGGTTTCCTCGATGTTATCATGAGTACCAAGGCAGCAACCTTGATGAGGGCCATTCAAGCCTGGAGTTAATTGATGTCTCGCCATTTTATGACGATATCGGAACTGGCAGCAACAGCGGTTACAGTGATATTAGCAACAGTATTAATGGTAGCAGTTACACCAATGAAAGCATCCAAGAAATATTTTCCATCGTGCCAATCACGTGTGACCACACCGTCAAATTCCAGGATGCAACGTCCTTAGGCACTTTACCTATTATCACAGCATTCGGCACTTATTACGGTGGCGGACTTGTAGCAGAGTTAGGATATGAAAATGAGACTGCCTGGAAGGTCATTGCCAACCTTATTGCTGACAACTGGATTAACAGACGGACAGTTATTGTGTTGTTTGAGTTCGTTACATTTGAGCCCGCGACAAATCTGTTCGCTTTTACTCGATATTCTTTCGAGTGGTTACCTACGGGAGGCATGGAAATATCTTATCGTATTGACCCCATTTCGTTTTCCCGCAGCACCAGTTCACACACCGGCTCAGTTTTTATTGCATGTTACGTAATCATTGTTTTAATACTCGTATACTCTATATACATAGAAATACGCGAAATGCGTCAGTCGGGCTGGGCTTACTTGAGGGACATATGGAGTTTTCACGAGTGGACATTGATATGCCTCACACTTACAACTATGGTGATATTCTTCATCAAAGCCGAACAAACCAGAAAACTCGTCGCGAAAGTTCATGAAAATCCTTATGGCCGGATGAGTTTTGATTATGTTGCGTTATGGACAGACGTTGAAAATGTGGTTATTTCCATGGTTACCTTTCTGTCCACACTGAAGTTCCTTCGCATCTTGAAGTTCAATAAGCATATCTCCCAGTTGGCGAAAAGCATAAATGTATCCCGAGGTCCTATGACATCGTATTCACTTGTATTCCTTGTGGCTCTTCTGGCATTTGCCGTCATAGGTAACATGCTGTTTGGACGTTCAGCGTACATGTTTTCTACATTCACGAGGTCATTGGTGAACGTCTGCGAGATGATACTTGGCAAAGGAACTAATTATGACGAGCTGGAAGCCATAAACCGTTCTCTCGGGCCGTTCTTCATGTTTTTTTATTTTTCCGGTATGACTGTTTTCATGATGAACTTCTTTGTGGCCATACTGAACGACTCCTTCACAGACGCAAGAGAAATCTTGGAAGAAAACCCAACCGAGGACAGCGAAATGTCCGATTTTATCGGAGAATATGCCAAGGCCATGCTGAGGGAAATATCAAAAGAGTTAGGAGGAAGCGGTGGAAAAAGTGTAAAATATGCTACATATGAAGACAAATTCGTATCGTACAGTAAAGAAGCGAAAGAACGGGACTTTTTCTTGTACTAATGTGGTCTGTTTGGCTGCAATAGGACGCAACTGGGTCACTGTTGTGTAGGTCTTAATGGAGTTGTGACGCTTACAGCTAACGTTTAAACTTTGTAGCTTTTTACGCCTTCAGATTCAGTTTTTGGGCCGCCTTACGTCTAACGGTTGAGTTCTCACGATGACGGTTAGATTTTTCAGTTTTTTTTACCGCTAACGGTTAAACCCCAATGAGATCTTCTATTTGAAACTATATAAGCGTTTAAGCAGAACCTTACCTACTTCCTAATCTTACTCTTGATCGATACATTGAAACATAGAAAAATGTCGTACTTAAAACGCACGCCGATGTTGTCACAAATAGTTTAGTGCATTTCGAAAAAGTTAAATTTTTGTGCCTTACCGTTGTAAAAATAATAATAGTAATAATGATAATGAAAAAAGAAGTTTAATTCCACCATAATCGCTGTTAATCTGAAGTACAATGTGGTTACAAATTTACAACTATAAGAATCACATACTATTAATCAATAAGGGACTGGATTACAATAGATTTTGTATTAAAATTACAAATAGAAGTTAAAATATATATGTAGGTATAGGGTCTAAAAGTCTATTGATTTCTGAAAGCTAAACTAGTACTTGGAAAAAACTACGGCGCTATCTTTCAGTCCTGCATTTAGTTAATGTATATTTGTTAGCGCATCTCGTTTGATAGTGGTGCATGCAATGTCTCGTCATTGGGAGATATTTAATCGATGTCCTTCTTTTGAGATCTTTTCAAGAGTTTTAACAGAGTTCACTACGTCTCTCGTCTAATGTTCCTAAATTTAGGAATTGAAGGGCTTCTGAGTAGGAATACACAGGTACCATGATTTGTACTTCGTAAAGGTTACGTTGTAAGAAGTACTGAAGAGACTGGTACTTTGCATTTATCTTCCTTGCGAGCTGATTCACTCCTGTTTTGAGATTGCACCTGGCTCAGTTAAAGCACGCTGTCTTGTGATAAGCTCAGTGAGGTACTAACCAACTTTGTCATATTACCTCACCCTCAAACATTTGAAATGAACGTAAGCGTGAATCAATTTTCAGCTGAGCGTCGTATATGTCTCAAAAAATCAGACACAAAAGAAACAGAACAGCGGAATACATATTAACAGAGTTGACGCAACAACGATCGCATGACATGAAACTTATGATTCATTGTAGAACTGAGAACTCGAATTCTCGCACTGTAATTCAAAAATCCACATAAAAACTATCTATCATATCAACTGATTCCTCTTTGCTCTATTTGCTTCATCTTATTTCCTTCCTGGAGGAGTGTGTAGCCTGCATGGATAAATGTTTAACTCGGAATCTGTATAATCTGTTAATACGACTCGTGCGATCTGGTTTGACTAAAAAGGGGAAAAAATACATTTGAAAAAAGGGAACTAAATTAAACGAAATACCACTTACTAGATTTGAAAGCCTGAGAGAAAACATGATATTCAAAACGCAAAGATTGCTCCCTTGCGAGCACACGGTCTAGACCATAATGTCTATCTCTAGCCCGAAATCGCGCGGAAGGGCCAAACTAAAAAAAGACATATTGCGGTTAACAGAGTTAATTTTGGGATAGCATTATGAGACAGAATGTGAAATAAAACGCTACTCAATGGCTGATCGTAAATTTTTAGGGACTTTCTATGAGTAATGGGGAGGGGCTTGCTTATATGGAAGCTGATGTGGGGGTCTGGGGCATTCTCCCTAGAAATGATTCAAATTTAATCTGAAAATAGGATAAAATTTGCTTGAAATATGAAGTGGTGGATATCCTTTAAAGATTCGCCTCTGGTTAAGGGGAATGGTCGATTAACTAATGCGATAATTTTAGTGAGAACAGATATGTAAAGTTTACTGGAAGAGGTCGACTTTTCAATAAAATGTGCTAGTCATGGTCGTCAGCCAGAAAATTCTCAACTGGATGATCTTAACGCAATTAGTTGTTACGGTGAAGGTGACCTATAATTAGATTTCAATAATTTTGGTAATGACCCAGTAAGAAACTCTTGTAAGAGTGAAAGGTAGATTTTCCTTCTTCTTTTCACTTTTCAGATATGTGAAAAAATAAGTTTTATCATCAAGAATAGGGTAAAAACAGAAAAAAAAAACGGCTGTTAAAATATTAGTCATGACATGGAATAAACCTGCAATCCTTGTATCTTCTTTCTGACAGTGGAATCATTTCTTCCTAACTTGGCACACATAAGACAAATATATTGTATTTGTCTCTTGTTTTTCAATTTCAAAAATAAAGACTAAACGAAATAAATAGCATGAAGTGCATCGTCCGGTTGAAGTGTTTACATCAGCGGTGCAGCTGGTCCACGTGTGCTTGGAAATCTGCTCGCACTCGGAAAACTTGACATCTACTATTGCGAAACGTCACAGCAGCACCATAGAGCAGATGTTAGCTTGCTCGAAGGCCATACTTAAGCTTCGTACATTAGAGGCAAAAGTGAGTTTTCCAGCGTTCAAGACTTCACATCAGGATGGGCTCGGTAATGCTATCTGTAGTGTTTTTGCTCTCAGAGTTAACTCTTGCCCATGGAAATCAAGGTACAGAAATAGCAATGATTTCTTTGAATAGCATTCAACACTACCAGTTTAATTAACTATGCTGTATCATTTTATGTTGAATTTCTTTTGAATCTTTGGAGTTTATCGTTCTGTACAATTAAACCTACGGTGTGAAATACTGTGCGCGAAATAAAACTCGCAACTGAAAAAGCCTGGTACAAGAGAGGAAAGGTTAACGTGGTAGGCAAATAGCAAACATGAGACATTTCGTCTAGACTTTGGAGACTTACGAACCCGAACGCTATTTCTCTAAGATTCATTCCACAGTCCTCATTTCTCGACTACAAGAAATATAGCAAACTATTCCTAGGAATTAAGGGGTAAGTCTCTGAAGAAACCGTAGCGCTGCGTATGTGGGGTTTTATGGGATACTTTGGTTTTATGAACTGAGTTGATAATGCAAATTAGCCACCGTAAAGAGTTTCTTGAGCTGACGTTTCGAGCGTTAGCCCTTCGTCAAGGCAGAAGAAAAAAAGAGTTGACTAAGCTAAATTACCCCTAAGAATTGTTGAAAGACTATTTGTTAGAATCAAACGTCTTCAGCTTTACTCCAGAATAAATTAAGCATAATTTGATCATTTTTTCATTGATTTATAAGCAATAAGTACTTGTTATCTTTTAGTTCTCCTCGCACCACTTATAAAAACCTAGCCATTTAATTTAAAGTCTGATGATCAGTAAGATATCCTTGTCGGAATATCGGTGCTTACCTGTGTTACAACCGCAGTCTTCCAAAATCTTTTTTCGAAAGGGATGCTAAATGCCCAAAAGCAAATGATAGTAAGATATAGTAAGAAGCATGAAGCTGAATCGATTTCCGGAGCAAAGTTCTAAACCATCAGGCTTGATGGTTTATATGCCATTACCTCACTGTGGGTTACTTAAGGTCATATACCGTAATTATTGTACCCTCTTCTCCGCAGGATGCGGCAAGCGACCAATTTCTACACGTGTGGTGGGTGGAATTAATGCTGAGCCAAATTCCTGGCCTTGGCAGATATCTTTGAGAGTTAAAGCGCGAGGAAAACTGTATCACATTTGCGGAGGATCTCTCATTTCTCCGACGCATGTTGTCACCGCAGCACACTGTGTCGTGCAAAATGCCGCTCCGAGTCGTTACAAAGTTGTCGTAGGTAAGCTTAATTTCGTCCTTAAATACCGCGTGATAGGGTATTTGTCTTTCGGTTGGAAATCTCATGTTTGCTGTTTTTACTCTTCGCAATTTGTGTGATGGAAGTCGTCATTGACAAAACCGAAAGGGTTCAGCTGCTTGTGAGATGGGCTTCCTTTAGAAGACACCAACTAAGTAAAAGTATTTTTATTCGTAACATGCAGGCTCTTCTAAGGATGTAATATATGTTGGATTTATGAGAGAAGTACTCTTTCTTCACGGTAATTGGAATACGAATAGTGTTTTCTTAGTCAAAAGTGATCAGATGAAAAAGCAACTGAGACTTTGAAGTCCGTTGAAGAACTTATTCATTCAGGACTGTATTAAACGCTCCGCCTTAGAGATCTGTGTGCATGCGTAGTTTTCTTTGTCTTTAGGTTTATTCGTATCGTCCTTACGCCATTCATCTGGAAAACTTTCAAGGAACTCTTATTTCTCATTCACTTCACACGATTTATTTATTTTTAATATTCTTTCTCTTTTCTCCTTTTTTTCTTCCCTCTTTCCCTTCCCTTCTTTCCTCCTCCCTTTCCTCTTTCCTCTTTTTAATGCTTTCCTTTTCTTTCTTTTTTCTTTCCTAGGTGAACACGACCAGACCGTAGAAGAAGGTGCAGAAAAACTGATAGACGTGGCTGCTGTCTGTTATCACGAAGGATTCTCCATGAAACATATACAAAACGATATCGCCCTGCTCACACTCGCCAAACCGGTAGTGCTGAGTGACAGGATTAACATCGTTTGCTTACCACAGCAAAGTCGACAGGTTCCCGCCGGAACCAACTGTTACATAACAGGTAGCCAATCAAAGTCTTGTACTCACGTCATGAACATAACCCTGGCCGTGGAACTGGGTTATTTATTTTTCTTTGAAATATGGGAGCGAGTAAGAATCTATCAAGAAACTTGGAAAATTCTCAAATTTTGTAACGCTACCCTTGCATGCAAAAATATCAACTTTCTTTACAATCAGTTTTCGCGAGGCGGCGAAACACTAAATCAATCTATTGCATTTGTGACAGGCCTTAACATGAAGACTTTTCGCGTTCGTATTGTTGAAAAGGGATAATTGCCAGCGTATGCAATATAAAACTTTTGATGTTCAACATCATTCTTTATAAAACAACCGAAATAGTACGAGTGCCCTGATTGGTCGAAAACTTGTAGTTTGTTTCACCAGGAAACCCATAGAAACTTGAAACATAATGTGCTTTGTTTTTAAGTTTATTTTATAAATTAAAAGCAATAGGCTACACTTTCTGTTGGTTGGCCGATGTAATAAACCTCTTGTGATGCTGGGAGAATACGAAGAAAGTTTGTTAATCACGAGGCGAAAGGTGAGTGATTTACAAACGTTTCTCGTGATCTCCCACCATCACAAGCAGGTTATTACGTCGGTCAACCGAAAGAAAGACCGATTTATTGTTTAGGGCTCCTCTAACCTTCTGTGATATTCTTCAGGGCTTGTCACTTAGTGTGCCGAACGAAGAATTCGTGACAGACGAAAACTAATATCTTCAAGACTAAGCTTAGGACATTTTTATAGGTTGGGGGAGAATCATCGGCGGTGGAAAACCAGCAAAAATCCTTCAACAAGCTGTCATGCCAGTAGTGGAGCATCAGACATGCGCAGTGGCCAACAAAGATATTGTGCCAGTGGATAAACACAGCATGGTATGCGCTGGATATGCGACAGCAGGAAATGTGATCAGCGGCTGCCAGGGAGACAGTGGAGGTCCATTTGTTTGTAAAGAAAATGGGCATTTTGTACTTCATGGGGCTGTGAGCTGGGGACATCCTCGGTGTGAAGCAGAGACCACTTACACCGTTTTCACCCGCATAAGCTCCTATGTGGATTGGATCAATCATAAAATCGCCATGGGAGGTTCGGCGAATTTTTTATTTTAAATTTCATCTCCGTTCTGATATCAATAACATTTTGGTTTCATTTTATTTTTGATTGAATTACCATCCTCCTCTTTTTCGTCGATTAGGTTACGGACAAGGATGTGCTCCAACCCCTGCTCCACCCACAAAACGACGTAAGCAAAACTATCATCTCACATCAGTTGCAACTAATTTCACGCAGCAAACCCCCCCCCCCCCCCCAAAGTTAAATAATTACCGATCCCAAACAATGACAGGTCTTTAAGTGAATATATGGTGTACATGTACTAGGGAAAACAGCGAGGCATGCGCAATTAGAAGCCTCAAGTAATTTAATTAAATCATCTTCTCATTCTTTTTTTAACCTCAGTATATTTTGTAGAGTATGGTAGTTTATTGTCAATTGATCGTTTTCAAAATGCGTCATAACTTTGAGTTGACACTAAAAAAAATATATTTCTATCTTATAGCCTGTTTTGACCGATGGGGCACAGAACATTGCCAGCGTTATAAAGGACAGTGTGGAGTACACACTGTGAGAATCAGCTGCCGTAAAACGTGTAACTTCAGATGTTAACTGTACTCAGATTTTAAATCAATAAAAGTTATATGTGGAATAAACTGCGATGAACTAGATTACTATCTTTGGGGAGAGCAGCACTACTCTTAGTCGCTTCGAGTTACAGAAATCAGAATAAGCTCGGATCAAACAAACTGTTTTCTTAACCAAACAAAATTTATTTTAAATTGTATTTAACTTTTCTCATTGGCGCCTTAATATTCAGGTTCAATTCATAATTTTGAACAAATATTTGTTTGCGAATTGTTGGTATTTTCTTTCACACAGTTGAGTGAAAATTAAATCTATGATTAACTTCATCTGAAGGACTGTCAACATCCTGCAAAGGTAAACCTACGCAAAGATCTTAAATTGAAATTCATCAGCATGTTTAGAGAATTTTTCCAAATTTTATGTTGTTGTTGTTGCTTTTTATACATTCTTTTTTGTACTTTTTCTTGTGCACCGAGTCTCTGATGTAATCTTAACTTTTTCAACGTCCATGATTTTGAAGAAACATTTTCATGTTTACTATTAACGAGTGTTAATGTTAAATCTCGAGTTCTCGGAGAAATTCGGGGTACCGACAAAGTTGTTTTAGTTTAAGTTTTGATTTGACTTAAAGTTTTGTAACAAATTACTCGTGAACAAAGCACATTTTAGTCAGCTCGAGCCGACAGGATTTCGTCCAAATTTAGTTTCATTTCTTCGAAATATGAATTGATAAATAGAACGTCGAAGCCGTCGTGGTCTCTACAATATAGAAATAAAATTTAAAAATAAAACATCACCTTTAGGCCAAATTTTTGACACAATTGTTATTTTTTTTATTATGAATTGGGAATATCAATTATTCATGATGACTTTTTTCAAAACCGGTTGATTTCGTTTTCGAAAAAATATATATATCAATGTCCATAGGGTGTTAAAGAGAGAAACTTTTTACCAATGTAACAGTTCACTATAGAAGAGAGCTTTCCGTTCATTATACCGAGAGTTAGAGAGACGACAACGTTTCTGGAATCTTCCCTGTAGCTCAAATCACCTGAGTTGTTGTGATTTCGTCACCTCCTGTGTGCGTGAGCGGGTAAAAAACATCTCACAAGCCAGTTCAGTGGTGATGTCAAAAGTTTCCTGTTCAGAGGGCGATGTTGAAAGTTAATTCTACCTTTGTCACCATCCGTCCGCAAGGTAACAGCGGAGACTCGTGTCGCTGACAATCATCTCGTGACCAGAAAATCTGGTCAAAATTAAGAGATCTAAGGAGTGTTTGTTTTCTTCTGCGGCACTAACGGTAATTATAAAACTAATTTTGTTAAATTAATTTCGGAACAACTTTAAAAAAATAAGTTGTTTCTTTTAATGGTCGCGAATTTTGCGCTTTCAAACCGCTCATTGTGGATGCGTTTTCGTGTTAATCTGTCCACTACATTTTCATGTTAATTTATGTTAATAATTGCGTGATCCTGTCTTGGAGAAAATACTGAGCTATCACGCACATGCGACTGCCCCAAAAATTTCCAACAGGAGAAACGTTTTTATCATATTGATGATACTAGTTCCGTGCTCAAATGAGCGTAACTATTTAAAAAGCTTTTTTAGAAGGATAACGCATTTCTCGCGATGGAAAACGTGATCGTTGGAGGGTACGTTTGCGTGACTTTGACCCAGTCTATCACCTCTCTGTGTCGATTGCGTGTCAAGTTCGCGTGACGAGAAGCAACCGCTGACCAGGGTTCCAGTTAGAACGACCAGGAATGCAAAGATGGTGGAGGCATTAGACGTGTTGACCTTTCGCCGCTAACAATAATCTCGTATTTAGTTCTCCAAATTTGATGCTTTGACAACAGCGAAGACCATTCGACCAGGGATTGTGATGGGGGAATTTGGAGAAACGAGAAAGGGGTAATTTTGGTGTGGTTTTAGCTTAACTAAAGCCTTGCACATTGTTCAAGATATATACTTCTGTTGGCGCCTCGCTGAATGGATTGTTAGCACGCACATGTGTTTGGTGTGAAAATTGATTGTAATTATAATGATTTCGCTTTCTCCTCTAGACAAAATTTGGAGACGATAATTTCGAAGCTTTCTAAGGAGCAGCCGAACGGGAGACGAAACAGTTTTATGCTGGTAAGAGCGATGTTTAATTTAACCGAGTTTCTTAGGCGTCGCTTGTTTTAACACTGCCTGGCCCTTGCGTGTTGTTTCGACTAACATGCTGTTTGGTATGCATGATTAGCTTAGGTAACTTTATTGTTCAACTGTGCGAAAATTCGCACCAGAAAGGTGTCGGAGAACTTAAAACTCGTACTCTGTTTTGGCTTTTCGCGATTTAAAGCAATTTTAACCGGTACTTTGTCGAATTTAGAGTTTCGTGTCTTCGTTAGGGAAAACACGATGCTTGTCCTTTGTAGTTGATGATAAGCACGCTTGCATGTAAATGTGTGAAATGAATGGCGTATTTCAAATACCTCCTATTGGTAAACTGCCATTAAACCCAGCCCCTGAATGTCAAAGGGCTTTACAGGAGACAGAGAAACAGTATTTACCAATCGCTTTACCTTGAGGGCAACATTTTGTAGTAACATTTCCGTCTAACCGACAGTGCAATAAATTACTCGCTGTTACAGTACTACATGTATAGTTCACGGTAAGAAACCGGCGTTTCGAAAGTCTGTCTAACATGATTTTTATTTACCACCACTTTTGTCGCTTGACTAGATCTGCTTTCGAGGGCTTTGTTATTTTTGTACAAATTTACATACGAATTTCAATAAACTTGTACACCATAATAAAGCTTTATTTCTTTGTTCGCGCTTCGCCGCAGTTGAAATCGAAGACTCTACTGTGGTTTTCTCTCAGGAAGCCTGTCATTCGACAATATTCGCGCTTGTTAAAAATAATTCCGGATGTTACAAAGAGAAAGAGAAATTTTAGAAATAGGTCAAAAATAATCTGAGAACTTGCAGCGACTTAGTCAAAGCACGTGTTTTCGTTGGTGTCGGTAACATTTCTCGTTTAATTAATATCTCGAGGCGAAGATCTCCGCGTACACAATACATCATATAGTTGTTCGTGTGTCTCTAAAGATAATAGGGCACATGCAATTCGATCCTTGTTAACACGATATGTAAATGTTCTTAGCCATGACACTCATTAAAACTGTCTGACTACAAGTATGTCAATGTCCTATTGGCTACAAGTATGTCGACAAACGCTTTCCATTATCATTATTTGTTATTTGGGCTGGTGTAAGTGATTCCTGCCCAGATCGCAAGACGGAGGCTACGGCATCTTGGATATTTTTTTACACGCCAATCTTAGCGTTAAACTCGTGAAGCACATTTTATATTTTGTTGTTATCGCATTAAATGTTGTTTGCAACCTTAATACTGATATGGTATGTCCAGATGTATAAATACTGAAAATAAATTATGGCTCAGACTAGTTTGAAAGTTTTTGGACGTCAGATGTTACGTTTACAAAATAGCAGAGTCCATATAAAAGGTTCTGAGAAATTATGTTCTACCTCCTCAGTGCGACCTGAAATTTTGCAGCTTTTATGTACTTTTTTTTCCTTCCTACTTAGTTCCTTGCAGTATTTTAAACATATCAATTATAGAATCTAGGAAACAATTGCTCTCCTTAACTCACTTGTCAGAATGCAAAATTTCATTTCTACTTCTGAGAGTATAAGAGAGTTCTCAAGTTTTGGTTTATGTCATTATTTCCCATGGTGTTTCAATGTTTCCTTTTTAGCAATTTTTTCCACATTTTGAAGCTCTAGTTTTTGCATTTTAGAGGATAAGAAAAAAACAACAACAACAATGCCAGCTTGAGTGTTGATTAGGGATTAGACCAAAAAATGCCACTATACCACTGCAACTGGATCTTGGTTTACTGTGGAATATAATACTACAGAATAAATGTCAAGTTTTACATGTCAGGTCTTGGAATATAAACATACATCTTAAATTGTTTATGTCAACTTCAACTGCAGTGAATTGTTTATGTCTCTGTCTCTGTATTGATGTAGCTCTATTAGAGTGGGTGTGTTAACTACATGTAATTTCTGTTTTGATAAGATTGATTCTTGTCAGAAAAAGTGCAGCTATAGACAGAGAATTTATCCTATGTAAGTTCAAGTGCTTACGCAAAAAGGATTACTATCACACGTAAAGCCCTGTCTGTATATTTGCAAAATTGTCTAGACTTCTAGGTCTATCGTTTAGCCTCTTGCACCCAGGACTTGTGGATGTTGCTTTTATTTCTTTTTTTCTTGTAGGAAGATTAACATGTGGTAAGTTAAGAAATGGAAATTACAGAAATTTAAGACTTTTTTGGTGTACTCAGTTGTGTTTCTTTCTTCTTCTTGGCGAACTACCCACACTTTAAATTTTTCTTTGCAACTAATGACCATCTTCCCCATGAGGATAAGTCTGCATATTTTAACTTTAATATGGTTTGAGAGTCCCTTGTGAGACAGAAAAATCTAGAATAGCCTGCCACCTGGGTCTCATTACCAGATTACATCTAGTTTTCATATCAGTAATGACAAAAATGTAATTTCTGAAGCAAAAATTGCACAGACATCAGAACTTAACAGGATTATCAATGTAAGGTGAAAAGTTATTATAGTAAAATAATATTGGATTATTTAAAAAGAACAGTCCACCCCAAGTGAAAGAGAAACATCAATAAAAGTTCTGGTTCTGTTTTGAAATCAATAATATGCACAACTGGTTGTGCAAAACTTTTATTCCCAATGATTTGAGGGCTTGACAGCAAGTAACCTTTCCCTGAACAAAGTATTGTAGAAAGAATGAAGAAGACAATTGTATAAACAGAGGGATCATTAGTTTTTATTTATAACATTATCTTACACCCCACTGACACTTGAGAATCTAAATGACAATCTCTAATATCTGTAGGCTTATAACCTCTTTCCTGTGTTAATAAACAGTGAATTATTCATAGAAAGAACTTCAAAGTTCATGATTGAATTCAATTCAATTCAGTGAATACATTAGCCTACTAGAATTTGTGACAACTCATGACTGATACCTTTGTGTATAATGAACAACAAAGTCTGTATACCACATAGATAGGGCTTGCAAGATTTCAATCAATGCACATCTCATAAAACTCCAAATCCCCAAAACTTGCAGTACCATAGGGTATTCTAACTGAACAAAATAATTAAAATTAAAAAAAAAAGACACGACTTTTCAGAGGCTTTCCTCAAAATGGTGAATTGTTGTCAAAATCAAACCTGGAAGTTATGCTCAGTAATTGTTATTTGAATGCTCACACTAAGTATTCATTCAAACACTCATAGGTGAAGGACCACTTTAGGCAACATTAAACCATTAACTTCCATGAGTGACCGAAACAGAATTTCTCTTCATGATATAAAAACAATACCAAGTAGACAAGGTTTTCCAGGACCCATGTGAACACTCACATGGTTGAGAAACAATTCGAGGATATGAAGAACCCACCATGTGCTTCGCATAAATATAAACCAACGCAGTTCAACAATAACTAACAAATTAACAGAAATAATATTAGTAACAATTTCCTTGACTTATGAATGAAAATTAAGCAAAGAATTGATCCTAATATGTGAACTACAATATTAGTAATTCAGCTTTTGGCAGCTTTTGACCTGCGTCACCCAGATACTAGATGGATGCCACCACCAACTGGGCTTAGGAAGCCACTGGTTAGCAGGGCAGCAAATTTTTGGCGGTTCCCTTTCCCACAGAGGAATTTGATAACAACTTGAAATGAATTAAATTTCAGTTGACCTGTGGATAAAAATCAGTTAAAGAAATGATCCTCACAAGTGCACCCCAATTCCTTAACAAACACACATGCCAACAAAGAAAAACAAATTTAGGTGTTCAACCATAAAGCATATGACAAGCAGTCCTATTGACCTAATATCTTGAATTTTGCAGCCTTTGTTTAGCTAGGGAGGTATAACAATGGAATTGTGTTGACACTTTTGACATATTTGATAGAGATCAATAAATTTTGTACTAATGTAATGCTGACAGCGTCACTGCTGACAAGTTTTGTTTAAATAAGTAAAATTGTGTCTGTAAGCAGTGAATAACAACAATAAAAACTGAAAGTTTCCCTTTCACTGTATGAAGGGATAGAAATGTTCTAGTGATTGAACACCACAAGGATAACTTCATCATCCTGTAAACAAGCAATCTATTGCCACCTATAAGACCTCTCAACTGCAAGCACTCTCTTTAATATCTAGAATGCTTGAAATTATATTTCCAAGCTTGTGGATTTCAAAACTCCTTGGGGAGCATAATTTTTTTAAAGCAGTTACATGCATGTGATAGTCACATTATATATAAGATGAGTGTAGGTGATAATTTCAAGTGCAATTTGGTGTTAATAAGCACAAGTTAGTTTTTCAAAGAAGACTTAAACTGCAAAGGTAGTTAGGGGGCAAGTGAGATTTGTAGTCTTTGAAATATTTACAACTTACACAAAATTGGATGAGAAATCAAATTTTTGCTAATAAATAGTTTACATGAAAAAAAGCCATCACAGGAAGTCAAGGCAGACAGCATGTCAGTGTTACTTTGCACTTGTGTTACATGAAAAAGGCACTTGTTTTTGGCCAATCAGAAGCCCCTAAGTTTTTCATATATAGTAACTATATATAATATATATACTAACTGACCACCAACATGAATGGCTAAAGAAATAGGGGGTCTCAAGGGAGAGATGGCTCTTATGGCCAACTGTTAAAACTTTGGCCATATTGCAGCTGACAGTTAATATCTTTGCATTGTGATAGGAGGAAAATTTTTACGGTTAACCTTTTCAAACCACTACCCATCAAAATTTGTTGATGTTTACACCTGGGCATAGTTGTATAGGGGATAAATAACGCTATCCTACGCATAAATTGCTATATAGCTGGTAAGTGATCACAAAATGTACTGCACCATCCACTGGATAGCATTATCCATAATATCATTCGACCTTCAAACAACCAAGGCCTGATGGTCAATCACATCTCTAAATAGGGTAATAAAAAACATCATGTTGAAGTAAAAAATATCAAGAAAACCACTAAAATCATAGACCAACTGACATTGCAAAAACCATTTATACTCGTCAGTGATGTCTGTGGACTGTTACTAAGGAAATCAAGGTCCATATATATAAAAACTGAGCTGTAACTGGATCAAATCTATCATCACTGCAATTCTCTGAATCTTAGGTCTTCAGCCTTCAAGTAAATTGCATTTCCACTTTTTCTAGATTTCAGGAATAGACCATTCCAATGTCATGTTTCACCTTGGGAATGGAGGTAAGACTGAATATTTGATTTTGTTATCACAAACTGTGTGACTTGGTGATTTTTTTTTTTAACCCTTTCTTAGCCTGTATGTAGGCTCTCAAAGGAGCTGCAACAAAAGCGGCTACGGCATTTTGGGCTGGCATTTAAACTGACCATGTGAAATATATCAATAAGATTAATTAATAATAATGAAGGATTTCAAAAGCGCCATATCCATTAACACTTTTTATAACATAAGCTTACAAAAGAGCATGCTCTAATTGGCTAAAACACTCCATCCATGCCTGTGGGTTGCAATCTGAAATCACTTTGTTTTGCTTTTTTTTCTAAATGAAACAAAAGATGTTTAAAAGTCTCGATGTTACTTAAGTAATGGTTAGAACGCAGCATTCAACCATCAAGTTATCAAAAGCACTTGGAAGGTTTGCTTAGCACTCAAAAAACTAGAATGGCACTTCGCTATCACCTTGTGTGACTCTAACACTTCTTTAACATCTTCCTGCATACATCCATAAATCGATGGTTGCATTCTGCACTCTAACAATTTCTTAAGTAGACTGCATTGAGCAGTGTTAAACTCTAGTGCTAAACACCTTACAGTTTCTTGCCACCTCAAGTCTCAGGGGCTTGGCTGCAAGTGCCACAGCAACAATAAGAGCCAGCACACAAGCTAACCTTCTCTGAAATCACTAACAAAATTAACCTACAACTGAAGTACAACTAAAGCAAGCTAGGTCAGGAAAACTAAAATATGGACATCAGAGAATTACAAAAATTTTTCACCTTTTAAGTGGTGGTACACTAGGAAACTAAGACCATCTAAACTTAATTTGTATCTCATCAAGAAATTATAAATAATGGTAATAGGACCAAGTGGAGTCCAATTCCATCTGTAATCATACAAATGATTAACAAAATTGGATGAGCGCAAAGCAGGAGTCCAATTTGTTAATTGTGAGTATGATCAAATACAGAATTAGATGACATGAAGTCCTGATACCATTTAATCAAAACTATGACAAAATTTGAGAAAGAAATTATACATTGGTTGTACATTTTCATAAAAAAAAACCAACTCTTAACTCGGCAAAATGCAAGACAACAGTGCACGCTCATGATGCATTCTGTCCACTTACATAGGTATGATGTGTTAACTGTCCCTTTAACTGTTCTATTACACTGTCCAATTACAAGCATGATGCGTACACTGTCCTATAAGTGCTCAAATCAAGCTGGTGATAACCAATCACGTTCAAGAATTTTGTCATAGTTTTGATTATGGTCAGAATTTGTGTGAAATGTTTGACTAATCATGCTTAACAATTACACCATCCTGAGAAATCAGATGTTATGTGTAATAAGAAAAGTTCTTTGTTGCTATTTTCTACATTATGAAATCCTAGGGAGAGTCCCAAACTTCATATACAACCAGATTACCATGCTTAAATAACAAGGAAATTATATTTAATACGGTTTATACTACTCCTGCATTAATGACTAGCAATTCTTATTTCCATCCTGTGAAACAATGATAACTGTGACCTTTTGAAATTAGTCTGTATCATAAGCAAACCTGTTTATAGATCTATACACACGAATTAAAAAAAAAAGCAAACATTTACTTCGCTTTTTCCAATTTTTTCCTTTTGTAATTTAATTTGAGAATTAGGTTATCAACTTCAACAACACGTCCTTTTCTGCCAGTCAAAGCTTTTGGTAGTCATTAGCCTGGTCAAAAATAAAGATGTCGCTCTTTCTGTAACATTAATTAAGTGCAATACAGTTGTTTCACACTGTTACAGATTCAAAGGAAAGAAAAATTGCTACTGGATCTGGTTGACGATTTGAACAATCGATTTAAGACTTTCGATCCTTATTCAAAATTGCCCCATCAAAAAAAAAAGCTATTCAATCAACCTTTAATTAAAGAGGGTTCTTTGGTTGATCTAACTCACCTCTATTAACAAAGTCGCTTATCAAAGATGGTAAAAATTAGTATACGAATGAAACAAACTGGACCGCACGTGTAAACCTCTCAAACATGTTGGATAAAAGACAGTCGTGTTACCATTCGGCTTCGATTTCGTTTGTTCGTACAGTCTAGTGATTGGTCGGTTAAATTTCCGGCCTCTACTCGGGTAATCACGAACTTATACGAAAGTAGAAATACAATCCCAGAGTGCACTGTCCGCTACAATAGGTGAAACTTCGATCGCCTTGGTCAGAGATGAGTGTTTATGATAATGACGGTGTCTCGCAACAGAACCTCGAGAGTAATTATGCCAAAGAAAACCAAGATCTACGTATTCAACTTGCCTAAAGGTTGTCGAAGGGGTAGGTGGTACGGAAATTATTGTACTTTGCTTGGAAAAGACATTAGAAAGTGATTTATTTCGTAATTTACAACAACAACGTATTTTAGTATTTCGTGAAGGCTGTTTCAGTGTTTTGTAGTGGTTTCAATTATTTTTTACAGCCAACAATGGAAGAAAATAAAAGATCGATCATAGATCAGACATTTAATGAGAGATATTTAAAATTGCCAAAGGAAAGCCAGCCGGAATCCATAGCTATCAGGAGGCTATCCAGTTATGTTCGAACAATTCGCTGTTTAGTTCGTATAGCATTTGATTTGTGCGTTTTAGATTCATGAGACGATTATTTGCTTGGTATGTTAATCAAAATTTTAGGGAAAACGTTGTACCCAGGCTTCCCCTCCTTTTCAACGAGTACCAGAAATTTATTACCAAAAAGTATGGCATAAAATCAGATCAAAATTAAATACATCTATTTCTTAGTGGCAAACTGTTGCATTTAATACTTAGTGCGCTTAAATATTCGCTCTCTTCTCTGACTGGAAAAGAAAAGTCAGAAAAGAACGACTCTATCCAATCACAAATTGGCACAAGTCCTCTCTTATTGCGTTCTTTGTAAAACCGATTATAGAGCAAAAGCTGCTTACAGGCCATTGAAAGTAACGTATCGTAAGGGATGTATTTTAGGTAATGTAAACGGCTAAGAATATACAAAAGTCATATATTTGAACTGCGGATAAAGACGTGAATGAAAGTGATCCTCGCAGTAATGTACACTACTTGAGCAGTAGTGAAAGTAAGGCCTGAAAAAAATTAGGCCTGTACGGGATTTGAACTCATGAAACCTTAGGTATTGTTAGCTCAGTTGCTAGCTCGTTTCATATTTTCTTTTCAGGGCATGAGTCCGAGGGAGAGGAAAGCGAACCAGACCTATTCCAATGTGGGAAATGCAAACGAATGTTTACCAGTCTACAGAAATACCTGAAACACAAAGCAGCCAAGGACTGTGTTCAGCTTCAAACTCACGGACAGACAAGTGCGGTCAGCCCTGTTACGAACGGAGAGGTAATGACGGTAGATAGTGGTCCGTTAAGTGTGATCGGGAAAAGCCCGACGATAGATCTGAAAAAAAAAGCCACTCGTTCGTTCGTTATGCAGTTTGTTTATTTGGTCGCTCGTTCATTTATTTCCTTGTTGTTTGTTCGCTGTTTCATTTGTTCGGTTGTTAAAACGCTCGTTTTTTAATTAATTTGTTTATTCGTGTGTTCCTTTCTTTCTATTCGCTCTGAGGCCTGGCCAAAGCTCGAAACGTCAGTTTTAGAAACTCTTTACGGTGGCTAAGTTAAACTATCAACTCAGTTGATAAACCGAATTATCTATTTATACCACTACTGACACAATACCACAATTTCTTAAGAAACTTACCCTTTTTTTCCTTCGTTCGTTTGTTCCTTCGCTCGCTTCATTTCTCCCTCGACGTTTGTTTGTTTTATAGCAGTTCGTTCGTTCTTATTTTCGCTCGATCTAGTCACTGTTTCGTATTTAGTAATACCTACGTTATTTCCATTATGTTTTTCTGCAGGTTTTTGACAGTCCTGATGAGAATAGCTCCATTCATAGTCCCACACGAAGGTAATTTAATCTGATAAGATTGTAGATAAAGCGTTCCCTGTTCTACCAAAAATTCCAAGTCATTAAATTCCGGTTTCGCGTTAAGGAAATTTTAAAGATTGTTCAACTATAGGATGTTGCTCATTCTTTATTTGGGTTCCGATGCCATGTAGTTTCTGTCGCTAATTCTAAATCCTTCATCGAAACAGTCTCTTGAAAGAATCGCTCCAAGACTAAAATACCCTTAAATACCCTTAAAGTGTTCTTTCAAGTTGTAATTAAAGAGACCTGATTTAATTTTCGTATCTCTTTGCAACATCATTCCATTATTATGCTGTCAGGTGATAGGAATAAAGGAAAATTATCAGCGAAAGTGAGTTGCCTCACCTTGATGTCACCCTAAACTCTCTTATTAACCGGTTTGGAATTAAATGGAGGCAAGAAAGGAGATTTACTCATCATATCTACGGATTGAAAGGGTTAAATGTGTACTTATTTTTTTGTTTGCAGGAAACACGACAGAAAAGGGATCGCTCGTCGAGTGTCCAACTTCTCCTCTGAAGGAGAATCCGTAAGTCCGGATATTCCAGTAGTCGTTCCAGAACAAGTTTACAGCGTCCCTCCATCATCCTTCCCTGTTCATATAGAAGCCCCTCCCACCTCCAATTTCCACGACTTCTCCAACCCTGTCGTTAGTATCTCTGTTGCCGAAGCTCTACGCTCGCATAGTCCTGTGGTAGTCCAACCTACGCCTAATTTCAACTCTTGGAATGGAACGGTGAGTGAACAGGCCGAAAATGTGAACCCGCCGACCATGGCGACCAGCGTCTATGCGCAGATGCCATCCGCAGCAGTGGTGAACCCCGCACCAGTTCTTTCCCACCAACACCCCAATCAGTCGTCTCCAGCACCCAGTATCGGCTCGTCACACGTCGACCAACAATGGACTGGGACGAGGCTGAGAGGACTAACGGCTATTCAACCAGCTGCTTCCCCCCAGGCTCCAGTCCACATGACGAGGAGCAAAAATGGACTGGGACAGCCTCCACCACTTGTGGTGCATCTTAAGGACAGAGGTATGTGTCTTGTATTTAGATATCAAACAAGCTTTCCACCGAACGCTCTGTCCTTAAGCCATCTAGAAATGGCATCCTTTTATTTTCTCCTCTCTTCTTCATAATTGCGTTACCTTTGTAGCTTATTAAAAAATTCTTACACGGCGCTGCACAGTCAAAAAGATTATTTTCGATTGGCAAAGCAACAGAACAGGGAAATTTTTACTATGGATTATCGAAAGTATTTTACTAAAACCCAGACATTTTGTCATACAAATTTTGGATCAATCCTTTTTGGATCCATGTCAGTATCTGAACAATTGTGCACCTACCCCTCCCCTGACTCAGTAACAGTCAAATGATAACAAGGTGGGGTTAATGTTGGGTTAGGGGAGGGGATGGTGTACAGTTGTTCACATACCAACGTTGATCCGAATTTCTTAAGGGTGTTTTATTTTCCTTTAAAATGTCTCTAGAGTCCAATAAATAAACGGAGCGTCCAGTGAAACTTCTGAGGTATTGCTTAAAAAAGAGTTGAAAGGATTATACGTCTAGAAGTAAAATATAATATTTCCTTACGATTCGCCATTTGTTTTTTTATGTAGGTCGACCCGTGCGTGCAAAGGAAACTGGCCTTACAGAAGAAGAACTTACAGAAGAGTTTGTGACTTCCTCTGGTCAGAAGGTTTACAGATGTAAAAAGTGTGACAAAGAGTTTTCGTTCTCTAGCCGTTTAAAACGCCATCTTCTGGTGCACACGGGTGCGCGGCCGTTCGAGTGTCACGTTTGTTCCCGCCGCTTCACGCAAGCCGTGGATCTAAAACGTCACATGCTACGTCACAGTGGTCAGAAACCGCACGTGTGTCACTTCTGCGGGAAGCAGTACACGAGAGGCGATCGGCTTAAAGTGCACTTGTTGTCGCATACTCAAGAAGATAATTCGGAGAAGCCCTACAGTTGCTCAAGGTGCAGTGCTACTTTCTACGAAGCAGAGGAACTGCGACTGCATGTGTGTGAATTTCAAGAAGGTACACAACTGGTTGGAGGTGATATTGAGCTCAATGACGCTTACGTAGAAGAGCGGGGAGGTAAGGTAGCCCGCACAGGAAAGAATTATTCGTGCGAGGAGTGCAATTCCAGCTTCACCAAGTACACTTCTCTCAAGTCACACCTTCTTAAGCACACCGGTGAAAAGAAGTACAAGTGTGAGCATTGTAACAAAACTTTCTTCAGCTCTAGTAGTTTAAAAATCCACGTCCGAGTTCACACTGGCGACCGACCGTTTAAGTGCAAGGAGTGCCCGAGGAAATTTAGTGACCCGTCGAACTTCAACAAACATAAACGATGGCACGCCAAACAAAAGGGCCCGAGTACACCGTCGGCAACATTGTCGAGCATCTCCGAAAACAGCTCGCCTTCCGATGATAAGACACAGAAGGAGGCTGCTGATGCCGAAGAAAATGGATCGGGGCCGACCGAAAACGAAGTAACAGCCGAAGAATCTGGTGCGAAAGAGGGTGACGCGAAAGAGGATTTGCGAGAAGATCTTTTCCCTGGGACGAGCCAAGATATGGAAACTGAGGAGACTGGAGGATTTAATTCGCCTGAGGCGTTGCTCAACATGGGATCTGAATGCGAAACTAGTGTAAAACAAGAGATAACGGACTAGTTAGGCTTTCATGACCCTTGGGAAACTCTCTGAGCAAACGCCATAGTCAAAACTCCTGGATCAATTTCAGTATCTGAGCTACTCTGCACCTTCCCCTCCCCTAACCCTATATTAACCCTCAGTTGTTTTCAGTTGACTATTGCTGGGTTAGGGGAGGGGTAGGTGCGCAGTTGCCTATGTGCTGACAATGATTTAGAACATTCTACATTTTCTTAAAAATGAATCTCCTATTTATATAAATTGGCTTTGCATTCTAAAATGATAATGTAAGCTAGCTTAAAAAGTATATCTAAACATCGCTTAATGAAAGTGTAACACTTCACAGATACAATGCGTTGCTCTCCATTTAACGTTTAAGGAAATATATCGGATTAGGTTTTAGAAAGAATAGATTTAGATTTGAATTTATATACTATATATTATTATTATTATCGTTCTTATTACAAAAAGAGCAAAATGATAACAGGTGTAGAGGACATGGGATTTTGGTTTAGAATATGAAGCCTCAATTCGATGCACAAGACCCAGTTCTCCAGGTTCGAATCAAAGAATATTGAAGCCATCTTGAAGTCTCTTTTATAGAATACACGTCATTTACATTCCTTCACGTGAGTAGCATTTCGCGTCGTTTACCGTTAGAAGAGCTTCCTTTATTAGATCATCGTGGGGGTGATGAAAATATCTATATCGACATGAAGTTATGGAGTGCAACCTTAGATATAACGCTAATTGCTTGCAGCTAAAAAGCAGGGTATAGCGTAAGGAAGTGCGTTCAACCCTTCCCTCCCCTTACCCCCTCTTCTCCCCCCCCCCTTTTCGAGAATAAGAAACGATTTACTATGACTAAACAATCTAACCACCTAACTAGTGGCTGAAGCGGAGAACGATCTTTCCGTTTCCTTTATTTCTTTGTTTGTTTGTTTGTTTGTTTGTATTTATAGCTGATGCGTGGCATCTTGGTTGCACTTTATAGCAATAGGCCATTTTACAGGTATATACTTAGTTGCCAAGCCTTTGATTTTGAGTGAGGCTGAAGATGACATTGTTGTGATAGAGACCAGTATCTAGTTAGCGTAATATCAAAGCAATTTACACTTGAAAAGCAGCAAGGTTTGTATCATAACATGGTCACCCTTAGCCTCACTCCTGTTCAAAGGCTTGGCACACACACAGCTGTAAAATGGACTATTACAGCATCATTGTATATAGCGCATTCCTTACTTACAATGCTTACGGACTTACATGTATTTAGCCTTTTTGTAACATATATTTCAAGTTCATGTACGTGGATTGGTTATGGTATCTACTAGCTTGGATGTCACTCTGAAATAGTAGCCAATATGCGCATGCTCATAGGTTTTGTTAAAGAATGAATAAACGTCGGCGTCGCAAAGGTACCGGGTGTGGTTGTCTTTTGAGTAAGTTTTAGTGAGGTGATTTATGGGGTTGCTGGGTTTGCTTAATTTAGCTGAGAATGGTCCTAAAAGAACCATTTAGTGTTTGTTTTGACGAGACCTGCTTTTGTACTCCTTTTCGTCCAGTGAGGTGGGAACAGGCCTTAAGAGCAGGAGTGCCGTCTTCTCTCCCGCTTCCTAGTCCGCCCAAAGAAAGATAATACGTTTGAAATCTTTTTTTAACTTAGGTCAAAAGCTGAGGTCGACGCAACCTTAAATTAGGGGAGACGCAACCATACTTCGGTGCGAATGAACTTTACTAGGGGGCGACGAAATTTGGGGAAACTATCAAATCTATTTTGAATTCTCTTTGGCTTCTTGTGATATTTTCCACTCTTTTGATTGGGCTTTAAGGTTACCTTAATTTGCTTACACAAACTTCGATCAATGTGGTACAGTTCCATCCCATCTTCCTTGCCCTTCCCAACAACAACGAAAGAAGACTGGAGACGAGTCAGCCCCAAATTCCAATGACCATATGAGCACATCAGCAGGAGACAGCTAGTCTCGTACCTAGACCTTCCACGGCCAAGCGGTATAATATAAAGGTCCAGTAAAGTTCGATTTCGGTACATTTCAGTTATAGTTAAATGGTAGGATCTGGGTACAAGATTAGGAGATAACTAAATCATTCGTATTATTTATTTCTAATTTTCGTTTAATTAATAAATTTTTTGGTTACACTTGTACTAAAAATCGAGTTTTTCACATTCAGCATCTTCAGTGCTTTTAGCATTTATCATTACTACCGTGTGCATAATTAAGACAGCTTCGTTCCCAGGCCCTCTCTTTCCTTTACAAAAAGAACCACTCCCGTCCCCAAAGTCCCTCGGTTTCTCGTCCAAAGGTCCAATCGGCTAGAGAAAACCATTGAGCTATGGGAACGAGAATGAGAGAGAGTCTGAAAAAGTAACTGGAATGACCATAAAAGCTTTTCGCACACAACGAACGTGATATTGCGAATGGAACTAGAGCATTTGTTAATCGTAAATAAGTTTTATACGTACTGTAAACATGTGACATTGGACTTCATTGAAGCATTTCTTTCAAGCTAAGGGGATTTGGAAATTATTGGACACTAAAACAAAAGAAGATTTTCACAGTCACAGGATAAATCAGATGCACCATTAAAAAGATAAATAACTTTGCATTGTTCGAACATACATCGAATAAGATCCACAATGGCTGCCACTAAACTAGATCACATCTTCTTAATTTTTTAAAACAGCAAGATTGTTTTCCTATTCGCCGCTAGGTTCTAGATTTGCGTCTAACGTAATTGGTGCTAACAATCAATTCTTGAGGTATGCCACTTTACATAATAAAGCAGAATCATCCTTTCTTTGATTTTGATATTTTTGTTTTCCTTGTTACGCTGCGTCAGCTTTAACTGCCATAAAAAAAAACAAACAAAACAAAACAAACAAACAAAAAAATAATTTGTTCAACGTATCATGAAAATATAATATCTAATCTTAGAACTGATACCTAACACCTTTCCTGATCTTCAACGGGCGCTTATCATCGGAGCTTCTCCACCAGGCAATTCAATCATAGTGAAAAATAATATGACATGAACGATAACATTGACGATAATATTAACTATAATAATAATAGTAATAACAATATTTCGAAAAATAGAACAAAACCAAATCACACATTACAAAAAAAAACGAACATACCTATAAAAATGTTCTTGGGGACTTTACATCTTTGCTGTTAACACCATTATTATAATCACCAATAATTTATGTCATGTTAAATCTTGAGAACAGAATTTGAGAAGAAAATATGGAGTGATAGCCAAATTATCCTTATAAATGGACCAGTTTGGCCAGTTGGTTTCAAGCGATGATATTAAATTGTACCACCCTATAATTTGGGTTTGCTTTTGTCATTAGTCTCAGCCTTTTTTAATTTGCCTTTCTTAAAATCGCAGATGGAGCTTAATAATGCGCCTCGTTCTGATGATTTTGGCGGAGGGGCAGCTTTCTGAGCAGGAGGCTGGGAAGGAGGTGGAGGTGGTGGCGCGGGGGCCTGGGGCGGAGGTGGTATGGCTACAAAAAAAGGAAAACAAAACCAGAGTTAAGTTGAGTTAAAATTGAATAACAGCAAAAGTTTTCGAATTATGCCAACAAAAGTTGTGTTAAGTTAATTTTCCTGGGTATAATATGCTGTAACATTTTCACTAATTGGTAATTCATATAAGGAATTCAAGTTGTTTAGATATTTGAAGAGGGTGGGTTGAGACGAGACGAGGCGAGACGAGGCGTGGCACTAGATTTTCTTTGTGAATTTTAGCTTTTTTACGGTCGAGCAGAGAAAACAAACAACAGTAATTCTAATGATCTTTTTGCAATATAACACCTCATTAACGTATAAACCCGGACCTAAACACAGTGTAAATAAGCTAATCTAAACTACAAAGAAGCTTTTAAACGTACCAGAAGTTTGAGTTCGAGGAGCAGGCGAAGCAGAGGATGGCGGGCGTGCTAATCAAGAAATGATTTTCAGTTAGTCTCTAGCACCTCTAGTGATTAAGCAGCAATACCGTGGTAACATTTGGCGAATTGCTCAGTAAAAACTGAATTGAAATCGCCCTACGCTCTCTCACATCTCCAAGATTTGTTGAAAAAATCCAAAGATAACTTCCAAAATCAGACGGAGCAGGAAAAAAAAGTGGACGGAGCAATCTACATTAGGATGAAACCGTTCAAATTGGAGGGAAACGGCTGAAATCTGCACGACTGAAATGGTGACCTTGCCACTGCGAGCTTGAGGCCACACCACGTGGATTTAAACACCGAGACCCTCGAGTTCTTGGAAGTGACAGTATTCGGTGAACCGTAGTCAAATTAAAAGTCAAAATGAAATTATTACGAATGCTTTAGTTATTCAAGACCCATGTAATCTTCACAGAAGGTTGATAAACGTTTGTTACCTGTTGTCTGTGTTGCGTCCGATAGGGATGCCTCCTTCTGCAACTGCGGGGAAAGGAAATAAACAACGATGGGTAAGGGAGGAGTGGGTGAGGCAAAGTTTTGTGCGGACAAAAAACAAAATAAAACAAGAAACCGATCATGAATAAGCCTGTGAAAAGTTGAAAGATGCCATTAAACGCAAAAGAAACAAGGGAAAAGGGCGAATTTTGTGGAGCTATGATGATAACAGCAAGATCAATATTGTCAAATCTAAGGGTGACAAGAGAGGAGACGAAGGAGGCAAATGGGGGGGAGGGGGGTGCGGTTATGATCGTAGAGACAAATTTAAGGGTGAGCATGTTAATGTGGCCGAAAGTCAAGACGTTGCCATGGAGCTGAAGTGAGGGCAAGGAAAATGACTGAACATTGGAAATTAAATAAAACGTTAGTTCAGCAAGGAAGTGGAGAAATCACGACTGACAAAAAAGACTTTGATGATGAAAATCATACATGTAATAACAATGACGATAAATGATGATTGTGGCGGCGATATCTTTACCTATTTTTTTTTTTTAAGACGGATGGTTAATACACAGCTATCAAACTCTGTTCTGTTTTTGGTCTAATCTACCTCTGATTTGGACCCTTTTCACAGATCAGTATATTAAACTGAGTCATAGACTAGCTGGTTCTGTTTAAATGACTACCTCAAGAATATGTAAACACACAGACTGGCTAGCTTGAAGACTGATTCGTTAACTTGCTGGCTCACTGACGTATCGCTGGCTTTCCTCCTTTGTTTTTAGAATGTCACAGGGCGTTGCGTGACATTCCAAAACCTTCCTCGAAAGAGGGCGACCTGACTCTAAAAAATTTTACATTCTGACATTTATTATCTACACTTAAAATCTATTCACAATGAAAGTACGACGGTAATTTAACACCTGATAGTTCTTGTAAAAATACAACAACAAAAATAGTATATATTCATATCTGTAACAAAAGGAATATTATCGTCTACTTGTAACTTTCATATTTCCTATTCAACAGATACACTTCAACAATCCTCTACTTTACCTACACTAAACACACAATCTGTATAATGCATTCCGACCACTATGCTAGCATGCTATTCCTGTAACAAATTATACTAGCACTGATAATAATAATAGTAATAATGATAATAATAAAATGAAAATTAAACACCTTGTGTGCCTACTTTTCATCTCGTTAAAAAAAGGACAACTGGAAACCAACCTTTCCATAGAGCAGGTCGATTAAATTAACAATTAATCAGCTTTTATGATTATGATGAGCATCCATCAATTTATCTATAGTAAGCAGTAAATGGAAGAAAGTATAAAAACCCTTTGACTCCCATGATTTGATTGTTAATTCTCCCCTCTAGCTGCTACACATTTCCTCGTGAATCAGTTACAAAAATTCGCTGTTAGATCAAGATAACAGCTTCAACCTGAAAAGTCTGAGTAAGCTAATTACCTGTTTGCTGGATGATGTAGAGATATTAGAGGGAGAATTACTAGTTAATCACTTCTGGGAGTTAGAGAGTTTATTATCTTAAATATAAATATCACAATTTGTTATTTTGAAAAAACGCGGACACTCAATGTTGACAAGTGCTGGTTAAGAAACGTCAAAATAACACAACAAAAGATCAAGAAATCATCTCCACCTTCTTTGCGGACTTCTTTCTCTTCTTCTTCTCTTCCTCTGACATGTGGTAGGCATGCGCTTTAGATGCTCTCCGGAACTGTCGTAACTGAAGAGAAAAATGAAAGGAAAATTATTGTATCGCACGTTCATGTGTAGAAACAAAGATTACATTTGTTACGAGTCCTTGAATCAAATGCAATGCATCGTTCAGAAACTAGAATCGAACCCGGGTCACCTTTGAAGTCCAGGTTCGATTCCAAGATTCCAGAGTGAAGTCCGATTTTTTGGCATATTCTGCATAAGATTGGTGGATTGTTAAGATTTCCCGGTTGGAAATTTACACAGAAAATGCACTAACGCACGGCCAGCCAAATATTGATTCCCTTTCGTATGCCCTGCGGTTGACCGCTGTGTTGTGGTTGGTTTTCTTCCTCGCCCCAAGGGTTTTCTCCGGGTAATCCAATAATTCTCCCTCCACAAAAACCATCACTAGAAATGTAATTCCAGCTGTAGAAAACAGTAAACGAAGAGCCACCTAGTGCAAGTAACTTTGCTAACTCCCTTGCATAGCATTATTATTGACAACCTTAAGCACACCAAGACGGCGATGGCGACGGCGACGGCGACGGCGACGGCAACGGCAACGAGCACGTGGCGAAACAAACGATTTAATGAGCTGAGCACGTGCATTTCAAAATTATTCATTTCAAAGCTGTCCTTTGCAAAACAAGAACGCCAAAATCAGCAAAATTTGCGTGATCTGAGAAAAGGAAACCCGAAGACCAACGCAGCTCGCAAAAATTTTGAAAGCTGAGGTCTGGTGCCGTTAAAGATGGTAAACACATCCAGTCATTCGTAGACTTTCAAAGTAGAATTTAAATTCACTTTAATATGGACGTATCCTCGTTGTCGCCGCCCTGACTGCTTAGTGTCCCTATCGTTAAAAAGCAGCGGTCATTTATACCGTTTTTTGATCCTCCTTGAGTTTCGATTCAGTTCGATCCTTCGCTGTTTTTAAGGCTTCTTTTAATTTACTTGGAATCTACAGGGATAAGACAAAACGATGTAATCAACACCAAAGAAAATTCAGTACGTATTGACCATTGATAAGAAACCAGTTACAGCTAAATTCCTATTCTTTTGCAAATACTGAACTTCCCTCACAAACATTTTGTTCTTTAAACTTAAGTAAATTTGATTAAAAACGTCCATTTTCCCAGTATTTTAACCAAGCTCACAAGCGTTTTTACCATCCCAAACATCAATGTTCCACAAAGTACTTCTTGTTTCTTTAATGTTCCTTGGTTCGGTTTTTCGTAAAAACCAGATCTAAAGCAATAGCAACGGCCAATCAGGAAAAAATAGTAAACAAAACTAACCAATCAAAGCTCAAAGAAAAGCCACGTAAGCTGCCAAAAGCGCGGGAAACGCGAGTGACCAAGTCGCTGCTAGTTTGAGTTTTGCATCTGATTGGTCAGAGTTAATTCGAGAGAGTTGTGTGAGTTGTCTACACCAATCACGGTTTGAAGTAAAGAAAGAGTAGTTTTGGACTATTTCAAACGTTCCGAGCTAGAAAATTAAATTTACCTTTAGTAGAGGCTTATCACCAGCTGGGAAGTCTATGGCTGCAAAAAATCTGGAAAACAAGGGAATGATTTGACACGAATTACAGCTCTACTTAGTTGAAAATTACACTCTTCAATTAGCAAGGGATTAGACTTAATTACTAAAGGTTCCCATCCATTCTTGCTCCCAGGAACTCTCCTTCTTTTGCCCATCTCTCACACGGCGTTAACGAAGGAACGATAGAACTTCAAAGAAAGTAATGTGTGTGTATCTGGTTCGCAATGAACATGCAGATAGCAAGTTTTCCTGAAATCAGTTGGAGGTTGCTCATACGTTGTGACCGGAAAATACTGGTCAAATTTTCCACTTATCCCGACCCCCTTGAATGAGTACTTTTGCTTGAAGACAGAACTACAACGAAGTCTCTTAACCAGTCCCAAGCCGCGTGTCGCTCGATAGATCACAGGAAATGATTGGCCCCTGTATCACACTACGTCAGAGAACATATCTACAATAAAAGGACATAAGTGCTAAGGTACATCTCACCACAGGGAAGAGAGAGAGATCCCGGAAACGAACTTAGGTACTCTTCCCATTCATCCTTGCTCCAAGGATCTCCCCTTCTCCTGCTCCTCTCTCACCCCAGAAAAACAACCCCAGAAAAACAACCCCAGAAAAACAACCCCAGAAAAACAACCCCAGAAAAACAACCCCAGAAAAACAACCCCAGAAAAACAACCCCAGAAAAACAACCCCAGAAAAACAACCCCAGAAAAACAACCCCAGAAAAACAACCCCAGAAATACAACCCCAGAAAAACAACCCCAGAAATACAACCCCAGAAAAACAACCCCAGAAAAACAACCCCAGAAAAACAACCCCAGAAAAACAACCCCAGAAAAACAACCCCAGAAATACAACCCCAGAAAAACAAAACAATAGGTTCTCTTCCACGCATGTCACAGGAACACAGGTACAGTTTTCACACTTACGGATTCGCAAGAAGATCAGCAACAGTCGGAAGTCCTGTCTTGTTACACGCCTCGTCATTTAGGATGGATAGCAACACTGATCCTGTATATTCAAACACGAGAAATGAAATAATTTATCCCTACAAGCACTTGAACGGTCACTTAAAGGATTTGATTCTTGACGACACACCAAAAATATCCGATCAATTACCGTCAGCTTTGTTAATGGACAATGTTCAGAATGAGCGTCATAAATCCAAAGTATCATCAAGTAGCCAATGAGAACTATCGTATAAACAAGCAAACGGACTGAAGCGCGGGAAAACGCGTGAGACTAAGGTGCGGTTGGGTTGAGTCTCAAACCTGATTGGTTGAGAAGTCGGCGCGAGCTTTTTGGACCAATCACGGAACGAAGCAAAGCAAAACCGAAGCTACAACCGATCATTTTCGATCTTCTTTTGAAAATCCCTCTTAGTACTACATAGAATTGTAGGTCTCATCTAACGGTTTCAATAAAAGCAGATTGACAGCGGTCTACCACCGCCTGCAAGACCTCTTACCGCCGTCTGTTCGGCCTGGAAGCAGGCTCTTGTGTTAGGGTTTAACCTTGTAGCAACTTACGGGTAAAGCAGCCCATTGCACTATTGGCAGACGCTTATGGAAAATATGGTACTTGTACCAGCCTATTTTAAAACTAAAATACCGATTTCATACAAGACTAGTTGAATTTGTTAAACGACACTTACTTAGTTGTAATGGACAGTTTGGAGGGACATCTTGAAGTGTACTGCTTCGCAGTGCTTCACCAAAAGCCATCTCATACAACAAATGCGCGAAACAGTAAACATCTTCTGATTCCTTCTCCTACAGCATTGAAATAAAATGCATGAAAACAATTACTTAGCTTCACAAGAAAATTCATTTCATAACTAGATTCCGTCTCCTAACTAATCGTCATTTTTACCGGCAAGTTTTCTTCATTGGTGCACATTCAATTAGATTATACATAAAACAACTTTTTTTTGCCAGAAATTTAGTCTTGACCAAAACTGATGCGACATTCTTATACTAGGGAGCGTCTTATCAAAAGAATCTTAACACGGAAATCGGGGAAGATTTCGGTAAAATATGGGCAGAACTAAACAGCAAATAAATTGTTTCTGGTAAAAGTTTCATACCTGTATTTTCTTCATGGGAACGTAACGATGTCTGTGAATTGATGGAATGCCCAAGAGACCATTTTCGATTTCTAGTAATCTGAAATTAGAAGACAGAGTAACGAAACCTTTATTTTTACGAATTCTTGTGATTTAATTAGAATATTATAACATTTAGCAATCCATAAACAGTTTAATTTTGTTCAAAAGGTGATATTTGCCCCAGAGTGTAGACGTAGAGATAATGGTTCGAACGACATATACATCTTAATTAAGTAAGCACGAAGAGGTACGTGAAAGACCTAGTTCACCAATAACCTTGAACTGAAAGATCTAAGATATCATTTGTTGTTGGCAAAAAAATGAGATGAAAGAAGGGACTGTTAACCCTTCAACTCCCAAGAGTGACCAAGACATAATTTCTCCTTACAATATCAACAAATATCAACCAGATAAGTGACGAGAATAAAGAAAAATATCAATTTGGGGATAATTAGTTGATCCAATACTAAATTCTCTCAACTAACATTATAAGAATTGTATGGTTGACAGTAAGGAGAAATACAAATTTGATCCGGGAGTTAAAGGGTTAAGAAGTTAACCAAGGACTTCAACTCTCAGAAGTAATTAACATGTAACTTCTCCTTATGATATCTAAACATTACCCAGCAAAAAGGTAATGAAAATACTCAGACTTATTAAGTAGAAGTTGTTGTTTTGATCTAGCACTAAATTTCTCGTAATTAATTAAATGTGGAGCACCTTGAGGGGAGAATTAACTATCAGATCGTGGAAGTTAGGGGTTAAACAGATTCTTTTTTTTTTTTTGGATACTTTGATACAAGCTGCACAAAGACTTACCTACAAATATTTCCTTCCACAACGATATTTCCTGAATGTAAATGACCTGTGGAAGTAGTAGATATATTTCAAGGCCTGGCACCTTGCATTTGACAAGTAAAAGATGAAGTGCACATTGGGGACTGAATTACACAACTGCTGTGGCTTAACCTCTTGTCTTTAACCCTTTAACTCCCAAGATCTCATTGGTAATTCTCCTTACTGTCTGCCATATGGTTCTTGTGATGTAAATTTGGAGAATTTGGTATTGGATCAACTAATAATCCCCTAATTGATCTTTTTCTTTATTCTCATCACTTATCTGCTTGATATTGTATTGATATTGTTTGGAGAATTTCTGTCTTGGTCACTCATGGGGGTTGAAGGGTTAACATGAAGCCACTAAGAGTAATGACTTGACTCTTTTAATCCCAACAGTGACCAAAAGAGAACTTCTCCTTACAGTTCTGATACAGTTTTGGGCAGAAGGGTGTCGAGAAGAAAGAAACACATCAATTATTGTCTGATTCAACACCAAATTCCTCAGAGCTAAATCCATATTAAATGTATAGCACACAGTGTTAAGAATTGATATCTGGATCAAGGGAGTGCAAGAATTTATAGACAAGATACCATTTATTGCATTTTGTCAGGTTTGCATTCATCCCCTTGGAGGAACAGGGGGGAGGCATTGTGCAATTGAAGTGACTTCCCCCAAACACATTGCAAATGACCTACATTATGGCTTCAAGGTGCATCTCTCATTCTGAAGTCCACAGCCAAAATCAGACAACCTTGTGTCTAATGCCACAACTGCACATATTTTTTACTAGATTAATTCAAGATATGTCTAAAAGAAAAGATTTCCATTGCATTTCCAAAGACAAGTCTGTGAGCATTGCTTACCATAGGGAATTCCTTTATCATGTAAAAACTTTAATGCCTGTGAAATAACAAACAGTAACACAGACTACAGTTAGCTTCTGTTATATTAGCACATGCTGTCACTTGCAAATAGCCCAAGGTCAGATTTGTGAATAAATTTTCTCTCACATTGTAAGATCAAAGCACTCTCTAAGTTGTTTCCATGCGATTTATTTCTTTATTTATTTTTCCCATACACTGTACCCCTTGATAGTGTTTTAGCCTTTTTCTTTGTCAGTTACACCTTTCACACGTTTCTCATATCACACAGCTCTCTTCTATTGCAGCCCTCTTATATTTAAAGCCAGTTACTTTCATGCATTATCAATAAAGGGCAAAATTACTGAGCGCTGATTGGTTGAGAGAGAGGGCATTTTTTTCTTAATCGAGGGCATTTTTAGTAATCAAGAGAGGGCATGATTACCTGTTAATGATTGGCTAATCCGTTTGCTAATCCGTTGCTTCCCAGATAAAAATAGACTGCGTGCGTGATTTTCCTTCGTATAAATTTTGCCCTTTATTGATAAACAAGTAATCCCATGAGACCTCGTACTATTAAGGATTAATTGCACTTGAGTTTTCAAAATTTTCCAAATTGCCCTCGTCGCTTCGCGACTCGGGCAATTTTGGAAAATTTTGAAAACTCTCGTGCAATTAATCCTTAATAGTACTTGGCCTCATGTGATTACCTATACTAATCACCTCTTAAGTCAGTTTACATGATGTCATGCCTGGTACCACTCTCTGTTTTAGAAGTCAAGTTGGCAGTAATATATTAGGCATTATCAATATTGGTTTTTTTTTTCCATTTTGGTCCATTTGCATTAATTTTTCATTTATAATTTGCTTATCTCAATCAATTAACTTAACTCTTGTTTATATTTTTAGTTTCAACCTACCACTACTGCTGTAAACTAATAAACAGCATTATTTCCAGTTGGAAAGATAGCATTTTTTTGCTCTTACATACCTCTAGAATTTGTCTTCCAAACAGCTGAATGTTCTGTTCATGTAAAACAGCTCTAGATTTTGGATTTCCATATTTCTTTAGTTGATTAAGCTTTGGTTTGGCCTGCAACATTCAAGCAACAAATACTTAAAAATACAATCAAAGCCACAAAGATTCTCAAAGGCAATTAACACTTACAAAGAAACAACAAACAACCAAACAAACAATTGAATACATGTACCTTACAGAGACAGTCTCTAAGTGTTCCATTTGGGACAAAATTACGAACAGCTATAACTCCTTCTGAATTACACGTGGTAAATGAAGGAGGGTATATGTAAGGATGCTGAAAGACAGAAAAGTGAGATCCATGAAAAATATATTTCTTCCCTTTATCTTTTTCCTAAAAAAAAAAAAAAACTGCAGATTGAGGTCCTCAAAAGAGACATTACATCTTAAGTGGCTTGATACTTGATCCTCATATCCTCAATCCTTTAGCTTCAATTCTCATGATTTGCAATTATAGTTTCAGAGATCAGGGATTGAGTTTCCAAAAAAAAAAAAACCTGTCAATTTTCTTTTGAGTGGTACTGAACATAATTTCTGAACAGCAATATTTTTTTGAGGGTAGTCTAGACAGGGTACATGCTAAATAATACAGTTTCCAGAGTCAGTCAGTGAGAAATATTTTCATTGAGTATAACATTCAACAGCAAAAAATAAGAAATGAAGTATATATACCTGTAAAGACGTCAATAACTTTAAGATAGCTTCTAGATCTTTCTCATCCAAACTAAATTCAGGACCATAGTCAGTCTAGAAGAAGAAAGAAAATTAAAATTAAAATCATATAGATTACCATGAAGGCTTTCTATTTCTGACAATTACAGTAAAAACCAGCAAAAATTTTTACCCAGGTTAGAATGTTCCTGACATCTTTTTTTGTAGGATCTGTAGGCTTTATCAAGAAAAACTGCTTCCTTAAACGCCAACCTGAGGGATGCACGAACATTTAAGTGAATGAAAAAGAAATCCTGCAGTAATCCATTACAGGAAAAAACATTATAATTTGAACAGACAAAATGTCTATTTCTTGCAACTCTTTAGAAATTAAAAAAACTCACCAACATCAGGTAAAGGTTCAACTATTTCCCAATTGGGGACTGACCGTAAAAACATGGCTACATTTTGCATGGCTGTTTCTGTAGGAAAATATGGTAAGTTAATATTTAATTAATACTTAATGATTACCAATATCTGATTGAAAAAATGCTTGCAAGAAATGGTCTTTTTAAAAATATAGTGCACAGTACTTGATGCTTTGACAATGAAATTTCGCATTAGAGGGTGTAAAAAAAGTGAAGATATTAAGATAATGCTGTGCATGTATGCACTTCAAATGGACAAGTTAATTACACATCTACCTTGAAAGTCATGTGAATAATTTGCGGGATCCAGGAATCTCTTCACGGAAATGTGTCTTGTTAACATCGGGTGGGCCAGTATAAAGTTGATATAATTCTGAAAGAAAAACGGTGATCCAAGCATGTATCTGGAGTACAAAGTTGACATGTGTATCTGTTCTTTTAACATAGCCCACATACAAGGCCTAACTATTTCCTAGGGAGCTGCTATGGTAAAAAATTCCTTATTTACTGCATGGCCATGCATCCATAACATGACATGTGCAGTTTCACTTCAGCTGAGAGTTCCCACCAAGACTAGCCACAAGGACTCAAAACTTTCAAGAAGCTAAAGTTGCTCTCAGCTGCACCTCAAGCAACTCTTATGCTTACATCAAGCTCTCCTAACTACCTGTGTGCATCCCTAACTAGATATATGCATGCTTAGCATGGACCAATTCTTTAATATAACATACATGTACATGTACAGTGAAACAAACATAGCTATTGATGGGGTTTGAAGATATGGTACTGCAATATAAGACTTGACCCAACAGTCCAACTGCAATTCCACACAGCTCTACCAACAATATCAATAAATTACTACCAAAATACTGAGTTGTTTAAAATTCCCTCTTATCTGATTTTTTTTGTTTGTTTAAGAGATGCATCCAAGTCAACCCCATCATTAATCTTTACATGACTAGGAGTAACTTGCATCCAATTTCTCTATACAGTATCACTACTGAATCAGTAAGAACAAAGAATATATAATTGCCAATTAGAAGAGTACACTGTACTTGATACGTGAACAAATTCTCCTTGTCAGCACAGAACAAAATGCATAGAGATACAGTATGGAGAATATGGATACCCATGTTAGGGTACAAAGGGTCAACAACATTTGCCCCCCCACCCACCCTTTCCTCTCTCATCTCCAATGCTCCTGCCCCCTTGTTTCCATCAACAAGTTAGACAGCAAAATTTTTTAAGGGATCAAATCTCCTCTCCATTTTTAGACCAGACAACAGCTACTGGAACTGTATTTCCATACCTGAAGACCTTGCTGTCTTTCTGCAATAAATGCTGCATCCATGTTGCCAAATACCTTTTTCGGGGGCATTGGAAGATCAATACCTGAGACCTAAGAAGAAAAGAAAGCAGTGGTACAGTAAAATATAGTACATGTAATTTCAAGATAAAAAAAGTTGGTGATATGGATGATACTAACACCAATAAAAAATAATTATAAAAAAAAACAGTGTGTAACAAAATAAATTTCAAACTCACAATAGCATTTTTTAAGACATGTTTCACCATAACTCCTGACATCATCAGTTTAGTGTGTTGTATGTGTTCACTTTGTTTTTACGTGGTACATCATCATTATCATTCGAAACGCGAATGAAATAATTAGGGACAGGGAAGTTATTTCTTTTTTGACAAACAGCAGAATGTTTGAAACAAAGCTTTTATGTTTATTTAAAAAGGAACAATATCAAAGACTGTAAAAGTAAAAAAATGTACAGAGAATATTTGCCTAATTATCAAAAATGGTTGAAAGTGTACTCTAGCTGATGGCGATCAAGGAAAAAAAATAGGGAAGCTTATTTGAATGATTGTGGTTAACCAATAGGGGCACTTGTTAGAACAGGGGCTCTTATTAAAAAATTAAATCAAATTCAAGGGGTTGCATACTAGAGAGGGTGCACTCATTGGAAGGAGGGCACTAAATTGAATCCTAGAGGTAAATAATTACAGTTGTATTTCATCTGTATATTCAGTTTAGGTTGCAAATGGCCACTGCACAAATGACTCCTTTAATTTAAAGCAATGAGCTGTTTTGGCTGAGTCTGGAAACTTTAAGGAGAGGAACACAGGTGCATGGGAACATAAAAACTTTTGTCTGTCGACAGACATTCTTAATCACCCTGGTGGAAAAACCAGAGTTACATTTTGCATATGTAACCTGATAAATAATTTTATCAGTTATGGCATCCAGAATAGGATCTTGAAAGCTGAATTTTCATTTCTTATGAAAGAGGTAAATAAAATCCAGAAGATCCTATTCTGGATGTGTTAACATCCCTCTATATTCTGACTAGAAAAAGTATTCTTGTGAGTTTGAAATTTAGTTTGATTTGATAACGGTCACAAAGTTAGTATAGGTTATAACTTGATTTCTCTTGCAATTTGGTGTTAATAATCATAAGTAAATTTTTCAAAGACATCAAAATTGCACAAGCTTGCAGGGCAAACGCAATTTGTGTTCTTTGAAAAATGTTGTAGTGCTTACACAGGCAGCCCAAGCTCCAGCTATGAGATGATCATCTTGTAAAATAAGAGTCATGGCAAAAATACAAGAGTCTGTATGGGAATATTTACAACCACATCGTCACTTTATCAATTTGTTGATGTCAAGTGTCAGTGTGGTCCCTGGTGAGGCTCAGTTTGCAAAGGAGGCAGGGTTACCATACTAGTTTTTCACTGTCTTGTGTCACGGTAAATGAGTATGTGGGTCATTAAAAACTTCTGAACTGGAAACTTTGGAAGCAAATTGCAGCTTAGCGTCGGTTTCATGGGGAGGATTGAGTTGGTAGTGAATTGAAATGGAACTACAGTATATGTGCTTGCATTCTGCATTGGATTTAGGTCACCCAGTCATTTTGAGCCTTGATTTTTAGCTTCTTGGATTGGCATTCAGAAATTGAGTGTATACTTCTCTTTAGAGTAGTAACCCTAGAAATGGATAACTTACTCAAATAAGCTCCTTGCAACAAAGTAAGCAGTCACAAAACAAGTAATGCACTGTCAAAGTAAGGTGGGGTATTTTTAGCAAGAATTGGACTGTATTTTTTTATCCCTATGAGCAGCCATAAATATTTTCAAACAAACTCTTACATTTTCACCATGACTCATCACTCTCATTACGGAAGATGATTGTCCCACAGCTGGAGCTTGGGCTACCTGTGGTGCTTATTACACCAAATTGCCAGAGAAATCACGTTATCACTTGTTAATAATGTACATGACAAAACATCACAGGAAGGTAGGACAGATGAAAATTTTGAAACCATGGACATGCTCTTCGTAATTTACACTTGTGTTACATGAAAATGCATTAGTTATTACCCAATCAGAAGAGCATAATTTTTCCATGTACATTATTAGAGATGTAACAGTGTGTATGGATTCATTCTACATGGTTATCGTTCCTTTCTTGGAACCAGCTATTACATAATGATGCACTGAACCAATATATTTGTCCAGAGAAGTAACAAACCTCTAGGGTTGACTGTAGAGTGACAAAATCACTATACCGGTGTGCAACCTTGGAAAAATAAAAATTTGATTATTAGAAAAGCAATAGTTACTCTGTAATTTTACCAAAACCATCTCCCCCTTTATCAGTAAAACGTTACCTTTCATTCAAACATCGCATCAGTACTTAGCATTTCGAATTCATTCTCAAAATGTTATTCAACCGCAGAAAACAAATTTTAATAATTGATTTAATTTAATAATTGTCTCTACATCTTTGACCACATCTGAATTCAAAATAAACTTCCATTTGTACATCGGACAAGCTTTGCAATTAATTCTTGCAATCTGTTGTATATAGGGCTTGTTACAGTTTCGAAGGAGTTTTCGGAATTTCAGGCGTGATAAATTGAAATAAATTGAAGCGAGATCCTGTGGTTGTTTGTGTGATTGAAATAGCAATCACAAAATATTTGTTGGTAAACGTGTTAACCTGAATTATCGGGAAAAAATTCCGCTTAATCATCTCGATCGATGACGAGACGCAAATCTCCACAGAGGTCGAGTCGCACATCTTATTAATACCCGGAAAATCTACACCCGGCGATTACTGAAAATAATTTTAAAACTGCAAATATGTAAAGCTTAACAAACCTGCCACGAGTCTTCTTGGTTGATGCCCCTCTGCACTTTCATAATATAATCCTACGAGGTAAACCAACAAGGAAAACAAAATATATCAAGCATGCAAATATGATTGGAAAACTAAGCGCTCCACATTATCGGCTAGCTGTAATGTAATACAACTCTTACCACATGGTCTTTCTTGGCAATTCCCTCGATTATGCACATCATCGGTGTTGTGTCATTAATGACATTCCTTTTTCTAGGGACTACAGCCATTTCTAATCAACGTTTGTTAGAAACAGCTGAATCACCTCTGAGAGATGGGGAAGCAATGTGTTTTCGTCAATGACTTAATCGCCGAGAGTTTCATCGTCTAATTAGATGCACTGGGAACAAACTTTCGGGCTCATGTCAGCAGTGATTGGTAGGATGACAGGCGCATGAGTGTGTTTGGCGCGAAGAGAGCGGGAAAAACATGATAACGTCTGTGTGACTTTCCTAAAAATTTGTGGCTCCCCCACAGTTTAAGGGAAGGATTTTACCAAAAAAAATATGCCCAAAGCGAAGGATAAAACTAAAAGAAGAAGAATTGAAGAGCTAGAGGTACGTTATGAGCTTTACTTGTGTTGATTGCTGAGAAATGGGATGTAAAATGCGGTGTTTCATTTCTACAGGAAGATTCGCCGCCCAGCCAATCGCGAAGACGTGGTGCAAGGTACGTCTAGGTTAAATACTAGATAAATTTTCCTCTATTTGTTCTCCCACGAGGAAGGCTCTTTTGTAATGTAGAAGTTCAAAATAAAAGACCTCCCCGTCCTAGTGTGTTTAATGAACCATGCAAGCTACCTACAACCAGCTCTGACAACTTCCGATTTGTGTTCTCGATCGCGTGGTCAAATTCAAATTAAGGAAGTGAACACTCTTGTGTTTTGCGACGATTTTGAGTTACATCCAATTATTTGTCTTTTACTTCTGTTGAATCCAATAGCCAGCTAGTAGATGACGATGAAATAGAAGAGGTTGACTGTACACAGACTGGAAAATCTCAGAGTCAGAAAACACAAAACTACAAAGAACTCTCCAAAGAAGAATTGAAGAGAAAGGTATGCTGAATGTCTTCATATGATGAGCTGTAATATACACACACTTTCATGGTTCTTACTCATGACAGGAGGGAAGATGCATAGCTGATGTCACCAGACAACATTTTGCTTTCTGTATCATTTAAAACAACATGTTCATGTTACTCTGGATCTGGAAAGTAACAGATCACAGATGACACCAAAATATGGTAAGAGCATCATTGACATACTTGGCTGCTCCTTGTATGCTATGTTTTTGTTCTTATAACATTATCACATCATCTGGGATTGGTAATGTGGAGTCCATTTGTCAACTCACTCTCTCTCTCTCTCTCTTGTTTTCTCCATTATGTGCATTTGATTTTGGCCACATTATTTTGCCATGTATAGAATGTTTTGAATTATTCTTTTTGTTGTTTTTTATATTTTTTTACAGACATCTGATGTTGCTAGGTATTTATTGTTCACAGACAGGAAAAAGTATCCAGTCAAACGTGGAGGTACATATTTAAGATGCAGTACCTTTGTCTCAAAATGTGAATATGAAAATGTCAACATGAAAATCTTGATCAATGTAGACAATCTACAAGATTTTCAAACCACATGCAGATCATTTACAAGCAGCAGCAAAATTTAACCCTTTAACTCCCAAGATCTGATTGTTAATTCTCCCTTCTAACTGGCACACAATTCCTTGTAAATAGGTTATAGGAATTTGGTGTTAGATCAAGGTAACAACTTCTTCCTGATATGTTTGAGTATACTCATTACCTGGTGGCTGGATAATGTACAGATATTATAGGGAGAAGTTGTGAGTTAATAACTTCTGGGAGTTAAAGGGTCAATCCTCGCTGCATGTAGGGTCCCAAATGTAACATTACTCAAAGAAGACTCTGACCAGTGATTGTCCAGTTCTTAATTTTTTATTTCTCACAGCAACTGAACCCCTTTACCATAATTGTGACTGGCATCTAATTTCTCCTTACACTATCACCCTTCAGTCAAATATTAAGGTTATGAGAATAAAGAAAATTATCACCAATTAAGGAAGCTCCTGATCAGCGGACAAATTCTCTATGTCAACACCTTAGTGAAAGTATAGAGAACAGTATGGAGAATATGCATACTGATGTTAGGGTGTAAAGGACTAAGAGATGTGTTAAAGGACTAAGAGAAGTGTTGATTAAGAAAGAGGTGATGGTCAAATTATCAAGGGAATAGTTTTGAGCTTGCCACCATACTAAATACTGTTATTTTTTTCACAATGTAGTCAGCATCACTGTAGACCGTAACAGTGACATTTTTGATAGGGGAGATATGTGGGATGATGCTACATTATTGTGTTATCATTTTCAGCAGCCTGGAATGATGTAAAAGTCTTTACCTTTGCAAGCATCTTTCTTTATTGTTTTCTAATTTTATGACTATTTTTTCTTATCATTAAGCATGAATATACTATGACTCCTTGTACTAAACTCTGCCTATGTGATCTGTAACTGTTTCAGATATAACCAAGAATGTGCTAAAGGAACATGCCAAATCTTTTAATGAAATCTTTGACCATGCCAAGAAAAACTTAAACAAGGTATACAAATACATTTTGTAGAGAGCATTGTTTCTGTTAGAATATCTCTGGATTCAGTCTGACTTGTTCTGATTGAGAGCTGTCACTGTCAATTTCCTATTGCTGTTTGCCTTCCCTCATCAACTCAGAATTGATAATTAAATTATTTGTTTCACTTGCCAGCCAACATACACATAGCACAGCAGTTTCCTTAGAAACTGATAGCCTCTTTTATTTGTATGACTGTAGGAAGGTTTAAAACCAATGTAATGGGATTTTCACATGCAAATAATACACTTTTCAAAATGAATCTGCCATACTTTTCAATAATCAGTAACGCCATAACCTTAGACATGTAAGGACCTTGTGTTTGCTGTGACAAGGTGTCTTTCACAAACACTCCACTTAACAGATACCATCATTTTATTTTTGCAGGTTTTTGCAATAGAAGTGGAAGAAATTGATGTAGGAAAGTCAAGAGGTTATATTTTAGTGGATGGTGTCAAAAGTGAAGAACAGCATGAACTAATTGACTGGTAATTCAATTAAATCCCTTATTCCCAAGATGAAATTAGTAATTCTTATTTCCATGCTTCTATAATTCTGTGTAAATTGGCTATGAGAATTTGGTCATCTATCAAAGTATCACCCTTTGGCTCTAAACCATTTATGACTACCCATAGATGACTAAGACTGAATTTGTCTGTATCATATTAAGTCTAACTGCTATTGTCTGAAAAATAGCTGCATTGTTCATACACTGAATTGTTCACTTTGGTGATAAAAGCATGAAACTTTGTATGCTTAGTACTAATCTTGTTACAAATAATTTTTGATGTGTGGGTTGACTGAAAACCCTGCTGCCCTTGGAAGATGGATGGTGGTTATGCATCAGAGCTGGCTAGAATGCTTGAAGAGTTCTCACCAATGAGAGCCAAACTCACCATGAGCAAAATTCAGCCATTCAAAGTGCCTTTGCTAAAGATGTAGTCAATCTTAGTGGTGAGTCACAGCATCCCCAGCAACCTGTTTTGCTGCGTTAAGATGAGATAGTGATGGCAGCTCAAAATAGTCATAGGGTGCCTTTCTAGACAACCCTCTCCCAAGCTAAGGACTCCTACAATGAACTTAACCTAACCCTTAGGCAGAAAAACAGGTTGTTGGTGATGCTGCAAATGCCAAAAAGTCAGTCTAACTTGCACTGGATTGAGCAACTGTGGAGGTAATTGTAACTAGTTTGTGAAACTCACACTTTGAGTTGACTCGGTTCATATCAATCTCAAAAGCTTTCCTGTAAATTCGCAGTTTTCAACAACATCTTAGTGTCTGTAATGGCTATATATTATTATATTATGGCTATATATTATTACTATATGTTATTCTCACTGTATCTTGGCCCTTTTCCCTAGTATAGTACCAATAATTCTATGATGGACTTATTTTCAACTTCCCCCTCAAGCTGTACAGTAGTATTCATTTCAGGTGATGGGGGTGTTAAGAAAATACAGTGCAAGTGCAGTATTGATTAATAAGGAAGGCCTAAATGTAAGACCTTTTCAAGGTCAGAAACACATGAAAAGCCAGCATGTGGCCACACATAAAAATGATAGTGGATTGCTTGGCTTTCATCAGTGCAGTAAACCATTAGTATATTCCAGCACAGGTGCCTCAATCAAGATTCTCAAAATTGAAAGAAAGGACACTTGATCACATTTAAGGCAATTAATGACACAATATATCATTTGTTACTGATATATCAGTTTCAAGTTTGTTTTAGTGCTCCCAGACGATTTCATTATCAGTCTCATTTCCGGGTTGGCAATTTCGGGGCATGTGCAGATCTCATGATCAGAGCGTAACCTAGCTTGGATCCATACGATGTATTAGAAATGATATGTTACAGGATTAGTAGTAAGCATGTCAAGTTTCATGCTTTTATCACAAAAGTGAACAATTTTGGACGATAGCAGCTAGACTTTATATAAACACATTATCAAGAAGACAAGTGGTGAGAATAGCAAAAAATATCAATTAGGGGATCATTAGTTGATCCCACACCAAATTCTCAGAACTAACAACATAAAAATTGCATGACAGGGAGTAGGAAGAGTCTCTAATGAGATCTTGGAAGTGAAATGTTTAGTGCATCTATCCTCATTACCCCGAGAAGTTAATTGCTACAGGGAGGTAGATTTTTTACATACTGTTTTATAGAAGACCAGCCAGGGAGGATTATATCTTCACTTCTTTTATGATACTTCTGTTTTAGGGGAGATGATCTTCCCAAGATGGGTCTGCTGATGGTTGTGTTAGGCATGATTTTTATGTGTGATCATGTGATTACTGAATGTAAGTACAACTGAGGTATTTTTGGCTGACGGGAAAACTTACTGATGTCTACATCATTTAGTATGATAAGCTGAATTATCCATTTAACCTTAGAGAGTGATCAGCTTCTAATTTCTCCTTACAATATCACTCCTGAACTCCTGAATCAAACATTAAGGTCATGAGAATAAAGGAAATGGTCACCAACTTAAAAAGCTCTTGATTTTTAAACAAATTCTCTTCGTCAGCACTTCAGGAAATGTATAGAGAACAGTATGGAGAATATGCATTCTGATGTTAGGGTGTAAAGGGTTATACTTGCATTTTGAATGGTTCTTACTTATGATCTATAGGAGGGCAGATGTGTAAATGATGTCACTATTAACAAAATTTTGCTTTTTTATCATCTAAAAAAAATAGATTCCAAGTTGCCATGGGTCTGTACTGTAATTGGTCTCAGTAGATATCATAATGTGGTAAGAAAATCAGTGAAGTAAATGGCTGCAACTTTCTGTGCCACCTTCTTTTTCCTACCACATTTTTGTGTCATCTGTGATTTATTACTAATTATATAATAAGCTCAGTTATGCATGCATTCTGATTGGTTCTCACTTATAATCTATTGGAGGACAGACGTATAGATGACATCACCATTAAAACTTTTTTTCTGTATATTTTAATTCTTTATTATATAAAACAAATAGATTCCAAGTTGCTGTGCATCTGTTCAGCAATAGATCACAGAGGACATCAAAATGTGGTAAGAACATCGGTGACACACTTGGCTGCACCTCGTGTGCTACTTTTTTGTTTTTACCAAATTTTGACATCATCTGTGATCTATTACTGAACAGACGCACGGCAACTTGGAATCTATTTGTTAAACAGAGGCATGGCAACAGGGAATCTATTTATTCATTTTTGTCATTCAATAACAATATTTAAAATAATACTGACTTAAATATATTGTGGTATCCATGAGTCAAATGTGATAACCAGACCTAGCAGCTAAGAGATAAAGATAAATAACGCTCTGGAATGGCTTTGAAGTTTCTTGCTGGTATCAATATTTTACAATTTGATCTATCTCAGTGTAAATAGTGTCGAATATCTGGTGTCAATATTAGCCCATCCATACAATTAATTACTTTATCAACACCAGTGTTGTCATCAGCAATATAATCATTATTATTTTGTGATTATCATCCTTATCATTATCCTAGTTCCCCTTAAGGGTGTTATTTATTAATCTGAGTTGTGCCATAGATGTACATGTACTGCTTGGCAAGAGTTACATAAGTGTACCTTAACCCTCTAACTCCCATGAGTGACCAAGATAGAACTTCTCCTTACAATATCAGTACAATGTCAAGTAGGAGAGTGATGAGAATAGAGAAGAATATAACTTGGGGGACTTTAAGTTGATCCAATGCTAAATTCTCCCGAGTAATATCAAAAGATTATGTGGCAGACAGTAGGAAGAAATACTACCGGTAATTAGATCTTAGGAGTGAATGGGTTAACAAATTAATTCACTGGTTGTACTGTCTGTTGAACTCTCTGGTACAGCAAACAGCTTGTGAAATGATCTAAATTTTGCTGTTTTGTATTGTCGATCGTATTCTTGGGTTGGGAGTGAAAGGGTTAACAAATTATTTCACTGGTTGGCTTGGCTTATGACGTCTAGTTTTTAGTAGTGTAGTTTGGTTAATATCATTATAATAGCTATTAGCTTTTGTATTTTATAGTTTAATCATTGTTATACAGTGCTTTAAGCAATTAGTGATCACAGCGCTCTATAAGTGTTTTTATTATTTATTATTATTATTTTGCTTCTTTTTAGCAAAACTTTGGCACATGCTGAAGAAGCTTGGTATTGAACCAAAGTAAGTGCACATTGAAAGGAAAGATATTTGCTATTTTTTCTGAATAAAGGGGGTAAGTTTCTAAAGAAACCGTGGTGCTGCGTCGGTGGGAGAGTATAGCAGGTAATTTAGTGTTAACAACTGAGTTGAAAATGTAAATTAGCCACCGTAAAGGGTAAAAAAGCTGACATTTCGAGCGTTAGCCCTTCGTCAGAGCAATTGGAGGAATTGTGGGTTGTGTGTGGGTTTATATGTACAAAGTGGAGCTACACCATTGGTGGGAATATGCTGACAAGAAAACAGGAATAAATTAGTTGAATGAAAAGCGCTTGTTGATTCCGTGGGGATTAACAATCATAAAACTTCAGTGGTCGAGTGGTCATTACAAAATATGTACCAGGGTCAGAATTTTATACTTACATCCCCATCTCCATTATGCATGTTTTGTTTTTGTTTTTGTTTTTGTCATAATTTGTTTATACATTTATTTGTTTGTTTGTTAGGAAAGAGCATGAAGTGTTTGGTGATTCAGAAAAACTCATATCACAAGAATTTGTGAGACAATGGTAAGTTCAAGGGGTTTTTTCAGGGTGGAGGTGATAACAACTCAACAATCAATAGTAACAGGTACCCCCTTCCCTCCCCTCTCCCACCTTAATCTGACCTGTGGATTCTGTAATATTTATCTGACACCAGTGATCTTGCAACAACAAAATTACATATACTCAATTTGCAGATTTCCTTTGTATAACCATGAGTTAAAGGAATGGGGGCATGTGTTGATTGAGAATTACTTGTTGACCCCTCCTCCCCTTGATAAAATTCCTGGACTGTTCAGCCCTAACGTGTATGATCTTTGCCACTCAGACAGAACACACTAAAGCTAGCATGGTTTGATGCTACTCTGGTTTAAAGATTTAGTTAATATAACCTTGAAGTTTAAATTCATAGACTCGTCATTTTGACACTCCTGTCTAGTGCCTTCATCAGGGATGATCTAATCACTGCAACAAGAGGTCCTTTTATATATTGCAGCATAGTTAGTAGTCTCCTCTACTAACTATGATTGCAGTGATTAGTTAGTCCTTGTTACATTTATTAAATCTTCAAACCAGAGTAGCATCAAACCATGGTTGACTTTCCACCAGGTTGCCTGTGAACTTTAATATAACACACTAAAATTTATTTTCCTTGCAACTGTTTTAGTTACTTGGACAGAAAGAAAGTTTTGGGAGGTGACGAGGCTGCATATGAGTACAGATGGGGAGCAAGAGCAGAGAAGGAGCTGACCTGGCGACAAGCACTGAAGTTTGTGTCTGAGGTATGCAGCTGACAAACTTCATTTTGTAATTTTGTAATTTTTTTCTTTATTGGATCGTCGATACACATCAGTATAATTAAGTGTTGATTAGACAAGGTTTACCCTTTCACTCTCAAGATCTCATTAGTAATTCTCCTTGCTGTTTGCCATACAATTTCTATGATGTCACTTTGGAGAATTTGGTAGTGGATCAACTGGTAATCCCAAATTGATTTTTCTTTATTCTCATCACTTGTTTGCTTGACATTGTGTTGATATCGTGAGGAGAAATTCTGGCTTCGTCGCTCATGGGAGTTAAAAGGTAAAGAAATTTAACCTCTTTTCTTATACCGGTATGGTGGTAAATTCGTGATTCAAAAGGGGTCAGGTTGAAGCGTGCACAGGAGAGTCTGAACAAGAACAATCTCCACTTCCGGTATTGTACGATTCGAAGTCTCTTCGTGGCATTTCACTTCACTTCGTGTTTTGGCTCAAAAAAACTTCGTGATGTGAACAGCATTTTAAAGACTATTTATGTGACAGTCTAGATGTCCCGACGCTTGATTTTAATTTAGTGTAAAGGAGAACGGTTTTTACAAAAAGGAACACGATCTACATTTGTATAGAAAGCGGTTCGTGCCACGCAACAGGAGTTTGTACACACTCACTGCTCGTTTAAGACTACAGATTTTCTCCAATTACTCCTCTCTATGACATCTCATAGATCTATGGTACCCAAATGGAAGACTGGACTGCCCAAATGAAGGAGATAACTGCTAAAGAAGAAAGCGATACGAAAGGCTAACAGTGAGAGGATGTTGTAATCTTCAATCGGCAAACAGAAGGAAATATGGCGGACCAGCGCTGTCATTTTAGGCCGCTCATTTCACTTGTTACTGGCCTGCTGGTCATTTCCTTTGACTCTCAGGCCATACCAGATTTATTTGACAAAGATGAAATAAGTACCAAATTGGAAACATACGTACGTACTTTATATTGCACAAACTAACATTTTCTACGCCATAGTTACACTTACATCCATGTAAACACTATTGGTGAAACTCTTTAGGTCAATTTGTAGGTAAAGTATTTGTACATCCATGATAAATGAAGATTATAGCTAATTTTCATTGCTATTGTTTTATTTTAAAAAAAAGTTTCTATGCGATAGTTACACTCACTTCTATAAAAGCACCATTGATGAAACTCGTCGGGTGAATTTGTAAATCCATGATAAATGAAGATTACAGTTTATTTTTACTGATAGTATTTGATTAACAAAAAAAAAAAAAAAGAGATTTAGTCGTTGTTTTTCCATCTTCGATTGTAAATTTTTTTCCTTCTACAGTAATGCGAAGGGTTCGTATGAGGTCTTGAATTAGGAAAGTATGCAATCTAATCTCCAAAAAACTAGAGATTACATGGAAGACAGCACGAAGAGAGCTGCTAATAATACTTTGTATTGAGCAGGTGAGGTATGGCTCACTGATTAGCTAAACTTACTTAAATTACCTTTGGACAAAGCGCTTTGAATCGTGCGATCAGAGGAGTTGTCTAAATATCACATACCTTTTGACAATGTTTGCACTAATAACGCCAGTTGTTAAAACTCATTTCCGGCGCAGTCTGGAAGGTTGACAGCGGGGTTACAATCAAAGGTTATGTGAGTTTTCTACAAAAAAAATGCATTCCATCCCTAAGTGGTTTTGTTTTATCCATGGGTTTTTGTGACTCGGCCCAGATAAAACGCTTAAAAACGACTAAAACAACAGACCGCGTTATGGGGCATGATGGGGCGCAGAGGTTCGGTTGGTCAGCAAATATTCTTACCCAATCTGAGACGTCGAAGTAATGCAGACGGAGTCTTGCATTCGTATGGGACGGTTCGCTTATATCGAATATCGCTCCAGACGATTGATTTATCCTGTTTAGCCCTATTTTCAATCCCTTGGGTTCAATTTTTCTAGAAGCCCCTTCCCCGGATTAAGTGATGTTGGAGACACAGGGATGGTGTGTTAAGAGCTTGCTGGAATGACTCCCTGTCTAAGTGCTGCCCTCTTTTAAACCCTTGGGATTGACTCAGTCCCCCTCCCCCGTCTCCCTGGTCTCATTTCCCGTTAGACGGGGAAGGGTAGTGAGAGACGCTAAAGCACGGGATGACTCTAGGACAAAGTCCCTTACGGTCGGTAGAAAAATGGTGCAAAATATACTTGGTTTGTGTCAATTTTTTTTTGTAATTTTTTCATTCTCTAGCGTTCTAACAGCCCTCGTTAATAGTGCGGCAGGACGCGCGTTTGTCCCGCTTGCGGGTCGAGATTTGCCGAGATTCTGATACTAATATTTTCATCATAAGACGTTGCGTTGCTTCAGGTCTCCTATTTTTAAATTGACGCTCGCCCGCAAGCCGCTTATAATGAGTGTCCAAGAGAATATCGGTTGCTATTATCCTGACAGTGCCTGTTTCGCAGGCTGAATATTGCTCGTGAAGGTATTTTTTCTACGATAATGTTTTGATTGGCTACACAAGCTATCAACTTGTCGTGTGGGGGGGGTGGGGGGGGGGGGGGGGGGGGGGGGGGGGGGGGGGGGGGGGGGGGGAGGGGGGGGGGGGGAAGGGGGGGGTGGCCCTAGGATCTGAAATGCTCCTTTAGCGTATTTTCACACCGGGGGAAGTGCCTCGGCCCTCTAATTCCCTCCTCGGGTTCTAGATTGGTTCCGTTTGTAATTATTTTTTCCCGGCGGGCCTTGATAAGATCACGAAGATTGTATTTGACGTGAGCTGACCTTAAACTAAGAGCCGGCCAAGTTAAGCTCAGCTGTAGAAAGACTGGTGAAAAAAAAAACAACAACCAATAAGTTTTAATTAATCCTTTGCTGTTAAAAAAATCTTCAGTTGGATACTTTAAAACAGAATACAGAATTGATTAGTTAACGGTTCATAGCACCAACCTGCATTGATAACGGTAAAATGATATCTCGGGGCCAACTGATAACCCATTACGGCGCACGCGGGAACCTGATAGACAAAATTCCTCTAAGGCGGTGAATTGGGTTGTAAAGGAAGATTAATTTCAGACACAAGCTCTGGGCGTCTATTAATAACATACTTGGGTTATCATTGTGTTGATGGAGAAGTCGCGTGCCTTGGCCGTCTGAAGGAGGAGTCTGATATGAGAACTCTGCAAAACCCACACCCTCTAAACTTTCTATTCATATGCCGTTATCGTCAACGATGGTAAGAAAGCTGCGTGTGTGGGCAAGTACGAACAAGCATGCGAGAATCTGCCTAATGGGGAATATGGCAACATATTTTTAGTCGTCATTGGAATTGCAAGATCACACTGGTAACCTCCTGTTACTGCTCTTTGTGCCGCTCTCGTGTATTTTTACGGCGAGACAACGGCCTTTAGACTTGTCCTTGGTCTCTAGGGTCCTCAAAGGCGATTATTTGATTCAGAGTATTTAGTTTGGACTTGCTTCATTGGGTTTGCCGCAGTTTACTATATCAAGGTAGTGGGTCGGTAGATGGTGATGTGCAAAGTTTCGGTTTTCTACAGAGTTGGATGATGCATCAGAGCTTTCACTGAGGTGGTGTTTTGTTTTCTTGTTATGCAGACAAGGTAAATAGTTTAGCTGAAAAATTTTGTTACTGTCGATTGAGGAGAAAGAAAACGTTAGTTGGAGCAGAAAGTGGCGTCAGGGGATATAGATCTCTCTAGAAACAGCTCTCAAAACAAACTATTGGCTATGCCCTTGCTCGCTCTGGTTCAGGAGATATCATCAATCACAGTTTTAAATTTCGAAGTGATAAGTGTCTAAGTCTCACCAGAGAATCAAGTCTAAAGAGGAGTTTAGAGCTAAAATTGGAGCTCGCTCGAACGCTATGCGAGCGACCCCAAGGTTTGCTGACTTTAATATACCATTTTTTGTTTCAGCATCATGCAATCTTCGTGTTACTCGCCCTAACATTAATATGCCCAGTGAAAACCGGAATGTGCAAGAATAGACTTGCCTCCATTGCTGAGCATATAATCGCCCCTGATTGGTTGAGCCCAAAGTATGTAAAACCACAGACTAAAGCTCGTTTCCAGCTCGTTTTTGACACTCCTTGCAGCCGCACGGGAAGGAAAACGATCCTGAGAAAGAGGTGGCCTTGTGTAGTCCCTTTTTCGGGGAGTGCCTTTCTTGTTTGGTTTGTTTTTTACTGTTTTATCAATGGTTATATAATTGATTTTGCCGGCAATATTTCGGACCGTGATGATTAAGGAACATTTCATGGGGCAGGATTGCGGGCAGAGGACGTCTTGCATATCGCAATGTACTCCTGAAACTGCTCTATAGGTGTTCCATTTGCCCGTGCCAAACAAGGTTGGGCAGTCTGACTTGTTTCGGCAACTGCTCTTCGTACCATCAGGTTTAAAAGCCCGAGTAGCAGAGAGCCACTATAACTGCAACCGGTTGGATGTTAAACCTGACCACGCCCCTCCCACTTATGAGCTTCCAGCCCTCCTCTTTTCGATAACGATTGCAGCCACTGCTGATGTCAGTTCCAAGCGATGACCATCGTCAGTTATGCCACGAAAAATGTTACGCGGGAGGTAAGAGGGGAGAGGGGGGGGGGAAGGTGGAAGGAGCTGAGGAGTTATTTGTAGGGAAGGATATCAAGTGACATCATTGCGATCTAACCATGTAATCTCAGCTTGGTTTAATAGTTATCATTGTCATTGTTATCATTATTTTCAGTTGATTACTATTATTATTATTATTATTATTATTATTATAGTAATTATAATCAGTATTATCATTATCATAATCATTGTTATCTTCATCGGTATGATGTCGTCGTAATTATTTTGATATAACTATTGATATTGATAACGTTATTATTATCATCATTATTGTTATTTTTACTGTTATTACTATTCTATCATCATCGTTATTGTTATTTTAATGTTCTGGACTGAAATTATATCCCAGTAATTGAGCTAGTATTTCTATGTTCCGTTTAATTAGGGCTTCCCGTCACCCACGGACATCGCATGAAACCTAAAGAGATTATCAGTGTATTAGGTTTCGTACTGCAGTGTCTTTGTGTTGTGATCTTGAGGAAATTAACTCTCTACAATGGGTACAAACTGTCTAAGACAAGGTTCCAACTTTCTTGAGCCTGTATTTTCGCGGTAAATGATGCACATGCAAAAATCACAAATTGTCATTGTTGATTGACCTTAAACTCTCAGATTCTGCTACATGGGTTATAGTTGAAATAAATAACACGCTGCGTTCCGAAGCTCGTAGACACGAAAGTACGACATTAGAAACTTGATGTCTCCTATACTTCGACAGACAAACAAAGCACACATGAAATGTCAAGTTACCAAGTCATATTTTCGTGAGATACGTGTTCCTCGTCACGTTTGTCACCGCAGTTTTATTTTCTATTTCTAGTTACATTTAAAAAATATTTTATAGCCACGTGACCATCTGTTACATAACACGTCAGCCCCACCTCTCCCCCAAAGTGATAAGCCAACACCCGGAAAACGTTTATTTTGATGTAGCGTGGTTTATTTTCTGCGTTAGATTATCATGTAAGCTCTGAGATTTACCAGTAGCACTCTTATAAACATAAATTGTCATTTGCATATAAGCTATTTCTCAATGTTCTATTCAAGTGATGGTTTAACATACTCCCCTACTTTGGTCAATCTCTGTTCCTCTCCACCCCCTCCCCCTGGGGCTGGCTTTTCAAAATTTAAATAGATGTAAGTTTCGTCTGTGATGGTCTGTCTGTTTATCAGATTGGACTGATTCATTTAAATACCTAAATAAACGAGTGCTAATCTGTCCCGTTAGGTCTAGATTTTGGCCAACCTCATTCGTTTGTTATTACTATCGTCCACATTGCTTTTACCCCTGTAGAATGGCACTGAAGACTGGTCCTCACTGGGAAGAAATATAAAGAAAATGTTTATCGCCATATTCAGAACAAGCCCTTTAACCTTATTCAACCATGCAAATGTGATAGGCTCACACGAAATAGACATTAGCCTTATTCGTAAACTTCCAACACCTGCTACAAATTCAATAACTCAGCAAGGGGCTTGTATTGAATTTTTTGAAATTAAATTTACATTTACATTTTCACTGTGTAATCTGATCTAACCAAAGTTATTTACTGATATTGAATCTATCTTGACAGCTTAATTAACCCACACATCTCTTCTATTCGTAATATGCACCTCAAAAAACTTAATACTCTTTTGCTCTGACTTCTAAAAAAAGAATCTCTTCAACAAATACAAGCGCACGAAGTAAGGTGCAATGTGTCATAGCAAACGCGTGGCAAGAAATCAGCGGAAATAATCATAATTTGATAAAAAATTTAAACAGAGGCAAATTAAAGGGGCTGCCTGAGGGACAAAATTCGTTTCCCTAGCAACTTCCGCAAGGGAATACGTTGGAACACGCAGTGACTATAGTAGAGAGATAAGTAAACGCTCTTGTCACAATTGGCTAAAAAAGGAAATAGGGCGCTGGAAGACTGCTTATTCCAAAATTTCTAGCATTTTTCTCTTGCATGCTTAATAGACGGATGTTAGGTAGCTCGTTCATTCATTGTCTCAGCTGGTAGTAGAGCTCAGGTGGTGTGGTGATCTATCTAGTTTTATTCGCTCGAGGTAAGTCTCGATATCATCCATGCAACTGTGGTTATGCTTAATTAATCGCGCAAACAAGTATGTGAGACGTTGAACATTTTGGGCTTACTGTGATTTTAGTGAACTTTGCTTTGAGTTAAAGATCCCTTTTGCCGTTATTGAGCTTAAAGAGAATAAAACACGCCCTACGATAATCTATTAACACAGCTTTTTATCCAGACCCATTAATGCTTGCTCATATGATGAGATTCTTATAAAAAGATCATGGTAGAGATAAGTTATGAATAAAAAACTCTCGTGTCTTTTCCACCTCTTTTCATGCAATGAACTTCCTGCAGAGTAGCTTAACGGTTTAAGTTTGTTTGTCTTCGTAATCAAAAAATTACCAAGGGTCGATTTAAGGCTTTGTGCTTCAATTTAACCTGTCTGAATCGTATAAATCCGCACTGCCAGTTTTTTTTTTAATTTGACGTTCAAATAGAACCAAATCAGCTGACTGGTAAAGTTATTCGACATAGCAGAGTCGATTTGGGCTTCAATTGAAAAAGATTTATTATGAGTGTCTATTCGGTCAAAAGCTCTTTTACAGCTTGCAGGGACCGCTCTCTTCGATCAAAAATGCAAGAGCCCAAAGTATCCACGGAACCTATTTTCATTGGTTACTTTTTTACCAATAAGAGCATGGATCTGAAATGACATTGCCGTTTGGCACGAGATCTATCCTGTGTCAAAGATATTGAACCCGGCCATTCAGACCTCGTTACAGAGCATACATCAGTAAAAGAGCTCCACAAATGCTAAACCATTTGAGGAGGCACTTGATTTGTTTACGATAACTGACATCAGTTTAAATTTAGAGTTAAAGTTTTTCAACCCTTTTAAACTTTGACTTTGGTGCCTAAGATTTTAGTGCCATTGCTGTAGGATTGATCTGTAGAATACGGTGACGTGGTAACAGGAAGGAACAAGAACCCCTGATTCGAACTGATCTACTCTTAGCAAGTGCAGGTCAAGCACAGGCCTCTTTTGAACAAGTTTCAACACGAATAAAGGAAACAGATTCCAGTTTTGTGCAAATACATGACATAGATTTTGCCAAACCGATTCTACGCCGCATGTATGATCTTTTTTTTTTAAGATAACCGAGAATTTTGAGTAGCATTGAAGGTTTAATCGTGATTTATAATAAACATCATCTTCTAAAGTCCGGTATGCACGGCGTTTCAGATGGCAATTAACAGATTAAAAAGTATAGATAGATATCTATTAAACATTTCATAAAATTCAAGTGATTGAAGAACTTTTTAACATTAGAGCTATTATGATTATAACAATGAATTTCAAACAATTAAATTTCAGAATGCAAAATTAGATAATGATATATTGAACAAATATGTTCAAATTTATCAACTTTTAATGCTTGGCTTTGCTTTTCATATCCTTGAGTTGCCAACATTATATCACCAGGTTGAGCAGCAGGGTCAAAATTGGCTCCAAAACACTTTTGATTGAATTTCTGACAATTTTTTACAAACATTTTTCTTTATTATTGTTCAGTTTAGCCCTCAGCTCTCTTCGACTATTCTTTTTTTATCACTCTTTGGTTTATAGAAATGCAGAGAGTGAGTTTTATGGCTCTGAAAAGAATTTCCAACGGCTTAGCAGGGTAAAAAATCTCTTGCTATTTATCCAGACTGATCAAAGTTTCTGAAATCAAATGGTCACGTATCATTTCAATTGTCTGAAACCAGCTTTAACAGTTTCGCTGTCTAGTTCAAATTTAACTAACTTTGGTTCGACGCTATATTTTTTTAAGAAATCGTGCGCTGTTTTCGTGAAAGAGCTAATTCCTAAAAGTGAGTTCCTAAAAGTGCATTTTAATTCATTCAAAGATGGATAACAATCATACTTCAGATTTATGACAGTTGTCTTGTGTAATGTGATGTGCCACAAATATTTTGGCAAACAGTATTAATTCTGCACCCTCGGGATTTGAAAATGTTACAGCTTTGTTCCTTTAAGAAAAGCAAAATCGAATTCTATCGAAGAACATTTCTCTCTCTAACATGGAATTAACTTACATTTGTCATTCAAGGCTCCGCTTGAGGGCTCTGTTTACTTAGTTCTTACAATTTCACAAATACCTTGTCTTCTTCAGCAACTAATAACAATCGTCAAATGGGTGCGATAACTCGAGATTTTAATCTATGAATGCGAAATGTTGAATTTCAGTGGCAGGCAATTGCGAGGACGTTTATTTCAAAACTAAAAGATTGGTGAATTCAACCGAATTCATTCAAGCTTAAACGATGTCCAGCATTAGTTCCAGTATGGTGTTCGAGGCAGAGTATTTAATATTCTTAGACCACTTAAATAGCTTTCAATCTCGGTCTATTCTAAACAGGATGTAAAAAATTGCATTTGGCTTCGAAAGTTATGCTGAATGTTTGCTTTGCACTGAAGTTACACTTCATAAGTCTATTGAATTAAGGGACTTTTGTTCTGATTATCAACTGAAACGAGGTCATTCAAGTTAACCTCAGGACAACCACAAAGCTAAAGAATTTGCTTTCAATGGAGCTAAACCTGCACGCGAAAGACTTCATTTGTTTCGATACCAATTGCCAGTTGCTAATGTGCTCCCAACCTATTTCAGACGAAAGATAAATCAGTTAAAAGGGTCTTGGCATATGTTCTGTTGCGTTGCGTTTAAAACCACTTACTGTCATGTTGCGAGGAAGTCATGCGGAGCGCTTACACATTGCTGAAAGGCTGATGCATCCACTATGATCTCACTCGGAATGCAACCTTGTGACTTGACATTAAAAAACGCATGTTTTTTTGGCTATTTTTAAAAAGACGACATCATCTTTAAAAACCGGAAGAAAGTGAACTTGTCAATCAAAGGAAAGCAATACCAGATTTAAAATTCTCGACTAAGTGAATCTCAAAGAAGGTCAGATTGTATAATATCTTAATCGAAACCTTCAGTCCACTGGGTTTTTTTTTGCACCTTTCCCACGACACTAAATGAATATGTTTAAGTTTAAATGCAAATGCTCTCAGCTGTCTATCGTGATTAAGAGACAACAGAAGTCTGTAAACTTTACTTTTCACAGAGCTTAAACTTTCCCAAGCGCTTAATACAAAATAATACAAACAAGAATGCTAAATGTTATATGAATTCCACATTTAATACTGTTTGTCTTTCTCTATTATATCTTTCTGAAGCCCGTTCAAACTTTTGTCAGATAGCGGTATAATTTTTAGTCAAGTTAATTAACCTGATGAGGCATTTACATCAAAGTTTAAACATAAATAAATTAGAGAAATTATACAACCTTCAATTTGACCCTAAAAAAATTACATGTCATACATGCGTGACGGAGGTCTGTGCAGACAGTCGGCTGCGCTATGCAACGTATTTCTTCCCAATAACCGCTTTTCTACCGTTTATTTCGGTTAGCAAAGGGTTTACATCTAAATTTCTCAGATTTAACTTTTCTTGGAATTCAAGAAGACAGCGATAGACTCAACTGGTTGAAATTATTTCGGAATTACCGTCGAGAATCGAGTGACGACCGTAAGCCGAAGTTATTTTATCCCGGCGATTACAAAAAGTAAGTGGTGCAGAATTTCGCAGCCGGTGTAGGTAAGCAACTTTGCGTACTAGAAGTATGTGCAGTTAGATAATTTCACCCGGTTGATGGCTCTACATGCAATGTATTGTAACCTGTAGTGCATTTAACTTTGTTATTACACGTAATAGTTTTCAAGGATCGAGCGAAGTTCAATTAATGATCTCAGCGATATCTCGACTGATCGCATTGAGTTCTAACTTAATTTTAAGGTTTTTTCTATCAATGTAACTGTTTTACAGGTTTGCAATATCAACCTCTCTGCGGAGTTTTAAAGTTTTCGTTGCCTGAGGGGTCATCGGACAGGCCTATACGTGTTCCTAAAGCGAAAGCCGCAAATCCTAACCAAGTTTAATTGCGTCCTGCGACCACCCGTAAATTATATTCTGATTGTTTCTTCGCATAACAAAAATTATGTTACTCGTTGAAAGACCGGTCGAAAGTGAAGAGGGAAAGACAAACTCAACATTACGTCAATGGTCTCCGTGTAATTACTAGGTGTGATCAGGAACAATATTTAATAAGGTCGTGGGAGCATGAGACTGGTGACATCACTGACAGCGATCTTTTCGATCAAAGAATTCGCTGATACTTTCTTCCACCGAGTTCTGACTTTCTCAGGGAATTCCTTCAACAAATAAAATGTTATCATTTCTGTGTGCATTTACAGAACTGCTACCTTTTTTCCTTTTCAAAATGCATCCGAACTGGCAACGACGTGCAGCAATGGAATCAATTTACATATAACACTTTTGACTATTTTGGGTAATCTGTTATTGTCTTTTGAATTAGATATAAATAATTGCTATTCAAACTCAATACTACAGCTTATAATTACTAGATTTTATTGCTATCCTTATGGGTTGCAAGAAGAAAAGAATCTGACATTGATTTCGGTCTATTGCAATGATCGTTCGTAGTTAGCTGTAAACTTCCGGTTTTGCGTTCGGATTTTCAGCAGTCTAAACCCCGCTTCCACAAAAACGCGTAAGTTTCCATAATTTGTGACTTTGTATTTCATTTCTGCTAAGCCTAAAAACAGCAAAAATACAAAATACCTAGTATTAAACAATATTATATCCTCAAATAATTGTTTTAAAAGAAAAATTAAGATTAAAATGTGCAATCGCATCGCTGAAACACATTCCATTATTCATGCTCAAACCATCGGAATTTTATTAGACTGTGCGTCTGCATTTAATGCACAAGATGAAACAGATTTGAGCGCACTATTGCAAACCAGTTATCTATGCTGTAGAGCAGAGCCCTCAATTTTCCAAAATTGAGTAAGGCTATTAGCTTTAACAATTAAACGTGAAGACAAATTTAAAGGGATTTTAGTAATATCAGGTTGTTGGAATTTTAGACTGGTCAACAAAGAATCAATGTAAATTGAGAACAAAGATTATATTTTTCAGAAGTCCATTGGCATAGTTTCTATTGTTTTCGTTTGATGAAGGATTACGCCTATGAATTACTTTAGACCCAGACATGATCTAAGCTTCATTCTTGGACTAGCTTTGAAATACGGTATCCGGTATTCTCTGGGAAACCGAATACTGTATAAAAGTTCTGCCCACAAGCTTTCATTCGAGTGGTCACACGCTACCCCACAGTACAGTGCGATAGTTTAAAGAAACTCTCCTGCTAAGAAGGTATTCTGAGATAAATTAAAGCACTTTTCGGGGGAACTTTGGCCGGACTACATCAAGCAGTTTACAATTTTTGAAGGACGTTTTGCGAGTGCCCCCACTTTCGGAATGAAGGCCAGACCTCAACACCAAAAACTGCGTTCCCTACTCTTTGCAAGAGGTGCGTGGTGTTATCCGCAGATGGATACAAAAAATTCAATTTGAAAAACGTAGCAAGACAGTTCCATATGAAAGAAGTGCTCAGTAGTTAGTTACTTAGTCTTGCTCTTGCGTCTACGCCCACAAGTCCTCAACCACAGTGGAACGCAATCGATTTCTATCGTTTTCCCGTCTGTATTCTGTCGGTCAAGCTGCTCCCATGTCCAGCTTCTGTATCTCATTCCCCTTCAAGTTTCCCTTCGAGCAGCGCTAGCTCAGCAGCTCTCATCTGATTTTTCACACTCAGGTCGTTTCGTTTGTCAAACACGAGGATCGTATGTAGACTCTAAAATTCTAGTCACCGTCCACACCCCAAGCTCTGCATGAGAGACCTTAAATTTCCATAGCTTTTGTTGAAGTTGGTCAAATCCTAAAGTTTTATCTAGAAATTCACATGAAAATTACCATACCGAGCATCATTAACATTACCACAGGGAAGTATTATTCAGTAGCTTCCATATCGATGCTGACACACGAGGGTGTCTTCACAGCCTCAGACGAGTTAGAACCTCGATCGAGCTCCTTGACAGGATGGTAAACAGTGCCAGACGGTAGAAAACTGCTCAGTAGCTTTCGCTCGAATACAAAATTAAAAGTAAGTCAATTAAGAATAAGCTATCACTTGTAAGGTTTTCTTTTATTGGCTTAAAAGTTAACTAGAATCACCTTGAACAGCTGCCAGTGAAAGTGAAACTTTTGCATGAAGTTACTGCTCAGCTGTATGATTTTACATGATTGACAAGCATCTTTTTTTTTAGCTCCAGACGTTGGAGTAAGATATGCCATGAAGCTTCAGGTTCGTAGAATTCCGACGTATAACATGTAGTTCTATGTCGAAGAAGTATCTGAAAGCTTTTAGGGGAATTGTGGCAAGTTTCACTACCTACAAACCTCTTAATGGCGTTTACAAGCAGAGAGCGAACTAATCGATGACCGACCATGTTCAAATTCCAATTTCGTCTCGCAGAGTGAATGCACATTGCTGACCCAGATGACTCAAAATAATTATATGACAATAATAGTAAAAACAAGTGAATTGTGGTCATTTCCATGTCCGAAATAGAACCGTTTCTTTAAAAATTCGTCTGAATTCGAAAACTATAAAACTAGACTTTCAACCAACCTTGGGCTCGTGCCAGACACAAGACATACCGACAGCCTTCAATAAAAACAATTTCACCAATTTTAATGATTATTGGTAGAGGTATTTTACGCTACCATTTTAATTAAAGTGCATTCGAACCGCAAAAATGATCGGGTTGTTTCTTGAAGACATCATGGATCATGGATTATGGATCATGGATCATAGAATAGGTATTTTAACCACAGAAATATTTTGATTGATTGGTATGTTTTCGATGGAATAAAATGACGGAGCGCATGATACCGAAATTTGTACGCGGAAGTAGGATATAGCCACAGTAGACGATAAAAATGACTTACGAAGCAAGATTAAGGTTAACTACTGAGAAAAAGATATTGTTGTCTGGTTCGTAACCAATTAGAAATGTTTTTCACCGTCGGAATCAACACAGTAGCTTGTCCAGGCAAGTTTCAACTTTGACTTTCATGGAGTATGCGTCTTTTCATACAATGTGACGTTCATTCATTAACGAAGAATCGTTCACAGAAATAAATGCACTGTTGAGAAAATGCACGTCACTTTGAGATTATGCTCGTAAACATCCAAGCAGTTTCGAAACTAGCTTGGGTGATGTCTTGGCAATTTCCCCAAACGAATCCAACATGTTTGTATGTTAGCCAAAGTATATTTACCGCTTTGACTATGTTCTGAGAACCGTAGTTCCGTTTCCAAAATAAATTTTATGAAAATTAGTCCTGTTCTCACTGTAACATATCATCTACTGCAGACTATCGAACATGATATTAATTAGCAAGGGGTTTCGATTCTTCATTAAGGATCGGGCTTAAAATCACACGTCAACCATTGTGATTCGAATCTTAAAGGCTGCTTTCAGCCCAGAGGGATTTTCCCTTTCTCGGTAAACAGGAACTTCGTGCTTCTGAAGCGCCCAAGTGGAACAACATCTTAAAAATAAATCTATTGTAATTATAACCTACGGCTCATTTTTCAATAATCAGCTATTGGATGAAACAGTTTATTATCAGGCTGAAGTCTAGGTACGTTCTGTCAAAAAAAGTTTCGATCTTATTACTATGGCTTTATAACTGACACTGTGACTCAAATGCAAGTTATGTTTATGTTACGCTCTCTTTTTTCGAATCTTCTCGGAAGGATCTCGAAATAACTGCATAAATTTGTTTGACTCGTCAGGAGACATCTAGTAAGTAAAATATGTATGATTCCTTCTATTAACTCATTCATCTCATTCATTGGCCAACTTTTAGCACAATCTAAAGAAAAAAATACCGCCATGAAATCCATTCAAAAACATTCCTGTGAAAAGTGTGCTTCATCCAGGCTTCATCTCTTGGTTTCATAATGAAAACCTAAATAGCTTTATTATGCACAGAAAAACTTAAACTGTAAAGAGTTTATTGTTACTTTTTGGTTTTGGTTTAATTGCTTAAATACCTCTACACGGAGATATTGACGGCTTCTAGTTAGAGAGCGTTTGATATTACTACGTTGTTTGACTGGCATCAGAGAGACTTGTGTCAGAAAATCCTTACATGATGTTATGAAATTGAGACGAACTTATCAAAAGCGTCTCGTTGCGAAAGCGATAAGTTTCATCTGCTCTGTTTTATTCTTCATGGTGGGCGTTTGCTAAGTCAGGTATGAGTTATTATATTTTTGGGCAATGTTAACGTCATAGAGTGTTACATTTACTTAGAGGGATACACCAGAGTGGTGTTTTACAGATAAAAACCAAAGCGGTAAACTTAAGTCAAGAGAAAAACGGGGGTAGTCCTAAGATGGCGAAGAACGCAATAAGTAATTAAAAATTTCAAACTTGAAAGGTCCTTTAAATTTCGAGGCATGAACCGTGAATGTGAGTAATTGGCTGATAAGACAATAGTTTCAACAACATCGGGACTATAATTTCTCTTTCTCGCACAAGCACGTTTACTCGGTGATATCATGAAAGGTTTCACGCAAATTTTACCGATAAAGAAGGGAAAATGTAAGATGCTTTGAAGTAGTCAATCAATCAACCAATTATCGAAAGTCGACAACGCGGTCAAGTTTTGATGCTCTTTCGAATTTTTTATCGGTTTGCAACGTCAATGGATTTAAGATGCATGAAATGAATTTGGACAATAAAGACAGAGATGACTACCCACATCAAATAGCTCTGCTATTTTCAACCATAGTGCTGAAACAGCCTTTTAAGAATGAAAAGTTCGCTTCCTGATTTTGATGTTATTTAGTTATTCTGAAATATTGGAACAGGAACAACTGATGACGTGAAAACGTTTCGTGAACGCGGAAGATAAAACATTCGGCGATACAAAATGCCTTGGTTACCGAAAGATGAAGACGGCGTCAATTATTTTTCTCAAATTTATCATAAACATCGAATAGTTTTCTAGGGCACGAAAATTGTAAATATTATCCTATTCAGCCTTCCATCGATCATTTGACGAATACCGTAATTCTGCATAGATGGAGGTTGACGAAACAGTACTAGGAAGATTAATTGATGAGTAATTTTCAGCCAATTTCCTCCAAGCTGGAAAAAAGCAAGTATAGTAGTTGGGGGTGGGAGCGCAGTTTCAAAAAAGCTGCGCGCCAACCACAAACCACTATTCTACTGGGAGACGTTCGATGTAACCATGTCACGCCAACACGAAACGTGCTCAAAAAATGGCTATAGTATAACGAAAGGGAAAGAATTCCGAGAAAATATTTTTTTTAATATTCGATAACCATACTATGAAAACATTTCTCGGAATTCTTACATATTATTGGCGCATTTTGTGTTGGGGTGACATGGTCACATCGAACATGTTTCCTCAATATATTTAAACAACTTTATGAGCGCATTTTGTGTCGGCATGACATGATTACATCGTCTCCCAGTAGAATAGTAGCTGGGTGGTTGGAGCGCAGTTTTTTTGAAACTGCGCTCCCACCCACAACTACTATAATACTAAAGCAGAAAGTCCTATCGTCCTCTTGATCCGTTTATAATGCAATTTGGCGTTACCGTGGCAACCTTTTGCATGAACCCTTACGAGTGTCACATTTTTTTCTAAGAGCTACAGACAAACAGCTACCATCCCTGTTTACCAATGGTTTCAGTGATCATGTTTACCAAACGTTGTCTTTATTCGATTCTAGTCTTTTGAGGTCACACTTCTGCTTCTTCGTATTCTTCAATGGCTACCATGGCAACTTTCCCTCCTGTACATCATGCACATGAAAATCTGTCCATCTGCCCTGTACCAAGTGATATCCTCGATAATGACTTACAGCACTTGTGGAGCCTAGTGAGTCCTTATCCTTTAAATTTTGAAGAAGAATTTCCCACTGGTCCCTTGGATTTGTCCATTTTGTCTGATATACCGGACGAAAATGGCAGCCTTGTTGATTCATTATATAACCCGCAGACAGATCTCGGTGCGCAAGTTGGAGTGAATACTTTCCAAACGCCTCCTACACCAGAACCTGAGCCGGATTTCGTACAAAAATTTTCCCCTGCGATTCAAGCAATAGTCAGTCAACCACAGCAAATGCCATCTCATGACCTAAATATTTTGAATGAAGGAAATTTTAATAGCAAAGAGAGAGAGCCAACACCTCCCATGGAGATTCAACATGGAGAACCCAGAGGTTTGTCAGATGGTTCTAAGAAAAAAATTTTTGCTATGACTATGTTAAATCCTTTAACCCTTAGAATTGAGCAAGTCGTAAGTACTCTTAACAAGTTCAATTAACTATCCAGGAAATAGAATTGAAAAAGTCATTCGCTAGAGAGTGTCTTCTCGATGCTCGATGGTGGATGAAATTTCGAATTTTCGAATAAATGGACAAAGAGGAAAGGAAGAAATAACTACTTGTCGGATTTGATAAATAAAAGGCAAAACTGGACCGTGCCCTGTCAGGCCTCGCAGGCATAGATCACTTTTTTCAAAGCGCACAGTATATGCTGTAGTTCATATAACCAAAACAGATATGTTTCCGTTCATCGAGGTAATGAAACATCTTTGTCACTTAGAGCGCTACTTTGTCTGGTTTTTTCAGATTCGACAGTAAGTGAGAGGAAGGAAAACAACGAGTTGGAACATAAGAAAAATCTTCTTCCAAAAGTCGATCAAAAGCCTGAAATAAAAACTGGTAAGTAAAAAGCTAAAAAAAAGGCAGGGCATTCGTTTTTCTTCCCATACTCAGTCTCTCCAAAAGCAGCATGCCCATCCCAAGTTTAAAAACAAACGACTATTATAATAATTTTCATTGCCAATTCCGTTACAATTGTCCCTGCTGTGGTCATTATCACTGGATATTGGAAACTGCATAGCTAATCCAATTCCATAAGCCAAAGGCATTGCAATTGTCTTCGCCTTTGGCAATGCCTTTGCCACTCCAAATTTCCTATTATTATTGTTATTACCATTGCCAATGCCACAGCCATCGCTATCGACATTGCCATTGCCATTAAAGCTACCATTGCAGCTGCCATTGCGATAGTTCCCATTGCCATTTTCATTGCCACTAGCCACTATCACTATCACTGTCACTTCCACTGCCACTACCAGTACTACTGTCATTGTCACTTCCACTGCCACTTCCCACTGCGGCTGCTGCTGCCATTTTCATTGGCATTGCAATACCCACTTCGGTTGCCACTGCCATTGTTATTGCTATTGCCATTACCAATGATATATTCATCATTTGTCATTGCTTTTGGTTGTCTTTCTCATCTCGTCGTTTACGCTACCATAACCGTTATCGTTACATGATCACTGGTAGTTCTTTCGTCGTTATCATTATTTGTATTTTCATTCGCTCAAGTCCTTGACTATTCATTACCTTATCTTTTAGAAGAAGAGGAAGAAGAAGATAACGGAGAAGATGACCGTCCAGCTCGTCGCTGCCATACCCGGTACGCTCTTCGCAATATCATTGGAGGTTCATCCAACAAACAATGCCGACCCACAGGTATATAAGTTCACATCAACCTAAACCCAGATGTATTTTTTATATTCTTATGATGATGCTCAGAAAACTCGCAAGTCATCCAGAGATAGCTTACAAACCAATAAATTTGATAAATGGTGGATATGTATTATCATCGGTACCAGTTAGTAAAAATGTTCGGGGAAGGGACACGCTCAGATAATGTTCTTGAAAATTAAAGCACAGGCCATCCTGTTTTCGTGTTTGCATAAATCAAAACCACTAACATGTTGTGCTCAACTGAGGTTGCATTCAGTTTGTGACACCCCAGCATTTTAAACCACCTTCGTGTTTAAGAGAAAAAATTACAGACACATCTCGGTCCTGGAATACGATGAAATCTTCTGATTTGGTTGGCAACATCCAAAAACGACGACAGGTAAAGAAAATCCGCCTCCACTAGCGTCCTCCTTCCTCCAACCATTGGGGGGCCTATAAATTCACAAGAAGGCAACTCTTTCTCGGTAATTTCCAAATCCGTAGCTCTATGTCCGTAGCTCTATGATTAAATGGAAACCGTTTTAGTTCAGAAAGGTTCTCGAGTTAGTTTTTGATGGGATGAAAAACTTAAAACATAACGCAGGCTTCAAACATAAGTCACAAGAGCGCTTCCCAAATGAGTGTCCCTACACCAGAGGCAAAATAGTCGCAACGGCTGGTCAAAATAAAGGAAAATGCTTCTACGAGCCTGAATTCGTCTAACTAACTTCAGCATTAAGTTTTTTTCAAATGATGAAACCTTCCTTTCCTTTTTTTTTTTTTATTTTTTCATTTTTAGTTCGGAAAACAGTTGTCCTGTGGAAGTTTCTTGAAGAGCTTCTTGATAAAGGTGAAGAAAACTGTGTGAGTTGGGTCTCAAAGGAAGAGGGAACTTTTAAATTCGTCGACTCCAAATTGGCTGCAAAACTCTGGGGCCAACGAAAGAACAAACGTAATATGACTTACGAAAAGCTGAGTCGGGCTTTACGATATTACTACGACCGACGAATTATGTTTCACGAAGAGGGACAGAAGCTTATCTACAGGTTTGGAGAGGTTGTTATGAAGAACAGAAGACCAAGCACTGAGGAATCTTCTTCACCGATTGTCAACGAAACAATGTAAGCCTCTGCGGGGGTTAGAGACTTTGATCACGGTTTGTTAATCATGTGATCATTTTTTAACTCGAATTACGCGAATTTTGGTAACGATTGCATCTTATTGGCTAATCTTGTCGTACGTGGATGGGAGTTTCACGTCGATTTTTTGCTTTTTTAAAATGCAAGAGGGAGACGAAAAGTAACAAGTTGATTGTTTCAAAGATTGATTGATTGAGATTGATAATTAACTGACTGAATGAAGGTTACATGATGCAATACTGATTGGATGGTTAATTGATTGATTGATTGATTGATTGATGGGTTGATTGATGGATGGACGGATTGATGGTTTTGTCATGTTACAATTCTACACTTAATGGGAAGGAATAGATCATGGAATTCCACAATCCCCCAGAAAATCTTCTAATAGGAAAAACAGCAAAGCATGACGTTTTCTAAAGATTTTAATAACTTTTTTCTGGTTTTCCGTTTAACTCCCATGACTGGCCATAGCATAATATCTCGATGATTGAAAGTTTAATTGTTTGCCTCACGAAATAAAAGTAAGGGTAGTCAATCGTGTATTGATCGAGACTTTCTGATCAGGCAAGTGTTGGGAATAGAAAACAAAATATTAATTAGGAGGTTATCAGTTGATCCAATCGCAATATCTCTTAACTAACATCATAAGAATTGTATCGCAGGTACAAGGGAGAATTATTTACTGAGATTTTGGGGGTGAAAGATGAATTGAGAATAGATCGTCAAAGATGGAGAAAATTCGTCTGATTGTGAGCCACGAGCCTGAAAAACTTTAAGCCGCATTTTTTTTAACGCACTCAAAAGTGCGATGTATATTCCTTTAAAAATGATTGAGCACATGCAAGCCCCCCATCCTTCCTAGTATCTGAAATTGTAACCGTATTCGGGAATATTTCAAATAAATCGGGGTTGTTATAATAAGGTATTCCAAAAGAAAAAATGATTTATTAGGTTTTAAACTTTTTGTAATTTAAATGAGTATGTTTGAAAAATTGATCACTGATCTACTTGATATGCAAGATTTTTATATCAGAAGTAAACGATATTTGTTTCAATTTTGTCATGAAAACTTTTTGTAAAGTAAATCCTTAAATACAGATATGATTCTGTGATGACCTTACTGCTGTGCAGTAATTTTTCATCAAACCTCAATGACACACGCAGGACGTGATCAAACATGTTTTTAAGTAGTTAAAGATTTTATCTTAGTAAATGCTTTCTTAGTGGTAAGCGCTGTAATCGTTAAAGTAATAAAAGTTTAGCAAATGCACATCATTTCTTGATATACCTCCTTTGTTCGCGTGTTGTAATGCAGAGCGTTGGGGAGGGGAGGGCGTAGATCCTGTTTATGGAAATTAAGGGGGAAGGGGGGGAGCGGCTGTATGACACCCAATGATGCTGCTTAAGGCAGATGTGTCTTTCCCACGAATTGGGGAGACTGGAATAAAATTAACGAAGTTATTCGGTTTTTGTCCTTTATAAAATTTGACCGCGCGTAAAATTTCCTAGATAGCCGCCTCTTCGCGAGAAGGTCTACACTTACAAAGGTGATGAATTCTGTTTCCTGCTTACTTGAAGTAAGATGGACAGCGCTGATACCGAAAACTGGAAATTTGATTAAGATGCTCTTAACTGAGATCATAAAGAGGTTAATTTGCCTGTAACTGTTGATTTCACGTGAGATAATCGTAAAAGAGAGAAGACAGCTCCGTTTACGTTCTCTTCTAAGAAAATCACTAGAGGGTCTGAAAGGGCTTAACCGACTAGCGACAAGGGGCGAAAAATATAACTGACTACTAACAAAACGCAAAAAATGGAAAACCGATTAGCACCAAGAAAATACCAACCGACAACGGACATGTTCCAACATTATCGACGGCTACTGTATAGGAGGTAGCCAATTTAAATTTAAGTTTCAGTTTATCAAAGAAACTTGCTTTATTTTAAGCTCATTTTTGGAACAGTACTCAGTCTTCGAGCCCACGAATTACCTAAGGAATATGAACAATTAACTTGCATTTTTAATCATTGACTGAAATTTACTGGCAACGGACAAGGAGCGAAAATTTTTACCAACTACAGTCAAAGTAATTAAAAGTTGTTACCGACAAACAACAAGAGAACCCCCCCATTCAGACCGTCTCTCTGGTGACGTGCGATTGAGTGAAATAGCCATTATCCTCTCCTGTTATAAAACTCACAGAGGGAGCTTGCTGGTTGTTTGAATTTTTTTACTTTGTAAATTTGATCATCGTAAGGAGTAGTAAAAACACGATGATGAGTGCTCGCTAAAATGCATGTATTCGTACTGTTATGTGAATGCAAATGATGCCTGTCTTTGAAAATGGTACTCCTCTGGAGTCTTCCCCTAACTGAAAGTGGTATATGGAAAAAAAAATGTATGGCTTAAAAAGGCATGGCAGCACCTGATTATTACAAAGATTGTAATCCACAGGTAGCGTATATTCTAGCTTGATTTACTGCACAGTGGAACTATCTCTCTTCTAGTTTACTGTATCCTTATTTAGCAACTGATCCATAGAATTAGTGTTCGTTGACTTTTGTAATGTACTGATCCCATGTTCAAGCTGAAATGATTTTACATCTACGCGCCAGAGTCCCTGAACAAGACATTATTACCCCTAAGATCTGTTTTGGAGTACAACTGTCAGGTTTTCCATTTCGCACTACCAGCCTACTTATCAGATGCCATAGAACGGGTTCAGAATCGTGTTCTGGCAATCATCTACCCCAACATCGACTACGCGGACAGCTTGGACCTCAGTGGAATTTTAAAGCTAAGCGACAGGCGTTTAAATGCATGTGACAAACTTTTCAATAACATTTTTACTACACCCAGTCACAACCTTGGACATCTTCTACCTGAACGACACATTCCAAGATACAATCTTAAACAGACTTTGTTCCCCCAAGAGCAAAGACCTGTAGATTTACGAACACCTTTATACCGTCTTCAGTTGGAGTTTACAACGAATCCTGATATATTAATTATGAACTATATTTTCTAATAGACTTATATATATATATAGATATAATGCCCTTTTTTATGACACATATTTAGATCACATAGATTAAATCCAACTTTGTAATTCACGTTTTCAATATTATTCAATTTATATATTTATTAATTTTATTTAAAATTATTATTTTGTGTACACACAATTCAGCCCTCCAGCTACGAGTTGCACTTTTTTTCAATAACCAAACAAACAGTACATCTTAGTTAATTTGCATTCGAAACTGACTGTTACACGCGGAGCTCAAATCTTGCCAGTCATAATTAGGTGATAAGCCTAAACTGGAATGGAATGTTTTGTATTGCTCTCTTTCCTAGGAGTCATCGACGACTGCGAAGAGGAAGTGGAAACTAACATTCGAAACTACTGCTGCCTCAAAGAAAATTCCTAGTCACTACAAGCTGTTCATGAGTGATCCAGAGTGCATAAGGTATTTAGATATGAAGCAAAGCTGGAAGATAAGGTAAGCAATAACGACTCTAGTTTCTAAGCGTGTGCAGCTAAGAGAATGGGATTAACCAATTCCTTATTTGATTTATGATCAGAGCTCGTTCCTTCCCCGATATATCAAAGCAAAACTGGGAGAATGGGATTAACCGATGTTTTTCATTTGATTTATGATCAGAGCTCAATACTTCCCCGATATATCAGATAGGATGGGACCCGTCAGATAAATTAAAACAGTGACGTGCTTACGCTGCCGATCGATTTAGTTTTTCTTTTTCGCATTTTAGTACACAATTAACACAATCGAATCTAAATAAACTGCAGTATTTGCTTGCGAGAGTCCAGCGATACTCTAATACACACTGTGATTCATGTGGAAGCACTTTTTCTGAAGATATTACGGTTAGTTTTCATTTCTTTCATGATGGTCGATATGCGTTCGTTTAAATTGTACTTACTCGGCGGTGAATGAAAAAATGAAAACCTAATGAATACTAACATAATTCTCCTTATGCATTTAATTGAAGTTGCTATGGTTTAATTATGAAAGGTCTACAAAGCACAGTTGGCGACTGGCGTGTTCAAATGAGGCAATAAGTTATAACTGAGCTCTTCATTGTAAAAAGCTGTGCGCCGCTCTTTGTTATTCCCAGGGGAAATCGCTAGAAAATATATTAGTCAAAAGATCGCATTGAATTCTTGGCCGAAAAGAAAAAAATTGTCAGTGGCGAATTAGTTTATATCTTTCCTTGGCGTTTTTACGAAAACTGTAAGATCGACATACATGAAGAAAAAAATTCTATATTGATAATTGTTCAATTGAATCTTCAAATTGCGCACCATTTTATTGGAGAGAAATGAAAGAAATCACATCAATATGGAAATACCCTTTGTCTTCCGCTTATGAGTTCCGTGGAAGAGAGATTTTTTCCTTCGATTTATCTTTTTTGGAAAATGAAGTAGCAGACAAGCTTGGTCGGTACAGTAAGATTGGGTAATTGTTTTCAAAAGGGCAACGACAACGGTAGAAATTATCAAGCAGATTATGTATATTTTCTTCTGAGATTAATCAATCTTTACCACCAATCTGCCAGTCCAATGCATAGGACGCAAAACGCAAATGCGTACTTCCGCTTTCAGACCATCCGAAAAAATAAATGGAACGGTGCGTCATTGCCAAGATTCGAAAATGAAACTCAGCGTTTTTCTTCTTTGCGCCTGTTATTCATTTGTAAGGATTATCACACGCGGCATGTATTTTCAAGCGTCAAAGAACTAGGAAGGTCTGAGGAAAGACAATAGTTTCCCAAAATGGCTGGCAGTATTGTCGATGTCAGACAAGGTGTGCGCGATGACGGTAACTGACGCAAAGATAAAAAAGGCGTTACCACCTCAAAAAAAAAAAACTAACCGGAGTTTGTTGCAAAAGGAGGTTAGATCAAGTAGTTACGTCAACACAGTCATTTCCTAAATCTGGTCTCCAAATAGAAATATCCAGAACTAGAACAGATAAGAACAGAGAGAATCAACAGCGGTTAGCCTATTCTTATTTCAGACTATCATTGTTTCTCTCGTTTTTTTGTTTCCTCCTTGTCCTGAACAATCGACGAATCGAAACTGAAAATTTGCGTTTGTTAGCATGGTTGAATGCCGTCGTGTTAAATTTCCCGCAATTACAGATCATAGAAAGAATTCTAGAGGACACATCTGTAAAATGCTACTGAGATTTTGACTAAAATTATCCATGGATGACCAGCAATCCAAATTTCAGCAATCCAAGCACTTTCTGTTTTTTGTTTGTTTTTTTTTTTTTCATCTTCGTTTCTTTACCTTTCTACCCACACTGTGTGATAACTAATCTTTATTTTTTCGCTGACGTTAGGTTAAAATCATTCGTGTTTACTTTCGAAGGATATTGCATTTCATTTTGATAAACAGGAAGCGTCTCGAATCGAACTATCATATAAGAGCTAATTATGTATTGTGATTCGTACGTCAAATTTTTCATAAATTTTTTGATGCTATAATGAATTATGTAAATAATATTTAACAGTTATTTGAAAAGCAAATTAAATCCGGTAAGACTTCATGATAAAAAATTAAGCTAAATAGGCGGAGGAAATTTCTAAAAGAAAGACATTTCTCAAATAATTACAGCCGTCATTCTAAAGATTATCAAGTGTAGGGCTCTTGGTTTAGTATATAAGAAAAAAGCTTGCATAACCACTTCGTCAGGAGTTACAGTATCACCTTCACCTCCTACACAGGTGTCCAATTATTTATGAATTCTCCTCGTCTACAAATCCTGATAACGACGCACTTCCGTTTGCCTTTTTCTTTTCTTTTTTTTTAATTCACTTTCTCACGGCTATGATGAGCAACGAATGCGAGCTTCGTCGGATCGCGACGAATATTAGACCATAAAAACTCTCGGTCACAACATCTTTTCGATTAATTCTGGGGCGAGAGAATAATTTTAACGGCACCAAAAACAGCCTAAAGTTTTCTCTTGTTGATGCGTGTCTCACTTTTCCATGGATGTGAGACCTTGAAAAAAATTGACAGAAAAATTGTCTTGTCGCTAGCGGTGGACAAAACAACCTAAGAAAGAACGGAAGTCTGAAAATAAACAAATGATTAACTAAGGCTTGATTTCCACCACCGTTTCGGGAAATGACTTCATTCCTCCCGGGAAAGGACTTCAGGGGACGGCCGCGGCCTAAATGACCATAGTGAATTTGAATTCCTCAGTACGTGGGCATATTTCCCGAGGGGCCGCCGGTTATTCAGCTCAACTCAGTAATAAGCAGAACGTAAACAGGAAGGCGATTCAGCAGAGCCGGGATCGAAACCAAAAAGCCAAGACTGAATTGAGCTTAACGATCTGACTTTTTCGCTGAGAAACCCTCTATCACTGGTTCCTATTCTTTCAAAGTCTCAAATGTAATTCTCCGAAAACCGTAGTCCACAAAAAGGCAAAGTCGAACCGAGCGATTTGCCTTTTCCGCCGAAAACCGCTCTCTCACGGTTGCCTTTGTACCCTCTCTATCTGAAATCTAATACCTCTATCTGAAGGTCACACTTTCTTTCTTTTGTGTGGGTTGTGTTATGAATTTGGAGTTGAATGCAAACAATATCAAACAGGTGACAATTACCTTGATTTTCATCACCTGTCTTTTCAGGCATTGTGTGGACAATTTATATAGCGATTACGAGCAGGAGTTACAAGGTTTTTGAAGGGCTGTACTCTGTACTCGACAAAAAAAAAAAATTAAAAATTAAATATTTTTCATTTTATTTACTGAAACATTAATCAATTATTTTCGATTTGTTTGCTTACAGCATGGCAACAGAAACACAAAAATTTTCGATTTCCAGGATTAAAATTAGTTTAGTTTTTAAGCAGAAACACGAAAGAAATCTAAAATAGTGACCAGAAATCTGATTAAAGGCCAATTACCGGAAAGGAAAAACGCTTATGCTCGATTACTCCCTAGAATGTTTCTGCTCTCCGTTAAATAAGAACCTAAAATGGAGTTTCTACCGCAGATGGAAGAACAAAGATTACGTGGTTGTTTTAACTTCCGTCGCTTTTATCGACGGAGGCTTGATTTTCCCCGCCGTCTTGGGAACAGATTTCATTCCTCAAGAGAAAAGACTTTAGGGGACGGGCGCGGGCCAAGTTACCATAGTGAATATGAATTCTTAAGTACATATGCGTATTTCCTGAAAGGCCGCCAGTTATTCAGCTCGACTGACAAGCAGAGCGTATCGAATTCGTAAATCGAAAGGCGATTCATCAGAGCCGGGATCGAAAACCGGACTCAAAAAGCTAAGAATTGAGCTTAACGATCTGACTTTTTCGCTGAGAAACCCTCTACCACTGGTTCCTATTCTTTCAAAGAGTCTGAAATGTAATTCTCCGAAAAAAGGGGTCAACAAAAAGGCAAAGTCGAGCCGAAAACTGCTCTATTACGGGTGCTTTTGCACTGTCTCAATCTTAAATCTAATTCTTCTATCAGAGGGTCACACTATTCATTTCATGTGGGTTGTGTTAGGAATTTGGAGTTGAATGCAAACAATATCAAACAGTTGACGGCTGTCTTGATTTTCATCACCTGTCTGTTCAGACATTGTGAGGAAAATTTACATAGCGATCACATGAAGGGTGACAGGGTTCTCGAAGGGCTGTACTGAAACATTAATCAATAATTTTCGATTTCTTTGTTGACAACATTGCAACAGAAACACGATAATTTTCGATTTTTCCTTTTTAAGTAATGTTTCAATGTTCAGTTTAGACGAAGTACCTCTTAAGCGATTGGATAAAAGATTTTGAACCAGTTGTTGACAACCAGTTGACTTCTTTCCACGACCGCCTCCCCTGTGAAATATAATTCTGCAAAAAAGATCCATCGGCGATATTACTGTGATCGGAGGCTGCTCCAATTTGAAAGGTATATAGCGGTATGTGCGGCACCAAATTTTAAAGTTTTTTTTTTTTTTAACGCGCTTTATTCCAAGGGTAAACTACTTCCACTGTAATCGCTAACCAAAGTCTACGAGACAGAACGCCTACGCGGCCTTTCTGTTCCGCACGCCGACTTGTAAAAACAAGAAAATATATGGGTCTAAGCGGTGAAAATGTTTCGTACAAAGCTTAATTTGAAAGTATTTTTGATCAGAAGTATAGTTTTTTTTCTCCATTTTGATCTCGAATCGTTCACTCTTTTGCGCATTCCAGGGTCTACCCTTTGAAATTTCATCAATTAGATCGCAAAATGTGAAAATTAGCTCTTATTATATAATGTTCGCAAAAACAAACGTTATCCTTAAACAGTCAAAATATCACTTATATTGTCAGAATAATATCGTAAATCTAAAATACAGTATTGCCTCTCGGCAAGGTCGCAAATATTTCATTTTTCATTTCATCTATATGAGATTCCGGAAGCGGCCTCCGAGTTTTCACAGGAATTTCAGGGAGTACCCCCTAAGGGTGATATTGTTTCGCTTCGTCATTTGTGACATTTGCTGTAAATCCTTTGTTTTTCTTCCCTTCAAGTTTGTTGTTGCCTTCATCGAAAAGCGACAACCGGAGGCAATCGGAACTCGAGTTGAAAAGGGGCGTTTGAAAACATGTCGCAACTTGCTCGCTAATCTATTAGCGTGTGATCACGGGATAAAGAAATTGCTGCCCGCGCAGCCACGATCAAAACCTTATATGGGAATTGTCTCTTTTGTATGTAAAACTTGGTCTCTGTTGCCCCTGTGCGTGATTGTTCCCTTCATTTTGCCGATTGTTATGTAATTCTGCATCCATTGGTTTTTTTTTTCTTTTTTCTTTTTTTGTTTTTTTTCCGCTCAAAAAGGATGGGCGTCATAGCGGACTGTTCCACTTTCCTTTTCTCGTAGGCAAGGTTAGCGGAGGCGGTATTGTCCAAAAAAGGAATCCTGGCTGTCTGTTGTAATCAGACACCTCACTGGCGAGTGACCTCAAAATCGTGAACTGCTATATAACATTTCAATTTGGGGGCAGAGCCTTGGTAACAGCTTAGCAGAAAGGAGAATAACATTCATCAAAGGGCACTCCTCACACTGGTTTTTAAAATCGCACGTTGGCGCTTAACGCATCGTTGAATCACCTCTGCCACAGCTATCCAAGACATTTTTAAGTTATTGACTGCTTCGGCCGAGCAGTTACAGATGGCAACGACGATTTTCAAACTCCTGCTGATAACTTATATCAGTGCAGAATTTGTGAACAGTCAACTTCGATCGATTAATCAAGGACAAAGGTACCCTGACGAGGCTGAAATAGAAACATGTGGAAACATCCGCGACATTATTAGACGAAATTCAGCTCGCTTTCGAAAAATCCTCGTCAAGAATACAAACAGTGAGATTAACTTCGCAAACGATGACTGCCGTCGAATGACTGCTCGAGCGAAGAGCAAGCTAGATGTGCTCGGATCTACAGTAAGACGGCAATGGACCAATGTAAAATTGAAAGTTACTTTAGCTTGGACGGACCAAATAATGCCACAAGCGCCGATTTCGCTTCACTATGAAGGTATGACGACATAAACCTTGAAAACTTTATTTTAAACTAAATTAAAATCGATGTGCGGAAAATGAAATCGAGAACAAAATTAATTGATCCTCAATTTCCGTTGAATGTTTATCTGAAAAATTTCGCTCACGAATGTGTTTTCTCTTAAAAATATATTCATAAATTTTATATTCACTAATTCCTAATAGTGCTGTTTCTATTCTTTTCAACTAAATTATTTCACAATGACAACTGCTCAAGAAGGTCATCGGTCCATGAAATTGCTATTTTGGTGAAAGAAGGACAGATCACGAAGATTGTGCAACTTGACCTAAATTTACTTTTCAATCAAGCTCAATAGGTTTCGCTGACACTTTGCCAAACAGAGAATTTTATCTAAGCGAGCTAGTATTCCCCTAATGATCAAATTCTAATATTCTTCATTTACAAATCAGTATGGAAAGGATAAATTAGATGAATTTTATAATCCTGTTAAGCGATCGAATTTTTACTTCTGGGAGAGAAACTTGAGCTTTAACGTAAAGTTAGTTAAATCTCTTGCAACTTTTGTTTTGCATATTCGTGGTCAATCCTTTAATTAAACTGCTTTATTTAGGACATTTTAACAGCGACAAACAATATTACTTCCAGCGTCGATGGAAAAAAAATCGTTTATATTAGTTGACTAAGATAGGAAAACACCAAAAACAGGAAGATGAAGCCAAATGAACGAACTAGTGACGAAGAGTTATGATTTTAATTCGCAGATTACAATGAAAATTTTTGACCTCCTAAGCGACTTTAAAATTGACGTTGGATCATAAGAAAGGTGAAGAAGTTTATAGTCTTCTCAAAAAAAGGAAATTGTTTGACGTATGAGATTCTAGCGCACAGATTTTCAGCTAATTCACAACCATAAGTCCACGATAAAATTCATTAGTTTTCACCCCTGCGGTTCTTTCCGTCCGTCACGTCTCCATAGGCTGATTTTGGATTTTGGCCAGTATCAATCAGCAAACATATAAATAACTCATTCTTCTAATTGAAACTGTGCATAATAGACTTTATTATTAATCTGCTTGATTCATTTCGTTATCAGTTTCAATGACTTGTTTTTTTTATATCTCTATCTTATAGCCTTTTTCAACGAGTCCGCTTCTCTACACATAACACGCAACAGGATTGTACTACAATACCATCTCTTGATTGCGTGACATTTGCAGAGACACTGTCACGCTACCTAAGTTGGGAAGTTTATAGCCTTTATCGCCATCGGTTTAATACAAAGAGGTTTTTATTTATCTTTCGATTCCTCTGTTACTTAAGAAAAAAAAAATTTAATTGATCTTCCAGGACGTGCTGTTCGTCTCCAGACCTCTGATGGTGACACAGGAAAGCTATCCACTTTAGCAGGCCTGGCTGTACAGGCAGGATTTGACTGGGTTCATTACGCAACCAATTCTTACATCCATGCAAGCGTCATTCGAGATGGTGAGCCTTAGTTGCACTTTTTCTCAAGCAAAAATAGACTATTTCGGGATAAATTTATGTCAGACAGAGAGGGAAAATTACAATTTGAATCTTCAGGATAAAAGGGAGATTCTACTGTTCCTAGCAGGTTATCTTTGACAAACTGAAGTAGTTCATCAATTTCTATGCCAATGAACTTCGTGAACAATGTTTCCTTCATAAAAAATGATGCCTGACACTAGCGTGGGACAAAAAAAATATATACATATATATATCTGAGACCCTATCAGAAATCAAACCTCAGATCTACTTATTTCGCGATCCGATGTTGTAACACAGAGTAAACCACTGGAAATTGTTGGTGAGCTGGACAACCAGAGGGTGCGAGCAGTTTTTCGACGAAATCCGTCGAGCCAGTCCAAAAAAAGCATCGTGCGCTTGACTTTATTCGTCAAGCAAACCTGCCAGGGGTTATAACTCTTTTTTTTAATTCTACTTCTCAGTTTGCCAGACATCCGTGGATCTAGCCTTTATACTGGACAGTTCAGGCAGTGTGGGAAGCTATAACTTCCAAAAAATAAAGGACTTTGTGAAAAATGTGGTGGACTTCTTCAACATTGGTTCATCCGGGACACACGTGGCTGTGGTAACATACTCCACCTACACAAAATTGGAATTCAATTTAAAAGCCCATCACACCAAGTCGGCGATCAAGAATGCAGTAGGAAACATAAATTACCGAGGGGGGTGGACATACACTGCAGACGCTTTGGATTATGTACGCAAGAACATTTTCACCACGTCACAAGTGAGTAGACTGGGAAGAATTTCACAACTCCTGAGTCGGTCGATTTTTGTAGTCTTTTGGTAGGATCCATAAGGAAACAAAATCGTCCAAAAAAAATATTTTTAGTCATTTTGAGGGCTCCTTTTCTCAGGATATTTAACTCAACGCTGACAAGGCGATCATTCTTTCGGTTCTCTCAGGAAAAGTTTTTTAATTAAACTGACGTAAAATTAGAGTTCTTATTTCAAGTTTCTGACATCAATGTCATACCTTTAAACAGGATCATTGTGTTGTGCAAGACACAAAGGTCCCTTCCCCTCCACCCCTCCCCCCTTCCCCACTGATCATGTGTTATGTTTGTGGGCAAGACATTTCCCTTCTCCTTGCTTCACAGGGAATGAGACCTGATCAAGGCATCCCTAAAGTGACTGTCTTACTTACCGATGGATATTCCAATGGGCGTGGTGTGAGCGGACCTGCCAATCAACTCCGTAACCATGGAGTAAATATCTTTTCCATCGGTGTCGGTTATAACGTCAATCCTGCAGAGTTGAATACAATAGCTTCTGACCCGGATAGCACTCACGTGTTCCGAATGAGCAGCTTTAACGATCTGTCGGGCTGGGTGGATAAACTTAGTGCAGTGTCATGTGATGGTAAGCTAAGAGACAATTCTTCCATTTTGTAACCCTTAAAAGGATACATGCGCTCAGAAATCATGTAACTTCTCACCCTCTTTAAGAGTTTTATCCCAAATTAGGCCTGACACAGTCTGCATTTTGTGAGATTCGAAAAGTCATTTAACCTCATGAAAATTGTTCTCCTGAGAGTTTGAAATTATATTTGTTTGAGTCGTGGTATCTGAAGGTTTCCCCTACTACGCAACTTTGCTAATACTGGGGTCAGAATGAACGCTGGGACTGGCCAATCCTTAGACTATGACCCTTAGGGGTAACGTGTAACCACTTTTTTCGGATATCTGCACTAACCCGCGGATTGAAAATAAAAGGTTTCCGTTTAAACCATCCGGGATGTCAACGGTCATTATCACATTTTCATACAGATCAATGATCTTCACCATTATGGAAAGAAAAAAGGATTGCAAAAATACAATTTTAATTGATTTTGCGAAGCTTTTTTGGCTTTGCTTCTCACATAACAGTAAAAGAGCTCGAGGCCGCGCGAAACAACATACCTCTTGAGGGATCTGATACAGGGTTGGCCAATCCCAGCATTCATTTGGACGCAGTATTAGCAAAGTCGCGTATTGTAAGTTCGCCTCCGACCACCTTTGCGAGTACGCCTCCTAAAGTGAAAAAAGTTCACCTCCAACTTGACCCCCAGGTTGTTTGAATCATCGGCATCTGGAGATCTCCCCAAATTCCCTCCTTCCTCTCCTTCCTTTCGCACCGGAAACTCTTTTTCTCCTGGAGCAGAACAAGTCCCCTCCCTCCCCCTTCTCCCTTTTCCCTTCTCCCTTTTCCCTTCACCTTTACCAGTTCGCTCCCAAAGTGAGTTAAAAATTCGAGTTGTTTGCGTCAGCACAACCTTGTCTTCTTCATTTCAGAGGGCGCCGCTGTCTCCTCGTGTGACGATACTGTTACCACTGTGGAGAGCGACACGTTTAAATACTTCAGGACCCAATTTAGCACCGTGGCGAATAAAAGAATATCTGTTGAAGTCAGCGACATCGAAGGTCAGTTGCTGTAGGAAACTTTTCAACTGAGGCGTAGATAGACAGCTTAAGGCGGGATTAGCTTTCGATACTTGTAAGGAACTTGTCTTTCTTCCTTTAAAGGGCCAAGCCCTTAACTTGCGGAATTCAAAACTTAAAATCTTAAATGTAGAGGCAACATTTCTTCAGTATCGCTGAAAACTTCACTAAGGTGTCATGAATGTACGCAGTCAGTGTCAATGTTGAGTTATGTTGGGTCACAATTGTTAGTATAGTGCTTTTCTATCTTACTTTGCTATCATCTCTGTGCCTCCTTTAATCTATACGAAGTTTTTCACATCACAAAGGAAGCACTTGTAAAGTCATTTTAGTTTCTGGTTTAGTCCCAAGATCTTGAAGGTTACGCCCTCTTACGATTCTTGAAAAGTTCCCTCGTCTACAACCGAGCGAGGCGTTGTTGAATTATTTGGAAAGAAATACCAAGTTTTTCGGTGTCTAAAGTTATCAATAATTTTGGAAATATTTTTTCGTTTCCATGTGTAATTGCTGATATTTATTCAAACCTGTAGGTGAATTAGTTATTGCTTGAATTGAATGAGTAACCTTTCCTATATCTTCATAGGTATTTCCCATCTTTACGCATCACTAACAAGTTCCAACCCAGGCCCCATGGATCCAGCCTCGTCCAAAAATGAGAGTGATGTCTCACCTCGTGCCATTTCCCTGTCTCTATCCGAATCAAATAAGGTAGGATAAATCACTTACTGTTGTTTGAAATATGACTCATAGCAAAACGAATTCAGGATTTTTTTTCCCGCCACAAACCAACCACGGAGCGTATTGTCTTTATTTATTTGTTGTTCCTTTGTTCTTTTATTTTTTTATTTATTTTTTTATTTTGTTTGGTCTTTAGATCGTTTTCGTTGCAGTTCAAGGCCAGCACTCAAGCAATAAATTTAAATTGTCCATGTGGGATGCTCTCTTCTCGCGTGACACGTACGTTGCAAGTGTAACGGAAGAACAGAATGCACCTGTCACGGTACTGAATGAAAAGCTGTCGCCATACTCCTACACGTAAGTGTGCTCAAAACTGTTATATCACCAGAAACCTTACTTAGTCACTTGATCTTGCATCAGGTCTTTCTTAAACGGTGGATGGTCTGTCCCAAGCGTTCAGTTAGCGAAACAAGGCAAAGTAATAAAGGCGTGAAACGTGGGGGTTTGGGTCTGTCCAAGTTGAGCTTGGCCAGAATATAATCATCTGGAACAGCTAAAGACAGGGTCCAGTGGAGGTTCATGGTTGACGCCCACTGCTACATAGCAGGATCGAAGATAGCCTAATCTAAATTTTGTTTCTATATTGTTTTTATAACAGGCTCAAATACAGCATTACTGAAGGAAATGATGGAAACGTTTTCAGCATCAATTCTAACAGTGGTCTCATAAGAGCGACAAAGAAACTAGACAGAGAGACAAAATCTTCCTACCGTTTGACCGTCCTCGGTCAAAACACTGACAACAGATGCCACAAAGGTCGCGCTGTTGTTCTTGTTAACGTCAAAGACACCAATGATAATTCTCCAAGTTTCCCAGATGCATCATACTCGGCAACTGTACCTGAAGAAAATCCTGCTAATACTTTTGTTACTATGGTTACCGCGACGGATGCCGATACTGGCGTTAACGCGCAGTTGACTTACAGCATTCACTCGGGAAATAACGATAAAAGATTCACGATAAACGACAAAGGCGAAGTTAAGACCACACAAAAGTTGAATTACGAAGAAAAGAGTAGCTACACTCTTGGAATCACTGCCGAAGACGGCGGAAATCCTCCCAAGAGTGATACCACAGTTCTAACAGTAACTGTAGAAGATATCAACGAGCCCCCATATTTCGTGAAAGGTTGCGCGCAAAATAACACATGTAAGTTCTCGGTGAAGGAAAATAACAACCGCAACACGCCACTAGGCTTGATTCAAGCTAGAGACCCAGACGCAGGCTGCAGTTCTTTAACTTACGAAATTGTTACGGAACAGTCCCAAAATTCTAAGGTCTTTGGTATTGATAACAATGGAGAAGTAAAGGTACTTGTAAAATTAGACCGTGAATTGAAGCCGCATTATACAGCAGTGATTACAGTGCAGGACTGTGGTTCGCCAGCGCTGAAAGTTTTAACTCGCATTCAAGTGGAAGTTCTGGACGAAAACGATGAGAGTCCGCGATTCACTTTGAACTCATACAAAGCATCCGTGCAAGAAAACATCGCTGTGGGAAGCACTGTGGTACAAATTTCTGCCATTGGTGAGTCTGTTCTTACTTTTTTTGGATCCTAAGCTGCGTTCTTGGTAAGCGAAGAGATTGCAACACCAGGCATTAAAAACAGTGCAGGTGTTCGATGTAGCAAATATATTTTTCAGCCATATTTATATTTTTCTGAACAGTCTTCACTAATTATCAATTGTAGAAATAATTGCAAATAAACTGCAACTTCCAATTGAGTTTCAAAGAAATCCGGGATTGCTTTGGTTTCACTTTTCCTCGCTTTGTGATTGGTTCAGGTATTCTCAACCAATCAGATGCAAAACTAAAACCAATCACTACTTGGTCGCCCGCGTTTTCCCGCGCTTTAGGCAGTTTGCTTGTTTTTTACTTTGAGTACTCATTGGATCTTTAAAGGTATTTTCTTTTCTTATAATTTCTTTGGTTAAGGTTTCACTCAATCGAAGAGCGCTCTTTCTGTTTTATGTTTTTAGGCTGAAGTCGTGATTTTCTTTAATTTTTGATCTTCAGATGCTGACGCCGGATCCAATGGGGAGTTATCGTACAGTATTATTTCCGGGGATACGAGTGCATTTATGATCGATTCACGCACTGGAACAATTAAGAGCAAAGTTTCGTTCGACAGAGAAAGCAAGGTTTCATATTCGCTTACCGTGCGCGCGAGGGATCATGGGCAAACTCCTCAGGACGGTACCGCGACGGTGGATATTTCGATTCTAGATGTGAATGATAACAAACCGGTCATAACCAACGTACCAGCGACAAAACAAGTTCCTGAAGACAAGAACACTGGGGAGGTGTTATTTGTTGTTACAGCTACTGATCGAGATTTAGGCAAGTTAACTGTTTTGGGTAAACGTTTCACCCGGGCAACGAGTCGTTTATTCGTCTCCTTTCGCTCTTTCTCTTTACACAACGCGGGACTAGACAAAATAAGAACCGCTGAGAAGAAGACAATGAGAGATCGAGACTTGGCCATTTTGAATTTATTTGAAGTTTCAGAGGAATATTCTCAAGACTTAAAAAATGTATAATTGAATTAATGGTATACCTGGTTACAAACAGGTGCCAATGCAAAAATTGTGACGGAAGGAAAATTTTTATTATCTCAAAATTCTCGTCGATTTGTCATGATCGGTCCATGGCAAGGTGGATCCACTTTTAAATAGTGGTATTTGACGAAGTTAACGACTTGAAACTTCCGTACTTGTGCAATCATGCAAACTGTAATCGGTAGACACGACATGCGTATAATTGCAGACACTTGTCACCCTCATTGCAGATGACTCGCAATATTTTTTTCGTATCGAGTAACCTTTGTTCAGAGGGTTTTTCACAAAGATAAATCTTTTTCCAATTGATGTAACTCCACACCGGTCATTTTCTTGCTGTCGTTTTGATTTTTTTATTCGGTCGCTTACAGGTGTGAACGCTGATTTGCGGTATTACATCGAAAAAGGAGACGGACAGAATTTATTCAACCTTGAGGCTAAAACAGGAAGTTTGACTCTCGCTCGAAAACTGGACTATGAAACAAGGTAGGGTTCAAGTTGCATCTACAGCTGTTTCGAGAAAGATTGTCCGAAAAAAATACACGCGAAAACCCCTCAAGGTATTGTGGATAGTTTTTAGGTCGCGAACGGTTCCTTGACCTCAGGATTTCAGAGAAATCCGAGAAAACGTCACAGTAAGGATGAGGTTTCGCGAGTTTGATGAATTTCTACATTCCACTTCTTAAAACTCACCGATTACCAGATACCCAGACTAACTTTCAAGATTGTCGTGTGCACTTGTCCTTTTTTCCGACTTCCTCTCTAAAAACAGTAATATACATACCAGCAGATAATGTAAACTAAAAAGGGAGAGAATACTTTTTATAGAAGTTGCTTTCTAGATTTACTGTCAGCTACAATCGCATCCAGAATTAAACTTCCATAGTCATGATTAAGCATTCTAATCTGTAGTGGATGTCACTGAGTTCACATAAAAAACGACTATGGACACTCTCTTTATATATAATATTTCCCACTGCAGAACGAGCTATACACTGAAAATCCGCGTCACAGATAGAGGAAGTCCACCTCTGTCTTCCTCTGCTGATCTTACAATCTCGGTACGAGACGTGAACGACAACGCCCCGATATTTAGCCTCTCATCGTACAGAGCAACGGTACAAGAAAATAAAGTAAAGGGAACTTCATTCTTCAGGGTAAGATAAAACTAACCACAACTTACTTTTGATATTATCAGCATTTAATGAAATGACTTCGCTCATAACCTTCCTGCGTTTCTGTAGGAAACAGTGACATCATTTCTTTCTCTCTTATTGTTGCAATATCATGACAGGAGTCGGAAATATCACCGCGGAGCAAAAAGGACGAACTTGAATGGAAATATTTGCCATGCCAACAGTTATTAACGGCGTCTATGTATTTTTAGGTAACTGCGACAGACTTAGATTCTGGTTCAAATGGAGCTATAACGTATGCTATTGTCAGCGGCAACAACGGGAACTTTTTTGACATCGATGGAAAAGGTAATAAAACATTTGTTAAAACACCCCCCTCCCACCTCATCCAAGTCATAAACAGATTTTACTTCACTTGATAAGATTTTTAAATTCTGCCATTGTTCCTGAAATTTTGGATGCGCTATTTAGCTGATGCAATCAACTTGCGACTGAATTTCGTTGTATCCAACCAGACCTGAATTTAGTATAAGCAAGAAAGCTGGCGAAAGTCTCCTTCGCAGCAATTTTTTGTGGCTGCAATAAGCTCTCTCTCTCCCCACCTTCTGTTAAAACTAGAACCTCAACCACTTCCGTTTAACGCGATGAAATGTGTAGCCAAGTATTTTTTGACGCGACGTGTAGCTAATGAGAGTCACTCAAATGATACAAGCACGGCTGCTTTTTTCTTTGACATTCTTCGCTATTTTTTAAGTCAGAAACACACCTTTCATTTGTTGGTATTCTTTCTCCTAGGGTATCTTGTGATCAGGAACCCACCTGATTACGAAACCAAAAAGCAGTTCGACTTGATCGTAGAGGCAGTGGACGGCGGAAACCCTGCGAAGTCAGTGACGGTTCCGGTGAAGGTTGTCATAGAAGATGTGAATGACAACAAGCCCCAATTTAATCAGTCCAGCTATAACTTAGTTGTCAGCGAAGACGCAGCAGTGCGTGAGAGGGTCGGAGCAGTCTTTGCTACAGACAAAGACTCAGGGGTAAGAGGCAGGCTGCTGTATACCATAACAGGAGGAAATGTGGGCAATGCCTTCACAATTGATGGAAATACTGGTCAGTATCCCCTTCTTTTATTATATGCTCAACAAAGAATCTCGCTCCTTATTGGTCAGTGACGAATGTGCATTACTGTATCTCTCAGTTAATGCTTGCGATGTGATTGGCCAATTTAGCGGGCCGTAATTTATTGTGCTACCCGCTAAATTCAATAGTTTGTTTGAATTGACATTAATAAATTAATAAACATCTTACCAACCTCTTTTTCCCTGTCCGCACTGCAAGTTACGGACCGAGCTTTTTCCGCTCGCCTCGCGCCTTCGCCATCAATCTAAGCGAACTAAACTCGGTGGGTTCGCAACTTTCAGTACGGACCTCAAACTCGGTTGGTAATAGGTTTATGGGATACTAAAATTTTTTTCAAATGACAAACTATAATACTATTGAATAACTAAAGAAAGATTTTTTAAAGATGGACAAGAATAATACAGTTTGTGAACGACAAATACAAACATGAAAGGGGCAATACCGAGACAAGATGGAATCATTATGGGCAAGATTAACAAGGATTCTAATTGATCAAGAAGAAACTTTCGGGTCGATCCTTTAATCCTTTAAACCCTAAGAGTTAGTAGCATCTAATTTCTCTAAACAATATCATCCTTGAATCACACTTGAAGGCAGTAAGAATAAAGGAAATGATCACCAACTAAAGAATATCTTGATTGTTAAACAAATTCTCTTTGTCCACATCTAAGGAAACGTTTAAAGAAAAGTAGGGAGAATATGCATGCTGATGTTGGGGTGTAAAGGTTTAAGATGCGCAGGTCGTGACCAGTTTATGGTTTGAATAACGGTACAACTTTTGCAAGAAGGTTAATCTTTGTACTATTTGTCTCCAGGTGTCCTTAATGTCCAGTCCATACTCGACAGGGAGACAACTGCATCGTATACTCTGAAAGTAGAAGCACGCGATGGTGGAAATCCTTTCAAAGATACTCTAGTCGACGTCCAAATCACAATTTCAGATGTGAACGACAACGCACCTTTATTTGACAGATCAAAGTACGGTGCGTCTATCAGCGAGGCTGCGCCTTCAGGTGCATCCGTTGTCACGGTGTTAGCTCAAGACAACGACATAGGACTCAACAAGGAGATAACTTATGATATCAAGACTGGAAATGAAGACGGCACGTTTAACTTGGATGGAAGGACTGGATTAATCACTCTCAATCAAACTCTTGATCACGAAAAGAAGGCTGCGTACGCTTTAGTCGTGACAGCAACAGACCACGGGTTTCCTCAGTTGTCGTCATCGGTCGATGTCATGGTAACAGTTGGTGACGTCAATGACAATCCACCCTCCTTTCCACATTCTCTGTACAACTGCACTGTTGCTGAGAACTTGGCCAATGGCGTGGCTGTGTGTTTCGTAACCGCTACTGACCCAGATTCTGGGTTGAATGGCCAATTGTTTTACAGCATAACATCCGGGAACGATGGAAATGCTTTTGTTATAAATACGGTGAGTTTTACACCGCAAACATACACCTTGGTCAGGATCTTTGGTGACTATTTTTGAAATGTAAGCATGTTACTCACCAAAATGGCATTGAGAACGGAAATGCCTATCAGCTTAAGGGCATAATGTTGATATAACTAAATTCTCTCAATTAATTTACGAGGAAATGGCAGTTACTCATTAAATCGTCTGGTTTAAAGAGTAAAAATGTTTTCATTCCATGTCTCTCTCTTTCCAACATTTCATTATTGGCTCATGCAGAGTACTTCCAGTCCTGGTCCTGGTTGTTGAAAGGGCGGACAGTAGCATCCACTGGATAATCTTTACCCGGTGGATAGCGCAGTACTTTTTGTTAACATTCGTCAGTTGGATAGTGTCACCTGCCTTTTAAACAATTGGGCCCTGATGTTTTGCAACCGTTTTCCCTGGGTTTGCAATCTTTTTCCCTGAATTAGCTTCCCTGGGTTTAAGTTAACACTGCTTACTAACGAGCACGGACGGAGAAATCCCAAAGTGTAATACTTGCATCTTTATTTTGACAGGCCACTGGGGAGATCACAACCAAGCGCACTTTAGATAGAGAATCTATCGCTGTATATAACTTGACAGTGAAAGCAGAGGATGGAAAAAATAGCCGAAGCATCACATCCTTAAGCGATACCACGTCCGTTCTAGTTTACATTATGGATGAGAATGATAACGGGCCAATCTTTGACCAGCCCTCTTACACATTCCACGTGTTGGAAAATGCAACGATATCTCAATTAGTAGGACAAGTGGGAGCAAAAGATGAAGACGCAGGACTCAATGGAAAATTAACGTACAGTATATCGGCTGGAAACTCTGGGGACAGGTAAGATTTGTGAAGATGTGAAGATTACGTGACAGATTGACTGACTATCTGAGCGGTGACTAACCGAATACTAACCTGGGTCGGGTTTTTCAAAACTGGATCACGATAACCCAGGATTAGTTTGAAATTTGATTTCATATCTGAAAGCTTCAAAGAAATTTCAGGGTAATTTATTTTTTTTCTATAATTTGATGATTGGATATTCTTAAAAGGAGAGAAAATTTTATCCAAAAAAGGCTTTTGAGGAAAGAAATAATGAAACCTGGATTAAAATGTAATCTTGGGTTAGAGTTAATCGGCCTTCGAACAACTGGACCCAGATGACTAACCGACTGATATACGCTAACTTACTGAATGATTTACTAACTCTCCGTTAAACCTATTGATTGACTGATTGGTTTTCTGATGGATGACTGATTGATAAATAACTTGGTAGTTTTCGAATTATGGAGAGGATCCTTTTCCTGAGATGATTTTGCCACATTAGATTTTTGAAACAAGAACAACATTGATCCAGTTCCGTTATTCAGTGCTCATCTAACGTTCTGTTATTTCTTTTGTCGTTCCACTACTAGCTTTAAAATCGATCCCGCGTCAGGTGTGCTTACCGTCAACTCAGGACTAGACCGGGAAACTAAGGCTCAGTTCGCATTAACAGTGGTAGCGAAGGACTCTGGGTCACCCTCGCTCTCAGCCAGTGTCGTTGTCACGGTGATAATAGATGACGTCAATGATAATCCACCAATGTTCAGTCAGTCGATATTTTATGGTAGCATAAGGGAAGATGCCTCCACTGGTTCAACAGTATTGAAGGTAAGTACTTCTCTCTTCTTTCTTTCATTGTTTATCTTTGATTTTACTGGTTGTATTTTTGGTGAGCTACAGTGCGATGCTTTTATTCATTTTTATGTTGCTGCATGCTAATTTTACAACTGTTGTTGCTTCCTAAGGCAAGGGGTTTTAATAATTTTTCCATTAGCGGCTGCTTATGGGGTGATCGGAGGCAGTGCCCGGAAGGGGGGCCTCAGACGATACCCAAGTACAAGAGCCTGATCGCAGGCTAAACAGACGGCGGTAGACTGGAGATAAGCGGCATTTGTTTAAACCGCTGTCCAGATAGATAAGAATGATCAATTAATGTCACCATAAAGGAAATTTTGATCGTGCTTAAGATGTGAACAGTTTCAAATGACAAAACAGAACGCTAGAGTATAATATACGGAGAGCGTGAGGGAATTCCTCCAGAGCCTAGCAAAGCGTGATAAAGAAATTAAGTGAAAGATCCACGAATTGAGGCTTCCACCATACTATCCTACCGGTCGAAGAAAGTTCACTTAGACTTTCGTAAATCATTTCACAGGTTGAAGCAAAAGATGACGATGAAGGGCCAAACGGTCAACTACAATTCGATTTGCAAGGAAAAGGCAGTAGAAATTTCAGTATTGATTCGCGTGGCTTCATACACACTTCCACACCTTTGGATTACGAGAAGACGAGCTCCTATATCCTGACTGTCATCGCAAGGGATAGTGGATCTCCTGCGCAAACCGCGTCTGCGAAAGTTAACATCACCATCGTCAACGTGGACGACAACGTTCCTGTATTCGAGACGTCCTCGGCACCGACGAAGGTCCGCGAAGACGTTGCTATAGGAACTCGAGTTGTGCGCTTGAATGCTACGGACGCCGACGGAAATGATTTAACATTTCACATAATAGGCGGTAATGTGGGTGGTGCTTTTGCTATACAGAATTCCACTGGACTGGTAACAGTTGCGACGAAGCTTGATCGCGAAAACGTTGCGAAGTACCATTTGGCGGTGCGTGCGACCGATACAAGTGGAAAGTTCGTGAATAACAATGCAACAATTGAGGTGATGGACGTGAATGATAACGCACCAAAATTCACCAGTCCCAGCTATTCTAAAGATATAATGGAGAACTTAGCACCAGGTATGAAATTTCTAATACATATTATTTCGTTTAGAGAACGCGTGACTTTTTCTCTGGGCTCTCCTGGAAAGGCCAAGGAGGTTTGGGCAGGATATTTAAAGAAATTCTTAATTGCGTTGTTTTTGCTTTACCTCACCTTGTGATTTGTCGTTGAAAACCTGCGCTATCTTATTCAAAACTACCTCCCCTCCCTTACACCCCCAATCAGCTTTGCTTTGACTCATTATCGCCGCTCTGTGATAAACACCCTTTGTGACTTCTTTGATATTTGCTCTCTATATAACCGATTGAAATATGCTTCATTATTTACATTTGTATTTGTACGTAAACTTTTGCCCTCTTCAAGCACACATTTTTAACGAATTACTTGGTATAGGGAGGGAGATGACAGATGTCATCACATTTAAATTGCAATTTTTTTCTCTTTCTGTGTCTATCAGGTCAACTGGTTGCTACCGTTGAGGCAACAGACAAAGATATTGGTGACAATGCTATTATCAGCTACAAGATAACCTCCGGCGAAAGCAACAAGTTCACAATCGATTCTAAAACTGGTGTTATAACAACATCTGAGAAGCTAGACCGTGAAGTAGCGTCTTCGTATCGATTGGTCATCACGGCCAAAGATCAGGGAAAACCTTCTCTTTCTTCCACCACTACTGTGTCGGTAACAGTCCTCGATGAAAACGATAACTCACCGGAATTCTCGAAACCTTTCTACCAAGCGTCTGTACTCGAAAACACCGCCCTTACAACAAACGTATTGCACGTGATGGCCACAGATCTTGACGATGGCTCCAACGGTCTGGTGACTTTTTCCGTTTTGTCTGGAAATACCAATGATGCGTTTAAGATAGATAACTCAACAGGCTTTTTATCTGTTAATCAAAATTTGGACAGAGAGGCTGTCGCCTTCTACAGTTTATACATCAGTGCTTCTGATAACGCCCCAAACCCTAAGCGTAACTTTGTTCGAGTTAATTTCACCGTTTTGGACAAGAACGACAACAGCCCAGTATTTGTCAATGTGGAGAATTTTACAGTTGTAGAAAATGTGCCGATTGGTGCCAACGTGGGTTTAGTCTCTGCAACAGACGCCGATGCTGGAAGTAATGGTGAAATCAGGTTTTCAATTGTCAAAGGCAACGATGATAATGCTTTCCGTATAGATCCTGTTTCTGGTCAAGTAAAGGTGAATGGCAAAATCGACCGAGAGAAAACTGATCGATACACCCTGACTGTAATGGCGTCTGACCAAGGAAAAACATCCATGAAAACCACGCAGAATTTCTATGTGACGGTGGAAGACCAAAATGACAACCCACCTAAATTTGACGCAAACGTTTTTGAAGGTTTGTAAAATTTTGTCCTTTAAACAGTATTCATTCGTTGTCATACTTCTCAAGCCAAAGGCCTATAGTTCGGTTAACCCTTTTAAACTCCCATGAGTGACCAAGACAGAATTTCCTCCTACAGTATCAATACAATATCAACCAGAAAAGTGATGAGAATAAAGAAAAATATTAATTAGGGGATTATTAGTTGATCCAATACCAAATTCTCCAGATTAACATCACAAGAACTACATGACAGACAGTAAGGAGAATTACTAGTGAGATCGTGGGAGTTAAAAGTTAAGGTATCGGTCATTATGTGTCGCCTGGTGAGTTGAAAAGGAGATCAAATGGTTCTCATGGGGGGACGGAGGGAGGATCAGTGATAACTGAGTATAAGGAAGGACCACAGAAAATTGACTGCTGATAAACTGCCGTGGGGGGGGTCATGTCATATGAATATCACAGAGCCTTATTGGGGGATTAGTGAACTCAACTAAGATCCTTCGACCGCCCATAAACGATAAATAACGATCTTTTCATAAGTGCAATATATACATGTACCTGCACAATGTTTTTTTGTGTGTTATAATGAGAAATGTTCTTTTATTGTCTCCTTGTAGGTACTGTCGAAGAGAATGCTGCTAAAGTTGTCGACGTCGTTCAGGTGAAAGCAACGGATGCCGATGTGGGATCCAATGCAGACATCACCTACCGAATCACGGGAGGCAATTCAGAATCATTCTTTGCCATAAACATTAGCGCTGGCATCATCAGCACCACTGCGCAACTGGATTTCGAAAAAACACCGGCATTTAACTTAACTGTTTCTGCTTCGGATTCCAAGTTCACAACCTTTGTCAGCGTGGTCATTGAAGTGGTTAATGAAAACGATAATGATCCTTCGTTCCCACGGCCGATGTACTACGCAAACGTCGCAGAAAATTCTGCTGTGGTTACCTCCGTAGTGACAGTCATTGCTTCTGATGTCGATCCGTTCGGTCAGCTCACCTACTCCATCGAATCTGTTCAACCTGGTAACCATAGTGATGCTTTTAGTATAGACTTAACCTCTGGTCTAATTTCAACCGCTGACGTGCTGGACAGAGAAATGATTGACAGCTATGTCATCACTGTCAAGGCAACGGACGGAGGAAAACCATCTCGTCACGGTTTTACATCAGTCATGGTTAATGTAACTGATACAAATGACAATCCTCCCGTTTTCAACAGTAGCTCAGTAACCGCTGTTATTTCTGAAGCATCACCTGTTTCTACCTTTGTTACAAAAATTACCGCCACCGACTTAGACTCTGGAAGCAATGCTGAAATATCTTACAGCATAATTTCAGGAAATGAAATGTCAGCTTTTGTTATTTCTCCAAATACTGGTATTATAACAACCAATATGAAACTCGACAGAGAAAATATTTCAAACTACGCCCTTATTTGTCGAGCTACCGATCGTGGAAACAATCCCTTGTATTCCATGTCACTCATTGTTCACGTGACTGTATCAGATGTGAATGACAACGCACCCATATTTGATCAATCAGTGTACATGGTGAATGTGACCGAAGATGTTTCATCCGGGACTGTAGTAGAAGAGATGCACGCTGTGGATAAGGACGCCGGGCTCAACGGAATTGTTAGTTACCGCATCACGGCCGGAAATGACGATGGTACTTTTGATATCGGAAATGGAACTGGTGAGTGAATGTTTCTTTAGTTGGTGAACATCTCCTTTATTCTTAATGTGTGATTCAGGGATGATTTTGTAGGGAGGAATTAGATGCTAAGATGCTAGTTACTTTTAGGGGCTAAAGGGTTTACTTCCATTTTGTTTGGACTTTCTTTCAGGTGTTGTGACAGTTTCTGGAAAAGTTGATCGGGAGAAGCAAGATTCTCACACATTAACTATCACAGCAAGTGATTCTGGCGATCCAAAACAGAGCTCCTCTGTACAACTGCTGATCAAAGTGACTGATGTGAACGATAATGCACCACTCTTCAATACTTCCTCTCTTCAAGGCGCAGTCTTAGAGAACTCTCCCGCCGGAACTTCCGTCATGCGCGTTATGGCTACGGATGCCGACGTCGGAGAGAACGCCCAACTGATGTTTAACTTCACTTCAAAGGTCTACGCGGATCTTTTCGCCATCGACTCTACCAGTGGGGAGATCACTGCGTTGAAATCACTCGATCGCGAAAAGCAAGATCTTTACAAGTTGAAAATTAGTGTAAGCGATCACGGAGACCCGCGATTATCCTCATCCGCTGACGTCACGATCACTGTCCTTGATGTGGATGACAACTGTCCGAAGTTTGTACCCGCAGAGTATAATGTGACAATTAGTGAGAATTTGCCATTCAATCAGAGCATTGTTCAAGTGACGGCTACTGATGCAGATGTGAAGGATAATGAAAAGATGTTGTATGCAATTTGGCAAGGAAATGAAGGAGGGGCTTTTACAATCGATAGACAGGGTATGGTAATTTATGATAAGATAGAAATAATTCATGTCCTGTAAACGTTCAGTCAAGTAACACAGTGGTCAAACGTTAGGCATGCGCGAGGGAATCAGTTCTGGCAGGCAACGCACGAGTTTCCCTCGCAAAATTTCAGAGGGAAACAAGAAACAACCCCCTTTTCGCAAAATAAGTGAAAGAAAATTGACGTGTTAATAGAAATTTCATAATAGGGGGAAAAAAGTATGGAAATGGAACCCAGAGCTTATTCAAGTACAGTATACTGCAGATTTACCATTCTGTTTTGAGTTTTGCCAAAAAAGTTGTACGCTTTTACAACACCGTAATTTACTAGCCTGAGAGGTTGTTTGTAACTCGTGTGAGAAAACTTGTTTCTGACAGCCTGAAAGCACGCCAGCTAGTCATCTAACGTACGTATATACGCAGACGTTTTACCGCTGTGTCCTATGAGTTGAAGTAGATTTAAATGAAACGTGATTATTAAATGAAGTCTAACGATGGTAAATTACTGATTTAGGACTACTGAAAATTAGAGACTGTGCGAGAATTTAGGTATCACACTGGTTATTCAGCTGTGAACTTCGAAAGTAGCAAATATTAAAAACATAATTCCCCTGCTGAAAAAGCACTATGCAATGGTGATGGCTAGAACTGCTGACATCTTGTTTATCATCCGTTTACTGCGTGATTTTCGTTAGCTGTAAAAAAATTTTTTTTTATACCTCAATTACCTTTAAAGCCACCTTTTCTCTGTCTCAGGATTCGTAAGAGTTAGCTCCGCCGGAGTTGACCGAGAAGTTTCACCTACTTTCCAATTGGTGATCCGGGCAGGTCGTGCCGACTGTGGTATCAACAACACCGGCGATGGAAACACGGGTAAGAAATACCAATGAAAACCCTGTTTAAGGAAAGGCCAAAGAGGGTTCAGAGTCAAATTTGAATTTTTTACAGCTGCTTTTTGTATCTCTGAATATCTCAACCTCTTTGTGGTTTGTTTTCTGACTTTGCCATAGTTTGATGAATTGGCAACAGAATTTCGTGTAGTTCAATTTTCTGTAATTAACGCGGAACTAAACAGAAACAATCTCTCGCTTCGCTGTCGCCCGATTTTGGGAATCACTTGTACGACTGTAGACTCCAATCAGTACTCCAATGGGTCCTATCACCATTAATGATATCGACTAGATCCCTTTAGTTGGATTGCTATCGAACACTTATGCATGGATCAATAACGAAACAACTTTTCAATACCGATGTTTTCACAGCCAAACTGTGGATGCAGACTTCAAGAGCAACCTCTCATAGATATTATTTTTCCTTTGATTTCCAACAGCCGAAGGAGGACCAGACGACAGATTAGCTGCTACAGCCATCGTCAACCTTATTGTAACCGATCAAAATGACAACGCTCCTCGCTTTGCTCGCCCCAACTATGAATTCCCCCTCAGCAGCCTCAATGATACGAATATTGGCCGAGTTCAGGCGATTGATGAGGATCTTGATTCAGGCGGAGTCGTGAAATTCCGACTTTTACAACAGATTGAGGTGAGTTCAGGTATCTCAAAGCTATGCTACAAAGGAACGCATGGCCGCCGGAGTGAAGATGTTTTGCACAGATCTTCCTCTTGGACGTTACACATAAAAGCATAAAATCAATCCACTCAACCTCTTGTAACAGAATGAAACACATACTTCTACTTCTACTAAAACTAACAACTACTATTACTACCATTACTATTACTATTACTATTACTACTACTACCACTACGGCCTCTACGGTTATATTTCAGGTACGAGCAAAGAAGGGAAGCCTCTGAATTAAGAACTGCCGAGTAAATTTGTCAAAATAGCAAAACTGTTTTATATTCCATTGCAATTTTGACAAAAAGTATGATCTTGTCATTGGTCTAAATATTTACTTGACATGTGAACTTAACGCGACACAACCTCCTCTACTTTCAATTATAGGTGGAGAGAAAGTGGAAAGTGACGGTACAGGCGTATGATATGGGTACCCCGAGTCTTAACAACTCTATTGATGTCCTTGTTACCTCAAGGTACGATAAGTTATCCTAATCGTTTTATTATTTTTCTTTAAGTATCAATTTTAAATGTGGAAAAATCTTCCCCTAAGCAACTGAAACCGGGATACCCTCCGACATAACGAGCTTTGTAGCGTGTAAGCTGTCATTGCCTTAACTTCACTTGTCTTCTCTTACAGGATCACTTGTCAAGCTATGGTTTTTAAAGTCACCGAGGATGGTATGATACAGGCAGACACTTTGTGTAATTTTGTTGAGATTCCAACGACAGCAAAGCGTCTTGTGGGCGATAAACATCAAGTAAATATATTTCAAACTCTTATTATTTTAAGAGGTTTTAAACTTAGTTTTCATTTCTCTTGAATATACTTACCAGCGATTTTAGATGCAAACAGATGAAAACATGGTCAGTACAGGTGGGTAAAGGTTAGGAAAGCCGACGGACCAGAACAAAAGTAAATTTATTTGAGAGCCAATGAGAAGTTAACGCATTGAGCGTGGGAAAAGTGAGTGATTCACTCGCCGCGACAGGTATTAACATTGCAACTGATTGGTTGAGAAAAAGATGCGAGTTTTTTTAACCAATCACAGGACGTAGTGGAATAAAATCTGTGCTTTCCAAGAATACCGCTTTCGATGCTTGTTTCAGAAAATCATTCCAACGTAAATTGGATTTTTAAAAAGTTCCATGGTCATGTAGATATTAATGCTGTTTGGAGCTTCCATTGTCATCAAACGATCGATAGGGAGGCTTCCATAAAAGTCTGGTTCTTGCTTCCCTAGAGACTCATGTTTCTTTGTTTACTTGTTTTAATGTTTACCGTGCAACTGTTTCTATAGATGAAATGCTCAGCAAAGGGTAACACTCTTCCCCAGTACCGCTGGATGAAGGACGGTCGATTTGTGTCAAACTGGGATGATCTTGGCGACTACGTCATTGAACATGTGACCGAGGAGGACGAAGGCAGCTATACGTGCCTGGCCACGAGCTCAGCTGGCTTGATACAGTCCAGTGTTGCTTATATGACAGTGAATGGTAAGATGGTTTTCTCTTGTTCATTTCCAATTAGTCAGTTAGTGTGTTAAGACGAGTTAAGTTTGCTCACTTTCAGTAAGTTAGTGGGTCAATCAAGTCAGTTACCCAATCAGTTGGTCGGTCAGCTAGCCTGTAACTCATTCATTCAGTCTGTCTGTTGGTCCATCTAACTGTCTGTCTGTCTGTCAGCCTGACTGTCTTTCTATCTGTACGTTTATTTGTTAGCCTGATTGTCTTTCTGTCTGTCTGTCTGTCTATCTGTCAGTCTGTTTGTCAGTCAGTCAGATACTCAGTCGGTCAGTCAGTCAATCATCAGTTAATCGTAAAGTCTGGCTGTTGAGGTACAGGTAGTCCTAAAAAATACTGTTTTCACGTCATTACCAGAGTTAATTGATCAAACAATGATCAACTAACCTAATTGTCATTTAGGAACAACTGAGGCGACCGCTGAACGAACGCTCCAATAAAGTAGGTCTGCAATGCGTAAGCAGACCATGCCATCTCAACTAATTCATTTTTCTGTGATCAATAGACCCACCAAAGATTGTGGCGCATCCACAAAACAGCAGTGTAGAGCTGGGTGGTACAGTGACACTAGCGTGTAGTGCCACTGGAGATCCTCTACCTGAACTTCAATGGTACAAGGACAATATCCCAATGGTGGAAACTAACGAGATTGATCCATTCAAGCCGGAACTCGTGCTTAAGGATGCGCTTGCACAAGATGAGGCGCGATATTTCTGCGAAGCTAGGAACGTGGCTGGTAAAGTGAGGTCTGACTGGGCAACGCTCAAGGTGTTTGGTGAGTACCTGAAGTAAAAAGATGTTCCTAGTCTGTGTAACTGCGCCTGCCTAAGCCTTACGTGAAGATTAAAAATTGTTAAGGGAGTGGGAGGGTAACTTTTGAGGGATTATCGTCTCATCCAGGAGAATTTCCAACACTTCTAGTCGCTTACCGAATAATGAATGAGGGGTGCGATATAAGGCATTATTTTTTTTTTCTGAAAGGTAGCTTTGTTGCATTTTTGATCCATTTTCAGGTAAGAAGGCACTTGTCTCTATGACACTCTCGGTGACAAATCCGAACCAAGAAGGAACCTGCCAGATGTTCGACAAGAAAGCGTTTCAAGTAAGCCGTGATTCACTTGAAAATTGATTCTATTGATCTCAGGATTCAGTTCTGCCTCATCTAACTTCGTTGATTTGTATTTCCAGCAACTCCTCAGCAAGGCTTTGAAGGCCAATGTGGAAGTAGTCGGCTTTTCAGCGCCCAACCGGTGTGAAGAACATCCATGTAATTCCAACCCGTGTAAAAATGGCGCCGTCTGCTCCAAACAAGGCCCTCAGTATGACTGTTTATGTAGACCGGGATGGACTGGGGACCACTGTGAGCTGGATGTTGATGAATGCAGTGGAGGTAAGCTTGGGAACCAATAAATGAAGTCTCGTTGTAGTCAAGGTGAAATTGATAGTCGTAATCTGTCACTCTAGCTAAATTCTGAAATTTAGGGGCTTTTTTTGGCCTGCTTTCGACTCTTAAGTATTTAATTCTAAACATTACAGCAGAGCCACATGGCAATGGTTTTGTTAACGACTGAAAACGATAAACTTTGATAAATTTACGCCTTGACCTATAAGAGTGACTGGCATCTAATTTCTCCATACAACAACACCCCTGAATCAAACATCATGGTTATGAGAGTACAGGAAATGACCACCCACACAAGAGTCTCTTATTCTATAACAAACTCTCTTTGTCATTACTATAGGTGACGAATAGAGAGCAGTTTGGAGAATATTTAAACAACTGAATTTTCGAGATGTGAAAAGCTCGACTTAGTTTCATTTACAATTGGAGGACTTTTGGAAAGCCATGTATAAGTAGCATACTGAATGAAATTTTTGTCTGTCCCGTTTAGATCCTTGCTTTTCTAATGGTGCATGCACAAATACAGCTGGCTCGTACAACTGCAACTGTACATCGGCGAAGACAGGCAAAAACTGTGAACTGGAAAAGAAAGCATGTGAAGGTAATCCGTGTAATGGCTCCAAGATCTGTGCGTTGTCTGAACGCGCTCTTCATGGATATCAGTGCGTTGACAAGGAGCTGGAAATGGTTATGGTGTTATCCGTGGGTCAACGAGGAAGTCTATTTGATCTTGAAAAACAAGTCGAGAATATTATCCGGTCTGCACCGAACAACGTGAATGAGGTGAGTTGGAGGGTACTTCGATCGATTGACGTAACAGCAAAACCAAAGTAATCGGCCTATCAGATCAAAGAAAAATCTCGCAGAAAACCAATTAGAGCTCAGACTAAAAATAAGGTAATTGGTTGAAGCATAAACAAACGCCACTGCCCAGGTCTCGTTCTAGGTCTTGCGCTCTATTGGTCCTGAGAAGGTGGAACAAGTTTTTCTGGAGCCATCACAGGTCGAAGTTAGACAAAACCAATAATAGCTTTCTGACAATTAATGTTGAATTGCCATAAAGTGATAAGAAATGAAAACGTAAAAGAGAAGAAACAAATAAATTTATCATTTAATTTTCCTCGTGTAAAATATAAATGCTTGTTTCTCATCTCATTCGTGATCACATCTGTAGGGGGGGAGGGGGGAAGTTAACTTTTCGATAAAATGTGCACTTGCCCCTTGCATATGACTTTATAGCTTCATGGGTTGAGACGCCGTTGGATTAAAAAACTGGTCTTTCTCCATTTCCTTATCGTCCGCAGGTTAAACATTGATTTACAGGAAACTCCCTGATATATTTTCAATCCTAACTCATTTATTCATTTCCATCTATTTCTTTATTTGTCCTCAAAAGAGTGTGAATGCCAGGCGACTCCGTAGGGCTGGTGTTGAATTGGACTATGGCGCATGCTCTGTCCGTGTCACTAAATACCAAGAAGGCAAGGTTCATTTTGTGCTACTGTGTCCACCGGAAATGAAGCCACTTGAGCCGCAAAGTGCACAGCGGTTTGTTTGTGGCTTGTTATTTGATGCTGGTCGTTCGACATCTTGTGGTGGAAGTGATTCGATGAAGACGCCGATTCCACCAACAACCACCCCGCCGATGGCGCCAATGGAGTAAGTCGCGTTTAATCAATAATTTTGCAAGGTTATTCTTTTAAAATAGAAGACTCGCGTCATATCCTTCCAATTTATTAACCGCTGGCTTGAAGAAGTGATGAACATGTAATTCCCTTCACAAGCGCAATATCTTATCCAGCAGTTTTAAAATTAAGAAACCCATAATTTTTAATCAAAATTATGATCAGATTCCTCCATAGGAAAGAAAAATCCTCCAAATGTGCCCTCTCCTAAAGTGTGACACGGATCCGAATCCCGACGAAGCCTAGATTTGTCTTTTAGGCTTTTTTTTCTGGAATTGCTTAAATTGAGGATCATTGCTTGTCTTCAATTAAAAAAGTGTTATGTTGCGTCGCATGATAACCAGCGAATCATTTACCATTTCTGAAAATCTGACATTTCGAGAAGAATAAGGGGGGCGAGGGTGTTTAAATTTACATTCACCCGTAGACACTTTGTTTGGCCACACCCATGGTCACGCTGATGTGACGTGACGTCTCGTGAAAGATACGATGAGCCTTCTGCAATTTTAACAGCAACACAAATCAAAGTAAAAATTAAAAATTAAAAAAGTCAAGAGGAAAACACTAACCCTTGATAACCTGTTTCCTTTCTATAGAGTCAAGCTTGAGCTCTTTGCCCGCGACGAGTCTGGTAACGATTTAAACTCCGCAGAAGTGATCGATATGATAAACAGTGGGAAAATGGAGGAGTTGGAACAAAATGGTTTTAAAATTGAAAAAGCTACAGCTAGTGAGTATCATTATTCTGTTCGTGCTCAATGAGAGGAACAGGGGGAGGATTTTGGTTGTCATAATAAAATTTACCTTATTTAGTCCCCCCTTTATGCTTTGTTGACGACGGCTAGTACCCCTTCCGTTTCCCCTGAAAACTATGTGACTCACACCCAAACCCCTTCCCCCAGTGATTGCATATGTCTCGCAGCTGTTGAGCTTTGAAACACTGTGGAACTAAGCTGTGCGAAATCATTTCGGGTTTGTCCCTTGAGCAGGTAGAATCCGCTTCCTGTTGAACATAGCATAATTTGTTTTGACGTCAATTTTTTGGGTGATTATTACAGGCGACAAGCGGTAAGGGTCTGGTCATCAGGTGTCACCTGCAGGGAGGGGGTCGGAGGAAATTGATTGTCGCGAATAAAATCTACATAGGGCTCTCTAATATTCTTAAGATCCCAACAGATTTTCTATAGTGCCCCTTTACACTCTGTTGGCGACGACTGATCCCCTCATCCGCTCCCCCTGAAAACCAAGCGATCTCCCACGAAGTTCTTCCCACAAATTTTTGATCACATCATAACGTAATCTTGTACGTAAAGATTTCACTTCCTTGATAACTAATTGAATGTGTTCCTTTATCTTTTTTAGGCTACACGGAACCTTCTAAAGGTAAATATGCCGATTATTGAATGATATAACATTAAAAGCTTAGTCAATATAATATTTCTTATCAACTTCTTCCCTTTGGGTTCCGCGGTCGATTTTGAAAATGGCAGCGGATCACCTTTTTTAAAACGACCGAGAAAATCCTGGGGACTAGGTTGTTCGCTGGTAGGCTGAATGCAATTTCTAATTCATCTAGGGATAGCCATCAAGATCCAATTTTGGAAAACAATATTTGTTGGACTGCAATTTAATAACGCAGTTCTAGAACTCATTTTGGAAAGGTATTTACTCGCACTAACCAATGTTAAAATGGGCTTTATTTTGCAGCTGATCCCCCGTCTAAAGTTGGTTTGATCGTCGGTCTAACCATTGGACTGCTAGTCCTTATCATTGCAGTAATTGCAGCTGGAATAGTTATCACCAAAAGGTAATTAAGTGATACCCCATGAGTCTGTTGTATCTGAACCGATAGTTTCGAATTCCGCAATGGCAATCGATTTGCATCTCAAAGGATTTGATCTGTATTTGCCGGAAGAGAATAATTGCGCCACTTGAACAGGGGTGGGGTGAGGGGCCGTGGGGATGGGGATGGATTTTGATTCGTCAATTTAACAGGCCGTTCTCAATAGCATGGCCCGTTGAAATTAAAGGCTATTTCTGTTAACGGCAATTGTTCTTAGCTTTAAAGAATAATTGAAAGTTTGACTATCTTATTTTCTTCAAAATTTTTGTCCGAACGATTTAACCGTTGATCAACGATTTCGAGTTGGCCCGTATTGCTTTCGACTTGTGTCAGTTATTCACAGCCATTCTGCAAACCCATCAAACATAAAGGAGAGGTATCATATCTCTGACCTTCTCTTCCAAGCCGGTAATCTAGGAAAAGTATATTTGTCTCTCCTCTTCGATTTTTAATTTATCATCAAAAGTAAGTGATATTCATCTTCCCTTCAGACGAAAGAAGCCACAGAACTTTCACTACTCGCTTCAACAAAGAGCTGCAATGGCTCGCAAGGACAGCCAGGAGACCATTCTCGGCTGTGATCGAGCCGTAAAAGACCTCTCCCGTTCAGAGAAGCATTACCTTAATGTCGCGTACGAAGAAAACTGCGACATGTCCGATGAAGAGGGGCAGCAATTCATGGTCCAGGTCGATCTTGGCAAATCAAAAAGCAGGAAGATATCTATGGTTAGTATTTATGGTACCAGTAACCGATCGTGATGAGACAAGCTTAAAAATTTACAATTTTACTCGTTCTATTTACGCGTTTGACACATTTGAATCGTTGCTCTTAGCCAGTGGGCAGGATGCGTGTCAGATTTGAACCTTGTACTGGCCTAGCTCACAAGAGAGAGTCTTTGTGGCTCAGCGTGAGAGCAATAGAGTGCGGAACTCGAAGGAATGAGGTTGATTCGATTCTCTTGGGTATCCTGACGAGACGAAAAACATCGATCTTTCTCTATAATCGATCGTCTTTATTGCATTATTGCTTTACTTTTCCTTTTAGCACGCATGGGAACGCATTGTGGAATATATTTTTAGAACGCTTTATTAAAAAATTGACGCTCCCTTTTCAATTTGATGGAGCGATTCACTATTCCCTAATTAAGGGTGTAAGCCACAGAAAGCTCAAGGTCGTGGTATCTTCACAGAGTACAACAACATCAGCAACAAACGCTCTTTTTCTATGAGGTTGCATGACTACATTGCAAACAAAATCGACTGCGCTCCAATCAATATTTTCATTCATTTTCTAGGTGTGCGACGAGCCGTATTTCTACGAGAAGATCACTACACTAGAGGCAGAAGAAATGCTGTCTTCTTTGGTACAACCAGGAACCTTCCTTGTGCGTGAGGGAGCCAGTAGCAAGGAGTTTATTTTGACAGTGCGTGCACCAGAGGGCGGACCTTCTTTTAGACACCTTCCATTTAAGTACGACAAGGCCAGCGATGCTATCCTGGTAACAAACTTTGGTACCATGGACGATGAAATGAGTTTCCATTCAATGCAAGAGCTTGTCAGTCATTTTCAAGTTACACCGATCACATTTGACGAGGATTCGCCTGATGTTGTCCTTACGCATCCTTGGAATAAGAGTGAAGTGTAAAGCTGTTTCCTTGATGGTTGACTGGAAAATGGATTAAAAAAGAGACAGGAATTGTATTTTAATTTCATAGCCTACGAATTTTGACCCATTTATTTAACTCTTGTTATTAAAGTTGAAAAAGTCTAAAATTTTTAACTTGGCAATTTATATTCTCGATGGCAAGATCAAGGCTAAAACTGGCATTATGGCCGTAATTGTTTGTAATTAAGTGATGTTCATTTTCTTGTTGAAAAGTCGATCGTCTTTTAGTAAAGACGCTTCATTTCAAGTATTTGTAAGCATCTTGAACACTAACTAACTCTTTTTTTTTAATTAAATGAAATGCAGTGGAACTTCCACTATGGGGACATCGTCGAAACAAAAAAAAAGATGTTCCATAATTAAAGATTCCTTTTCAATGAAGGAAACAAATACAAAGTTTGTGTAGTGGAACCTCCATTCAAGGGACTTAAAAAGGGTAATACAAAGTGTCCCTTGAAGAGACGTTTTCGTCTATTAATAGCTCATTATAGATTCAAATACCTGCCGGGTAAACGTTGATTTATTTTTTAACTCGTTTAACTCGAACCCCCATTAACTCGAAGATGATCCGATTTCCCTTGATCCCGTTTTTCAGTAATTTACAATCAGCTGACTCAAACTCCCGCAGACGCGAACCATTCTTTGTTTCTTTTGGGAGTTCCAGTCAGCGGGTCTCTGCTGTAATCTCACTTTTGTTTTTATTACAAATTAAAGTTGAGTTCCGGAGTAGCTACACTAGAGATCAGTATTTAACCTTAAAATCTCACCGTCAGTATCATATTGTTAAGCTATCACTAAGGGTTTTATTAGAGGTCAGTACTCCCTAACGACCTACCTATCACCGTTCATCGTCATCATCATCATTTTCATCATCGTCATCAATAATTTAACATGTTGAATTATATTTTTAGCTAATTTACAAGATTATAGTTGTGATGCTTTCACGAGTGTTTTCCGATATTTAATTAATAATTAATGAAATAATTTAAAAGTGTTGATGCATCGGTTAAGAACAAACTATTAAATTCGATTAAGAGATTGACAGAAACACATATGCGACCTGTATTATAATTTTATGAAAACAATGTTTCTGGTGTAAGTAATTTGTCAAAAATAAAGATAATTTATTAAAATTCAAATCGAAGTTGTAGTTATTTAATGTTCAAACTCTCTCGAAATTTATGGTATCCAACACCCCACCCACCCCTCTCCCACTGAAAAAGACATCAAATGGGAGATTTTACGGGAAATATACAGTTCACCTCTTGTTGATTTTAAATACCGCTGAACAAAGGTACAGTTAACCCAGCGCGCGTTAAAAAAATCTCGACCGTCTTTCGATGAAACGTTCTTGGAAGGTAAGAGCACTCGTGCGAAATGAAGATTTTAACTTGGAATACCAACGGAATGCGTGCCTCTAGACGTGAAAGATCGTTGAAAGTCATTTTAGATTCCCTCGAAGTTGATGTTATCTGTTTGCAAGAGACGAAAGGTACTCGTGAGTAAGCACTGTGCATGTGCAAGTTATCGAATGGTAATGAAATGAAATGTCAAGATTTTACCTTCCCCAGCTATATTCTTTTCTTTGCACTGCAGGTATGTTCTTGGTGACATCAACACAGCACATAAAATGCAGTTTAGACCCAAACTATCACTCTCTTAAAAGTTTTCAGAGAAAACTTATCTAGACGGTTCTTGTCTTTTTCCACTATTCCATCGTCTTCGTCCTTTTCCTCGGGGTCACGCGAGAAATCTTTAATAAAGTACACAGAGTCGAAGGTTAAATTCAAAACTTTTCACCCCTTAAACCCTTAAACCAGTATATACATAATTTATTTATAAAGTGTAAAATTTTGACTTTCGTAAAACAGTGCTTAATACATAGGAGTAGAGCAATGTATATATTGTAGGAGGAAAAAGAGAAATAAAACTACAAGTCCATCCCTACAGACCTGTTTCGTGGTTGCCCTCTCAGAAAATCTCCTGATGAGTGAATATATATATATATACATGTAACTGCAGTATTGTTTCGACCTTCTGGGCCTCATCAGTGCACTGCTGATGTTAGGAAGGAGGTGTAAGAATTTGGCTACCCCGAATGATCTGACACCTTTTTTTTGCATGATCTGCACAAAAGTCAAACTTATATGGATAGCTGTGCGGACTGAGGGTAGGAGAGGGATTAGTTTCTACCTATATATATATATATATATAGATATATATATATATATATATATTTTCCATACTATTCCCTATACATTTCGTAAGCTGCTGACAAGGAGAATTTGTGTAACAATTGAGAGCTTCTCCAGTTTTTTATCGTTTCCTTTAAATTCTCATGACCTTAATGTGTGATTGAGGGGTTATATTGTGAGGAGAATTAGATGCTAGTCATTAAAATTGGTAGTTAGATCTTAAGTTTGGAAAGCCGAAAAGAATAAAATAATTTGATGAGCTTAGCCCTGCAATGATTTGGTTCATGAGGTTTAAATTGCAAACTGTGTTTTTCAATAACCAGACCCCTCGGCAGCGAGCCTTCGCATCTGTCACGAATCTTTTTTTTATTTTTTTGGATATCAGATGAACCGAGAACGAGGTGAGAGGTTCTTTAATTTTTTGGCGGTCATTTTGAAAAAACTAGTGTAGAAGTCCGGAACGGCTTGCGCCAATGGACTTATGAAAAATAAAATCTTTGTTCCTAATTTGCATTGATTCTTTATTGACTAGTCCAGAATTACCACAACCCGAGATTACTAAAATCCCTTTAATTTTTTTCTTCACGATTTCATTGTTTAAAATTAATGGCCTCTTTCAATTTTGTCTGCTCGACAGCATCGATAACTGGTTTGTAATAGTGCGCCCAAATCTGTTTCTAGGTATTTTGCATTTCTATTGTTTTAAGGCTTAGAAGAAATGAAATATAAAGTCACATTATGGTAACGTACGCGATTTTGTGAAAGCGGGATATAGACGGCTGAAAATCCGAATACTAAACCGGAAGTCTACAGCTAACTATGAACGTGCTAACAATCATTTGCAATAGACCGAAATCAATGTTAGATTCTTTTCTTTCGCACCTCACAGGGATTGCGATAAACCAAGTAATTATTTGTTGTAGTGCTAACTTTGAATAGCGATGCATATGATTTTTAAATCTAATTCAATTGACAACAGATTACCCAAAATAGTCAAAAGTTTTTCACGTAAATTGATTCGATTGCGACACGCCATTACAAATTCAGATGCATTTGAAAAAAATAGGTATTTCTGTAAATGCATATAGAAATGATAAAGTTATTTTGACTAAGGAATTCCCTGAGACAGTCAAAACTCGGTGGAAGTAAGCGATTTCGATGGAAGTTAGCGATATCTTTGATCGTAAAGATCGCTGTCAATAATGTGATGAATCTCTTGGCTACCACGACCTTATTAAATGTAATTCATGATCACACCTTGTAATTACACGGAGACTATTGACGTAATGTTGAATTGTGTGATTGTCTTTACCTTTTTACTTTCGACTGGTCTTTCAACAAGTAATAGGATTTTTGTCATGCGAAGAAACAATCAGAATATAATCACTGCGATCAGTAGAGATAACGCTGAGATCATTACATTGAAAATCGCTCGGTTCGAGTATGTGAGACGTAATTTCTCTGCCTTGCTGTGATTTTAGTGAACTTTGCTTTGAGTTAAAGATCCCTTTAGTCGTTATTAAGCGCATAAGAATACGCCCTCCACAAATCTATTACCCGAGCCCTTACCAAGACCCATTAATGTTTGCTTATATGAAGAAATTCTTTCAAAAAGACATGATAGAGCAAACTCTCGTGTCTTTTCCATCTCTTTTCACTCAATAAACTTCCTGCAGAGTAGCTAAACGGTTTAAGTGTGTTTGTCTTTGTAATATAAATTATTATCAAAGCTTGCTTTAAGGCTATGTGCTTTAAATTAACCTATCTGAATCGTATTAATCCAAACTGCGAGTTTTTAATTTACAAATTAGGCCAGTTTTTTTTTAAATTTGACATTCAAACAGAACCAAATTAGTTGACTACTAAAGTTATTCGACATAGCAGGGTCGATTTGAGCTTTAATTTAAAAGATTTAATTGTTATATATTTTTCTTAATTATTATTCAGTTCAGCTCTCTGCAACTATTCTTTTTGCCATTGTTCAGTTTATAGAAATACAGAAAGTGAGTTTTAAAGCTCTGAAATAATTTTCAACTGCTCTTTAGAGTGAAAATCTCTTACTATTTATCCAGACTGGTCAAAGTTTCTGAAATCAAATGATAATGTATCAGTTTCAATCGCCTGAAACCAGCTTCAACACTTCAGTTTCGCCGTCTAATTTAAATTCAACTAACTTTGGTTCGACCCTATATAAAGAAAATTTTCAACCTTCAATTTCACCCTGAAATTACAGCTGCGCTATGCAACGTATTTCTTCTTAATAACCGCTTTACTCCCTTTTTTTCGGTTAGCAAAGGGTTTATATCTAAATTTCTCAAATTTAACCTCTCTTGGAATTGAAGAAGACAACGTTAGACTCAGCTGGTTGAAATTGTTTCGCGATTGCCGTCGAAAGTCGAATGACGACTGTAAGCCGAATTTAATTTTGTCCCCGCGATAACAAAGAGTAAGAGGTGCAGTATTTCGTAGCCGGTGTAGGTAAGCAACTTCACGTGATAGAAGAATGTACGGTTTGCTAATTTCACCCAGTTAATGGCTGTACATGCAATGTATTGTAATCATGTAATAGTTTTCAAGGACCGAGCGATATTCGATGCAATTATCTCAGCGATATTTCTATTGATCGGATTGAGTTCAAACTTAATGTCAAGGTCTTTTCCATCAATGTAACTGTTTTACAGGTTTGCAACACCAACTTCTCTGCAGCTTTTTAAAGCTCCGTTGCATGAAAGGTGATTGGACAAACCTTTACGTGTTTCCAAAGCGAAAGCCGCCAATCGTAAGTAAGTTTTCATTGTGTCCTACGACCACCCGTATTTTATATTCTGACATTGATTTCGGACTCTTGTAAATGATCGTTAGCTCGTTCGTATAAATATACCGGATACCGCATAAAAATTCTCCTCACAAGCTTTCATTCGAGGGGTCACACGCTGCCCCATAGTAGAGTGCGATAATTTTAAGTAACCCTCCACCTAGGAAGGTAATTTGAGATAGTTTACAACTTCTTACGGAGAATTCGAACTTTGGCTAGACTGCATAAAGCAGCTTACAATCTTCTCTACAGAGGTACAACGTCAAGAGGGTATTCATCCGAATCCAATCTATGCATATGCTAATTCTTGTGAATAGCTTTTCTTTGCTGGTGATACTGTATTATCACTGATGTATATCTCTTCCATATGAATTTTTCCGTTTCATTTTAAGCTAAGAATGAAGAGCCCTGTAGTTTTGGCGTTTGCTGTCGTCGCTGTGTGTGTCATGGAATGCTATGTAGCAGGTAAAAAAATTTGGTTATGTTTTTGCTCATTTATGTTTTTTTTTTATTCAAAATAAAAATTGTTATGTTGCCTAAGTTTGTATAGGGACACAGGAAGCTCTCACGTCCTAAGAAACCAATCATTATTTATCCTTGGGGGGGTGGGGAGTCCGAGGATTTTAGCTGTGTTACAACAAAATTTACCTGATCCCGGGAGGCTCCGAACCCAAGATCTAACTGCCAATTTTAATGACTAGCATCTAACATCTCCTTACAATATCACCCCTCAATCACACATTAAGGTCATGAGGGTAATGATCAACAACTGGAGAAGCTTCCAATTGTTACAAAAATTCTCCTTGTCAGCAGCTTAGGAAATGTATAGGAAATAATATGGAAAATATACGCACAAATATATATATATATATATTGACGTAAGGGTTTAAAGGGTAAAAGGTTTTGAATTAAACCTTCTACTCACCATATTTTATTGAAGATTTCTCGCGTGATCTCGAGGAAAAGGACGAAGACGATGGAATAGTGGAAAATGACGAGGACGAATTTGGTAAGTTTTCTCTAAAATGAGTAATAGTCTGGGTCTACATTGATAGGATTGTTTCGGTTGCATAAAAGTTAAGCTATTATTGGAATATTTCTTTTCTAGAGTACGTGGTCATTTGTGAATAACAAGGGTTCGGGGCTACAGAGATAACATAATAGAGTCGCTTACTTACGACAGTTTTCACCCTTCCCTGTTTCTACTAGAACCGGCATTAATTGAAAGATGCTTTTGCAATTGTTGGTACCCGGCTGTTCATAATGTTACATTTCCCTTTTCAGTAATTTTCTCTGGCGTTGTTAAATAAGTAAGTGAAGTTAATTTTTCTCCTCAGACCTTCCCCTTGAAGACTTCGAAAATTCAGAGGAATTTCCCGCGCAAAATCTCCAGTTTCATGTTAGAGGTAAGTACATCATAAAGCAAGACATTACCTGTGGGTAGACAGAGAGTAGCCTCACATCTTTTTCAAGAGACCACATTGCGCACTAAAAATCACTTCTCTGTCTCATTTTTCATCTGTGTTTAGAAACAATGAAAGAATGTTTAGAGGAACCATTAAGCCTTCATGAAGATCATGTAGGGTCATGCAGGCAAGGTAAAGTGATTATTTCATATGTTATAAATTTAACATTATTATTATCTAATTTTCTTATGTTCTCGGTCCCATAATTTTGATATGGCGTATGTAACTCGCTTTGCCGAAGGGCTTCTGCTTGCATCATCAGCTTTAGAAACTCTTTAAGGTGGTCAATTTACACCACCAACTCAGTTGATAAAACCAAATTATTTTGATAACCACCCCCACCCCCACCCCTTCCCCCTTCCTTATCGACCCAGCAAGACAGTTTCTTTAGAAATTTATCCCCCTCAATCGTTTGAAAGGCCTAATTCATTTCCGTGCAATATTTAGGCCTTCGGAATTTTCTTTCTAAATGTCACATTTCAGTATCTGATTTCAACAGAACACTTCGTTCCTCTTAGTTTAACTATGCAGCAAATACTTTTTACATATTATTTCTTCAAAGGGCTCATTGACGTTGTGAAGGTTGAAGCGATGACTGGTTCCGATGATCCGTTACGTAGAGGAGAAGGTCAAAGTTCTTACTATGGTGGAAATCCACGGCTGTTGATCGTTCTGAAGAATGGCGGGGAGTATCGCGCAGAGCTGTACAACAAGAAGACAGCAGGTCAAAAATATACAATACAATTGGGAGCCAAAACTGATTTCAAACCACGACTTATCTGCACCCACGGAGACATAGTCAAAGTTTATCTTGAGGCTCAAGGAGGGGATGGATGGTACGTTGCATCGATCAACACCTACATCGCACGATCGAACAAAATTTTCACTGAGCTGACCACTGATCCAGGTTTTAGTATGTGGGTGGACGGCAATGAAAAACACCTTTACCCTTACAATGCCAGAAAGCTCCTCCTTACCAATGCTGTCGCAGGATCCTGTATCACATACATACGTGTAAATGCAATGACGGGAGACGTGCATGCAGCTGAATCTTCAAAGTGGTACACTAAGCATAAAAGTCACAGGATAGTTCTCACTATATCAAACAACCAAAAATATCAGGCCGAACTTGAAGGACCCATGTATCGAGGGCAATCCTATGTGCGAGAGCTAAACTTTGCAGCCCGGTTTGGAACCACAAACTGCGTGTCGTTATCTGACATTAAGGAAATCCACCTAAAAGCTAGTAGTAACAGATACGAAGATTGGTACATATCATCCATTCGCACCTCTGCAAAGACTGGTGTGGAACAATACATGGATCTGACAAGTGATCCACACCTTAACAAGTGGCTTGGAGAGTACGATTCGAAAGAAATCAAACTAAAATGGGTACATCAAGAGAACCTCACCTGTGAATACGGAAACCCAACGTGCGAATGCATGTCACACGCAAAGGTTTGTAAATTTAATCTTGAAATTGACGAAATTCGAACCTTCACCAGCTATCAAAAGTTGTCAGTGGATAAACCCACAGGGGTTGCGATGCTAGGATCTCAGGGAGTGATCTATTATTTTGATAACAATGGGTTTCCTACACCACTCCAAGATCACAGAACATGTTCAACACAAGACAGCGCCAAGTGCACTTATCCCCAATTTGTTGACGGTAAAACGTACCGTTTGGTAATAGCCGTCAATGGACTAATTCCTGGACCTACCTTGATTGTTCACGAAGGGCAAACTGTTGAGGTGCATGTTCACAATAATCTCACCACTGAAGGCATTTCAATTCACTGGCATGGGATGCATCAGAGAGGAACACCTTGGATGGATGGTGTGGGGCAAGTAACTCAATGTCAGATAGGACCATCATCGACCTTCACGTATGTGTACAAAGCTGAACCTGCCGGCACGTTTTGGTACCACTCTCACAGCGGTGCTCAAAGAACAGATGGCTTCTTTGGTGGACTTGTTGTAAAAGAAAGTCCTGAGAAAATGACCCAGATTCGAGATAAACTCCATAGGCACCGTGCATTTGAAGACCTTCCAGATCAGCACACCTTAACGCTTCTAGACTGGCAACATGAGGCTTCCTTGGACCTGTTCACACAGATTCACGCCAGTTTGGGCTTTTACCCAGGCAAGCCGCTGGGAGAGGTGCCAACTAAAAATGATTTAAAGCGGCGGTATAACTCCACACATAGTTATGAAAAAGTAGAGGTTGGGCCAGTCCCGTATTTTTCTGGAATTATAAATGGAAAAGGGAGGCATGATGGTGTTCCATACATTAAAACAAGACTGAGTATATTTACTGTTCAGGCCGGTAAGACGTATCGATTTCGGCTCATTGGAGCCCAAAATCTGTACGCTTACAAATTCTCCATTGATGGTCATAAGCTGACTGTGGTGGGCACCGATGGATACTGGATCCAGCCTGTACAAAATGTTGATTATGTCATCATCCATAGCGGAGAGAGGTTTGACTTTCTACTTGAAGCAAAACATACAAGAAAAGACTACTGGATACGTGCAGAGACTCTGGAGATTGATCAAAATGGCCAAGGGCCACCATACAAGTCACTAGGACATGTGGCAGAAGCTATTTTGCACTACAAAGAGGATGGAGACTCGGCTGACCCCAATGTTAATGTACCGTCGACAAAATATGAAGATATAAAAAGAAGGTCTCCTCCCCTACAGTGCTCCTTCTACAAACCATGCAAAGCAGTGAACTGCCCATTCAAGAAATTCCATCCACGTTATCATATTACCTGTATTAATGTTCAAAACCTACGTTTACTTGAGCCAACTCCACCAGCGGAGCTTCCGAACGCAGATCCTAAAACCCCAGGGCAATGCCGAGATTGTCGACATTTCATCAACTTCAACTTTGAGGGTGACTCTCAAACTAGTGCAGTGAATGGGCGCAACTTCATTCTTCCCTCCTTTCCTCCTCAAACCGAACCTGAAGAGTTTCACAAAAAGGACAATATTTGTGACCTGAACGCCGACTGCAACCCATCAACATCCGCGTGCTCATGTGTGCAAGTGATAACCATTCCCTATAAGGAAACTATTCAATTGGTGCTTTCAGCAATTGGTGCTTTCCACAGCGCTCATCCAATTCACCTTCATGGCCATACCTTCCATGTCGTTCATGTTGGATACCCAGATTATGACCCAAAAACTGGTTTTATTACAAAGCACAACAATGATATATACTGCGATGACGTTCACTGCACACAACAGAACTGCGATAAGAGGAGATGTACCAGACCAAGATGGAACCGAGAAAAGCGCTTTTCTGTAGACTCCCATACGATCAGAAAGGACACAGTTATGCTCCCTGCTGGAGGGTACGTTGTTATCAACTTTCTATCCGATAATCCTGGCTACTGGTTTCTTCACTGCCACATAGAGGTACACCAGCTCGAGGGAATGGCAATAATTGTCAATGAAGCTCCACACGAGCAAAGTCAATTGCAACCACCGAAAGAGATGAACAAGTGTGGAGACGTTGAGATAAGTGTCCAAACGTATCAAAACTACCAATCCAAGTTCCACAGAATATACGCTTAGCTGTCAAAAGAAAAGTTTTAGCACTCTCAGCAGCCAAAAGTCTTACTACAATTACTTAGCTATTAATCAAAAGTATAACAAAATTCTTTGATTGTGATTGGTTATCACCAACCCAATTTGAGCACTCATAGGACAATGTATGCGTTATGCTTGTAACTGGATAGTGTAATAACAGTTTAAGGGATAGTAAACACGTCGTGCCTTTGCTAGGGGGCAGAATGTGTTGTGTGCGTGCGCTGTTGTCTCGCATTTCGCTAAATTAACAGTTTATTTTAATAAAAACGTGCGACCGGTGTCTACTTTCTTTCGCAAAATATTGTTAATTTAAATCAACACATTAATTTAGTAACTGAGTTGAAAATGTAAAATCGGCCACGGAAGAGAGTTTTTACAAGCCGACGTTTCGAGCGTTGACTCTTCGTCATTCGCTCTGACTAAGAGATATGATCAAGTATATGAGCCTCTCCATTTCCACCCCCCCCCCCTCCCAACCCCATCCCTGTTAACATGGGTAGTTATTCTCTTCCGACAAATGCAGATCAAATTAATTTGAAATGCTGACCAATTGCCATTGCAGAATGCGAAAAAACGGTCCAGATGCAAAAGACCTTGATTACCTTTTGGTAATAATTAATCCAATGGCAATTACTGCAATGATAAGGACTAGCAGTTCAATTGTCAGACCGAAGATTGAACCAATTTTAGACGGGGTTCAGCTGCAAAATAGTTAGTGCGAGAAAATAACTTTCCGAAATGAGTTCCAGAGTTGCGTTATTATATTGCCATCCAAAACTTGTCTTTCAAAATTCGACCTTAATTGCTATTCCAAGATGCACTAGAAACTACGCTCGCCCTATCTGCGGATAACATCGACCTCACGATTTTCTCGGTCGTATTAAAAGAGGTGACCTGCTGCTATTTTCAAAATCGACCGCGGAAACCAAGGGGAAGAAGTTGATAAGTGAAGGAAACATCCCTCATAAGCAGAAGAGATGCTACATTGATTAAGCTTTTTAATATGATATCATTCGATAATCAGCATATTTACCTTTAGAAAGTTCAGTGTAGCCTGAAAAAAGATAAAGAATCATTAAACTTGTTATCAAAAAAGGGAAATTATTTATCGCCTGGGGGAGAGAAGGAGTTTGGAGGAGCGCTTGGTTCTCAGGGGAGGCGGAGGGTGGATCAGTCGTCATGAACAGAGTGTAAAGGGGCTCTGTAGAAAATCGACTGCCAATCAAATGCCAATAAGCAGAGATCATGAGAATATATCAGAGCACTATCTGTTAGTAAATTTTATTGCTATGCAACCAATGTCCACCGATGTGATAATCATTCTTTGAAAATTGACGTCAAAATAAATCCTTCTATGCTCACCAGCATGAAGATTCTACTTGCTCAGAGGACAAACCTGATATGATTTTGCACAGCTTAGTTCCACAGTCTTTCAAAGCTCAACAGCTACGAAACATATGCAATCACTGGGGGGGGGGGGAGGATTTCGGCTGTGAATAACATGGTTTTCAAGGGAAATGGAGGGGGGAATAGTCGTCGTCAACAGAGCATAAAGGAGGAGGGGGGGGGGACTAAATAGGTAAAATTTTATTATGAGAACCAAAACCCTTCCCATATTCCCCTAATTCAGGACGAACAGAATAATGGTACTCAATGGCTGTAGTGAAACCATTAAAACCATTTTGATCCAACTCCTCCGTTCTTCCCTTGTTTATCATATCGATCACTTCTGCAGAGTTTAAATCGTTACCAGACTCGTCGGGAGCAAAGAGCTCAAGCGTGACTCTATCGAAAGGAAACAGGTCATCAAAGGGTCATTGTTTTTATCTTGGTTTTTTCTTAATACTTATCTGTGTTGCTGTTAAAAACTACAGAAAGCTCATTGTATCTTTCACGAGACATCACTTCATATGTAAATTTTGTGGTCGACAGTGACTAATATAAGGGTGTGGCCACAAAAGTGTCTAAAAATAGATGTGAATTAAAACATCCCCACTTCCACCCCCTCTATTTTAATAGCTTAGGCTCGAGATGTCGGCCTTTAAAAATTGGTTAATGATTCACTTGTTATCATGCAACGCAACAAAGCAGTTTCTTAAATCAAGATAAGCAAAGATCCTCAATTTAAGCAACTGCAGAAAAGAAGACTACAAAAAAAAAAAAATTCAGGCTTCGACGGGGTTCGAATCCGTGTCGCACGTTGGAGGCGGGGGACATTTTGACTAAGACTTATAATCTTAACTGCTCGTCAATGTTTAACCTGCAGACGATAAGGAATTTTCGAATCGAATTTTTTATAATCTTAACTGCTCGTCAATGTTTAACCTGCAGACGATAAGGAATTTTCGAAAGACCAGTTTTTGAATCCAACTGCGTCTCAACCTATGAAGCTACATGCAAGGTGCGAGACAAATTAAATTTTTATTGAAAATTACCTTTCTCTCCTTACAGAATGTGATCACGAATGAGATGGGAAACAGGTAACATATTTGACATGAGGAAAATACAATGACAAGTTTATGTATTTCTTTCCTTTTCTTTCTTTGATTGTTTTGAAATTTTTTTCGTTGTTTATCACTTTAGGGCAATTCAACATTGATTAATCGAAAAATACCAACGCTTGTCGGTTCACGTCAATGATTGACCGTTTCGAATAAACGATTGTATGAAGGTGCAATTGATTGTGCGTCCCTATGCAAACTATATTATTGTATGTCACTAACAAGGCGCTGATTGTCATACTAGGTCATTGATTTTCTATTGGTGTTAATGATTGACCATTGTGCGAGATTGAAAGTATATTTGTTATCTTTGATTGTCCAAAGGTGCAATTTTTCATCCGTTGATGCTACTGAATGTTGATACATATGCAAATAGCGTTACTGAAAATTTGTTCGAGTTAGTGAAGTTCATGGAAGTGCTAATGAACGTTTATTTGCCGTATAGTTTCAACTGTTGACTTAAATAAACGTAAATTTTGCGCAAATGAATAACAAAAGCAGTAGCAGTAGCAGTAGCAGTCGCAGTAGCAGTCGCAGTCGCAGTCGCAGTAGCAGTAGCAGCAGCAGTAGCAGTAGCAGTAGCAGTAGCAGTAGCAGTAGCAGTAGCAGTAGCAGTAGCAGTAGCAGTAGCAGTAGTAATAGTAATAGTAGTAACTAGTAGTAACAGAAGTAGTAGCAGTAGTAGTAATAGTAGAAGTACCAGTAGTATCGGTGTTGTAAAGGCCTATAAAATTTTTGGTTAAGCTAAGAAGAGATTGGTAAATCAACAGGATACCCGTACTCAATTGAATAGGCTCTGTGTTCAAAAGTCTCGAGTTTTCCTCTTCCCTACTCTTTTTCCTTTAACAGATTCCTATTAACGTGTTCATTTTATTTTGCTTATTTTGCGAAACGGTGGTTGTTTCGTATGTTTTCCCCCGAAATTTTACGCGGGACGTTGACGCGTTGCCTACCAGAATTGATTCTCTCGTGCATGCCCAACGTTTAACTATTGTGTTACTCGACTGAACGTTTATAGACCTTAAAATATTCCTATCTTATCATAAATTAACATACCTTGTCTATCGATTATAAAAGCCTTTCCTTCTTTTCCTTGCCAAACTGCGTATAACCTCTTTTCATCATCATTCACTTGAACAATGTTCTGATTGAATGGCAAATTCTCATTTATTGTTATATGATACTCTGTTAGTACAAACTCCGGACAGTTGTCATACAGCGAATGAGGATAACTGCGGGTCACCGTGATCGCTTACAATCATTCTTAACTTGAAAAATAAATGATATTTAATATTTCCGATATTTAATAATTAATGAAATAATTTTTTAAGTGCTGATGCACCTGTTAGGAACAAATTTTCCATTTCGATGGTGTGGATATGTAAAGTTATTTGTCAAAAACAAAGATAATTGATTAAAATTGGAATCGACGTTACCGTTATTTTATGTTCAGACTCTCGAAAATGATGAGAAATTAACAGTATATGACCCACCCCTCTCCCATCGAAAGAGACAGCCAATGGGAGATTTTATGCGAAATATACAGATTACTTCATTTTGATGTCAAATACCGCTGACAGATACAGTCAGCCCAGCGCGCGAAATTGTTGAACGTTTATAGATCAGACGTTCTTGGAAGAGCATTCGTGAGAAATGAAGATTTTAACTTGGAACATCAACGGAATTCGTGCCTCTAGGCGTGAAAGATCCTTGAAAGTCCTTTTAGATTCCCTCGAAGCTGATGTTATCTGCTTGCAAGAGACGAAAGTTACTCGTAAGTACACACTGCACAGGTACATCAAATTATTTCAGTCGGTTGCAAGCATCTAGGTAGTCGCGTAGGTTTGTTCAAATTTCAAACATTTCCCTTTTGCTCGGACATACGGGAAACAGGAATGGCATGGTAGTGAGAGCGTTGGCAGTCTTCCTCCCACCAACATTCCAAAAAGTTGGGAAAGAAGAGCCACTTAATTCCAACTACAAGATTGTTAATGCATACAAAAATGTACCGTATGATTGCAATGGAACAAAGGCAGTTTGATTTTGGTGAGTGTAGTCCTGAGAAGGACTGTAGTCGGTAGTGGTGACTGACGTTTCGACAAACTGAGCAGAAATCATCATCTGAGTCAATGATTGTTGTCATTCGAATGTTCTTTGTCTGGTTCATATTAACTGATTGGTAAGTTTTGCTGTCATGTTATTGGCTGTAAGATTTAAGTGTCGCAATTGGTTGGTTTTGATCCGTTGGTAATGTTTGGCTTGTCTGTTTGGTTAGTTTGTGATGTTGACATGGTGAATAAGTCTTTTCATTGTGCCAGTAGTTAAATTGACACCTGACGAGGGGAGTCTGTTCTTACATGTTGTTAGGAAACCAGCTTTCTAGAGTCAGTTCTTAACAGAAGTTAGTGCTATAGGTTAGGAATTACACAGAGTCCCAGTCAATAGTGTAAATTGTAAGTCAATGATGCTCAGCAATTTGACTGCTGACATCAAACCATGTACTTTTAAATTAACAACTGGTTCATACATCAGCATGTGTTCATCAAGATATGAAGCACACAGGAAGTTTGGAGAGCATGAAAGATGCGTAAGAGTTACTCAAGGTGTAGCCGTAGCTGACATATGAACCAATTGTTTTATAACATTTTCAACCCGATGGTTTAAATGTTGTAAAAGGGTTAATATTCCCTCTGCTATGCTTCAACACGTTGATAATTTTGTTTCAGGAAAACATTTTGCTGCACTGTAAACAATCTTGTTTCCATGTTTAGCTTAAATTGCTGCCAAAGTCTTAACCAGTTTTTTAATGGTAAAATCCCAGAGTAAAAATTGCAGAGAAAATTTTTTTTTTCTTGAGGGATTTGTTTGCTGACATCATAAGCATGCACAACAGGAATATGAAACACACTCACGCAATTGAATTTGATCAGACAAATTTACTAGCTATGTTATGGTGTATTTTATAATGCTAGCACAGTCTCAGGTGGAGCATAAGCCACTTATAAATCCATTCTGTTCTAAAACAGTCCTATTCGCAGAGGTAGTCTATTGCTTTTGGCATTGAATTGTTATATCAAAGAACTGGATACATACTTAAGTAAGGGGTCATACAGAAATTTTGTCCAGTAATGTCAATCTTTGTAAATAATAGCTTAAAGGTAAAATAAGTGTTTTTGGATATGCATTAATTTGGGCAAGGGTTTGATGATGAAGTGCTTGAAAAAAGATAAAATTATGCAATAGACTGCACTTTTGGTTTACCACTGTGATAACCAACACAGGATGATGGAGAACTGGTATCTAGCTTGTGATTTACAAACCTTTCTAGTGTTCTCCTAACATCCCAATTGGTTTTTTATGCCAGTTAACTGATGGAAAGTGCTGTTTATTGCTTTTTTATTTTAATCAATCTAAAGCAAAAGAATTTACTATGGGTTTACCAGTGCAATGAGCAATAGATTTCCAACCAATCCGAGTGCTTGTCACATATCAATCATTTTCTAATAGCAAATGTACTTTAAAAAAGATCTAAATTTATAAAAAGTTGTAAGTTTTTATTTTGATTTGTTTTAGTTGTTTGTGTGAAGGAGGGCAGGGGTGAGACTGAATGTTGAGGGGGATTTGTGTAAACATTTCACATTTTAAACCAAAATTTGGTGACTTTTACAGTTAGGGTTATTCTGCAATACATGTGTCTCATGGGGGCAAGTTAAAGTTATAAGCTCACAATTGTTTATCCCACTGGCCATGTTTGATTTGGAGTCAAAGTGGATGGTGAGGGTAGGGGGCAGGGGAAGGTAGTATTCACTCCTCCATCCCTCCTTATTTTTGACTGTCTTGGTACAAATTTCTTTCTCTCCCCAGCCTTCTGCTTCCATTGAAATCAAAGATAGCAGCCACAATTTTTACTAAGAAAATACTGAGCACTCACTTGCCAAAATTAAACCTGTTCTGCGGGCTAAGTTAGGGTGGTTATGCAGTTTTATACTCACCACGAACAAACTGCATTTATTTTACACTATAGGTGATATGTTAGATGAAGTGACAGCAATTGTGGATGGTTACAATGCTTATTTTAGCTTCTCAAAAGTGAAGACTGGATACTCTGGTATGTAAAAGATAGCAATTTTGTCCCTCCTCACCAATTTTGGTTGTGCTTTTGAAAATCAAACTGTAACGTACAGCTTTTGAGCTTATGCAAGCCGACTTGTGCCACTAAACTTAAGAGCTAGCTCTCGTTTTTGCTCATTTTATAGTATAAGGAGTGAAGGAGGTCAGTGTAGGATGTGGTATTTTGTATTTTCTGAATGTCTCATAGGAGACTGGTCTTGGGATTAAAACATTCAGGTCTGACCCTTGCTGCATGTAGATTCACTTTTAAAATTAATTTAATAATGCAGTGATTATTCATGATGGCCCAGTTCATCTTTAAGCTGGTTTAAATGGGGGTCTTTTGTGATTTTCTATGGAAGGCACATAATTTCTCACATTTTCTCCCCTGACAAGGATATTTTAGGATTGATCTTCGGCAAACTTGCAGGAACACCTGGTCCCATTTCTTTGAATAGATTATGCTATTCTCTGGATAATCTCTGTCTTGTTGATAGTGCAACATGGTATATTGACACTAATGTAGCACATCTATAATTTTTGGCGCAACCCCATTGGCTACTTTCCATTAACAAAATCCTTGGACAATTATCAGGCCATAACCCCCATTTACATTGATATTTATCGTCCAATTATTTCCATGGGAAAGCAACTAACCCAGCAGAAAAAAACCAGCTCATGAGTTTCACCTTTATTGTTTTAAGTGGAAGAAAACAAACTTGTTTTGTGGATTCCACCAGTAGTGACATTAGAAAGCTTATCTCAAATGCTGCTCCAGAAAGTGCACAAACAGTCAGTAAAATTTTGCTGTCAACACGCAAAGCAAAATTTAATGAAGGTGTTATAAAATAATAAAACCCCTCTCAGGCAGCTGGTATGTGGGCTGACAATGTCCTTGGCTGAGAGATTATCCTCAAAATTTCACATTTTCCCTCAAAGCTTTCGCTTCTCTGCCAAATATTTATTTTTCCAACAATACCTCAGCCACTTACAGTACATTGTCATGTGACATACCAGCTGCCTGAAGGGGTTTATTTACTAATTATACACTGGATAGCAACTTATTCTTGGGATAGTGTTATTCACCTTTCAAAGGACATTAGGCCTTGGTGGATTACTCTAAATTGACAAGCACTGTATCTTTTCTGGGGGTGAGGAGAGTGGGGGAAGAAAAGAATAAACTCCCATTGCTGTGGAACTCTTGCCTTGCATGTGGATTCACCTTTCGTTCTTTGCAAAGCATAAAAGTTCCATTTTGAATGGATGATGTTACTCTTTTAATGTATACAAGGTTATGTTACACCTCCATTCTCTTGAAGAGCATAGAGAGGAAATGTATGCATAAATGAGTTTCCAGATCTTAAGAATGCACTGTTTGTAATTTTAGCCAACTGTGGGTGCTTTTTCCACAGGAGTTGCAACATTTTGCCGTGACGCAGTGACACCTAAAGCTGCTGAGGAGGGTCTCTCGTGTTGCCTTACTCCTCAGCCATCTATTGCCTGTTACGGCAGTAACACTGACTTCACACCTGATGAGCTAGAAGCTCTGGATAATGAGGGTCGTGCCATACTCACAGAACATACTCTCCCTGAGGGCAAGTCAGTTGTTATTATTAATGTGTACTGTCCCAGAGCTGACAAGGAGAATAGGGAAAGAGTGGATTTTAAAATGAACTTTTATAAATTGCTGCAGGAGAGAGCTGAATCCCTTGTCAATGCAGGAAGGTACAGAAACTGTATGTTTCTTTTGTTTGGCTTTTTTGTCTTTAATATTTGCATTTAATAAATAAAAAAGCTGTGCCTCAATTTAATAAAGGGGATAAGTTTCTAAGAGAACTGTGGTGCTGCATTGGTGGGAGAGTATAACAGGGTACTTTATGTTCTCAACTGAGTTAAAAGTATAAATTGGCCTCTGTAAAAAGTTTCAAAGCTGATGTTTTGAATGTTAGCCCTTTTTTATCTAGAGTGAAGGGTTATAGTGGCCAATTAGTGTTATCAATTTAGTCAACAATACTAAACTACCCAGTTATGCCTCAATGAAGTTGTGGAAATTAAACATTGTTTTACTTTTTGAAGGGATTGGTTAGCTAATGGCTATTGGCTTTTGTCAAACTGGCATTGGCAATTTCAGTGCTAATCATGTGTGCCTTAACCCTTTAACACCCAAGATCTGATTGTTAATTCTCCCCTCTAGCTGCTACACATTTCCTTGTAAATTAGTGATGAGAACTTGGTGGTAGATCAAGATAGCAGCTTCTACCTGATAAGTTTGAATATTCTCATCGCCTGTTTGCTGAAGAATGTATGCTTATAGCAGGGAGAAATTTTATGTTCATCACTTCTGGGAGTTGAAGGGTTAATCAACTTGTAGTTAATAACCAACTTGCTGTTTCTCTTGCCTGTCAGTGGAGCCCAGCAGTATCTTTAGGAAAGAATATTTTTGTTAAATTACCCTAGAAACCAACCTGTCACTTTATACCAGGCTGGTAAGAGAGGAGCATGAGCCTCAAGATACATCTACAGATGTATTTACCATACTGAAATGTCAAGATTTGATCTTCCTCAGTTATTTGTTTTTCTTTTCAATGTAGGCACGTCATTGTTCTTGGTGACATTAACACATCACATAAAATGATAGATCATTGTGATCCTGATAAAGAGGTAAATATTTTGGCCATACTTTAATTTTTTTCCCCTTCTCTAATAATAAACATAAAAATTTCATTTTCCATTTGTTTTGTTTTTTGGGAGATTTAATAGCCTTAGGGTCACAGCTAGTATGTCAGACTTGTCCAATGGGCACAAGCAGCTTCTCCTTCATGCGAGGTCATGAGATCTTGCTGCAAGACCAGGCTGCTCACTGTGTTGTGTTTTTAGGGTAGACACTTAACTCTCCCATTTCCTCATTCTACCCAGCAGAATAAATGGGTTTAGGCCAAATTTCAGGGAAAGTGGTGGAAATGCTTGGGGGTAACCTGCCATGGACCAACAACATCCAGTGGGAAAAGCAACAATCTTAGTAACTTCATGCAATGGACAAGCTTTGGTAGAGTGGCCCACTCTGCTCGAATGCTGACCCAATGTCACTGTTTTTACCATATGATTTGATTATTGATAAACAACATCCAGTGGGAAAAGCAACAATCTTAGTAACTTCATGCAATGGACAAGCTTTGGTAGAGTGGCCCACTCTGCTCGAATGCTGACCCAATGTCACTGTTTTTACCATATGATTTGATTATTGATAATGAAATGGTTCATCATGTGACATAGATTCATCCATATGTCGTCATTGGTCCAATTTTTTAAAAATTTCGTTTTACTATAAATTTGAATTCATTAAAAAAATCATTACAATCCTTTCTTTTTAACCGATCAGGGTGTTGCCCAGAAATATGGAAGAACGTCTCTAACCCACCTGTTACCTTTCTGCCAACACAAAAGGTCTTAAAAGAGAAGGATAATTGTGGGATCTTACAAATCTACATGTAGATGTTTTTACTCTTTCCTCAGGAACTGTTCAATGCTCATCCTGGACGAAAGTGGTTGGATCAGTTTTTGGTTCCATGTGAAGTTAACGGCGCTAATCCAGACCATGACACAGGTGATCCTCTCCAAGCACAAGGTGGGCTTTTTGTAGACTCATTCCGTTATTTTCACCCTTCCCAGCGTGACGCTTACACCAATTGGTGCACGGTGACCAGTGCGCGTCAAACCAATTACGGTACAAGAATTGATTACATTTTTGCCGATAAAGAACTTGTTGATAAAGAATTCCTAAACTGTGAGATACTGGCCGATGTCGAGGGCTCAGATCACTGTCCAGTTGTAGCAACTTTGAAGACTTCTTTTCAAGCTGCATTGAAACCTCCTTCCCTTTGTACGAAGTTTATGCCAGAATTTTCTGGGAAACAACAGAAACTTAAGTCTTACTTTTTGAAACATGGACAACAGTCGCAGAGTCAACCCGAGGCTTGTTCTACGGACTTAAGTGTTACACAGGAAACAAAGACGTCCTTAAAACGGAGTGCCCCTTGCGGTGATGTCAAAAGCAAATCTGTAAAACGTCAAAAATCTGCCGGAGGGAAAAACAAAGCTGAAGGACAGCCAAAGACAAATCTGTTTAGTTTCTTTAAAAGGTCTTCAGACCCGGTTGCAGTCAATAAGAGTGTTACCGAGGTAACTAACGAAGCGTTTGATTTAGTTAAGACTACTCCTTCCGAGTTTGAACAGTACGCAGGCGCGGATAACGTCTCTTCACTCTCAAATACCTCCGTTTCATCTTCAGACGCGGCTTTAAATGTTTCTAAAAACGAACCTGTCCCTGAAAACGCATTGAGTCGCAAAGATTGCGCAGAGAAGCGTAAAGTGGATGCGGCAATTTGGAAAAGTATTCTCTCTGGGCCGCGTCCACCCCCTCTTTGTAGCGGTCACAAGGAACCGTGCGTCCTAAGAACAGTGAAAATCAAAGGTCCAAATCAAGGGAGGCAGTTTCATTGTTGTGCCAGACCACAAGGACACAGCTCTAATCCTTGTAAACTCTATACCGTGACTGATTTACATTATCAACTCAGTTAATGAATGAATGTGTGTTACTGTTTGTCAAAGGTGACCCCTCCTAAAGAGTAAATAGCACTTATGCAAAATGTCTATATGAACTTTTAAAACATCAAATCAGAGACTAATGAATAAAACAACTGTTGATATTCTCATTCAACCAAATTTTACGTGCAATTTTTTGCGTCTATTTTTTCCCTATGACTGAAGTCTTCATGATGCATAAGAACACCTTTTAACTGAGTGTCAAAAGTAATGCATAACTTCTCTCGTTTTGATCTACCTTGACTGGTGATTGGTCCAGAAATATCACAACATCCTCTCGACCAATCAGATCCAAAACTAAAATGTTTTCCTGGGCCTCGCACAGGTGCGGGTATAATTGGCAACTTGTACTGCTTTTCTTTTTTCTGATTGGCTGTTGAGATTAAGTTAATTTTTTACGACACTCAATTAAAGGGCACTCAATAAAGTACAACAGTACTGCTTATAGTAAACTTCTACTCAGCGAGGTATTCAAACATTCAGCAAAGCCTATGAATACAAAGATATTACTGGTTAAATACTGAATATCTACCAAAAAAGGCAAAAAAACTTAAAATACACCGTAAACAAAGTAATGAAAAAATTCAGCAAAGACGTAATTGAGTGGTAGTCTGAAATATCTAAGTTTCGTCCAAAGTACAGAATCCTGAACCTGCGAAAATCTTAGGAAATCAATTAGGTCATTTTTAACGCACTTTCAAAAGGTAATAAGAAATTCAAGGTAGCTTATAGATACAAGTACTACAAACTGATTGCTAAACATCCGAAATGTCTTCCATCAGCTTAAACGGTTCACTTGAAACCCGACGAAATTCACGATTATCTCATTTTTCTCTTCTTTCCTAATCAGCTAACAATTTACTTTAAACGCGACTAAAGTCCACTGTCTCGTGAAATCGACCAAGATAATATTTGGTTGTGGGTGATACGTGTTTTGCTTACCAAAATTAAACCCATCATTAGCTGGGTACATGTATAGCCTTGTAATCTTACATAGTAACGATACGAAGGGTTTAGGATGGATATTCCCATTATCCTCTCTGCTTACTGGTTGGTCTAAATTCTGTGGTAGTGATCCCCCTCCCTCCCGACAAGCCAAACTCTAGAGGTGATGTTATGAGAACTCGCACTAGTATTGAAGTTCAAGGTTGAGGTGCGGCAGCTATCATTGGCTAACATTTGCAGGAACTAGGCCCCGTTCTAGCCTTTGCTATGCCTACTAAACTTAATAAAAATCTTAAAGAAAATGCGTGGAAAGCATTCTGATAACGTAATGAACGACATTGCTACTTGCTGAATCAGCATTCATAAAGTGTCATTGAAGTTGTTGAGGATACTGAAATTTTTGAAAAACTTGAGGAATACCTTCCTAACAATGCCACTCTGTTTCCAACAGAGATTGCGTCAACAACTACAGAGCCGCGTACCTATTCGTTAACTACGCATAGAAATTTGGTACACACATTTGCACGTTGTTAGAGGCATATATACGCGAACAAATGTACGCACATATAGGTATTATGCGCGTCTGATGTGTGTTTATTATTCGATACCATGATTTTCCTTAGCGTTACCTTGTGTAAAAGAAAGAACGTTTGGGTCTGAAAATAAGGCGAGTCGACGTAGAATTTACCTCTTGAAAAAGGCTGTCAAGTTACATGCATGCACGACGCATCGCTTCGGGTATTCATCGAATAACGAGAAGTAGCAACTTAATTGCTAGTCTTGTGTTTCGCACGAAGAGAAAGATACGGAGAGAAAGTACGGCTTTTAGCACATGCATTTCCACCGATTGTTTTCTAATTAATAATGGTAATAGGACTGAATTGTCTATAATCATACGAGTGATTAACAAAATAGGACGACCGCGAAGCGGGAGACCTATTTGTTCATCACAGGTATGATTACAGACAGAATTGGAAGACACGAAGTCCTGTTACAAAATAGTCAAAACCATGACAAAATTTGAGAAAGAAAATAGACATCGGTTATAAGTTTTTAGTAAAAAAAACCGTAAACTTGGAGAAATGCGTGACAACGCACGCACATGACGCGTTTTGTCCACTAACATAGGCACGACGTGTTTACTATCCCTTAAAATATCCTATTACACTGTCCAATTACAAGTATGACGCGTGCACTGTCCTATTAGTGCTCAAATCGGGCTGGTGATAACCAATCATGTTCGAGAGTTTTGTTATAGTTTTGACTAAGAGCTAAGTGGTTGTAGTTAGACTTTTGGCTGTTGAGAGTGCTAAAACCTTTCTTTTGGCAGCTAAGCGTACATTCTGTGGAACTTGGATTGATAGTTTTGATACGTTTGGACACTTATCTCAACGTCTCCACACTTGTTCATCTCTTTCGGTGGTTGCAATTGACTTTGCTCGTGTGGAGCTTCATTGACAATCATTGCCATTCCCTCGAGCTGGTGTACCTCTATGTGGCAGTGAAGAAACCAGTTGCCAGGATTATCGGATAGAAAGTTGATAACAACGTACCCTCCAGCAGGGAGCATAACTGTGTCCTTTCTGATCGTATGGGAATCTATAGAAAAGCGCTTTTCTCGGTTCCATCTTGGTCTGGTACATCTCCTCTTATCGCAGTTCTGTTGTGTGCAGTGAACGTCATCGCAGTATATATCACTGTTGTGGTTTGTAATAAAACCAGTTTTTGGGTCATAATCTGGGTATCCGACATGAACTACATGGAAGGTATGGCCATGAAGGTGAATTGGATGAGCGTTGTGGAAAGCACCAATTGCTGAAAATACCAATTGAATAGTTTCCTGGTGGGGAATAGTTATCACTTGCACACATGAGCACGCGGGTGTTGATGGGTTGCAGTCGGCTTTCAGGTCACAAATATTGTCCTTTTTGAGAAACTCTTCAGGTTGGGTTTGAGGAGGAAAGGAGGGAAGAATGAAATTGCGCCCATTCACTGCACTAGTTTGAGAGTCACCCTCAAAGTTGAAGTTGATGAAATGTCGACAATTTTGGCATTGCCCTGGGGTTTTAGGATTTGCGTTCGGAAGCTCCGCTGGTGGAGTTGGCTCAAGTAAACGTAGGTCTTGAACATTAATACAGGTAATATGATAATATGGATGGAAGTTTTTGAATGGGCAGTTTACTGCTTTGCATGGTTTGTAGAAGGAGCACTGTAGGGGAGGAGACCTTCTTTTTATATCTTCGTAATTTGTCGACGGCACATTAACATTGGGGTCGGCCGAGTCTCCATCCTGTTTGTAGTGCAAAATAGCTTCTGCCACATGTTCTAATGACTTGTATGGTGGCCCTTGGCCATTGTGATCAATCTCCAGAGTCTCTGCACGTATCCAGTAGTCTTTTCTTGTATGTTTTGCTTCAAGTAGAAAGTCAAACCTCTCTCCGGTGTGAATGATGATGTAATCAACGTTTTCTACAGGCTGGATCCAGTATCCATCAGTGCCCACCACAGTCAGCTTATGACCATCAATGGAGAATTTGTAGGCGTACAGATTTTGGGCTCCAATGAGCCGAAAGCGATACGTCTTACCGGCCTGAACAGTAAATATACTTAGTCTGGTTTTGATGTATGGAACATCATCATGCCTGCCTTTTCCATTTATAATTCCGGAAAAATACGGGACTGGCCCAACCTCTCCTTCTTCATAACTACGCGTGGAGTCATACCGCCGCTTTAAATCATCTTTAGTTGGCACCTCTCCCAGCGGCTTGCCTGGGTAAAAGCCCAAACTGGCGTGAATCTGTGTGAACAGGTCTAAGGATGCCTCATGTTGCCAGTCTAGAAGCGTTAAGGTGTGCTGGTCTGGAAGGTCTTCAAATGCACGGTACCTATGGAGTTTATCTCGAATCTGGGTCATTTTCTTAGGACTTTCTTTTACAACAAGTCCACCAAAGAAGCCATCTGTTCTTTGAGCGCCACTGTGAGAGTGGTACCAAAACGTGCCGGCAGGTTCAGCTTTGTAAACGTATGTGAAGGTCGATGATGGTCCTATCTGACATTGAGTTACTTGCCCCACACCATCCATCCAAGGTGTCCCTCTCTGATGCATCCCATGCCAGTGAATTGAAATACCTTCAGTGGTGAGATTATTGTGAACATGCACCTCAACAGTTTGTCCTTCGTGAACAATCAAGGTAGGTCCAGGAATTAGTCCATTGACGGCTATTGCCAAACGATACGTTTTGCCATCAACAAATTGGGGATAAGTGCACTTGGCGCTGTCTTGTGTTGAACATGTTCTGTCATCCTGGAGTGGTGTGGGAGACCCATCGTTATCGAGATAATAAATCACTCCCTGAGATCCTCGCATCGCAACCCCTGTGGGCTCATCCACTGACAACTTTTGATAGCTGGTGAAGGTTCGAATTTCGTCAATTTCAAGATTAAATTTACAGACCTTTGCGTGTGCCATGCATTCGCACGTTGGATTTCCGTATTCACAATTGAGGGTCTCTTGATGTACCCATGTTAGTTTGATTTCTTTTGAATCGTACCCTCTAAGCCACTTGTTAAGGTGTGGATCATTTGTCAGATCCATGTACTGTTCCACACCAGTCTTAGCAGAGGTGCGAATGGATGATATGTACCAATCTTCGTATCTGTTACTACTAGCCTTTAAGTGGATTTCCTTAATGTCAGATAACGACACGCAGTTTGTGGTTCCAAACCGGGCTGCAAAGTTTAGCTCTCGCACATAGGATTGCCCTCGATACATGGGTCCTTCAAGTTCGGCCTGATATTTTTGGTTGTTTGATAAAGTGAGAACTATCATGTGACTTTTATACTTAGTGTACGACGTTGAAGATTCAGCTCCATACATGTGTCCCGTCACTGCGTTTACACGTATATATGTGATACAGGATCCTGCGACAGCATTGGTAAGGAGGAGCTTTCTGGCATTGTAAGGGTAAAGGTGTTCTTCATTGATGTCCACCCACATACTAAAGCCTGGATCAGTGGTCAGCTCAGTGAAGATTTTGTTTGATCCTGCGGTGTAGGTGTTGATCGATGCAACGTACCATCCATCCCCTCCTTGAGCCTCGAGATAAACTTTGTCTATGTCTCCGTGGGTGCAGGCAAGTCGCGGTTTGAAAGCAGTTTTTTCCAATTGTATTGTATATCTTTGACCTGCTGTCTTCCTGTAGTGCAGCTCTGCGCGATACTCCCTGCCATTCTTCAGAACGATCAACAGCTGTGGATTTTTACCATAGTAACGGCTTTGACCTTCTCCTCTACGTAGCGGATCATCGGAACCAGTCATCGCTTCAACCTTCACAACTTCAATGAGCCCTTTGAAGGGAGAATATGCGAAAAGTATTTAATGCGTCTTTGAACCAAAAAAAAACGAAGTGTTCTGTCGACGTCAGAGACCGAAATGTGACATTTAGAAAGAACATTTCAAAGGCCTGAATATTGAATGGAACTAAGTTGATGGGTTGATGGTATTAATTGGCCACCTTAAGGAGTTTCTAAAGCTGACGTTTCAAGCAGTGGCCCTTCGTTAGAGCGAGTGGTAGTCTCAATTATGTAAACTCTGTCCTGACATCGTCAAATACATGATCACGCTGCGAATTCTGGCGATCTTGCGAGAGAAATACGATAAAACCTCGCCCTCTCTACCACATTTCATATCTCGATTTCCAGCTCTGACTCTACGTCTAATTTACATACGATACCCTTAATGTGTTCGAAATTTTCAGAAAACTAAGTAGAGGTGTGCTACCTTCGAAAGTTACTGACGCCATGTCAAAATGAGGAGACCGGGAACATAAGAAAGTTAGATAAAAATAATGTTAAATTTTATAACATGTGAAATAATCATGCACTTTACCTTGCCCATATGACCTCACATGATCTTCATGAAGGTTTATTGGTTGCTCTGAAAATTTTCGCTTTGTCTCTAAAGAGAGAAAAAAAATGAGACAAAAAGGCGATTTTTAGTGCGCAATGTGGTCTCTTGAAAAAGATGCGAGGTTACTCTCTGTCTACCCACAAGTAATGTCTTGCTAAGTGATGTACTTACCTCTATCACGAAATTGGAAAATTTGCGCGGGAAATTCCTCTGAATTTTCGAAGTCTTCAAGGGGAATGTCTGAGGAGAAAAATTAAATTCATTTACTTATTTAACAACGCCAGAGAAAAATTACTGAAAAGGGAAATATAACGTGATAAACAGCCGGGTACCAACAGTTGCAAAAGCCTCTTTCAATTAATACCGGTTCTAGTAGCAACAAGGAAGGGCGAAAACTGTCGTAAGTAAGCGGCTCTATTATGTGATCTCTGTAGCCCCGAACCCTTGCTATTCACAAATGATCACGTACTCCAGAGAAGAAATATTTAATAATAGCATAGCAGTTAAGCAAACGAAACAATCCCATCAATGCAGTGCAGACCCCGACTATCACTCTTTTTTAAAAGGTATTTAGAGAAAACTTACCAAACTCGTCCTCGTCATTTTCCACTATTCCATCCTCTTCGTCCTTTTCCTCGGGGTCACGCGAGAAATCTTTAATAAAACATGGTGAGTCGAAGGTTAAATTTAAAACTTTTCACTTTTTAAGCCCTTCTATCAATATTTTTAAATTTTTTTTTTCCTATATTATTTCCCATACATCTCCTTAGCTGCTGACATGGAGAATTTGTTTAACAATTAAGAGCTCCTCCAGTTGTTTATCATTTCCTTTATTCTCATGACCTTAATGTGTGATTGAGGGGTGATATTGTAAGGAGAAATTAGACACTAGTCAATAAAATTGGCGGTTAGATCTTGGGTTTGGAATGATTAAACGGAATAGTCTTAGTAAGGAATAATTTGAATAAGCTTACGCGTATCTCCTGCAATGTATTGTTCTTCCCCTAGATCCGCCTTGGGCTTAAAGTTTTCAGCTGAAAAGAATAAAATAATTTGATGAGCTTAGCTCTGCAATCATTTGGAACATGAGCTTTAAATTGCAAATTGTGTTTTGTAATAACCAGACCCCTTTGCAGCGAGCCTTCGCATCTGTCAAGAATCTTTTCTTGAACAACAGATGAATTATGAACGAGGTGAGAGGTTTCTTTAGTTTTTGGGCGGTCATTTTGAAAAAACTTGTGCATAAGTCCGGAACGGGTTGCGCAAGGGTCTGGGACGGTTTGAAAATTACGAAAAAAAAAAATAAGAAAGGAAAATTACAAGCGTTTGCCGAGAAGTATAGAACCAAGCAGATTTCAAAACATTCTTGCTACAGAATCCCATAAAACCCTTTTTTCGCACGCATCAAACACTTAACTCGAGTTCAGCTCATTTTTCAGTCATATAGTGATACTTATTGCGGACCCAGTCTGCTATTCTCCCTGGCACAAGAGATGTTCACGCGACCGCCTCAAGATGCAAATGACTCATTTTTTCTTTCATGACCATGATGCAACGCAATCGGAGTGCGCACACCGCCTGGGAGGATCAGTCGTCTTTATCAGAGTTTTTGAAACGGGGAACTACAGAAAACTGACCACCAATGAGGGGGGATCATTAGAATACTACAGAGCTTTACGGGATCAGGTAAGTTTTGTTGTGGCAAAATCAAAATTTACGGACTCCTCACTCAACCCCCCCCCCCCCGCCTTCAGGGATAAATGGTGATTGGTTCCTTGAGACGTAAGCAAATGTAAATGAGCAAAAAAAAACCAAATTTTGTACCTGCTACAGAGCATTCCATGACACTCAGAGCGACGACAGCAAACACCAAAACTACAAGGCTCTTCATTTTTAGCTTAAGATGAAACATGGAAAAATTCATATGACCACATGGAGGAGATATAGATCAGTGATGATACAGTATCACCAGCGAAAAAAGCCATTCATAAGAATTAGCATATGTATAGATTAGATTCGGATGAATGCCTTGACGTAGTACCTCTGAACTGTGGGAGAGATGAGATGGTATCCACCTACTCCTCCCTCTTAACTGTTGTTTTGTCAAAGTGTAGGGAGTGTTTCTCCCTGTCTTATCTCACAAGAATAATAGACGAACCAACAAGCTAATGAAAATCATGTAAAATAATCCAGCCTGGCGGTCCAAATGGAGGTCAGGAATGACTAAAGCCTTGAAAAAAGTTTAGGCTGCTCTAAGCTCAAGGCATGTTTTGAGTGTCAAACCTAATCCCACGACTTCGCATCGTGTGAGCAGTTACTTTCGCCCACGAGATTTCCTTTTGTGAAGGTTTCTCCTTCGTAAACTCGGTTTCAACTCCCCTTATCTCAATCCTTATTGAAAAACTGAAAATATGTAAAGTCACTTACTTTGCACAACTTGCATAAGATTCTGGACGATTCTCGAAATTACTTAAGTGGTCCGTATGAAACTGAACAACTTATGAGCTGGAAGGACTGCGTGCAGCTCTTTAATGTAATTGGAATGTAGATCCTTAATAATCCTAATAATAGGTATTCCAATGTGGGAAAGCGCTTGAGGCCACAAAGCGGGATACGGGCTGCGACGCATAAACAGGAAACCCTTTGATCTTAAGTTCTTCTTCAACCCTTTTTGCTCAGTGACCAAAACGCTTGTCGGGAGATTAATTCTGATAAACTAAGTGCTTGAGGTGAAGGACGTTTGGGGACGGAGGGTGAAAATTTTAAAGCCTGTTGTCGAAAAAGCCATGTTTTCAAAGTCAATTTATAAACTCATTCTTGTACATCGTAAATCTGCTTCTGTATAGTGGCAAAGGAAAGCTGAATTCTATCTTAAATATGACCAAGACTGACATTTTTGAAGAAAATTGTGAAGACGTGAGACAGAAAAAAAACAAAGCAAGTCAATTTGCATGCTGTCTCATCGTTTTTCCACGCCTAATATTTTGTTCCTAACTCTCCCTTTTTGCGGTTCCAAAATTCCCTCTCATTTTAAACAATTTCTTGAAGGCAAGAATGCGAAGGGCCTTTTATGTCATTAGGTGATATTCCACGTCTAATTTCTGATATTGCATCGCTGGAGAGTGCCCGCAGGAAGGTGAAGATAAAAGCTTCTTTAAGTGTTTTTTTTTTTTTACTGTTATGATTATGAAGTACAAAGACCCTCAGTTCACCAAAATAGATCATCAGAAGATCGAGATCGAAAAATGGCTTATAGCAATAAAATTTCTTCCAGCAATAAAATACTCTACTGATTAAAGTAACTATAGTTAAGAGTATCTCATCGAATTGAAAAGTAATGGCTGTTTATGAGACCATATTCAATCTCCGGAACGCTACACACAAGAGGCAGGCTGTTATGTAAGAATGCTGTTCTTCATTAGAACTTATGGCATGGCTCTGACAGTCGTTTTAAACCCCATCGTCAAAAGAAAAAAGCGAGGGATACAAACCAGTTGCTTAATTTCTTTCTTTTACTAAGAAAATTTGCAGTCTTCCAATGCCATCTATGAGTACGTGATATTGATAGTGAGTGGGCTATTGTAGACCTTGAGACAGCTGTCGCATAACAAACAAATTACAAGTCATTTGACCAATATATGATATGTAATTACTGTGCAAATCAGGAAACGTGCAGTTCTATTTGGGAAATTGTCTATTTATTTATTTATTTTTTTTGTCGTTTGAAATTTGTGAAGTTACAGCAATAAATCTGATACCCATTTGCCTCTTAGCAAAAGCTTTATTGCGATTGATAACATACACTTCTATACATAAACGTGATAAAGTGCCTGGGGTACCAGATAGATTTAAAAGCTTCTTCAACACTCCTTGCATGACTATCGATTCCGGTGATCTTCAAAAACACTTCAAGATCATCCTCTTCTGCTCAGTGACCATAAAACGCAACTGCGCATGTTTATCGTATTGCGTAGCTATTTCAATGAAACTCATGAAAGTCAAAAGTTTTTTGAGGTAACATGGTATTATTGCTTCCAGTGATACTCAGTTTTGTCTGATAAACACTGTGTACAACTAAATCAGACTGTCCGATTATCTCCAGTGTTGTATGGAGTTATTGATGAAAAATAACCATCATTAATTAGTGGCTGTTTTGATTAAATTTGATCAAAACAGTCATGATCAATATCACATGGGTAAATTGTGCTTTTCGAGCGCTGATTGGTTGGTTCGGGACGGAATAGCAAGTAATATTCACGAGCAGCCGATTAGACAAAATCGTTTGTCAAGAGTTAAGTTTTCGACTTTTTTTCGGTGTATTAAAGAAATAAACTATTTGCGGTATAGACTAAAACAATTATTCACCTCCACTCCGGTGAAAAATTGTTACTTATTTTCTATTACGGAACACTACCCACAAATGCAAAGTACAATTGAGCAAGCTGTTAAAAACGTGCCAATCACAATAAACATCTTGAAAATGGAGAACTGAGAGACAAAAAGTTATCAAACTTTTAAATTAGGGGTTAAAAAGCCGATTGGATTAGAATTGCTTCCCTTGGGCAAAACACGTCAATGTTTTCAAACTTTAATTACTATTGTCTAACCATTGTTTGTTGCCATCACTTAAAATCAAAGCCTGAAACAACTGTTTAACAAACCCTGTCGATACTACAAAAAATTGGAAACTTGCGGCTTTATTCAAGAAACTTTTGTAGTCGATGGTTCAGTAACGCTACCGCCCTAAAACCGCCTCTTGCTCTGTCCTGGTCGACTGTTCATACATTTTCCCCCATTTAACCTTTCTATAACAGCCACCTGCCGTAAAGGCGATGGTTAATTTGTGGGGTGCGTGCTAGGCGTCACAAACACTAAGAACTATGGAACTTAAGTAAAGCATGACGGTCACGGTAACGAGGACGTGTCAAAACGAAAGATTTAATTAGCAGAGCAATAACTCAACACGTACGTTTGAGAACTTTGTAAACTCTTTAGCCGTCCTCTGCAAGACAACATCAATTTGTGTAGTGTGAGAGCGGAAACCCCGACCGCAATTTATTTAAGTTTCCATTTGGAACTCAGCGCTGCTCACATACATTTGCTGAATTTGAGGTGTGACCGTAAGAGACGGTATACGTATCCAGCCATTCGTGAAAATATAACTGTATAAATTCACTTTTTAATAGACGTCTTTAACAGCGTTACTGTCCTGATTGCTTAAGGTCTCTGAAAATCCCTCTACAAAGGGCAGTTAGTCACCCTCGGACGAATGGCAGAGAAAAAGTTGTGATATCAGTTGACTTTTTGGGGTAAGGGGAGAGGTGGGTGCGCAGTGTCTCGGATACTGATATTGATCCAACAAGTTTATATTGTTAAGCGAATCTGTAAGCGAATCTTTAATAAACTGGTGGACTCATCATTAATTTTTTCGTCCTGTGTTGTTTATGTTCTCTCTCAAACTTTAGTTAATTTGCCCCTTTTTTGTCTTCAATGTCACTTATGTAGGAGATTGGACTGTTTTGCATTTGAAATAGCTGATTTACATTGTGCTGATTATAAATATTTCGATCCTTTACTTTGCAAGTATTGTTGAAAGCAAATGGACATACAATGTAGGTTTACAACCATCAATGATACACCAACTCCGGACCAAAACATTAAGTACGGTATGAATAACGCACTGGGTGGGCTGCGTTTTTTAATCTTGGTAAAAATATACTCCCTATCTTCTTCAGACGATAAGGTTAACTAATCAGTCGACCAAATCAACCGAAGAAGATAAAGATCTTAAACGCAATAAAATCGAAATTTCGCGTGGTATAGCCGTCTACTTCGTGAGACCAACTATAGCATTACATTTCGCCTACGTTGCTTTCGGTTTTGTGTGCGCTGAGTTATGAGCCACGATTGGAGAAAAAAATTTTCCTCCATGCTTTATAAACATTTATGAGTAACAACTTAAAGCAAACGTGTCACGTTATAATGAGGAAAGTGGGTTCGCTCCTAAATAAACTGTGGCCATGCCTCGGTGGAGGATGTTACAAGACGATTTGGTTTTGCCACCTGAGTTGATATTGCATTGGCCACCGTATGAAGAGTTCCTAAAGCTGAAATTTTGAGCGTTAGCCTTTAGTCAAAACGAATCGAAGAGTAATGAGGTCTACATCAATTGAGTGAGTTTCCACAGATACAAAAGAAATTTCTATTCAGTTGTAAATTACGCAAATAAAGTGAGGAGTAGAACAGATTTTTAAACTTTATTGTCTAATCGATAAAGGAAAATCAAGCCATATGCAATTTTAACTATAATGACTTACGTCATGTTTTAGATTTGTAGAAAAATTGCAGTGACTCTGCACATGGAGTGAACGCCGCCGGATAAGGCTTTGCTTTCCTAAGGTACTAAGCATGAACGATTATTTCAATGGAAGCTTGCGTTCAAGATGAAATCGCAGCAATTGAGTCTTATCTCCTATGAGTCTAGAATATTAGGTCCAAAATGAGCCTGTTAAATAAACTGGCACCACCTTGTACTGTGTAAAAATGAATAAGATTTATCGATGAATTCAGATTTATCGATGAATCCCGATTTATCGATGAATTCTGATTAACCTTTTTTGCTCTCCCATGATGCAATTTCTTTAAAAACGTTTGTACTCGTTTCGTGCTAATATTTGTGATCCAAAAAAATTCGAAAGAGATAAAGGCATAAACATCCGAGAAAAAGAATTGGCGTGCAGCTTTAAGGGGTATCGAATGGTCCCATTCAATTTAAAAGTGCTCACAAAATTTGGCCTTTGCTTGAATTGCTGGCAAAAATTACACGGGTGCTCGCTTTCTCGTGCTCCAAAAATTTTTGCAACTGCTCGCATGCTCGCATTCTCGTCAACTTGTGCTCGATTGCTTGAAATTTCGTTAATCCCGCTTTGTAGTATATATATATATATATATAAACGATATATATATATATATATATATATATATATATATATATAAACGATAAATCAGTTATGATATGGTTAAAACAAAAAGGTTGAAACATCCCTACCTCTGTAACTTTTTCTCTCAGTAGATTCGCTTTCATTGCTTGAAGCTAGCCTTACAATTGTTGTTTGACCAGTTTAGTAATTTACCCAATGACTCAAACCTTCTTTCGCTTGAACAAGAAAACGTGATGACTGCAACACGATCTGTCTACCAGGAAAATTCTGATGTAGTTAAGAGGAGGCTCGACGTGACGAGAGGTGACATAATATCCTGTAGAGACAACATTACTTGCGAACCTTTGTTGATCTTAACGACCGAATAGTGCGAATAGTCGCGAACAGTGACGAATAGTGACGAATAGTGACAAATAGTGGCGAATAGTGGCGAATAGTCGCGAATAGTGACGAATAGTAAAAATAAATGAATTAATAATGAAACAAAAAAAAATATTTATTGCTCTATTTCATAGATTTAAGGAGCAAAAGTTATTTATAAAGCTCTGGATTTGAACCTTATATAGTTTAAAATATTGGCTGCCGTCTCATCTATGAACGTTTGTCTGCAATAATTTAAAATCGGTTTTAATATGACTGCATGGCTAATATCGCTTCTTATGTATATATAAACCTGTTTCAAAAGGTCCAAGATCTGAAATCTGACATCGGATTCGTTGCCGGGTACAACGCCAATAGCATGAAAATGATTTTAAAACCAGTTTCGAAATAGGAACTTCCAGATTCTTGTATGTCAGTAAAGTGAAGCGCAAGGGTTTGGAAATAGGTATATATGCAAGTTATTTAGAGTATGTACGAGAAATTAAAAGCCCTGTTTCTGTTTACATCATGATTCAGTAGTACTGCATGACTGCATGACAGAGAACCATTCATGAATTGTTTCATGATGCAAATACGTTTTTTTATTTATTTATTCTATTGTCTTGTCGAGTATGCTAAGGAAATATTTCATTAGAAAGTTTATTTCTGTGTTAAACAACCTGTTTATGATCAGAACATGACACAAAACAAAACTAGTTATCTATGTTCACAAATGTACGTAATATGAACTTTTAAATTACATCGAATTGTGTTTTAATCATGTAAATTATCATTCTGAAATAAATAGATAGCGGTACTACTTACCGTGTCGTAAACAAAAGAGTTACTCACCGACACCGGAAATCGCGTAGAAGTCAGTAACTGTGACCAACTCTGCCCGGAAAATTTTACTGTCTGAGAGTTTTACTGACAGCTAGATTACACCCCATGTCGTGAAACCACTTATAGAGACATCGCGCTTTTTCTTCGCTTTTTTTGTTTCACACAAAAAGGGAAACGTGAGGCAACTGACAGATGATTCATGCTAACCCGCGAGTATCATTTGGCACTGGCACAATTCGACTTAACAGGCACACGCATGATTTAACAGTGGAGGATCGAAAACAGGAATTGGCGATATTTCCAATAACAATTATAGTCCAGTGTTTAGGTGCCAGTTTCGCATTCGCGTGACAAAAAATTAAAGAAACGATACGGCTCAGCGCCAAAATTTTGATATACAAATAGTCAATCGAAAAACCGCTCAAAATAATTCGTTTGATTCAATAAACACTCCATAAATCAGTAACAGTTACTAAAACATGAACCTCCTACCCCTCCCTGCGTATAAATAGTTCGTCCTCCGCCCCACCCTCAGTAACAACAGTTTACCTACCATCCCTTCCTATGTACTAATGGTCTGCCTCCCCCCCCCACCCCCCCGGATAAAATGGTCCAAAAAGTAGTCCAAAAAATAGTCCGAGGGTCCAATGGTCCAGTCCATGTGTTTCCTTATGCTCTTTGTAGAGATAAAATAAATCTATAAAATCTATGAAATAAGAAATAAGTCACTATTCGCGACTATTCGCACTATTCGGTCACTATTCAGGTTTTATCACGAGCTGCAGATTATCAGGGTTTGTAGATATGATGGATTTTCCAGTGGGCAATAGGAAATAAAATTGTCGGAGTCATAATATTTTGAAACAGTGTATCGGATCGAATTCTGTAGCGGATTTTTCAACCTTGGAAGTTTCCTGGCCACTAGTAATAATAACTATCATAATCTACTATAATATAACGGTGGCATATGAAACCCGATTAAACAAAATAACATCAATAACAACCCTCGGTCGTTCGGGCTTCACCGACTAAGAAAAATTCTAGAATGAAATGTTGCTTTTATCATTTTGATCAAAAACTAAAGGCCTTGCCAAACGAGGAGACATGTCTAGAAGCTATATCTCCATGTCGCGCGGAAACACGAAATGTAAGAATTTTTCTCGAAAGGCACTCGCGAAGGTAGAAAGTAATCTAGAGAAATACCACTATTACCAGTACTATTTGACCTTCAGAGCTACTACTAGAGCTTGTAAGATCTGTACGGCTGTAATTGGTTAGATTCTAGAAACCTCCAAATAAATAAAGATTCATTGCGTTGAATCTTTTTCAGTCAATCAGCGGGAAACCAGTTTGTCGATCATCGAAACCGAAGTCCGAAATGCTTGTTAGACCGAATGTCACGTTATTTACATTTCATAAGAACTATATAACCAAAAAAACTATACCTTCCATTTTAGCGACAGGTTAGAAAGATATGGAAAACTTTAAATCGCAGGCTTCATCTGATAGGTCTCCTTGAGAGCTCTTGAAGTTCTTGAGCGTCCAGCCCGACTGACTCACGTCAAGCTACGTGACGTAATTTGGCATCAAGCAGGGCACAATTGGCTGTAAGATGCTAGCCCAAGCTTTGCTCTTATTGTTCTGTTCTGGAGGTGTCAGCCAGATTATTAGCTATTACTTGGTGCAAAACAACGTATCTTATTAATTAAAGAGAAATTCCGGCCAGCGGAAAATTTACGAAGTACTCTCAGCGCTCGCTGCTCGCCATCTGTATTTTTCTAAAGTGCTCGCTGCTTGCAAGTAAAATTTGACAAATGCTCGTGCTCGCAAAAATAAACACACTGTTCGCATGCTCTCAAACATAAACACACTGCTCGCATGCTCACAAATGCTCACACAGACCATTCGATACCACTCTTTTTTACTCATAAATTTGAAATTACTTATTTAATAATAACAATTACAATTTCCTCAAATGTGATTGGTGCATCAGCTGCTTCACTTTTCACTAATCATTCTGTACAGTTGTAATCGGACAGTTGGCTGTAATCGGACACCTGTAGTCGGACAGTTGAAGCAGCCAATCACACTAGGTCCACTCTGCTAAATCCACCAATCGCAGAACTGATCACAATAACCATGGCAACAACCACTTATCCAAAGAAAAAAAAAGGCAATTTCCAAAACGGAAGAATATTTAACTAAAGATATTGTCTTTAGATATTTGGAGATATTTGTTCTAGGTGTATTTGTTTTTTTGGAAACAAATACAAAAAATATTTTTCGTTGTGATATTTTCCATTCCGTTGATTGGCTGTTGTAATTTCTTTGGTTTTGGTTTTTACCTCACTGAGTCGAGTTTCGCTCGAAAAACAAAGCACAATGATCCCATTAGGACTAAAACCCAAACCCCCCTCTCCTAGTCCATCGCAAGATTTACGATAAGGGGAAGTCCTTAGAACATTTGTACGATCACCTTTTCAATTATTCTTTTAGTGGAAATTGAGAGTCAGGGAAATATCAAGAGTGTTTCAACCAATATAAAGGTAAGTTGTTATATGGCAAGGTAGTCTTGAGGTAAATTCTTGCCTTCTGATTGGTTCTTACCTAGTCAGGATTTTGCCATATGGACCGCTTCCATGGAAACGATTAAAAGCCCCGAAGTTTTGCTATCGCAAGTGGGTAAATTCATAATCGGCAAGTTTAGCCCGAGTGCCATGTAATTCGGTCAATCTTCGGTCAATCTTCGGTCAGTCTTCGGTCAGACTTCGAGTCAGTCTTCGAGTGCCATGTAATTCGGTCAGTCTTCGGTTAGTCACAAAAACACCTTTTAAACTCGCTTGCCCGAGCTGTACTAAAGAATAGTGGGCCTGGGTCGTTTTTGTACGAACCAAGTTCAGCTCGGTCCGTACAAGAACGATCGAGAGCCAAGTTTTCTCAGTACTGCCCGAGCAAACTGAACGAGGTTAAAAAGAAGTTAATAAATATTTGTAGTACAAAAATAAGTCGAGAAAAAAAATGAGAGATATGAGGAAAAAAGAGATCAAGGTATTGATAATAAAATATTGTCGCTCTTGAAGTCACGTGGTTTAATGAGTCAACTGTTATGGCGGTTTGCATTGAAGAGTTTTCTTACACTGTTCAACATGTATCAAGCTCTTACTCCATGCGAATGTCTTTAGTTTAATTTTCAAGTAGCGACAACGACAACAAGAACACTGCATCTCTTCAAAACATATTCAAACGAAAGAAATTTAGCATCAAAGAGACATCCGAAAGGCCCTCGATTCTGCAGTCACGATGAAACTCAAGCCGGTCTTGACAGAACTGACTATACCCAAGATAATAACGTTGAAAAGACATATTTCTTGGCCTAGGAGAAGCTGGAGAAGACGCTGAAATGTCTTCTGGTTCATAAGCTCTTTCCACGTGCGAGAATTATCGAAAATGTTAATACTAATTTTAGAAATAATCTGCAATTCAGATGGTTCTCTCAACAGAATATATTTGTATTCTCTTGGTTTTCCGACTTTCCGAGAGCGGCCTGAACATTCTCAATAAAATGTTCGGTGAGTCAGCTCGTTCAGTTGTAAAACGCAGCAAGATGCTCACATAAGACCGTTAAAATATCATTTCAAAGGGAATTTATTGTAGCATGCGCATAAATTTTAACAACTAATTAGAGTTAACCGACAACTTAGAATGAAGATTAAGTCGTATTTGACTTCACCATCACTGGGGTTACTAAACCTAATAAATTTTCTTATCTTCGCATATTTTACTTGCTATTAACTCTGAAGATCGTATATATTAAATGTGATGAAATGAGATTCCATTCCTCCAGTGTAAGGACAAGGTAAACACTGTAAAATTTATCACAGACACACAAATATATTCAAATTATACCTCGCTTTGATTAAAATCAGAAAATTACGGATTATAGAGAGACTTACTCTAAAAGTGCATTTTACAAATTGTACGTAGTTGCATGCTTCACTTAATTTTCTCCTTAATTTTATATAAGAGATTTCAAAATTTCAAAATACAACGCAAAGTGTTTTCCAAGAAATATGTAATATGTATTTCAATTTGTTGGTTTCCGCGTCGATGGCTAGTCACTTCCTGTGTAGTAATAAAATTGTTACTTGTTTCTCTTTCTAACAGTTATAATAGAGTAATTTTCAATTAAGTAACAAAAGCAATTCGGGATTGGTTCGTTTTAGCTTTACTCTGCCCTGTGGTTGGCCTTAAAAAATTTTCGCCAACCTTTGCAACCAATCACTACTTGATTTTTCGTGTTTTCCCGCCGATTTGATATTTCGTTGTCTGTACAAGATTTTGGTTTTGGTTGTAAGACACTTAATCAAAGAGCACGCTTTACGAGAGCTATTCAACTGCTGTAGCTGACTGTCCTGAATCAAATGTTACACATGCACAGGGTTCGATCCTCAGTGTGGAACAGAACTAACTCTCGAATTGCTTGGAACAAAAAGCATCTGCAAAACAAAGGAGTAACATCAAAAGAGAAAAAATCACCTTCGGGTCTCACAGAGGTAAGGCACCGGTAATTAACAATATTAGTCGAGATTAGTTAGTGAAATTTCAACCAGCTAACCGGCAGGACGGGCGTGATTTTGGTGAGAGGGTACTCAGTATTTTCTTGGTGAAAATCAGAGCCGCCATATCCGATGTTTACAGCAGCGGAAGAGTCAGGAGAGTAATAAATTTTTATCAGGGAGGTGAGCGACGCTCAAAAGAAAGGTGAGGGGAGAAGTGGGGCAGTAGCAATCACCGCTCTCCCCTCCCCCCACCGTCCATTTAAAATCTGAACCAAACATTGCCGGTTGGATTAACAACCGCTAGCTTGAACCGTTAACTCGCCCCAGTAAGACGCCTATAATGCATGCTAAAAGCCAACTAGAACTATGACTGAACAAACCTGCAGTCGTTTCATTTTTGTTGATGGTCTTGCATTATGTCTGTGGGCCTCTTAGGCTACAACAAGAAAAAAGGTTGACTTCAGCTTCTTGGAACTAAAACATGTGAAGATCATCACATTTTGGAGGATACGTTAGTGTCTCGTCGGGCAAAATGACATTTTTTCTTTGCCCATAGTAGCCACAAGTAATTCAATAAATTCACTCTTACAGTTGATACTTTCTCAGACTTTGAATCTACTACCTCGCTTGCTTTGAAAAACGAAGGACCACGCCTTGATAAAGACAACTAACTTTGAAAGTGCTTGAAAAGTCCAATTGTGAAAAGACATTCTTTGCATATACAGCCCAATTTATTCCAGAAGAAACCTCAAACGCTACCATTAAAACAAAGCTGGCATACGCTAGATTTAGCGAATCAGTACTCACCAGTTTTCGTCTTCCAGAAGACATACAAATTTATCAACTCGGTCCCGCTTGACAGTCTAAAAGAAGAAACAAAGAAAAAAAAAATTAAGCTATCTGTATCTGTGTTACAGTATAAGAGTACAAGAGTATTTATGCTCTACCAAATTTACCTTCAACATCCTGGCCAATCAAAACAAAATAACAAAATATCTGTCCAAACTCAAACGCGAAAAAACACGAGTGAACTAGTTACGATTACCATACGTTTTAAATTTCACTAGTTTAAACCCTTAGAGTGACCAGCCTCTAATTTCTCCTTTCAAAGTCACCCCTGAATCACACATCAAGGTCACGAGAATAAAGGAAATGATCAAGAACTAAAGAAGTTCATGATTGTTAAACAAATTCTCCTTGTCAGAACCTCAGAAAACTTATAGAGAATAGTACAGAGATTATGAAAACTGATGCTAGGGCGTACAAGGTTTTTAGACCGATTTCAGGGCGAAGTGAATCACAACCAAAGCAGTTCCCGATATTCCAGTCATAATTTCCTAACAAAACAATCATTTTTTAAAACTCTCTTAAGCTTATTTTGGAAACTACTCTATATGCTGTTGGAGCGCTTTTCGATTACGTGTCGTAAAACCAAAGCCAAAGCAAGAGCCAAAGAGGACTGAAAGTAAAACCGACCAAACTGCCAAAGCGCGGGAAAACGCAGGCGACCAGGTCGTGATTGAATTTAGTTTTGCATCTGATTGGTTGATAGGGTGGCGCGAGTTTTCTGGACCAATCAAGTAGCGAAGTAGAGTAAAAACAAAGTAACTTCAGATTACTTTCGACACAGCTGAAAATTTCTTTAGCAGCTAGTTCACATTCTCTTCGGTTAAACACGGCATTTTTAACTTGAGAAAGGTAAACAAACACCACAAATCTGAATGATGACACGAAAGGGGCAACTGTACCTGAACTGCCATTTCCGCCATCATGAGTAACTTCTTTATTCCAATACAGAGTCTGAAAATAGATTTAAGTAAACTGAGCATACCAAACAAAGTAGACAAGCAAATAAATAATTCAATAAATAAATAATTACTAATTATATAATAAGCTGCATCCTACACGCAGTTTGATTGGTTACGATAAAATGTTCAAAAAAAATGCGCGCGCCGTGATTGGTCAGAACGAGTTCATTATATTTCCATAAAGCACGCGCCTTACGTCACACGAGTGCACTGTCGAGATATAAATGCAACCTACGTCATCGGTACGAGCGCGAGAAATTCACAATACATTTTATAAAAGAGATAAAAAAAACTTGTTCCTCGAGCATCGTTAAGCACTTGGGAATTTTTAAGAACACTCGAGAAGTGCGAGAAGCACTATTAAAATATTAAATATGAAATAGGAAAAGAAGGTTGCTGAAGTGACGCGTGCTATTTCCTTTATTTCGATTTTTTTTCCTAACAAATGCTTAACCTTTTCATCCTAACATCAGTATGCATATTCTCCATACTGTTTCCGATACATTTCCTAAGGTGCTGACAAGGAGAATTTGTTTAAGCACCGCGAGCTTCTTAAATTGGTGATCATCACTAGTAAGGAAACACAAACTGTCATAAATCCGTTGTATATCTAGCACACCTTCTCTGGCCCATGTTCTTCTCAATTTGTTTAATCTCATCATCCTCAAACAACTTTGATTCCTAGAGGTTGGAAAAACAAGAAATTAAAGGAGAAAGACTTGACGGGGCTCACATCCATGACGTAAACAGTAATAATCTCAACTGAGTTGCCACGTTAGAGAGTTTTTCAGTAAAGCTGACGTTTCGAGCATTAGCCCTTCGTATTTTGCTTTGACGAGGTGCTAACTCTCGAAACGTCAGCTTCAAAAACTCGTTACGGTGGCCAATTTACATTATCAACTAATTTGATTGAACAAAATCATCTTGTTTTACCCCTCACCGACGTAGTATCACAGTTGCTTTGTAAACCTACCCCCTGTATTTTGTAATTAATTTAAACAAACCTGTAGCACTTGTTTGAGTTGGTCTGCGGACCAGATTGAGGGCACATGGATTACAGTATTAAACGCTTCCACGATGCCCATGGTTTCCAATACATCTCGGCAGCTGGTTGTTCCGATCACAATCAACTTACGACCCTGACAGAAAAAGAAGTAAAAAAGGCGTTATTTGTAATTGCTGCTGCTCTTATTTCAAGCGGTCTAAATTTGGCAAATTCTTATCAAAATGTCCTGAACTTCTCATTGCCGCGTCTTTCTCGTCATCATTTTCACGGCAAGTGTTCATATCGTGGTTGTCAATGACCTCTGACGGCGAAGTGTATCACCACCATCGCTGTTATCCTCGCTATCACGAAATCATCCGAAAACTATACGAAAATTATCGTAGAGTACATCGTTGCTATCTCCGTCGTCATCGGCATTTTCGTCGTGATCGTCGACAATCTAACGAGAAGTAAAACCTGGAAGGATGTGAGCATAGTAGGTTTACGAACCTTTCTTAGCTTTTTCTTGAGCAACACAAGTAGAGCTTGAAGAACAGTGTTTGAAAATCTTGGCCCAATAGCAACATAGTCTGAAAATTAATGAATTCACGTAAACGAAGCGACGTAAGGGAACATCAATCCAACCAGAAAAGATATTTTTACTAAATATAGGTTAAAAAAACAGTGGAACACAGCATCATTTAACCCTTTAACTCCCATGAGTGACCAAGACAGAATTTCTCCTTACAATATCATTACAAAATCAACCAGATAAGTAATGAGAATAAAGAAAAATATCAATTTGGGGATAATTAGTTGATCCAAAACTCAATTCTCTGAACAAACATCATAAGAATTGTATGGTTGACAGTAAGGAGAATTACAAATTTGGTCTGTGCGTCAAAGGGTTTAACCAGGTAAAACAATGTGAGTAAGATAATAAAACCATCCTCCCATCGTTTAGATTTTATTCTTTCAAGTACCCTTTTATATACGTGACAAAAATTAATAAAAACAAAACAAAACAAAACAACCAAAAAATATCGATAATGATAGTGAAGATAAAGAAAATAATTTTAAAACCCTTTGTTCCCTAAGTGCGACTAGCATCTAATTTCTCCGTACACTATCACCCCTGTAACAAACACCACGGTCCCGAGAATGAAGGAAATGATCACCGGCTAGAGAAGCTCTGTACAGAGAATAGTATGGAAAGTTTGCATACTGGGGTGTTAAGGGTTAGGGAAAGAACTGTGTTAGTCGAGTTCATTGAATGGGGTAAATTCAACAGCTGGAGAACGTACCTAACAACCGCTCTATGTCATCCACGACGATACAGCTCAACTCCGATTTGTCAGCATCGTCAAATATCTAACGTCAAAAATCAAAGTATTTCAAAACAGAAGAAATCATCACTATGAAATGGCCCTGGACATTATTGTAGTAATAACAGTACTTCAGATGACGAAACTAGAAAAACCAGACCGATCTACGTTTCACAGACGTCATAGTATTTTATCGGTTGCACAGTCAGTGTAAGTGAGTCATGAAGATCTACTTATCAGATGTTCAACTCATATTATTCTTTGGCCATTCAGTTCCTAATGGCATAATCCCAAATCTTTATGTTTTGTATTAAGAATTCGATAGAATTCATCAGAAATCTTCAAGGCCATTTTTAGTCTTCAAAATTGGCTGTACCAATCCTCAAAGGAGCATCAGTGAGATCCTGACCTTTTTAATGGTTTGGCATTTTGCGCTTTCCACAAATCCGATCATGTTTTCTGGTGTGCACAACTTGATGAAAGGGAAGTCCGACTTTAGAGCCAAGTGCACAGCGAGGGCCGTCTTGCCACATCCAACAGGACCTGCCAAAGAGAGAGTTTTCAAACATGACTGCTGAATGCGGTCGTTTCACCAACGAGTCGTTTCGCATTACTCTTAGGTACTCTTTTTATCTTTTGTTTGTTTTTTTCCCCCATATTTTGAGTACTCACCTTCTAACAGGACTGTTATTGGGGAAGTGATGTCCTGAGTTCGTGTTTGTTGCAGCAAAAGGTCTCCATCATCTATTATCCGCTGAATTTGGGAACCCCACCGGACAATTCCTAACAAAATAAGTCAACAGAGATTAGCACATAGTGAGTCTAAGAAGGATAAGTTAACTGACTGAGTTACAGATTGACTCACTGACGGACGACAGTATCTGACAGACACAGTGACCGCGTAACTGAATGACAGATTGACCGGCTCACTGATTGGCTAGTTGACTGAATGATTAACCGAACGACTGACTGATTAATTGAAAAAAGGGGGTAAGTTTCTAAAAAAACTGTAGTGCTGCGTCGGTGGGAGAGTATAACAGGTAATTTAGTGCTAAATACTGAGTTGAAAACGTAAATTGACCACCGTAAAGAGTTTAAAGGCTGACGTTTCAAGCGTTAGACATTCGTCAGAGCGATGGTTTATTAAAAGACTTGCTGACTGACTTATGACTCATTGACTGAAAAACTGGCTGAGTGCGCGAGTGAGAGAGGAAGGGGGTGACTGACTGGATGACTGGTTGAATAAATGAATTAATGATTGATTGATTGAGAAACTGAATGACTGACTGCATTAATCACTAAATGAAAGCTACGTTGGTTGACAGTACGATTGACCCCTTACACCCTAACATCAGTATTCATATTCTCCAAACAGTTGTCTATACATTCTCTAAGGTGCTGATGAGGAGAATTTGTTTAACATCAAGAGCTTCTTTAGTCGCTGATCATTTCATTTATTCTTGTTACTTTTATGTCTGATACAGAGGTGATATTGTAAGAAGAAATTGGTTGCTAGTCACTCTTAAAGAGAGAGTTAAGCTGCACAAAATCCCCGCTGGAGATTTAACTTCAAGTAGACTCACCATTGGCGACATACAGATCAAGATTGTCGTCAGAGGGTCCAAATGCCTACACGTGCAACAGAAAACAAAATAATGGAAAATCATTTAAAATAATATATCGACATGAGAAAAAAATTGCAACGAAAGACATTATAACCCCGTTTATTTCCCATACAACACCTTTTGCTTGGGCAATATTCCCCAACCACTACAATCACTACAACATAACTAGTCCGACTGAGTGTCCTAAGTAAAACCAACCAAACTGACTAAAGCGCGGAAAACGCGGGCGACCAAGGCATGATTCGTGCTAGTTATCCATCTGATTGGTTGAGAGAGTGGCGCCAGCTTTCTGGACCAATCACAGAGCGAAGTAAAGCAAAACCCATTGCCATCTAAGATTATTTTTGACACTGAATTAAAAATTGCATTACATATCTAAAATATTCATTTACCGGTTTGATATCATTCTCCAGAGCATGGTAAAAGTCTTCATGCTTCACAACTATCTTCTCAGCTGCTTCAGGATCGATCTCGAAATTATTCTTGAGCTGTGAAATGAAGGAAAAAGGATAATTATCTCCAATAATGTCCCTGGAAGTTTACCGATCGACACTGCTGTCGTGTCTATCAGCGGTTGGCCCTCGTTTGGGCATGCTTTGTTTGGGAAAGTAGTGGAATATTTCCTTAAGTCATAGACTTTAGTGATAAGTAAGTTTTATGATAAAACCTAGTCCACGTTGCATTGCTTGCTGAAACCAGTTCGTTGCATAAATCTCTACTGAATTCTCACCGCACAAAAACTATCTACGAAAAGTCGCTTACAGTACCTGAATGAAGCGGTTCATGGCAGTGGACTGTGCCGCTCGCACCAGTCCCTCAATCTCTGCCCCAGTGAAGTTCTTTGTTTGGACGGCCAAATCAGCCAGGTCGACATCTGCTGCCAGTAACTTGTGTTCTCGCATCTTTGCTGTGTGAATCTCCAGGATTTGTACGCGTCCTTGTTCGTCTGGTAGGCCTGAAGAAGAACCAACTCATGCTGAAACAACGTTTTGAGGTGACTATTGTAGACATCTATCGCCCAACTCTAAAAGCATTTTCACTCAGTAAAAGAACACTTATGAGATACTCACAGCTTCTTTTTGAAATTGAGATTGAGTGCAAAGCCTTGGAAAACGATGTCTATTCTCAGACAAATTTGATTCTTTTCCACAAAGTTTCTCACGTGATCTCATCCCGAAAGTACCAGGTTAGCGTCTTAGAACTTGAAAATGTCGTATTTAAGATTGAGTTTTTTTTTTTCAGTTTACTCCATGGGAGGGTGGATGGATTCCGAGTTTTTCTAAAATCTGACTATTATTGTTAACGTCCTTTCCGTTACTGTCCCGTTTTCGGTTTACTAAATTCATTGTTGCTCGTGAACAGAGCGTGGAAGGCAGAGGGCATGTTTGACGTAGCCTCGTGGTTCACGCATGAGCGGTAGAGTGTCAAACGGACACGTAAAGAGGATCCATCACAACTGTAGGATGCCTTTGTTCCACAGGATACAGCTGCAGTGCACTTGAATGAAGATCGTTGTAACATACTTACCAATCTCAACTTGAACCTCAAGTCGTCCAGGTCTGAGTAAGGCATCATCAATGAGATCTCTTCTGTTTGTCATGCCTTGAGCAACGAAACAATAAAACGTCAAATATATCCTCCCGGATATAAACATCACTTGCATAGCGTCCATGAATGACATTAACGAAACTTACCAATGAGAAGAACGTTATTAAGTTGTTCCACACCATCAATCTAAAGCAAAATTAATAGTTAACATAGGGAAAAGAATACAACGGAGAGAGCATCGATTTTTATACAACGACCTGTACACTTAACGATCACGAAGCTGATACATATAACTGAACCTTAATTGTATTTTGTTTTTTTTGGCTTCCTGTTTATCATTGTGAGAACCGCAACAAACATAAAAATTGTTAATTATAGATGGCCTCCATCCACAGTCATATCATGTCGAGATTCCTCAGATACTCGAGCATTCTAAGTCTATCAAATCATTCCCGCCTAAGCCTGTTTTGCGCACTCACTCTTTTGGGGGGAAAATCTCGTATACACAATAAAAAAAACCTCTTATCAGGACGTAAAGAATCTATGGGGCACATGAATTAGTGTGCTTTTGAGAAAATCTGTTTCTGAAGAATTTTATTGAGAGACATCAAAATCTACTCACCTTTGCAAGAAGTTGATTTACAACTGAGTCCTGCACTCCAGTGCCTCCGCTCTAAGGTAAGAATATTAAAAAATGAACAATAATTCATTGATTACTTAAATGTAACACGGCAATTTTTTAAATGTAATTGGTTAAGAAAACTCACTCTACCCTCTCAACTAATCAGATGCAAAACCAAGAGAAATTGCGATATGTTGAAGGGCATTTTCCCGCGTTTCGGGCGGTTTGATTGTTTTCACTTTGAGTTCTTATTAGGCACTTGTCATAATCCCCTTTGTTCTGATTGGCTGTTGCAGTTATTCTGGTTTTAGCTTGATGACTCCTATTATTACTTATAACATTTATTCACCAAAGTGGAGGTAAATATCCACCTCCTCCTCTGATATGGAGTTGACTAATTATTTTAGCACATACCATATAGAAACAAAAATATCTTTAGTTATGTCAATATATCGAAAAATGGTCGGAAATCAAGCTCCTGATGCACGGGTTTGTCTATTCGACAGCTCAGAGGTGAATAGTACTTGCTAATCACTTCCGAACTGGCCGATCAGCAAGCACAAAAAGCACTATTCACACCGGTGGTATATACTAATAGCGCATCTAGCCTAGTTAAAAATGTATCACATATTTAACAAGGCTCGGTCTTTTCTGTCCTAAGAAACAGGAGCAGCCATCGATAACAAATAGAAATAGTTGAAAAGATACTAGTACTTACATTGTACATGTACCTTGACTTGCAAACTGCATCAAACTCGTCAAAGATTATAAGATGAAGTCCGCTGTTATCACCAAACTGCAAGGATAACACAAATACGGAACAGAAGTCCCCTTAGGTAACTTTGTCGCTCCCCTGTCTCACAGTTGGTTGAGAGAGACCCGTCATTATCTATTACCTGAGGGGGAGGGGGAGAAAAACAAAATTTACCTGATTCCTCATAAGGCTCGGTGACAATATTATGACCCCCCCTCCCCCCTCCCCCTCATTGGCAGTTAACTGACAGTCAAGTTTCTATAGTTTCTCCTTTATACTCTGTTGGCGACGGCTGATCTCCCCTACGTTCCCCCTGAAAACCATTTGATAACACCCTCCCCCCCGGAAAAAAAAACCTTCAAAACACCGGCCCTAGGGGATGGATGTTAACCGCTTCCTAAGATTACACTTTTTCTTACGCTGGAGCAGCCCACGGATAATGGGAACTTTGACAGTTACTCTTGATCTTATCGGGAACCCTGTGCTTTCTCGGTACGCGAAAAAATACCAATTCCTAACATGAAATTTCTCATTGGAAGAAAAGGCTCTTAACCTCTACCTATATGCCCAAGCCGACGACTTATGTTTCATCCTTTGCCTAATCATTTAACTCGGGCAAAAGAAACCTCATAATTGCCTGAAACTTTTGTAAGAAACAATCCCGTCCCCGAGTCCTTTGGGTGCATTGAACCCCAACCAATTCCTATTTTTCTATAGAATGCTCTTCGTTATTAAACTGGAGAACACTCATTTACGAAATAGTCCATAACGGAACCCACAATCTTAATTACCGCAAAACCGTCATGGAAGTTTTAGAAGAAAAGTTAAGAGCTTGGAAAGCAGTTGCGACGGCACTGTACCTTTTTCTGTTCCTCTTCAGCCTCTGCAAATAGCTTTCTGTAAATAAGATATGAACAAGCTTAGTTATTTCATGGTGACTGGGTTACAGTTTCGTTACACCACATGTGCGAACTGTTCATCTGCGACGCGAGTATTGAAATTTCACATGTTTGGTAAACACATACGGCTACCCGAGAAATTCCGACAAAAGAATAACTTCATTTTTCAGTCGATGTCTTCCTGGCGTTGCCGTTCTGGCCGCTTACAGTCCTTTTCTGTCGGTAAAAGCGCTAATGCCTGCGCATCTTGAAAACCTTGGTCCATTCATTATCAAATTGGCATTTTGTAGTCTTTACTAATCTTTTCCATCTTCAACTATCCCAGATCCTCTTTAGTTTATTCTCTTTACTTTGGTGTTCTTAGTTTTCTTGTTCTGCAAGTCGCAGAGAACGACTCCTAGAATGCACATTACAATGTCACGGTCTCTGCTCTTTTCTCACCTGATATTGGCTTCCGATTCTCCAACGTATTTATTGAGAACCTCTGAAACAAGATCGCAAGTTAAGTCAGAGCTTGTAGGTAGACCTCATTTCGATTTGAATAATGAGGAGTGCCAATCAGTGGAAAATGAGAAAATGGCAAAATGGCAAAATGGAAAAATGGAAAATGGAAAAATGAAAAAATGGAAAATGGAACAAGGTGTTTAATGAGCGAGGGAAAACGCAATTTAGTTACTGAATCAATACTTCGTATAGTTGTAACACAAGTTGGTCGAGAGTATCAATTAGCCACTATATAAGATACTTCACCTGGTCCACTGATAATCTTAGGTTCCCTTGTGTTTAACATCTTGCCAATTTGCCGAGCCATCAGCGTTTTTCCAGTTCCTGAATTTACCAAGTTCCGCAGTTAGTTACTACGGTACTTATAAATTAAACTTCTTACTGGTCAAACCCCAGAATAATCAATCACTGGCGAAACCATTGAGAAACGTTTGAATTTCACCCTATAAGGATTCTAGCGATATAAAGTCGTTTAATGATAAAGAATTCAAATCAAGCAGCAACCATTACGAGCATCAATCTCCTAAAAATCAAACACGCTTATAGGTGCTCGAGTTTTTGATTTTCCACAGTGTGACAGCATATACACAAGAAATATCTGTTAGAAATACCTGGCGGTCCATGTAACAGAATACCCTTGACATGCCGAAGTCCTGAACAAAAATAATAAAAGGTCGCAACGTGAATCTCGCTATTAGTTATTTCCTTGACCCGATTGATCGTTGGGTGAATACCGCTGTCCGCCGGATAGCGTTATCCGCGCATTGAACAACAAAGCCTGGTATTTATTTTCCGTTCGACCGTTGAATGTTCACTCACGCTAACAATTCACACAGTTTCATAGTGCTACAATCCATACCCCACCCTTCCCCCCTCCCCCCAAATTAATGCACTCCTCTCGCGGGTCCTGCCGTACGTGTTGGACTCTTGACTGATTTACGAGGTTTTAACCCTTTACACCCTAACATCAGAATGCATATTCTCCAGACTGTTCTCTTCCCATTTCCTTAGGTGCCGAGAAGGAGAATTTGTTTAAGAGTCATGACTTTAATCAGTGATTCAGGGCTGATATTGTACGGAGAAGCTCCATTATCCTTTTACTTATTACATCTAAAGCTCTTGGTATTCTCACCTAATTTGTCAACGACTTCTGGGGGGAAAAGCCTCGTGGCAAAAGCTCTTCTTATGATGTTAGAGAATTCCTGTTTGCAAAAGAACAAAATGACAGAAAATACATGTATACAGCGTTGCCAGGTGGAAGGAAAGCAAAACAAACTGTCATCAAGCATTTTATAGGAAATAAGTGTTGACTACAAGTAGCATGTACCCCTTGACTCCAAAGATCTAAATACAAATTCTCTTTACTGTCTTCCAGACATTTTCTATCACTCTAGCTCTGAGAAGTTGGTGTTAAATCCGACAATACTCCCTAACCGACGTTTTTTTTTTCTGTCTTCTCATCAACCTTCCGCTTGGCAGTGTGGTGATATGGTGAGGGGAAATGAACTATAGGTCACCCCTGAAGTGAGAGGGTTGTAGCCACACTGTGTTTGCAACAGATCGTAGTATGGTCGTATGCAACTTGATATTTTGTTTGGTACCAGTTGAATGCAACAAATTATTTCCATAGACATTAAAAGTGGGAAAACACACCTTGTCAAGGCCTCCAATTCCCAGCTTTGTGAAGTCCCAGTCTCTACTGATAATGGACTGTGTTGCTGCTTTTCTGAAAATCAAACAATAAAAATAATATCCCTACATACTCCAAAAGTATAAATTAAAACTTAGAAATGTCATCCTCACTAAAAAACCTTCACATCTCTAGTTCTGTGTAACCTTTAACTCCCAGATCAAATTTGTAATTCTCCTCAATGTCAATAATACAACACTTATAATATTAGTTCAGAGAATTTATTATTGGATCAACTAATTATCCCCAAATTGATATTTTTCTTTATTCTAATCACTTATCTGGTTGATATTGTGTTGATATTGTAAGGAGAAATTTTGTCTTGGTCACTCATGGGAATTAAAGGATTAACTAATTCAGCACTTCTCCCTTCTACAGTGTGACTGCATCCCTGGTAAAACAGTTAAGGACAATTTGGACCGATATAAACCCTCTAAATCCGAACTTCAGCAAGCATATTCTTCATACTGTTTCCTACACATTTCCTGAGGTAATAACAAGGAGAGTATGCTTAACAATTAAGAATTTCTTAAGCTGGTGATCATTTCCTTTCTACTCATGACCATAATGCTTGATTTAGAGTCGATACTGCGGGGAGAAACTAGATGATAATCACTCATCACTCTAAAGGGGATGACAGGTTATGGTAAATGCAATGGTCTCTACTATTATTGCTCAATGGTACATCATGTAAATGTATTTTGAAGTGTCACTCAACAGTGCTATCTGCTCTTACCCTTTGGCTGTCCCTGTCAGATTCAACATGGAACCCTACAAGAGAAGACATTAAATTAATGTTACAGGTCAAAATCCCTTCTTTCCTTCGTTTTCTTTGGGTATATTGTCACTGATAGTCTTTAAACAAAGAGAAGGGCAAACCTAACTAGATTTAATTCAGTTTAAACGTCAATATTTATATAACTTTCAGTGTTTAACTACACTAACTGTACTTAACCTGCATGCACCATTTCATTGTAATTTGCAAAAGTTCTCTCATCTGTGGTACAATGTACATCACCCTGCCTCAGCTAACTAGTAAATATCAAGGTGATATGTTGATGACTCACTGAACCTATGCAGACCTTGACAGACTGGCTTGCAAGTTGATGTCAGAAACAAGATGATACAGGTAACTTGTTTAAAGGCTGAATTGCATTGTGGACTTCAATAGAGATTTTATTAAAAACCACAATATTACTTATAAATCATAGGTTAAATAAGGAAAAAGAAAATGCTGTAAAATTGACAAATGTCATAATTTAGCTCTAGTTATGTTATAAATGATATCCATAAATATTTCATATTACCTCTGCTCTTTCAAAAAGCACATGGGTATTACTTGTTATGAGACCCATATCAACCTATGGTTTGGAGAAGCAAAAAATGTATAGTACACTGATACAGGTCGCAAATCAGGCTGCATATACACCTCAAGTTGATGTAGGTCATTCATTGTTTTCATTATCCTCTAATTCCTATTAGTGACCAAGACAGAATTTGTCTCATACATTGTCATAACAATATAAAGCAGACTGACAAGAGATGAAAATAAAGAAGAATACTGATCAGAGGATTATTAGTTGATCCGATACCAAATTCTCTGATCCAAAATCATAGGAATTGTTAGCACAGACATTAAGAAGAATTTCTAATGAGAACATGGGAGAGAAAGGGTTTAAGAATGAAGGAGCAGGAAAATAGTTAAAGTATGGGTGCCAATGGAAAATTATCCACATCTGAATGGAAACAAAAAGATAGCGTGGGCCATCAAAATTTAGCCAAAGAGTACTGAGTATTAAACAGAGAATTTCCAAATCTCTTATACACAGTAAACACCCTGGTTGCTATTTGTTTGAATAATAATTAGATACTTTTGACTGCATGGAAGGGCAACAAAGGAAAATATTTGGCTCTAGGTCACTATAAATCCTGTGCATCATAACTGGAAACCAAATAGTAACCCAGCTGACCTGGCCACAGTCAGTCAACAGCCACTCCATCACAAGTGTTTTTTTTTTTCCTGGTCTTGCTTGTGCTGTTAAGTGCTGTATGGCCCTCATACAGAGATTTATGCCTTATGTTTTTCAATTAAATTTCAAACAGGGAAGTGCAGGTCACATAACGACAACCATTTTGGAACTGTGCAAATCCATGTCCTACTTTAAAAAGAGTATATCACATAAAAAATGTCTGGGACATCTATGTGACAGCACCATAAAGTACATACATTTGTTCCTTGAGAAGCATTATTCTTGGCCCCACCAAGAAGACTGACATCAATAACTTGAAAAAAAAAGAAAAAAATCAAGCAAGGTTCGATCAAATTGAAAAAAATTCAATAATCAGAGATTCACTGTGAATAAAAGACTGGTCTGTTGTATCTCCATGGAATTCACAAATTTCTTCTCCTTATAACAAGGAGAAGAAATAAACTTTCCAAGCTGAAGTGAATCAAAAAATTTAATTTCCTCTCCTCCATTTATTTCTCCTAGATCTCTCAGGATGAAAACTAAGTTTCACCAAGAAATCTTGTTGCAGGAGATAAGTGTAAAGTAACAGAGAAAATCCTACATGTAAGTAAGACAAAGGGCCATTACACTTTAACCAATGAATTCTGGTGGAGGCTGGAGTATTATGTGATCTTCAGTATCACCAACATTCCTCTGAGGGATAAAATGAATTAGAAAGAAAAATACAGACTGATGAATAAGACCAATCATAGATAATTCCACTCACCTTCCATACTTTTTACAACAAGAATGAGGTATTTCTTGTCTTGAAAAGAAAATACAGCCTGTTTTATCATAAAAATTGTCATCAGTAAACAATTGTCACAATCAAAATTAACAATAAAAGAAACACAAGAACAGAACTAAAATAATTGATAATTTTTCATCAGAGCTGAGGTAATGTGAGCTGCCAAACATCAGTTTTTGAAGGTAAATAACAACCACTATCACTAACATTGACAGAGGTTAACACACGTCTAAGCATATACCACACAGAAACCAATAAAATTAGGTTATTTCTGTCAATAAACAGCCAAATGGTCAGAGATTTAACTCTTGACATGCAATTTTATCCCCTTTGTGGCTTGATGGTGAATAATACTTACTTACTACTTTCTGACCAGCAGCCCATGACACTTTTCACCCCTGTGGTATTATACTTAGTGTATACACAGAATATTATTTTCACATACTGACTGGTTAACTAGTAAATAATTATAAAAAGGAATTCAGGGGTATCAAAGTATTTAAAGTAGGCATCAGACTTAGCAAAATTTGGTGACTGTCAAACGTTTTTCAGGGGCCAAAAGGTAATCATTTTGAGCAGAGTAAATGGCAACATGTTATCAAGTAGCTTCAGGACAAAACTCTGCAGTTACTGGCTTGTTTTGAAATCCTTGTAATATTTACTGTGTGCTTCATTAAACTATTAAATCACAGCCTCAGACTAAATGCCATTTACCTGCTGACCAACAGAAAAAGCCCGGTCATAAAAGAGGTGTGTAAATTCCTCTGCCATTTTGTTCGTATCATAGGCATCTTGGTTACCCCTAGTGCAAGAAAAGATGAACAACATTGAACCTTTCAACCTCCAGAGGTGATTAATATGTAACTTCTCCCTATAACATCCATACACCATCCAGTAAACAGGTAATGAGAATATTCAAGATGTTATCTTGATCTACACGTAGCACCAAATTTTCACCATTAATTCACAAGGAAATGTGTAGAGGGGAAAATCAACAATCAGATCTTGGGAGTTTGAGGGTTAACAATTACAAGTTTTTGTGTCAGGAAGCCTTCATCAAGTCAGGAAGCTTACAGGAAACTTGGAATACTCCCTAGATAGGTTACAGAGCAGCTATCAATAGCTTCTTAAGAGCTCTCCAAACTTTTCAAGTGCTTCATCCCTTAAAAACCAGGTGATATGGGACAGGTGTGGACCATGTATGAATGTGATATGGGATAATCTATGGGCCATATCTGGGTTTTATATAGCATTGATATGGCCATATGAAACCCACATATTGCCATGTATTGCCTTTCCATTGTCTTCTCTATAGGAAAAGTATGTATTTTGCAAACATCCATACTATGAATGATATGGGATATGGGAATGGTAGGGGTGCCTATCAATCATTTCCATTTATGACATATGGATTGTATTAATAAATATTAATACAATCCACAATGTACTGCTGACGGATGAAACAATTGTTTCACCACATTTTCCATCCTGTTATTACAATAAAAGCTTCCACCTCATAATTTTGATCATTCGCATTATAACATGTTTGCTGGATAACATATTTTAGGGAGAAAATACATGGTGGTTATTTCTGGGATTTAAAAGGTTAATGTAGAACAAAAGATATTATCGCTGGATAAATTTTAATATTCGCACAAGTCAGCTATCCTGGGCCACAAAGAAGACCAAGATGAAAACACTGCAAAACATGTACATGTTACAAGTCTGTAACAACAGTATAACACGACAGTTTAGTTTAACAGGTGCATTCAATCTAGCATGGTGTCTGGGCTCATGAGACACAAGCAGTTCCACAAGCAATTCAAGCCATGCTACTGCTTTGTTATCTAACTTAACCTTTTCCACCCAAACATCAGTATGCATATTCTCCATACTGTTCTCTAAACATTTCCTAAGGTGCTGACAAGGAGAATTTGTTTAACAATCAAGAGGAACTTCAGTAGGTGATCAATTCCTTTATTCTCCTGACCATAATGTTTGCTTCAGGGGTGATATAAAAAGGAGAAATCAGATACCGTCACTCTAAGGGGATAAGAAGGGTTTAAGAATAATTCCCTCTGCTTATCTTCCAACTGCTCTAGGTGCAGGTCATATTTCACTGCACAGCTTACTAAATTGAAAATTTTGTTGAACTGAAATCTTCCTGCTGTATTTGAACCCAGAGATACAAGAAATATCTCACTAATCTGGTTTTCTCGGTCCATACTGTATGTCACAGAACCTTTTATGTTTTCACTCCCATTTAAAGCCCACATGCTTTGCACTTGGGCCATAAATCAGAGCAAAAAAAATTGGTTCTTAACAAACAGTACTCACCTTGCAATTCGTTAAAGTAAGAGATATTTAATATCCTTCACGTGAGAAACAAGTAGAATAATCGACATGGATGTACATAATGTTCTTGATGTAATAATCATAGTTAACAGGAATATTTACTTGGCCTTCTGAAGAAAATCTGCTTCAAATGTAATATTTGACAGGTATGATCCTTCACCAAATCTGTATGGAACAACTAGAAAAGATATTAACAGACTAAAATAAATACATTTTCATCTTTCAACCCTAGTGATATTATAGTGAAACAGGTTTTAAAATCAGAGGCTTGAGTTTGTAAAAATTCCACTCTCTAGACCACTTCTCACAGATCTGATGATTTTCCTTTAGTACTCCATAAAAAAATTTGAAAGTTCTTTTGTCTCCAGTCGAAAAAATTTCCTGTTCTGAAAATATACGAAATCTTTGTAATATCCCTGTGTGCCTTTGTTTTAGAAAATTCAGTGGGATGCAAATCTACATGTAAGTAAATAATTATATTACAGATAAGGCAGCAGGGTTGTCATTAGAAGATGTATAATCTGAACTTAGTACACAGCTGAAATGAAATTATGCTTGGGTAACAAGCATGGCATGTTGCAAAGCAACAAGTCCTTCAAGGGGCTCTGGGGGTTACAACTCCCCTGGAAACATTTTGAATTCAAGACTCTCTGAGATATGATTTAAAGCATTGCAGGAAATAATATTATTTGAGTAAATTTTTCTAGCCAGACATTAATGTCAGAATCAGCTTAAAAATATTTTTTTTCTGTCTTTGATCACAACTCAAAAAGTATCTAGCTACCAGCTTCTAATGACAACTGTGAAGTAGTGAGAGGATGTCTCAGTGATGTCTTACCATCTATGATACTGTTAAGTGCTACATTGGTCCACTTTCTCTGAAATTGTAGTAAAGTAAAATTCAAAGTCATAAATCTCAAAATAAAATCAACTTTGTCCTTCAGCTAATGGAAGACATAATATTATTCTAAATGCATCATATGATAAGCAAACAAAAATCAAATTGAATTTTTTTCCAGTGATTGAAAGATGTCAAAAATGACAAATCCACCAGAAAAAATGAAACAAATACAACACTGTTAGTATTGAACTCTCTCTGAGAGACATTTAAAACCATTTCTTTCAAAATTAGTTTGAATTTTTAACCCTTTCATTTTTAGGATTGACCAAAGTGGAATTTCTCGGAGCAAACACAGAGAATTTTCCCTTAGAAAGGTAATGAGAAGTAAGAGGAATACTGACAAGACGATAATGTTTCATTTACAGATGATTCTCAGGGATAAGATCCTGAGAAACATGTAGCAAACAGCAAGGTGAGTTTGAATATACATCTTGAGAGATGTTCGTGAGGTAATTTACCTGGACAAGACTGAATCCTACAGAACCTTGTGGAACATCCTGTGATACTTCTATGGTAAAGATGTAGCCTTGTGGAGCATTGGTCCGAACCTCAACATGTCTGATGAAAAAAAAAAAAAAAGATCCATTTTAAACAATAAAAATAAATTGAAATGACTGGATTACATGTAAATCCTATAGGAAAGTTATATATAAACTGATTTTGGAGTACAGTGATAAAGCACAACTCACCGAGATTTCCATATAGCCCCATACATCAAATTGTGCTTACAGTTATTTGACAGAGGAAATCAATGGTGAATACAGCACTTTATCTTTAGGACTGAGGTTTTATTCTAGAATACAGTGGGGTTATGTGGAGATCTTTACCACAGCACACCAAAGAGTTTTCAGTATCAGTCCATCGAGCATTCAATTGTGATATCAGGGAGGGATCTATGGTTGTTTTGATTCAAAGTTGTTTCTGTACAAGTCAATTCAAAACAAACTAAAGTCAATTTAATACAACAACAACAAAGTCAATTCGATACATTGAAATAGTTGATCTGATACATGTAGAAAGTGACTTTGAGACAACATCAGTCATTTCAATACAGAGTAGTGAAGAATAATTGAGAAGTTTTTACTTTCTACAACCATCAAATTGACTTTGTCTACTATCCTCATCAGAGGGTCTCTAACTTCATTCCTCCGGGAAGACTTAGATTTTTTTTCTTTGACCCAAGCTTGAGACATTGTGACATGTTTCTTAAATAGATTAATTTTGTAAACTCGATCCTCCTGGAAAAGGCTACCGTAATGTAAAAATATACCGATTTAATCACTATAGAACATCCCAAGCTAACACTAATACTATCTCGCGGACATAACATTTTCGCGTTTAGTTTCTACTCGCACTTTCGACTTTCGTTTTGAAGAAAAAATTTTAAGGAAGATTTAATCTTAGCCAGCATTAGTAATTTCAAATGTTATTGTCTTTAAACTATATAGAAATCAGAGCATTCCCCATCTTTACGAAATCTTTCCCTTTAAAAACAAATATTAGCTGACATCGGCAAAAGAAATCATACGGGAACGCATTAAGAAACTACACGTCACAAGAATCACAAACTCGACACTTACTTGACTCTGTCGCGACTGAAGTCATTCTCGTTCACCACAAGACAATTTGTTAAAGACAATTTGTCCGATGGACATTTTATCACTTTTATTCGGACCATTCTGTCAGCAGGCAAGAGTAACCTTTTCACAAAATTTCAATTACCTAAAGGAAGGCCGCCATCTTTCTACTAACTCTTGTACCCAGTGATATCGGCCTTGTTTGACAGAGACTCGTTCCAGTATCAAAAGACATTTGGTCAGCAGTGAATATCATCTACAAGACCCCTGCTGTGTTATTTTCACAAAATTTGCCAGTCGATGTTTACTCTTGGGTAGGCAAATTTTCACGCTGTGGAAAGAAGGTTATTCAAATTTTGATAAAGCGCATCGGAAGTACCACCAAGAAAATCAAAACTATAATCTGTTTGTCTGGGGTAATAAAAATACAGAGGCTGAAATTTTCACATGCTCTACCCAGGCTCCTGAGGAAGAAAGCACAGACTTAGGTGCGGTTTTAAAAAATTTTGACACTTAGTTAATGTAGCTAGAAGATCATGGCTACAGGAGGGTCAGACGCAGCAGGATTCGTTGCTGTTGAACCGAAGAGAGACTGCCCGCACGTTCAGGTTTGAACTGAAAGCGTTGTATATTTGTTAAGCTCTTCGAAGATCTGATCACAGAAATCTTCAGGGTTGACAGAGTTAGAACCGCGCGCTTTAAGTCGTCGATCTCTATTTGTTCGGTTTGGTGAAAAATTAACGTGTCTTAACGAGCGGAAACGCTCGCCCTTGCTCGAGAATATGTCACCAATGCCAAACATATTCATAGAGTAAGTTCGATTATCGCAGTTTACTGTTCGTGTTTGTGAACAGGGTAAATCTGTCGTTTGGTCTTAATGAGAGGATCGATGGAACAGAGATGATACGGAGAACCGATTAAGCTCATGGCAAAATCTGCCCTCTAAAAATATTCAAATATAGCTTATGTGACTTGACGTTCAACAAATATTCCTCTGATCTAACGCAGTCAGTTGTTAAGATTTGACATTTTGCATTTTGTCCAGCTGTTTAACTCAAACAATCAATAATTTAATTTATTTTAAGTCTCTGTCTTTCTTCACATCGGCTAAGACTAGTGGTCAAGAGCCCTCAGTCAATCTTGGAAGTCAGTGTGCCCCAGTGGTTGCCTGTGAGCAGATCATGATCATGACTGAATATTCTGGGGGTCACTCCTACATTGCATTATTTCTGAGTGCAACATCATTTTCATGAGTGGCAAGTGGCATCTTTTCGCACAGGAAAAAAATATGATGAGCCAGCGACTGCCAAAGTTCTGCGAGCTACTTGATAACATGTTGGGGATTCCTCTGGTCCAAATGACCATTTTTGTATTCACCTACTTTTGGAGAGTATGATGCCTATTTAGAAACATTTTGAAACCCCTGACTGAGGAGTACATGAAGGTATTGGTGAACTGTCAGGGAAGGCTAGTGAATTTCTGGCTGGGGATTGGGTGAGGCAGGGGGTAGGATAACATGTTGGGAGGGTAAAAAATTTACTGGTGGTTGTTTCATATCTTAGGAACTGGCTAAGGTCTGGCTGAATGGGCCACTCAGCTCGACAGAAAATGTAACGTTTGACTGTTCGCCAATGCAAGGATAACAAAATTTCCTCAGCAAAACTCACTTCTTGATACCTGCACATTAAATTGATATTTGAATTGTTTGTCTTTCTCTTATAGTCATTAACAAGTGTATCATCACTCCACGTTGACTTGTCCAAGCCATGTGGGACATGCAGTAATGTTGGCGAGAACTGGTTATGTCTTGTATGCTCCTCTGTCTTCTGCAGTCGTTATGTCAACTGTCACATGGTGGATCACAATTCTGAATCAGGACACCCAGTGGTTTTGAGTTTCAGTGATGTGAGTGTGTGGTGCTATGGCTGTGACTCATGTAAGTGATAAATGATCATTTAATATTTTATGATAATGATGATGATTATTATTATTTCTTAAATTATGTCTGATTGTCCAGGTAAGAATAGTCCTGGATATGAAAATGCCATTTTACAGTTGTGTACTGAGTTACCAAGCCTTTGATTTGGAATGAGGCTGAAGGTGACCTTGTTGTGATAGAGACCACTATCTAGTTAGCAAATTGATAACAAAGTAATTTTCATATGAAGAGCAGCAAGGTTTGTGTCATAACAAGGTCACCCTTAGCTCACTCCTGTTCAAATGCTTGGCAACCAAGCACACAACTGTAAAATGGACTATTCTGTCAGACACAATAACTAACATTTTTACAACCAAGCAGACTTGTCACAGGAAGATGAGGATAGCACAGTTGTGAGAATGTTCAACTCCCACTGCTGTGGCTTTGATTTTGATAACTGGACTTGGGCCACATAAGGGTTGAGTTTGATGTTGCTTCTCATCCTTACTCTGAGAATTTTATCCTAGGATTTACTGCCTTTCCTTCATCCACAAAACTAAACATTGCCTAGACACTGATCAGAGTCTTAGTCAATAGATACACCTTATCTGATGGCTTGACATGGTAATATGCATGGATATTTTTGGGAGTTGCATGGTATTTTCATCAGCCCTTTAAGGTTAAGGAAAAATTCAAACAACAAGCAAATTTTCCACCTGTTTTACATGTTAAACCATAATTGAATAGAGGAATTATAATTCCATTATTATTTCATTTAGTTGCCCCACTTTCCCTCATCCTAATGTTTTATGTGTTTAACCATAAAATACGAGATTTATCATTCTCCTATTAATTGATTTTGTTGCTCCACTTTTCATCTGTATTTTTGCCTTCTTCCACATCGTAATACTGCTACATATTTTGAGCGTTCAGTTGCCATAGTATGGTAAAATGGCATAGTAGTTATTATAAGTATAATGTGGTCTATAAGTCAAAGATATTAAGCTAAAATTTTAAAAAATCTAAAATTTAAAAAACAATACAATTCTTATTGAATATAATTTCTTGCAGACGTTACCTCTCCACTGCTTCAACCAATAATAAAAGCTGCTCAGCTATCCAAGTTTGGCAAGTGAAGAGATAGTAGTCTCCTCCACAGGGAGCAGTCCATGTGCTCTCTTTGAAAACCAAGTTCTAAGTTGGCAAGTTGTTGTTGCTGTTTTGAGATTGACAGATTCTATCTGGCTTATTCATATCTAGATAAGAGTTATATTTATTTATTTAAATCAAGAATGATACAAGATAGTGTCACTTCAATAAGTTTTCATTAGTTTTCATCAGTTCTCCCTTAAAGGGGAAACAATTGAAGTGTCTCTATACATGTGGAGAAATAAAAGGATGACATCTTGTTGACTGAGGCTTACACTGATGAAGCTTGCATTACAGGTGTCCTATAAGGGCAGGTGTAACAATCTCAAGATCGCTCATCCAAACGGCCATGTTTGATATAGAGTTAAAGTGAACAGTGGGGAGGGGGCAGGAATAGATGAGCTCCACCACCCCTCCCCTCTCCTTCCTTTTGAACACTGCTTACCCCTTTAGAACAGATTTCTTTCTCTTGTTAGCCTTTCACCATTGCAAAATCAAATTTTCAGCTAGAAAATACTGAGCACTTGCTCATTAAGGCTGCTCTGCAGGCCAATACTGATGTGAATCTCCATTCTTTTAAGATTCAGCCTGTTTAACTTCCCACAAGGAAGTGAAAATACGACTAATTGAAAAAGAACCATTCATTTCATTGAGGTATTTTGTACTGTGCTTAAATCTATTAAAACAGTCAAAAGTTCCAATGACGGGAACACATGGAAATCTAATAAACCACTTACTCGCGCTCGAAACGAGACTTTGCGAAGTGGACGTTGTTGCTGATTTAACGTGAAATCAGGAAAACGGGCCACTTGCAAAAGACTGAATGTGGCAAAATGAAAGGGGAAAACGGCCACAAAACAAAGCTCCTAACTTTACTCAAAGCTAGCACAAGAGGCGGTAAGAAATCTTATCGCCAGTGGTTTTTCGTGCGTTTCATGAAAGTAAAAGCAACGGAGTCTCAAAACTATCTCTTTTTTTTCCTGATTCCTCCCGTGGCTTTGTTGCTAAAAACTCTCAACGTAAAGCCAGATTAGAGATTATACAATTAAGTTACACTTTAATGTTTCAGTACATTTAAAGAGCGGCTCTCTTCAAACTGCTTCCCATGCATTAAACTATTGAATGACGAAGCTAATAGCTGTTATGCTCTGTTTCTTATAAGGGATTCTTAGCTGACTGTGTATCCAACTTGAAATAGAAGGCCTTCGAACGCAAATTTGTGGTAAATCTTGCTCTGTGCGAACGCAATGTTGTATGCCTGCAAGCTTTAAGCAAATCTTAAAGAACCGTCGATAACAAAGGAATGCGCACGAGCTGATACGAAAATTGCAAGATCGTACGGATATTAAAAGATAGGGTAATTTTCTCTTAACAACTGAGTTGATAACGTTAGCCCTTCGTCATTCGCTCTGATGAAGGGCTAACGCTCGAAATTTAGGCTTTGAAACTCTTAACGGTGGCCAATTTACATTTTCAACTCAGTCGGTGGTACTAAATTACCCTGTTGGAATCTCCCACCGACGCAGCACCGCAGTTTCTTTAGAAATTTACATTAAAGAGTCTCCAAAGGGTTTTCTGGCACTCGCGAGTTTCAAATGTTTACGCATGCTCAGATATTGATCTTGGCGAAGCTTTGGCGAAGTTCTATTCTATTCGCCGTTCCTATTGTCAATGAATAAAAAAAAATAATAATAATAATAATAAGTTAGATGCAGAAAAGAACAATTTAGAAAAGGCGAAGAGCTGCCTTTGTAACCCCTTTTTCGACTTCAAAATGATCGGCAGGACAAATTTGATTTCACACTTGCGCACGCGTCATAATCTAGCTAAAACTCTATGGAGCCATCTGAGGTCCTCGTTGATGTTTCATAATCTGGCTAAAACTCTATGGAGCCATCTGAGGTCCTCGTTGATGTTTCATAATCTGGCTAAAACTCTATGGGGCCATCTGAGGTCCTCGTTGATGTTTCGAGAAATTAATTTTGTTCGAACTATCAATCGTTGATCGTAAAACTGGCAAATTTTTAAGACACGAACAAGCTGTTTAAGTGATACCCACGAGCACAATGATAAATCAAATTGATACGTTCAGGCTGTCATTTATTTTCCACTTGAAAGGCGTAAGACTACTAAATACTCAAATTGTTAATAAGAACTTTTTTCAATCAGGCAGTCATGCAGTTAGTGAGTCAGTTGCGCTCGTCACTCAGTGCTTCAGTGTCGATAGGTAATACAGTCTTGGCGTCATTAGATCATTCTAGTACTGAAGTCAACTAGTCATGATAAGTCAGTCAGTAAGTAAATCAGTCAGGCAGCCAGTAAGTAAGTCAGCCAGTCAGCCAGTCAGCCAGTCAGCCAGTCAGCCAGTCAGCCAGTCAGCCAGTCAGCCAGTCAGCCAGTCAGCCAGTCAGCCAGTCAGCCAGTCAGCCAGTCAGCCAGTCAGCCAGTCAGCCAGTCAGCCAGTCAGCCAGTCAGCCAGTCAGCCAGTCAGTAAGTCAGTCAGTCACTCGGTCACCCAATCACTTACACTCAATCAATCAGTCACACAGTCTTAAGACTTTGTTAACGGGATAAATTGTCATTTAAGGCAGTTTCTTGCAGACAATTCCGTTTGGGAAATCTGACCGGTAATGACAATCTATATCATTCCAGTAGCCTGATGCGTACTTGGGCAGATGTTGTCCATTATTGATCCACATTTGAACGCATGGTTCGTTTGCGTTGCCATTCGGATGCTGAGGGGCCCAACTCTTGTAAACCGGAACTGAAAGATCAATCCAGTAAAATCCGTTTGTATTCCACTTCAATCCGATCCAGATTTGCTTCAGAGACGGAGCCAATTTCCTGACGAGACTCAAGATAAACTCGTTTTCTTCAGCACTGTTTATCTTGACCAGATCTGCACTCAGCGAGCGACAATGCGCTTGAGCTTGGGACCAAGAATAAGTAGAGGTGGTGCTCACCAGATAACAGTAGTTGTTAAAGCGTGTCCAACCATTGGGGCACGGGTTGCCTGGGAACGAATCAAAAACATGTAATTTAACTACATATAAATGATAACGGATGATAACGAGGCGAGACGTCGGAGAGAGGAGGGGGGTGGAAGGGGCGGTTGACCAGTCTTTCCTGCAAGAGGCTCTTGAAAAAAATGCTCGGGCGACGTACCCTCCCGTTTTTTTCCGAGGGGGTGGGGGTGGGTACTCTTAGGCTATGAAATCGCAAACGAAAATGTAGAATAAAACGATTGAAAAATCGCATGAAAAAAAATTTATGCCGTTTATAATGCCTGCGAACATGCATGCAGCTAATTTTGCTCCCGAAAAAGGTTGCTTCTCAAACCAACTCGAAGTTAAGAACTGAAAACAGCGAAAACATGTTGAACTTCCAAAGTTATCATGACCATCGTTTCTTGTTAAACTTACCAAACGCATTTTCGATGTTTTCAAGTATCCCACGAGGATCTCGTTTGGAACTCCTTGGCAAAGCTAGATATAAAAATATTAAATGATTCAAGATTGGTGGAAAGCAACTTAATTCCTTTTATATCGACCTAAGTGAGTAATTTTGGGCACCTCCGCAAACTAAGGTTATCCAGGTAAACAATTTCAAAAGTATGGAAAAGCGAACGACACGCAACACCCTCTGGTTGATTTCATCGAGTCAGTCACTATCTTAGAAATCTTAAAACTCTAAACCTTAAAAGAAAAAAAGCAACAACAACAACTTATCGCCAGCGTTAAGTAATTTCAGAACAGCGAAGACTTTCGAGCCACCGTTTACACGAATGAGCTCTCATGATCATCGTCAACAAAAGTCTCTAAGGGTAGCAAAAACATCTGAATCTTTTACCACCAAAGTCTATCAGCTATACCTGATGCGCTTGTTGTGAAACAAAGAGCCACGGAGAGAAACAGTAAAGCTGCTAGGACTTTCATCTCTAAGTTTTTTTTCAGTGTTGTGAGGGCACTTTTTACTCGATCACTGGTCTCAAAAACAAACTAAAGATCTGAACAAGCAGCGCACGAATTCAGTTAGATGATGTGATGACGAGGTAATATACTGCTTATCAAACAAGAATAAACATGCGCTCATGATTATGAATAAACAGCTTTTGTCGACAAAAGGTCAATTTATAAATATGTATCCCGTAATTGGATCAAACTCTCAATTTTCTTCTGAGCTACAGTGACGATGAGACGGGCGATGTGCCCCTTTCCGAAATCGTGCACGGGCGCGATCAAGGTGAGGATTTCATTTTAGTAAGGAGTCATTCATTTGATGCAACCTTTTTAATTGCGTGTTTATGATATGTTGCTTGCGTGACTTGTTTTAAACAGTTTCCATTTTTGCATAATAATTAAAATGGCTACGAATAAAAATGATAAACATGTATATATCTTTTTGCGCGGAAGGAAAATCTTGCATGAAGTTTAATCAAGTACTTTGACAATAGACTGATGATAGGATGATAGTTCCATACCAAGCACACTTGGGCTTGTGAATTCTTTTCCCCTCGACCCTAACCTTAATGTTTGTCGTTGCTCATCGAACCGCACACTAATCGTTGGATTGAATTTTAACACTCGATCCAATCTGTGCACTCTTTCTGAAATTGGTCGTTCCTCGATTTCCATGCAAATTGCATTGTTCCGTGAGCGGTTATTGTGCACTGCCGGGGGGGGGGGTTTCACGATTGAAATATCTGATCCTGATCCTCCTCATAAGGATTTCTTATATTCCGATGATCCCCCCCTTCATTAACAGTTAATTGGCACTCATATTCCCCCCCTTTTTTAATACTCTGTCGACGACAACTAATTCCCCCTCAGTTCCCGCAAAAAAATTATTCGGCCCCCCCCCCCCCCTCACGCTCCTACCCGGTGATAAATAGACTGGTCCTTCAGTTAGAATTTATCAGAGGTCAATTGTCAGTAATGAACTCCTGCATTTATCAAGCGGCCTGAAAATTTGAATTGAGTACATTGAGGCGTTTGATAGTTTGGCACAGTAAAAAAGCTGCATATACCAGCATTCTTGTTATTGATTGTGAAATCTGCCGACTAGCCCATGCCAGATTCCTACTCAGTCAAAACGCTCCAAAAAGGGGGCACTGAGAAACGACAGGCACACGCCTGAGTGGGGAGAGGTGCTCGATCATTTCTAAAGTGTTGGGGCGCCCTAGTATGCCGCTGTTTTTAATGTTGTACCTCTGGACAGTGAAATACGTCGCCAGAATATGTCGTCAGGACATAGTGCCACAAGGACAGAAAACTACACTCCTGGTCAAATAAACGGCGCGATCCAGAACAAGGTGAACTTGGTACCCCGTGCAAGCGCCATCGCTTTCCAGCAACATTACACGAATGGTTATTCTCAAATGTAGCAGTCCGCTGACTTTACTGTAATGATGTTTCAAATATGGCGGTAAACAGTGGATGGTTGGAACTTGAGAGCGACCCAGGTTTAATATTCGTTTATTTCCGTTTATAGATTTTATTCGTAATTTGTAACATAACTATAAATAGCTGTAGTATAATGGACAAAAAGTTACTGAAATCTACCTCTACCTTCGCTTTGTTTAGGGCTCTTCAGTTTGCTGATCGAGGAGTTTGGTAAGATTTAAAAAAGTTAAAACTTATCTTTTAATCGTTGATAAATAAGTGCATTTGTGAAAGCGCTATTTTTAGCGACCCTTGATGCAGGGATCCTTTTAAGTAGTTAATTGCACCGTTGAATCCAAGGTTTACAAATATGGATCGTGCTCAGCTCTGCTCGCTTGGAATTAAGACGGAAGCATTGTTATATTAGCTGCTTCAACGGCCGCAGTGGAATTTGAAAGCTTACGTCGGAGAGTTTTTTCTTCCGATGAAATGTAAAACGCGTTGTACCTCAGTCAAAGCAATGGAGCAACTTCATAATACAGGGCCATAAGGAGCATAAATTTAGTCGCTCGTTTGGCTGATCGCAGTGGATAAAAGAACGAGAATCGTATACTGAATATACGCTTTCAGTCAGTGGCTTGTCTTGCTCCGCAGTGAATGAAAGAAAGAGCATAATCTATATGCGAGTTAATTCTTAGGTCTATATATTTAGTGGTCCATATGGCTCATCTGGAGGATGGTTTAAAGTGACCTTGTAAACTGTAGTTTAGCCAAATCAATATATCTCAGGCTCTCTTAATTTAATTTCACCCGTCGATCAATCAAATCGTGCTCTGCAGTAAAATTTCTGTCACCTAACGAAACAAAGAAGGGGATATAAACCGGAATCAATCAATTGGTACTTGCTTTGCTTAAGTGCAAGTGCCTATAAAAAATTTTGCTCACTTTTTTTTCTTTTTTTACGCACTTTTGTATAAAATATTTATGGCTAAAAAGAAGAAGTCTTTGCTTTGAAATACATCATGTCATGTGTTCATTGATAGTAATTGTTAATATTTGGCTTTTTTTCAGGTGTCAAGGGAGCTCAGGTGGAAGAGATTTATGATTTGTCTAAGCCATTTAGAGGGTCAGTACAAGGAATGTTTTGTGTTTGTTGTTTTTTACTAATACATTTTTTTCTCAAAAAAAAAAAAAAAAAAAAAAACCTCACATAGTGTACACACAAGCAACATGTAGCTGGCCCAGATGCATGAGACTGCTGGAGGCTGCTCCCACTAGATAAGATGTTACTATTTCTTAAGCTCAGTATTTTGGTAGGTTCTCAGACTCTGGTGGTTAGCAGCCTCCCTGTATTTTGCCAGGTTTCGTAGAGTTTGCTTAACTCTTAACTCTGTGTAGGTGAAAAATAGGCTATTTTGCAATTATGTACTTAGTTGCCAAGCCTTTGATTTGGAGTGAGGAGGGAAGGCGACCTTGTTGTGATAGAGACTAGTATTTATTAAGCATGATTACAAATTAATTTACATTTGCAAAGTAGCAATATCTGTATCATAACAATATCACCCTTAGCCTCACTCCTGGCTTGGTAACCAAGCATGCAATTGTAAAATGAAGTATTGTCTAATGGCTCAACACAGTCACCCCAGCCAAGGCTAACTTGATAGGCTTCTGTGTATCAAAGGATACCATCAAATGTTTTTGGTTTTGAGCAGTGAGGAGCTCAAACAGATGAGAATACTGTGTGATTCAAATCAGTTAAATGCTAGTTCTTTCTGTTCCAGGCCTGTCTATGGATTCATTTTCCTTTTTAAGTGGATCGAAGAGAGGAGATCAAGGCGTAAAATTCAACCCTTAGAGGAGATGTTTGTGGAGGATGAGGAGACCATCCGAGATATATTTTTTGCCCAGCAGGTATTAAGCAAAATTTTAAACCTTTAACTCCCAAGATCCGATTGTTTATTCTTCCTTTTGTGTGTTTGAGTATTCTCATCAAGGTTAACCCTTTAACTCCCATGAGTGGTGACCAAGAAAGAATTTCTCCTTACTTTATCAATACAATATCGTGCAGACAAGTGATGAGAATAAAGAGAAATATCAATTATGGGATTACTAATTGATCCGATACTAAATTCTCCAAACTAACATTATGAGAATCATTTGGTAGACAGTAAGGAGAATTACTAATGAGATCTTGAGTGTTAAAGAGTTAATGTGACTGTGCTTTAACTTCTTCTTTCTTTACTAGGTCATCCCAAACTCATGTGCCACTCACTCATTACTGAGTGTCCTCCTTAACTGTACTCATATTCACCTGGGTGAAACTCTCAGCAGGCTGAAGGAGTTTTCTAATAAATTTGACCCAGAGGTAGGTATTGAATACTCTTTGAGTGTAAACCAATCGTAATTTTTGGCTCATATGGGAGTTGAAAGTTCACATGCTTCAGCTTAAACAGGGGAATATCTGAGTTTATTATATCTCTCAGATAATACATACACTATGATTGGTCAATTTAGCAGGCTATATTTTACTGTTCGACGCAAGAAATATGTTTTTTGAATTTAATTTCTCCCTCCCTCCCTCCCCCCTTTGTTTGAACCAAGAGATACACTAAATGTTTTACTAACCTCATTTTCTTGTTCCATACTGTAAGTTACACAACCTTTTCCCTTTTCTTCCACACTTTGCACTTGGGCCAAAAATCCAAGCAAAAAAACTTGATCTGTTACTAATACAGAACAGACCTCAAACTTGGTTAGTCAGAGGGATGTCATCCTGTTTGATAGTACAGTTCCACAACTCTTTAATAGAGATTCGATTGCATCAAGTTTTTTTTTGTTTTTTCAGAACAAGGGATATGTGATTGGTAACTTGCCAGAATTGGCTATGGCACATAACAAGTTTGCCAGGTAAGTAATTAAACCAGAGGTAATGTATACAGTACATGTATTATATTATATGTTATTTTCAGTCAGTCTAAATGCACAAGTCTGTTAATTCCAAAACACTACATTCAACTTTAAGTTTAGGTTTTTTAAATTTTGTGTCAGTGTTAATTACTTGTGTATGTATTGAGGATGGAACACTTAAAATGATTGTTACATGCAATGTTGTGACTATGGTATGTGTTGTGGGAATAGGCTGTGACATACAGCCTTCGACTTTGACTTTGACTCATAACTTGAAGAATTTTGTGAATGCAAAGTTTATTTTCCCTAAGTTAAAGTTCCATGAAACAAATTGCATAATAGTCTGAAATTTTAGGTGATCTCTGACTGAAAATAAACCACATTAACTTGGTATAGAGACAGTAACCATATTAGCTGGTCACAAGAGTCTTTGAAAGAACGGGACACCAATAAAGTTCAGCATCATTGGTTATTCATAATTTAATAAATTGCCTTTTATTCCAAAGAACTTTTTGTGTTATGTGGATAGAAGACTAAGGCCTGATGAACATTTTAAATGTGTTTTCAACCCAGACCTGAGCCAAAGCTTTTACCTGAGAAAACCAATGCTGTGTCAACTGGTCGTGCTATGGAGGCTTTTCACTTTGTTAGTTATGTACCCATCAAGGGCCGCCTGTTTGAGCTGGATGGACTTAAACCATATCCAATTGATCATGGTAAGACGCATTGATTTATACTTGGTACATTTTGTAATATTTTCCCTTAACTGGCTGGTTGACTGACTGAATTTATGGTTCATTTACTGAGTGGGTGACTGGTTGACAAAAGACCGATTAACTGATGGACTAAATAATTAACTGTTGGGCTGACTGAATGGAATGAATGACTGATGTCTGCCTTACTGGATGACTTGCTGACTGACCGATTGCTAGTGACAGTGTGACTTAAAGTTACTGATGAGTTAAATGGCAGAACTACAAACTTAGTAGATAACCTGCATCCTGATTGACTGACTGACTGACTAATTGTCTGTATAACAGGCTGACTTTTAAGTTGCTGACAGGTTAAATGGCAGACCTGCAGACTAACTAACAGGTAGACTGATTGACTTAGTAGAAGACTGATGTCCTGATTGACTGACAGGCTGGCTGGCTCATTTGAACTTGTTTGCACTGAAACACGTGGTCAAGGGGTTTTAGAATTTTTGCAACACATGTTGATTTTTCCAGGTCCTTGGGGGGAGAATGAAGAATGGACAGAAAAATTCCGTAGAGTAATAACTGAAAGGCTGGGAATAGCTACTGGAGGGTAAGTAGATACTGGAAAAATCTGGAATAAAGTAGAATTTTAAAGTAGAGTTTGCTTGTTTTCAATCTCAAGACAAGAAAAGTGGGTTTAAAGGTAGGGCAATCTAAGAAAAACTAAGAGGAGGCCCAATGAGGTTTTGAACAGGCAAGTTTTTTTTTTAACTATTTATTTATGTCTTTTTATGTTTTTTTTTGTGTAGTGAACCTTACCATGATATCAGGTACAACCTGATGGCTGTTGTTGCCGATGGAATGACAATATGTGAGGAAAAACTGAAAACTTTGAGTATTGAAAGGTACAGTGTAATCACGGTATTTATCAAGATCACTTACAGTGCAATGACTTGCTTCTCGTCATACCACATTTCCATTAAGACCCATTTTAAATAAGATTGTGTTCTTGTTTCTTTTTAAGTATTAATAGGGATTCTAAAATCTTTTATTTTTTCTGTTTTTGTTTCTGAAGGGAAAGCATATTGGAGTCACTAAAGAAGGTACCAATTTTGTATTGTTGCACATTGAAAATCGTTTGCAAATTTGGAAAGTGTTACCCAACTTTCATATAGTTGTGTACTGTAAAATAATACTTCCTGAATCTTTGATTTTTACAAAAACTTTTTTTGCAATGAAATTGCCTCGTTTTTGCTTTTATTAAATCTCCTTCCGAAACAAAATTGGCAATTTACTGAATGATGTCATTTGTTTACTCGTCTCTCATGTCAACTGACAACTTGTCACTAAAACGCCATTTTCATAAATTTATTTCTTAAGATCAAAAAATGTTTGCAAATCCTTATTAAAAATACGATGTCAATGATCATTTGGTCTTGTTTTGTGATGCAGTTTGATCCTGTTACAACGAAAGACTCCGCGCCGATAATAGCAAACGAGTCTGGTTCCACGGCAAACAACACGACCCAAGACAATTCACAGCCTACTACAGCGGCCGTAGTGACTGTTACACCTACTGTTGCCATGACAACGTCAGGGGTATCACCACGAATGTTACCATGGAGACCTCATCTAACAATGCTTCAAATGACTCTGAGACTTCAAAACTACAAGAGGCAGATAAAGGGAAGTCCGAAACGCGAACAGGAGACAGCGAACAAGCAAAGGAGAAGAAGGGGAATCGATTCTCGGCGACTAATGACAGCGTGACACCTGACGATACTTCTGAAAAACAGGTTGATAAAAATCCTGTAATTTCCCCCGAGTTAGAGCCCCCAGCTTCACCAACGGGGAGTACCCATTCAGACTCTGGCGCCTCGCAAACTGGGGTAAGAAGTGATATTGATAAGTTACTTCTTGCAATAAATTTAGCTTTTTTTCCCGTTTCGTTATTCATTTTTTGCGCGATTTCAAAGATATTCCATAATTCCTTTAGTTTTGCACACCAAGCAGAATTATTGTGTGAAAAATTAGCGCTATCAGATGCTAACACAAAACCAACTTGTGTCTGACTCTCGCGCGTTTTCCCGCGCTTTACGCTTCTGACTTTAACTGCTTACGATATTCTGTTTTGCTTGTAATTGAATTGACCAAAATTTACACTTTAACGTGAAATGCTTCAAGCCGTTCAGAGGTTCTCATTCTTTAACCTTTGAGAGTAAACCCGTCGACTAACGTGATCTAGATGCAGTCGGGATCATTTTTATACTGTTTTTTTTCTTACAGGAAACTACGGAGACTGCGCCCTCGGAAGACCAGGCTGATTATGAAGAGACATTTTCATTCTCTGATTCCGAGACCGTGGCCAGCAGTCACGACGATAGAGCGGGCGCAGAAAATTCGGCGAGTGACGAAGAAAATGGGGAGAAAGGAATTTCGTCAAATCCAAAAGGTTTTTTCCATATATTATCTTGTCAGTTTGTCGACGGATTGACTCGCGAACCACACCACTGACTGGAACTCTACGCGTTGTTCAACTACAACTCTAAATACCATGAACAACTCATTCTAGAAAGCTGGTTTAGTGACTTAGATCAGATCTCCTAGTATGAAAATGTCGACAACTACCTGGACCATAAGTAACGAACCAATCAAAATGACCTAACGTTACTAACGGAAGGAAACTGACCAATCACGACTGACCTACGTTGATTGAGTCTCGCATCCAATAACATTACGGCAAAATGGACCAATCAGTTTTCACGAACCTAAGTTATCACACTCGACTCACACCATTTAATTCACTTGTATCAACGCTTTAAAATTTTTACTCGAACAGTTGTATATATCAGTTTTCGTTACTGGAAAAAGTACATCATTTTCAAGTGGTCGAGCATGTAGGCTGATAACTACTTTAGTGTGATGCGTTACGTGATATATGCGTGCAGATCGTGCGCGAAAGAAATTGCAACTGGCACTTAAAGTCCTTAAAGGGGGTAAATGTAAAAAATCCGTTTACGAAAAAATAGGCTTGAGTCCAAACTTCGTGGAAAATATGTATTAAACTTGTTAAATGAACCACAACATTGGCTAAAATAATAACTCCAAAACTTCTTAAATGTCCAAGCAAAGGGGTAACAAATTCACGTGATCGAAAGCTTGAAATTTAAAAACGAGAGACTTTCTACTGTAAGTTTCTAAAGAAACTGTGGTGCTGCGTCTGTGGGAGGGTATAACAAGATAATTTGGTTTTATCAACTGAGTGGAAAACGTAAATTGGCCGCCGTTAAGAGTTTCAAAGCTGACGTTTGGAGCTTTAGCCCCTCGTTAGTCATATAATTTTTTTTGTGTGCTGCTTAGTTTCTCAGGGAGCTTCAAAGTCCATAAACCAAGACGGAGTACATAGTTACGGCTTTTCCATCCCATTAAGTGAGCTGGCGAAGATTTCAGAGGAAAGCCAGGTATGGCCGGGTGTTTACCAAGTCAGTATTATCACTTATTTGATCGAGCGTTTCTGTAGAACGTTAGAGAGTCACTCTTTGTCGCTTTTTTTGCGTTACCCTTTAACGCTAGGAAACTGCTCTGAATCACATATGGAATTTGTTCTTTGCAGGCTCTAGTAACTCAACTTCACCACGTTGAACGTCAAATCCAAGCATGTGAGAATTCCCTGAGAGAGGAAAAGGAGAAACGAAGGAAGTATTATGTAAGAATTCCGTCCTATGCGCTAACTGCATGTGATGATTTGCTCCTTAAGATTACACTTATCAAATACTTAAAAACAGCTCCGTATAATGAATCCCAATCTCCTTCTTTGGTCACGTCACGCAGCGCGTTTTCTTGGTGTGGGTATAATTGCGTTGCGTGACAGACCTAACATTGGGTTCAAATGATGCCACACGAATGCTAGTATCTTGATGTATTTCACCCGTGATCCAAACCCTCTATGACATCGACAGTAAAATTGGCATCTGATGTCGACGTTTGTGAACAATTTTCGGAGTCATTTTGTTCAAATTATGTCCAATATTGAACGTAATTCTTGTTTGGTTCTTACTTTATGTAACTTCATATCTGACTGAGTTTTCATACACTTCAAACCTGACTCAAGTACCCTCTTCCCCCCAACCCCCCCTGTCCGTCTGAGAATTTTTTTTTTTCATCACATGAATATATTTGAAACCCCTCATGTGCTTTGTGTCAGGTGGACCACAGCCGGCGTACACATGACTACGATCCCTTTATTCGGACATTTGTGACCATGTTAGCTGAGCAAGGGCATGTAGCACAGCTCGTGGAACAACAGACTTCACTGAAGCGACGGCTGGCCCAGACAAGACCTCCCTTAAAACAGCTTAAAAGAGTGTATAAAAGGAGAAAGCCAAGGTGAATTCTAGCACTGAAGTGAAGAAGAGAGAAAAGATCTTCTCGATGATGGAAAATACTTTGTATACCAAATGGAGGGGGTTAACATCAAACTTCGAGTTGGGCTCAATGTATTGAAGTGGTTTTTAGTGGTTAAAGTGATTTTTAATTGATTTTTGTCCAAGTTGTCACGATGGGCGACCAAAACAAAGAAAAGTATGAGAAAAAGCCATTCAATGATCAAAGTAAACCAACTGAAATGGCTTCACGTGCAGGGAAACGTGAGTGGTCAATTTGCGCTCGCGTGTAGTTTGCATCTGACTGGTTGAAAAGTGGCGGGAGTTTTCCAAGCTAATCAAATAATGTGAAAAAGACAAAGTCGATTGGAACAGCCCCCAACAAAATTTAGAATCCAATACATTTTTCTTCGCCAGTCATGTTATGCAAGCTTCTCTACGAAGATGAAGAAAGTACTATTTTTAGGTTTTGTAAGAAGCATTTCAAACGAAAAGAACAGTATTCAGTGAACAGTAGACGAGGAAATCTTATTTGTATAAATGCTGTATATATCATTCATAGAATAAAACGTTTAGTTATGTTACTTATCACGAGGATTAACTGATAGTGGTGTAAAATTAATTGAGAGGAACTCAGGAAGCATTCAAAGCAGTCACTTCCTCTGCAGTTGAAACTATACAGTTTCATATTTTCTTCAGCCGTGTAGCTGATTTATTTAACAATTTAGCGATAAAACAAAGGAGTAAATTTTATTACTTAAAGAGGAAATAAGAGGACTTTGACTTACGTTACAGACTAAGTCAGAATCATTGTGCTTTGCTCTCAGTTCTTATTGTCTACAAGTTTTCCCAGTTCAGCACCGGCTCATAACTCTTACATCAATAAAGAAACTTAAAGCATCCCTGATTGTTGAAAGATCATCGAAAAACTCAGCCATTGATATGTCTGAAATTTAGCCCAGGGCATCGCAAGTAGGGCAACTATAACATCCAGTCAATGACAACATTTTGACCACTGTGACGACAATTTTCATTGTCGATAAAGGTACAGACCTCGCTAAACCACTGTCGATTGGTTAACTCGAAGATCCTGGCTATTACCCTAAACCAAATACCGTACTTCGATTTGAGGAAATTCATTTATGAAAAAAACGAAAATAGTGATTCTTCAAGGTTTTTCAAAAGTAGTTTGAGTTTGTGACTGCGCTCTCGATTTCAATGATAACGTCACTATAATGTTGACGAAAGCTTATTGAAATTAACCTCTTCCCAATCCTCTCCAGGCGGTGATCAGAGGCGAGGCTGCGTTCAATTACCAGTTAGAACGACATCTCCACTTGTTAGTGGAAATATCTTGGGGTGTGCTTTTGCGAATATCGCACGTGAAACTTTTAACGTACTTGCAATCAAGAAATGTCCGGTCAACAATCTTGCTACGCGTGTGACAAGGAAGGCAATATGAAGCGCTGTTCGAGGTGTCAGCATGCTTTCTATTGTTCAAAATCGTGCCAAAAAAGACATTGGAACAAACACAAGCCCAATTGCATTCCGCCAGATTCTTCTTTGCATGAATTAAACTCAGCTTGTTGGAAAGATTTATTCCCAGGTCCTCTTGCAGCAAGGGACTATGGCTTCGACAATTTGAGGTCATACCATGGAGATGTTTTGTTGGCTAATGGGCTAACGGCTGAACATATCTTGCTTGGCTTGTATCAGATTATAAGGAGGGATATTGAAAATATTCACCGACCTATCCCTGGTTGTCAAGTATTAAGTTCGATCGAAGTGTCACTTAAGATGTTGCTTGATGCATACGAAAACAATAAATTGGATAATTTTATTCAGCGTTTTATTAAAAGTGTTTATGACAACTGTGGAGATTCATTGAATGAAGGCAATTATTGTTCTCTATCGCTGCAACATAAGCTTGTTATTGGCCCAACAAATATGGGGTCGATAACACAGCAGCAAATGCAACAGTTAAGAAGTAATATTTACCTTAAGTACTATGGCGGTCATGAAGACAATGTTATTTGAGCAAGTTATCATTAGAAAAGTCTGATTCTTCTGAAGCTAGACTGATTTACTTGTTTCAGTTGCTCAAAATATTTTTACTATTTTGTGTTCACTTTAGGATAGGCTTTCACCAGGTGTTCAATATAAATAATTGAAGGATCCATCCTTTTCAATGGGGTATTTGTAGTATAAGATGACAAAACAACTCAACAATGATAATGATGGTAATAAGAATGAGTAAAAAATGATGATAATAATAACAATAATGATAATATACTTTTAAAGCAGTCCACCTAGTAGTTTTTCTCTTAAACCAAACAAGTGAACAGTAATAGCTAAATTAAAATGGAAAAATAATGACATGCTGATTATATTATCCACTAATCAGTAATTAAACCTCTCTAGGCAGCTGGTATATTAACTGGTAACATTTGCGGCAGAGATGTTGTCCAAGAAACTAATATTTGGCTGAGAAGCAAAGCTTCAAGGGTAAATGTGAAATTTTGAATACAATCTCAAGGCCAAGGACATTATCAGCCAACATAACAGCATACCTGAAAGGGGTTTATTTATTTTAAAACCCTCCCATTAATTTTCACATTGTGTGTTGATATCAAACATTGACTTTTTGGTAAATTCTGCAGCAGTATTTAAGATCAGCCTTTTCAAGACGCTGTCACTGGACTCTAGAAAACTGGTACATATTTCTTTCATGTAAAGTAATAAAGACAAAAAGTGAAAATCTTGAGCTGGCTTTTTTCTGCTGTCTTTGTTTCTTATTGATGGAAATAATCGAAGAACAAACTTTGACATAGAGAGGGTTATTGCTTGATAACTGTCTGGTGATTTTGCAATTTATGACAAAATACAATTATGTAAAGATTGATGGGTGCAAGGTTATAACAAGAAGTTATTTGCTTCCAGATAGCTGTAAATATGAATTGTGACATACTGATGATCAGATTTAACTGTAGCTTTGACAAAGCAGTTTTATAATTTTTACTCAAGTAAGGCTCAATTTTGAGTGAGTGATGATTTTGTGTCATTAGCATAATTAAATGAACTTGCATACAAGTGAAATATGTTGTAAAAATTACAACAGAAAGAAAAGTGTTAGCCTCATGGTTGTGACATATATTATCAATAATAAATAACTAGGGAGAAATATTGTAACAGGCAATTACTGTTATTTTAATGTTTACGGCATTCCTGTACAACCACTAATATTTTCATGGGCAATTAAAGAATTAATTTAAAATCAATTGATTCATCAATTGATTATGTACAACACCCAAAGTAATTCTCAAGTAATTAAGTGGTCAAGGCAGTCACTGTAGAAAAGAGAAAAACAAGATGCTTAAAGGCGTTAATTTGGGATGCGTTGGTCAACATCAACAGTCCTGCTGGTTTTATGGAAAATTGTAAATTTGGTGCTGACTTCTTAATGTAAAGGAATGAAATAGAAAATAAAAGACGGGGGAAAGAAAGTCAAGAACAGCAGATATTATGTGCAGTCACCTATCAAAATGGTAAACCTCATGGTAACCCCACCCAACAGAGTTGAACTTCAGTGTAAAACACTGAAGCTCACGGCTTATTTCCGAATCTGACTTTGATGACACTCAAGCAAATTTTAAACGTGGTCTGCCACAGGCATTCCGCGTAATAAGAAGGAAAAAAAAGGAGTTATGGTGGAGAGACCGGGTATATTCCGCGGGGACGCTCAGGGTGCCTTATATGACATATTTACCTGTGAAGTGGCACTGAGGTAGGTCACGGAGGGAATGGGGCGAGTTAATTTCTAAGATGGCGGAAGAAATGGAAGAGGACACATGATTTTGGGAAGTTGTTTTAGAAGTTTTGAACCTTGCTGAAACTTCGAAAGTAATACTTTGGATCGTATATTCTCAGGAAGTAGTGATTTAGATCATTGGAAATGCCAAATAGTAGGCGAAAGAAGAGGCGTCTAACGCCAAATGCTACCGAGAAAAAGGTGAAAACAAAGCGAGTTCGGAGAGACAGTGATCCGTGTGTTTCCAAATCAGATAGTCCTTTAAATGAATGTGAAGAAGAAGGAAGCGAAGATGCTTGCACTACCCTTACTCTTAAAAGGTCAGTTTCTACACTATCTCGTGACGAGACAAAAATTGTTCAATTATTGAAAGTCAGCGCGTTTAAATACACAAAAACGTGTTGCAATAGCCTTGAAACCATTTCATGTCAGCTTGCATCGAAAGAGGCTTTAGTGCCCAAGACTCCTGAACTTATATGTACATGAACATGCTGTGGTTGCAGTGGAATACACCTCAGCAATTCTGGGGCACAAAATAAACATTAAAAAAAACGCAGTGTCTCTACCTGCCATACTCTATAGACTGGTCCTTGGCACAGGGTTTTCTTTAAGGTTTTAAGTAGCCGGAGTTTTTTTTAAAGGTAAACGGTTGTGGGTCTCGAAATCCAATATGGCGGACAAAACGTCATATCGTTCGTACTTTCCTGCCACCGCAGCAGATTTGACTAAAAGACAGTCCCCAACAGAACGTTTTTAAACTGACCTTAAGTCAGAATTCTTTTTATGTTTTCAGAAAACATAGGCAGTGCAAATTTATATTTTTATTGAGCCCAAGTTTAGACCTGATAAACATCTTCTCTGTACGGGCTCTCGAAGCAATGAAAGTAGCCGGCGAAACCTTGCAGAGAAGCCGGCGTACTTTGCCGGCTGCCGGCTCTTATCTACAACTCTGTTGGCAGCACGTAAAATTATATACAGCTGTTGAGTCTCTTGACCATCCTTACTTCCTTGTGGTCTTGGGTTCCTGGTAAATAGTATGATATCATTTGTCTTACACATGATAGGATGTGAAAAACTGAGTTAAATTTTGTCTCTGTTTCTTTACTTTACAGTGTATTGTCTCTCTCAGGTGACTTGGAAAATGCTTGTCTGCTTTTTCTTGCCAAAGGACAGGTACGCATGTGGCTTGTTGTCTTTTCCAGTATAGGGTTGTACAGAGTTCTTAAAACTCTGGCAGTAAGCATGAGACTCACACCAACAAATTCAATATTATGCTTTCACACTGAGATTATTACATCTCATGCATTTAAACTGTTGATTTGGAAATAACATTCTACTGCTTTAGTTAGATGCCTAAGTGTAAAAATTGGTTATCCTTCTAAATTTAATTCACTGCTGGTTCCATTTTTACTGGCTTCAAACACTTTCGAACAGTGATAATTCATGCTCAGAATAAAGGGGTTCACATCTTAGCTGCTTTATTTTGTCACAATTTTCCAGGGGAGCATGACGCCCTCAGACCTCCTTTCCCCCTCCCCCGTCCCCCCCTCCCAGTAGGTGGTGCTCACAGCATTTTACTCGTAGCTAATGAATAAAATCGAGAACTCTAGGTTATACCCCTTTCATTTTTTTTATAATTTTTATCTCATTTCTTATTGGCCCTTGTATATGTGTTAATCCTTAATGCAAATTGTGCATCATTTTTGTAGAGAGTTTGCATGAAAGGACTGGCCAATGTCAAAGTATTAATTGGAGTTGTGAATATTCTTGGCTCAAATATTGGACCTGAGCATGAAGCAGTTGAAATCTTTTCACCAAGTTCATCAAGCCTTATTTCATTGTGTGAGTTTAGTGATGCCAAAATCAAACTGGAGACAAAAAAAAGAACTTTGAGAGAAACTCTTCAAAAGCAGTCATCAGACTTGATCCAAAAAGCTGTAAAAAGGGCCAAGAAAGCTGCCACAGTTCTATTAATTTCATCATTACAAACTGTTGAGACCAGCTTTGTATCCAGCTTTCAATGCTATGAGGGAATCTTTAACCTGGATCTTGACAAGGTAGATGCTTTTGCTATAACTTTGCAAATAACACTGCATAGTAACTATGTTCTTGATCAGTTTCTCTATTCATTAAAAATTTGTGCTTCTAGGTTTTTTTGTTTCTATTTGCCTTCAGTATGATATGCTAATCTATAGTACCTGTCTGTCTTTGTCCATACTCCTTTTTCAGTCTAAATATCTGTTTTTCATCCACTTCTCTGTCCATCTGCACATTTTTTTTCTCATTTACCTGCCCACTCAGTTTTATTTCACACCATAACCCTTTCACCCACTAGATCATAGAGTGACTAGCATCTAATTTCTCTCTACAATATTGTTCCTGAATCAAACACTAAGGTCTTAAGAATGAAGGAAATGATCACCAACCAATGAAGCTTTTGATTGTAAAAGAAATTCTCCTTGTCAGCAACTCAAGAAATCTGCAAAGAACAGTATGGAGAATATCCATACTGGTGTTTAGGCATAAAGGTTAACACATGGTGATTTAATTACAGAGTTATTCGTTAAGCAGTACAGAACTGGCTTTGAAGAAAAGGACTGCTGCGCAAGGATTCATTCTTGTAAGGAATACCTAATATACTTTTTTTCTCCTCCATTTATTCATTGTCAAATACAATGTAGCGTCATGTTACATTCAGATCTTACTTAAAATAAAGAATAAAATAAATAATAGTTTATTAACATTTCTGGCAGTTAAAAACTGAATTAAAGCAATGCGATTTACAAAATTAGATACTAATAATTAAATGTATTTACAATAATAAGTATCATAACAATAATTGCAATCACAAGAACTGAAAAGTGTAAAGGTCATTTGCTCTCTTTGTCCTTTTTGTTGTTGTAGTGCCTTTAATATTTCCAGATCTTAACTGATATGGGATAGCTGTAATTGCAGTTACAAGTACAAGTTTAGTTAAGCTTTTACAAGTACAGTACAAGTTATGTACAAGTACAATTATGGGTTAGCTGTACTTGCAGCTGTACATGCAGTACAGCTGTAGCAGTGGAACCCATTACTTATCCTTCACAATGAGATTATGCATCATTCATGACTGTATATTAAATAGGGTGAAGATCCAAAGTGACAGGGGTGCTTTTTCAGTGGGGTTGTCACACAATAATCTGGTTTTATCAACTGAGTTGATAATTGACTGTGAATATTATATTATGTATGAAAATCATAGTATGTGAACTGTGGATTAAGAAAAGAACATGGGAGTGATCTTCACAGTTATGAACACTACTTAAGCAGTAGTGTAAATAAGGCCTTATCAACTGTGTAAGTAGTGTTCATTACAGCAAAGATCACTTTCATATTCATTTGAGCTGATAAATGTAACTTGATAAATGTAAAGCAGAGGTTTTTAGTGTTAGTCCTTCATCACAGCAGATGACATATGACTCATGCATGAAACGTGAGCCAAATTATATAATGAGAGGACATGCAACCTGCAATGTTTATTGAACTGGTGATGTACATAATTTCCTACCACAAAACTGTTTTGTCACAATAACAGACTGATAGTTGGGAAAACATTAGCTAGATATTACATCATAAAACACAGGCCTTATTGCCTTGTACGATTTATTATTTTTTAACATGTGTAATAAAAGTATAATCTTTAAATTGTGTTGTTTAGCTGAACCCAGAATCAAGATGTAACATTCTCATGATTCCTAAAGAGTGGAAAGGTATTGCAAGCTCACTGCAAAATGCTGATGAAGATGTTCCAGGGGAAGGTAACCTGTTACATGTAGGATATGTTCAAATGGTGTTAACCATTTAACTGTAAAGATCTAATTGTTAATCCTCCCCTCAAGTTTCCCTATAAATTAGTTACAAGAATTTGGTATTTAAGATCAAGATAACAACTTCTACCTGATAAGTTTGAGTATCCTCATTACCTGTGTGCTGGATAATGCAAGGATATATACTGTATATAAATATTTGGATATATCTTAATATGCATATATATATTTATTTCCCCTTTCCTTTCCATTTTCTCTTGTTTCCCTATTTCCTAACTGTACCTTCTTTTCCCCAACTTCCTATATTTCTGCCTGTTCTACAGGTGCCCTCTGTTTTTTTCCATGCTCCTATTTTTCAACATCTCTCACTGTCCTGAACCTTCTTATCATTTCTCCTCACTTAGACCTAGTGGATGATTGGGATCAATGTCGGTATTTGAGCAACAGCACACCTACCCCCTCCCCTAAACCAACGTTAACCTTAAAACTTGTCATCAGTTGACTGTTATTGGATTAGGGGAGGGGTAGGTGGTGGCTCAGATACTGACATTGATTGGATGATTGTTTTGAAGTTTCTGCACGACCCATTTGAATACTGATTTCGTTTTTATTTCTAGTAAACACCCCAGTTGTTTTAATATGTGGTGGAAAAGATGTGGGAAAGTCAACATTTGCAAGATATCTAACAAACTTTCTTCTAAATAGGTATTGTACATTTGAGTTACTTCTACTACATAAGATTTGCTTGCATCTGTGAATTATGCCACTCCAATCTTCCTTTCTTCGTAGTCACAAGGAAATTTACTTCCTTGAGTGTGACGTAGGGCAAACAGAATTCACTCCACCTGGTTTGATTTCACTTCATAAAGTTGGTACTCCTTTATTTGGTAAGTAAACATCTAGCTGGCTTCATTAAATAAGACTTAGGAAAAGTTAAAACTTTGAACTTTGGACGAAAATTTTGTGAAATATTTCAGCTGCAGTACTCAGTGCAGAAGACTCAAATTAATGTAGGCAAAAATTTTCATCCCATTTTTAACCCTTTGACCCCAAGAGTGACTAGCATCTAATTTCTCCTTACAATGTCACTCCTGAATCACACATTAAGGTCATGAGAATAAAGGAAATGGTCACCAATTCATGAAACTCTTGATCGTTAAACAAATTCTCCTGGTCAGAACCTTAAGAAATGTATGGAGAACAGTATGGAGATTATACAGACTGATGTTAGGATGTAAGGGGTTAATGCTGTGGGGTAGTTTGTGTAAGGATTCTTCTTTATTCCTTTAGGCTTTTTTGTGAAGCAACTACTGTTTTTGCTTTGGTACAATATTTTGGCAGCCACTTTTCTCTGCTGTGATTTTAATGGAAGTTTTACCTTTCCTCTCTATTGAGCCCCGATATGGTTTTGTAAAACCCATTAACTTCCAAAAATGATTTTTATTTTGCTTCTATAAATGCACTACCCAGCAAACAGATAATGAGGAAACTACAAGCCTATCAGTTGCAAGCATCGTCTGTATTTATAAAGAAATTCTCACACCTGATTTACAAGAGAAGATAAATCTGCTTGAAGGGAGAATTATTTGTTAGATCTTTTTTTTCACAGGTCCTCCCTTCACTCATCTCAGACAACCCGAGAGGTAGGTGGCGTTGGTAGTCTCAGGTTACATTAGAGAAATAGAGAAAAAAAAAAATGAGAAATTAATAAGTAAGTAATCAAGTACAGGTACGTGGATAAATTCGTTGTATTTCGTCCTTCGCGACTGCATAGATTGAGGTAATACAGACAGCTCAAAATGGTTTTTTTGGGGGTGGGTTCTCTCTCCTAGCCCTTTGAAGAACACTAGGTTCCACTCTCGCGCGTACAGTTGTGATCTGCGCACGATTTACATGCTCTGAAATACTGCTATGAAACTGTGTTTGTTATCTTTAGGTCTGTGTTTTTCGGAGACAATTCTTCTAAAGATAGGCCAGAGTTGTACGTGCGCTGTATTCACGATATGTACAAGACATACGCTGACCACCACAGGGGCAAGATTCCTCTGATTGTTAACACACAGGGCTGGGTGATAGGTAAGAACTGCTAATATGAAAGAGTCACCACAGTTTACAGAATAAATTGGATCAATCAATGTTTTTCTCCTAACATTTCACGGCATATATGTTCGCCTTATACTTTTCGTCCATGTACCGTGTACGTTTTTTTCGAATAACGGATTCGGTTTTGTGTCTATTTGTCCTGAGACAAAAGTGTTTCTTCCTGCTAAAGATTCCCTGAGGAGAGAAAACCACTGGTATTCCTTTTATCTAGTAAATAATGTACATAGGAACGGAAGCCGTTGAGCCTCTAGTTTTTAAAAATATTTCATACGTAATTTCTCTTCGCAAAGCCTTCTCGTAATCATACGAATTAGTTCTGAAAGTAAATATGCCTGTCATGCGTTATTGGCGTGTATTCAGGCGAGTCTTAAAGGTCATTCAGTTACACGACAATAAAATTAAATTATTATATCTCTCAGTACGTGCGCTACGTGTACGACTGGTCAATTTAGCGGGCCGTTTTTTCTGTAAGGCCTGCTAGATTCAAAAGCTTATTTCATTTGAAATCTCCCTCCTCTTTTTTAACATAGATATATAATAATATCTCACTAACCTCGTTTTTTCAGTCCGTACTGTAAGTTACGGAACCTCGTATTTTCCGCCCGATTTATGGCCCACGTGCTTCGTTCTAGGGCCATACATCTAAGCGGAGAAACTCGGTTCGTAACTTGCAGTACGAACCGTAAATTCCGTTGGTATTAGAGGTATTCAGCAAAGAAATGGGTAGAAATGGGATAATGGTAACTGAACACCTAGTAGGAACAAAGATGACTGAGAATGGAAATGGTGAACACGGGTTGAAATTGATGAACTTGAGAAACGTAGGTTTGAAGACAAATCATGGCATGAATCGAATTGCTGATCAGGTAATTTTTTTTTCTTTAATTCAAGGGATGGGAGTTAATATACTGCTAGACGTGATTCGAATGGTGAAACCTTCGCATATCATCCAGTTAAATTACACATCAGAAGAAAGTGTCAACAAGAACTTGCCAGCTATAACAGACGAATTCTTAATGAACACACCTGGATGGGCGTTCGCAGATGATGCTGATGATGAAATCGAAAGTGTCCATAAGGATCAGAGGTAAGTGCGGCACATGGGAAAATAGGGATGAGACAAGCTATCACGTCGCTCATAACGAGTTAACCCATAGCCTCACTCCCATGAAAGAAGGCTTGGAAACCAAGTACAGACCGACAACTGTGTAATGAACAGTTTTATCCTTTCCTTTAGCCATGGCGCTGTTAACTTCGACGTATATGATTGCCCTCCAATGGAAGGAGGCTTGCGACTCAGCTGCAACTGTTAAATGGACAATTTTCTTTCAATTCTTTTTCATCTAGCGACGGAACTGTGGACGTTGACGCGAATGAGCGGAGAATTTGTAGTGTGTCGTTCAAACCTGTTGTGTTGCAAATAGATAGTACGTCTGAATCAAAAGGGCCGAATCCAACAACGTAAGTTCCTGCATTTACTGGTGTAGGGGAAGGGTAGGTGCAAAGTTGTTCAGATACAGCTGGATCAGTGTTAATATCTGAGCAAATGCGTACCTACCCCTCCCCTAACCCGGCATTTACCCTAACTTGTTATCTGTTGTTGAGGTAGGGGATGGTAGTTGCGTAGTTACTCAGTTACTGACAGTGATCCGTCCGTATCTACCACTTTCAGTTTTTACAGTGACAAACAAACTGAATGACTTCACTGTCGCTGTTTCTTTTTCTACGTACTGACTCAGTCAGGTCTCGAAACGAAACTTCTCAACCCGAAGTCCAGCCCACTAACTTTTAAGCCAACGCTTCTCCTACTGCACCGCTTAAATGTACTCCGATTGAATGCAGATTTGACTTTGTTTAGTCACCTGGAATCCTACGTATTGACATGAACATTCCTCGCCTTTCAGATCAAAATTCAGCCCTAGGGATCAACGCAGTTTGGCATTGTTGGCCTATTTCAGTCGGACAATAACGAACAACGCAATAACCGAAGCTCGTGAAGTTCCGCCGGCTGTTAATGTGGCATCTTTGATGTCCTGCATCCCTTATCAAGTTCCTTGGAACTGTTTGGCCATACATGTCATTCATTCAGAGGTAATAACGAAGAAGAACAGATATTGAATTAGTTGTGGTTTAAAATTTACCACTTTCATTGACATCAAAACTGTGCATAAGCGTCACATATCGACATTTCTACTATCCTAGTAGTATGCAGGAAGTTTTTTTACCATGGACCTAGTGAAACCGCCAAGCTTACCACGAGTCTCCTATCGCACAGTGGTAGCGCATCTGAAGTACTAATTGGAAAGTCGAAGGTTCCATTCCTATTCTGTGGGAGCACTTGGAGTCCTTTTTCTCAGAGTATACCTGTATCATTCACTGAATAATATCATCTCTCACTAGTCATAGTTTGTTTTGAACTAAATGGATCTCATTGTATCGTTGGATAAATTAGGTTCTGAACTAGCTTACGAGACCAAAATGCTGATGATTGCCCTGTGAGGCTTCCCAGCGTTAGCTATCTTGATACATTATCTTAAGGAGAAATGTGCACCGAAAACTTCCTTTTCTCCTGTCCCAGCAGATATGGAAAATTCCTTCTTAACTGACTTTTTACAATTTCCATCGTATAGGTTCCTTGGAATCAAAGTCTGTTCTCAATAAATGCGAGTGTTGTGGGACTGGCCAAGATGAAATCAGACGAGGTACGATGCATAAACAGTTTAATCCGTACATCCATACCGCAAGTAATAAAAATGAAAGCCGCCTAACTCCCAGACGTTGTTATTACATAGCTCCTCTTCTGTATTTTGATTCATTATGACTATTTTACAAAGAACTGAAGACGGCTTGATTGGAGAAACAGCAGTCCGATTAGAGTTGAAAGATATAAAAGTGTAAAGTTTATGTAGGTTTCTCCCTATTGCAAATTCGCCCCCTATCACGTTTACGAGTTCGCCCCCCAAAAGTGATGCGAGTTCGCACCCTCCTTTGCCAGTTTGCCAACAAATTTTTCAACTCGTTCCTTACGGGATACAAAAAATGTTACATCTGTAATTTGCCCAAGGTTAAGTGGCCTTGTTTATAGGCACTCCTCGAAAAAAAAACCGTATTGTAGGGAAAAAATCTGATGGCAAACTTGTTTTTTTTTCAGATGCACCGCATTGGGGATGATAATAACACACCATACTTCGTGGAAAAAAGTCCAGTTGCAGAATGCATTGGTCTTGGTAGGCATAACCTCTTTTAAACCCCCAGAAGTGACTAACATGTAACTTCTCCCTATAATATCAATACTGGTTTACGTGTAGCCGTACCCTCCCCCCGCTTAGGGTGAAACGGAGGCGAGGCAACGTCTACGCAAACCTGACACTAATCGTGTTCCGTGACGTCACTCTTTTGAAAGAAAATATATAATGACTTTTTATTGGTTAACCCCTTTTGTAGATTCTTTCGTCAATTCTGATTGGCTAGATTTGGTAATTTATTTTCATACTAACGAAATGGCGAACAAAACGCTTTCATGGTCAACTTTTCAGACAACAGCGATCTACGACGAGGTTATTAAGGCAAGTTTGCGCGACTTTTGGGATAGAGACATTTCAAGAAGAACAGCAGAAAGCCACAGAAATGTTTTTCGAAGGTAACGATGTCTCCGTTTCGTTACCAACTTGCTATGGAAAATCTTTAATACATCAAGCAGCGCCAGTGATCGATCGCCTGCCTTCTCTAGATGAAAGTGGTCACTATATTTATTGTGCCGCCCGTTAAAGCTCTCACAGAAGACCAGGTGCACTATCTCAATGTACTTGGGCCAAGAGGATTTTCCGCCTTCAACTTTCGGTCTCTTTGCGAACGAGGCTATCAAATTAAAGCTAGCTGTTTCTTTCGGCGATTCTTTCGACCGAGAAAAGAGTCGCTCTTTCTTCACGCTTGTAGCGTAAATATCTCTTATAGAAATCTGTTAAAACTTTGAGATTCAGCGACAAATAATCCAAATTTTTTCGACGACCGTGGTACTATTAACAAATGCAAGCAGAAACCGCGTGGACGTTAAAATCTTGTTTGGTCAGCGCGGTGCCAATCGAACATCGTCCTCTTCTTACTCTATCCAAAAATCGCTCATAATCTTTCCTTATATCTTTAAAGCAAAGGATATATTTGAACTCGGCCGCTGAATTGCAAATTTACCCAAAAAATGGAAAATGAATTCACTTCAATGTTTTTGTTTATCTCGATAACCCTTCGCTAACACGTGCCACTTCGTATCAATTGACATTATTTTGCATAAATTAGAGTGACGTCACGGAACACCATTAGTGTCAGGTTTGCCGAGACGTTCCCTCGCTTCCGTTTCACCTGGGGGTTGGGGGGGGGGTACGGCTACACGTAGGCTATATCAATACATAGTACGGTAAAGAGTTGACGAGAATACTGAAACGTATTAGGTAAAAGCTGTTATCCTGAACTAACACCAAATTCTTATAGCAAATTTACAAGGAAATATGGAGAAGCAAGAGGGGAGAATTAAGGATGAGATCTTGGAAGTTAATTGGCTTTTCTGTAAAACTCTATGCGAGGGTAACATCACAGTGAAAACGTCCTCTTGTGGAAAATAGGCAAAAATGATACTTGGGGATATCATGATTTTCTTCAGAGGAAAGTTTGACTGAATTTCGTTCTCCTTTCACTCCCAAGATGTATTTAGCAAATTTTCCATGCTGTCTGCCATATAATTCTCATCTCATGATGTTAGTTCGGAGAATTTGGTATTGCATCAACTAATAATCCCCTTGTTGTTTTTTTCTGTATTCTTATCACTTGTCTGTTTGATATTGTATTGATATTGTAAAGAGAAATTCTTTCTTGGTCACTCTTGGCAGATAAAGGGAGAAAAAAAATTATTCATTCGACTAATTTTTCATTTTCGATTTCTATTTTTTCGTGTTATTAAGAGAAACAAGAGCTAGACTACACATTGTGCCATTTTGTATTTTGTGGTTTTTTCCGTTGGTCTGATGTCTAATTCCGTTATAGGAATCGTGAGGAATATTGATCCTGCGCGGAAGTTGTTGTACGTGTTAACACCATTACCATTAGATAGACTTCAACAAGTGAACGCTCTATTGAAAGGAAACATCGAAATTCCCGCTGCAATTATGTTGTCGGTGAGTAAAGGCGATAATTTTTCTAGAGTTCTTTATGGATAAACAAATGTCTCATTTCCCCGCCTTTGTTTAAGCAATGACTCTTCTGCTACGCTTATTTTGTCGCTGGTAACTTGTCTTCACGATATACTGAGCGGTGGTTTGTATCTTACTACGCCTATCTTTTTGTACCGCTTACTTGCAAAGTCGCCCCAACATTAGTCACTCGTTTTATTTTTTCCTTCTTTACACTCACATGACATCAGCTTCTTTTTTTATTTGCACTCTAGAAATGGTAGTTTGGTACGTTAAAGTTTATTGCGAGACCTAATCGCTTTTTCAAAGTATTTGCAAAAAGCAAGATTAGTTTAGGGGAACTGTGTTTGCAAGGAATTAATTTGATCCCAAACTTTGAGTTCATCGCTTCAATTCCTCGAAATAGATTATCAACGCTTGCCGTAGAGTTAAAGTTGCAAGTGCGGTTTCAAGATCTTTTAACCAAACGTTACTAATTTTCATTTTGGTTTTCCTTTAGACAAAGCAAGCAAATGCTCCGTATGTTTCCTCGGAATACTCATTTGATGTGCGAGGAGCTGGATCCAGAAAAATTCGGTACAATTTGCTGAGGAAAAGTCTTACTCGAGCGCGAGAGCACCAGATGGATGACGTACGGAAAAACACAGTTAAATAAATACAATTACCACAGGGGTGAATACGGCCTCCTGTGCAGCGACGTCAAAATTTTGGGTTTGATTTGCAATACTTGTGTGCTACAGGAAAAACTTTCTTTCGAATTTTTATATAACGGCTTATCATGACCTGAATATGGTTAAATCTCCTCTGGAGTCTGATTTGAAATGTACCTCTCCCATCGCAGAAAAAAGGCTGTAACCCACGATTTGACCTCGTTCCCATGTTGGCGGCGTCTTGTCATGGAATAAATCAAACGCAGAAACAATCTTGGAGTTGTTAACTGTAAGCAAATGTTTATGGATTGGGTTTGGACTCTTTGCAGATCTATTTTTTTTTGTGTATCTTGTAAAGTGGAAAGTCAGTGCAGCAGTCCCTAGTTATAACCCCTAGAAGTAACTTCAACTCACGTCAGTATTTTATACCTCTTACTAACCTCATTTTCTCGGTCCGTACTGCAAGTTACGGACCGAGTTACTTCGCTGGGATGTAAGACCCGCTCTTCGTGCTTGGGCCATGAATCTTAGCTGGAAAAGGAGGTTCCGTGCCCTGAAAATGTGGTAAGTGAGATATTTGTTGTATCTCTGGGTTCAAATGGAGAGGAAGGATTCCGATTGAAAGAAACTTTTAAGCTTAGCGGGCCTCACAGTGAAATACGGCCCGCTTGATTCACCAGTCACAGTACACGAACTAACTGAGAGATAAAATGAAGTATGCTATCTACTGAGACAACAGAAATATGCCAACAAGAATGTGTTATCTTGATGTAACGCAACTTCTCTTCACTAATGAGCAAGGAAATTTATGACAGCCAGAAGAGAGACGAAGTAATCAAATCTCTGGATGGAAAAGCCAAACAAGACCGAGCACGCGCTTTGTTCTAAGGAAACCTCGACGCAAATTCAAGACAGCGAGCGTCAATTTTCGCTCTCATTTGATAATCAACTGATGTCACAATCAGTAGAGCGACATATTCAACTTACATGGTTGTATCTTGCCGTCGACGTTAGAACAAAAGGTGCAACAGAATATCCAGATTATCACATAAAATGTGCACAACTTCGATGTGTACATCTTCAGCCTATGGGCTGCATGTATTAAGTACCTCAAGGCTGATGAATTGAATTAGAACGAGGCGGTAAATGCGAGTTAATTAAAATTGATGCTAATCATCCCGAATACGTTCTCGTGTCAAACTGAATTTCTTTTCCGTCTCTTTTGAAATGACAGGAAAGGAAAGAAACAAGGGTTTAAGTGGAAGGCAATGGGATATCCATCGGAAACTTTGTGCCTGAAAATCTTATTATTGCTAGGGAACGTGAACAAATCGATTTTAGTTCATACATACTTTGTATCAAGTGCTATCGTTCTTGTTTCTGATAGACGAACGATGTATTTTCACAGTCGTTCGCTTCCAATCTTTGAAATGTGAAAATCCTTATTTTACGTTTCCTTTCATCCCTCTCAGTTCTCAAGTGACCTCATGCACATGAGATCTTTAGAAATACTCTTCTCTCTCAATGAAGAAATAGAGGATCAATATCAGTATCTAGGCAACTACCCACCCACCCCTCCCCTAACTCAACAACAGTCAATTGATAACAAGTTAGGGTTAATGTTGGATTAGGGGAGGGGTAGGTGGGCAGTTGCCCAGATACTAATGTTGATCCGAAATAGCTTTACTCCCATTTCTCCCTGTTTCTTCGGTTACGTGGCAAACCGGAATCATCAAGTTGTCATAAACGACGGAAAGAATCAAAGTTATTTTACCATCAACCAAAGAGAGATCATTCCATGGAAAGTGCGCGAGAACGATTTTTAATCTCTCGTTGCGATACATCGAAAAACTCGCTCGTTCGCCGCGCTCACTGGTTTGCTCGGATAATAAGTTGATCCAATACCAAATTCTCAAAACTAACATCACAAGAACTGTATGGCAGACATTAGGGAGAATTACTAAGGAGATATTGGGAGTTAAAGGGTTAAACTTTCTATCGTTGAAAACTAAGAGAAATTAATTTGTATTAAAAATTGATTAAGATTTGACTGATGAAGTGTCAGAGTATCTCTGAATCTAACCTTTCAAAATGATTTGTCTTTGATCGTACAGCATATGGTGTAGTTTAACAGACGCTTAAATTATTACGAGTCCTTGTACTAGAAATTGTCAATGTAACGAGGTGATAAAAAAAACTTCAGGAAAGCTTACAGGTGCTAAAAAATTCTACTGTTACTGGGTACTCAAGTTGAATCACTTCAGTGTAAAACACTTAATTCTGGATCTTAAAAGATCCACAAAAAATCACGTCGGTGATATAATACTCATAAGGAAAATGTTGTAATAACTCACCGAAGGCTATATAAACAAAAAATACTTACAAATTATGTCACACTTGTCTAGTCTAGTACTAGTCCCACATTTGTCTCGCACTAGTCTAACATACTTAGTTTTAAATTCAAAAAATGCACGTATAACCGAGTTGGTGATTAAAAAGTTATGAAACAATCCCGTACAGCCTAAGAATACAAAAAACACTTCCCACTTGTTACCGAGTATTCGATTTGACCTACTCTAATGTAAAAAATTGACTTAATTATGGGTCTTAGCAGGATTCTTTTTTCAAGTAGTAGTTTTGTTGAGGTTAATAGCTTCTAAGAATGTCGGGACCTATCCTTTTTCAAACAGTTTTGAATGTCTCAGCTTTGTGATTGACAATTATGATTGAGTTTTATTATGACTTATCTCAAATTGTCCACACTTGTTCATGCCATCGGGTGCTTTCAATTGCAAGTTGCGTTGCAAATCCTCATTAACAATCAGGGTTATTCCCTCGAACTAGTCTCATTATAACTCATATCAACGTCTCCACACCTGTTCAGGCCGTCGGGTGGGTTGGGCTGCTCCTCCAAAGCCTCATTGACAATTAGTGCCATTCCCTCAAGTTGGTGCAATTCTTTGTGACAGTGAAGAAACCACTGGCCTGGATTATCAGAAAGAAAATTGATGACAACGTAGCCGCCAGCAGGGACCATTACTGTGTCCTTTCTGATCGTGCGGTTATTGATGTCAAAATTCATTGGCTCTGTCTTCCAGCTTGGTCTGGTACAACTTTCGTTCACACACCCTTCTTTAGTGCAGTTAACATCAGCGCAGGATATATCACTGTTGCGTTTTTTAACAAAACCAGTGATGTTGTCATACTCGGGATATCCAACGGCAACAACATGAAACGTATGGCCATGGAGATGAATTGGATGAGCACTAAGAAAAGCACCCATTGATGAAAACACCAATTGAACAGTTTCGTTATATGGAATGTCTATCACCATCACACATGAGCACTCGAGTGTCGATGGATTGCAGTCAGCCGTAAGGTTACAGATCGTGTCTTTTTTTCGAAAATCGTTATATTGGGTTAGGGGTGGAAAGGAAGGAAGAATAAAATTTCGCCCGTTCACTGAACTAGTTTGAGATCCACCTTCAAAACTAAAATTGATGAAATGAGTACAATTTCGGCATTGGCTGTTAGGGTTTGCATTTGGAAGTTCCCCAGGTGGAGTTGGCTCAAGTAAACGCAGCTCGTCTACATTAGTACAGGTAATGTTGTATGAAGAATGGAACTTCTGAAATGGGCAGTTCACTGCTTTGCATGGATTTTCCTTGGTGCACACTCTGAGAGTGGAACTGTTTTTGATTTCTTCATATCTATGCGACGGTACATCGGCATCTGGATCGGGCGACTCTCCATCCTGATTGTAGTGCAAAATAGCTTCTGCCACATGTCCTAGTGACTCGTAAGGGGGCCCTTGGCCATTTTGATTAATCTCCATAGTCTCTGCACGAATCCAGTAGTCTTTACTTGTCTCTGTTGCATTGAGTAGAAAGTCATATCTCTCTCCGGGATGGATCATGATGTAATCAACCTCTTTTTCGGGTTCAATCCAATAGCCGTCAGTGCCGACCACAATCAGTTTATGACCATCAATAGAAAAGCTGTAAGAATAAAGCCCTTGGGCTCCTACGAGTCGAAAGCGATATATCTTTCCGGACTCAACAGTGAATATACTCAGTCTTGTTTTATTGTATGGAACATCAACATGTCTGCCTTTGCCATTTATGATTCCAGAAAAGTAGGGGATAGGTCCAGCCCCGCCGTTGTCAAAACTACGTGTACTAGCATACCTTTGATCAGACGGAGTAGGTACTTCGCCATATGGTTGGTCTGGATAAAAGCCCAAGCCTGCTTGGCTCTGTGTGAACAGGTCCAAAGATGCCTCCCCTTGCCAGTCTAGAAGCGTTAAGGTGTGTTGATCTGGAAGATCTTGAAAGTTAGCGTTCAGTTCTGTTCGGATTTGGTCCAACCTTGTTTCATTTTCTTGGACTACAAGTGCTCCATAGATGCCATCTGTTCTTTGTGCGCCACTGTGGGAGTGGTACCAAAACGTTCCAGAAGGACTAGCAGTGTACTCGTATGAAAAGCTTGATGATGGTCCTATTTGACATTGAGTGACTTGCCCCACACCATCCATCCAAGGTGTTCCTCTCTGATGCATTCCATGCCAGTGAATTGAAATACCTTCAGTAGTGAGATTGTTGTGAACATGAATAATAACCTTTTGCCCTTCATAAACTATTAAGGTAGGTCCAGGAATTAGTCCATTGATGGATATTGCCATACGGTACGTTTTACCATCTACAAACTGGGGATAAGTACATTTGTCCGGGTCCAATGTTGAACATGTTCTATTAGATTGCAGTGGCAAACGTATTCCATTTTTATCGAAATAATAGCTCACTCCCTCGGCTCCTCGCAAAGCTATTCCTGTTGGTTCATCGACCGACAACTTTTGATAGCTCGTGAAGGTTCGAACTTCGTCAACTTCAAGATAAAATTTACAAATTTTTGCGTGTGCCATGCATTTGCACGATGGATTTCCGTATTCACAGGTTAAAGTCTCTTGATGTACCCATTCTAGATTGATTTCTTTCGAATTGTACTCTCTAAGCCACTTGTTGAGGTGTGGATCACTTGTCAAATCCATGTACTGCTCCTCACCAGTCTTAGCAGAAGTGTGAATGGATGATATATGCCAATTTTCACTTCCTTGATGATGAGTTTTTAGGCGTACTTCCTTAATTTCGGACATCGAAACGCACCTTCTGGTTTGAAATCGGCTGACGAAGTTCAGCTCTAGCACAGAGGATTGGCTTCGTAACTCATATCCTACAAGTTCTGCCCTAAGTTTTTGGCCCTGCGTCAAAACCAGGATAAGGAAGTAGCTCTTTCTATCCATTTTTGAGGAGCCATCTCCTTTCATGCTTCCCTTCGTCCTTGCCTCAACGCGTATGTACGTGATACAGGATCCTGCGACAGCATAGGTGAGGAGGTGCTCTTTGGCGTGGTATGGGTAATCATGTTCTTCATTGCCGTCCACCCACATACTGAAGCCTGGATCATTGGTCAGTTTAGTGAAGGCTCTATGCGATCCCGCGGTGTAGGTATCGATTGACGCAACGTACCATCTATTATTTCCTCGAGCCGCCAGATGAACCTTTGTTATTTCTTCACGAGTGCAGATGAGCGGTGGGTTAAAATCACTTTCGGCGTTCAAGTCTTCTTCGTGTTGGTGACCTTGGTATTTGCTTCCATTCAGCTCCGCTTGATGCACTTTGCCATCACTCAGAACGATCTTTAGTAGTAGATTCCCTTTAGGAAGTAGACCTTCCGAGTCATGGAGCGGTTGGTTACCCATCAATGCCACGACTTTTACAAAATCGATGTATCCTATGAAAAATAAATTTTGTTGCATTGTCAAACAAGCAATCACTTAAAAGTTTGGTTTTAAACTAATCGCCAAAAGATGATATTCGCAAGAAATTTCTAAAGGCCTAAATTTTGGAAACTGATTAGGCCTTCTGCCCGATGTATGCTAAAGCGAGTCTCTTAAGTAGAGACATATTTTTCAAATCATCAAATTGCATGTTCACTGTCTTAGATCGTCAAGCGTGCGTCCAAACAGCAAGTGTTGGCGTTTAAATAGGACCTCTTCGTTTCTATCCTCGAAAGTTTCCAATAAGGAATGAAACTGCAGCCTCTCGGTCATGGCTCATATCCGGCTTTCTTTCAGGTCTATCAGTGTGCCGAAAGTCATGCTACACTTACACTCCAGACTTGGAGAAAATAAGTAGCTGCCCTTTATTTTCAAATCTACACAAGCGAAATGCCACTTTACCTGGCTCAAGAGGCTTGAAATGGTCCTCGTGAAGATTCCCTGGCTTGCCTCGTAACTCGTTCAGCCCATCTAAATAGAAAAAATTGAAAAAGTATAGCTGTAACTCAATGAATACTCGATAAGTAATAGGGATATATCGAGTCATATCTCTCACTTCACCACCTTTTGTTGATGGTTATGGAGTGTTAGTGTGTGGAAAAAGAGGCTGTTCAAACATTTGGAAGTTTAAGGGACCCATGACTTGGTTTCAGTCTAGAGTCACACCCTACTGGCATCATGCATTCTGACTTAGTTTGGCTGGTTGGTTCTTTTTGGTGTCCTACTTAGTAAAAGTTATTTTCGAGTGACTTGGTTGATGAGTCATGTCAAACAGCTTTTAACCCGGTTAAAATGCCGCAACTATTTCAGCCAGAACGGTTTGAGTGATGCTGAATTGGGAAAACTTAACCCATCAACTCATGTCCAAATTGTTGTAATCTTTTGTCACGTAGAGTCCTTTGCGAAACATTTGAGTTTAGGAAAAAAGTCAGCGTCTAGGTTGCTGGCACAATCATGACTTCTGTCTCACACAACCATGTCTATTTGGAAGTCATCTTTCATTTCGTGCATATTCTAGTATCCTTGAGACAGCTAAGGTCCATGGTTACTCATTGACAAGTAGATTTTCTGCTTAGGAATCTACTCACTTTCTTTAGGAGTCTGAGTATCCAAATCGGGAAATACTCTTGAGTTCTCGAAAATTTCTTTGGTTTCGTCTGTGGAGAGAGTTAATCATGTGTGAGGATCTTCAATAAAGGAGATGTAATTCATAAACAGCACAGAATGAGGAAAGATAAAAATAAAAAGACTTCGAACTAGATGATGATGGGGCAATTTACCCGCTAGATTCGCATTGGAAAATCCAATAACTACAACAAGAGGCAAAAATAGTTGGCACACTTCCCCTGACTTAGTGGTCGACAACCCTCCACGCAACACGATGGAAAGAAATCTTATAATTCATCTCTAATACGTTACCTAAAAGTCCCACTTTGTAACCCCAGGCAACAGTGAGATGGGGGAAGTAAGGGGAGATAAATGAATGGATAGAAAATTCGACAAATAGTCGAGCGTGCCAAGACTTTTGTCACTCGTTGTAGTAGTAGTAGTCATTCTTCTAAACCTAAATCACCCTGAACGAGTTTCAATGGAGCTCATTTCATGTAAAAATGCGTGTTCTCCATTTCTTGTTATTTCCCAACTTAGCAATTTGCATATAGGATGTTTGAAGCATGGATTATTTTATTGAAAAAATTGTGTGAGAGCTCTTGCCCGAAAAAGAGCATTTTACTGGGAAAAAATTTTTGTATGTACCATTCTTATGATAACATATAGGAAGAGAACTCCTGACATCACTTAAATCCCTGGACTTCTGCATTGACGTCAATTATCTCACAAAGCTTCTTTTGTTGTCAGTGTTTCTAGTTTCAACTTGTAAGAGGCGATTTTCGCGCGCGTGCTCCAAGATCTTTGATATTTTTTGTGTACGAAATGTCTAACTTGATAATCAACTTACCTTTGTCGGAAATTTGGAAGTTATGCTTGCGAAATTTTCTTGAATTTTCGAAATCTTCCAAGGGTATGTCTGAGGAGAAAAAGAAAATTAAAATGTATTTGCAGCCACACCAAAAGATTAGAATGACTTATATAAATGATAACAAACAGCCGGACCACCACAAGCAAAGAAAGCAATGCTAAATTACTTCCTTCCAAAATATAGACAAGTAAAGGCAAAAGAAATTCAGGAATAAGCAAATTTTATCCTGTGATCTATTTAGTCCTTGGTGCTTGCAAAACACAACTAATTAACTACTCTAGGAAAGAGATACATCCTGAATCTAGAGTGGCGCGTGCACATTTATGCAATCTTTTGGCCACATTCTAATTTATAGCTTTGCAACCATGATTACCTATAAGCCTATGCGCGCCCGCTGTCGCTTCAGGCTTTCTATATTTGGAGGTAGACTTACCAAATGGTTCCTCGATGTCTTTTACTACTCCATCCTCTTCATCCTCGTAGTCATCTTTCCCAAACTCACGCGGGAAATCTGAACGAAAAGAATAAAGGCCCATGAGTTTCTTCCAAAACTTTCTTACAAGTTTCTTTGGAGATCAAGTTGTCACTAAATTTTTAGATCTTTTCCTCTTAAATCTACAGATATTCTTAACAAAGAAGCCTTTGGCTATATTATGTTTTTGACAATATTCCGGAGAAATTACTGAGTTCCGTGAAAACCTGAGCATTAACGTTGCAAGCATTTTTAACGTTCTACCTAACCATAAATCTTAGTGCATACTGCTGAGTAACTCATCCAAGATTGTAACCATGTACTAAGAACTGGTCCTGAGGTAATTAAGCTTTTAGTTGAGTTCCACATAAATTATGGCCTTAACAGGGTAGAGCTTAAGTTATCGGAATCTTTCATTCTCATTGTTCTTTTGTGTATCTTGATTGAAATTGTAGCCATTTCAGTTGAAAACAGGAATTCAATAGTGAGCCTCGGAGAAAAGATAGTCCAAAACGAGTTTTTTCGAATATCGACAAATAACTTGAAGACGGGAGAAATACAATGGAGACAATGAAGATCGGGAGTCGAGAGTCGGGAAGCAGGAGAACGTGGTACGGAATGTGGGAGGCTGTGACCTCCCTGTTCCCCCTCCCCCATATGATCACCTATGAGATCAAGTTAACTTACCCATATGTTCTTTGATGTATTCCTCCTCTCTTAGATCTGCGCCAATTAAAAACGAAGGGAAAATTTAATCACCTCAGCTCCACAATGATGCTAGACTTAGTTTGTGGACAGAATTACAAGCAATGTTTTGCAATTGGAAGACTGAGGAATTCTCAACAAAAGAAAAACAAAAGATTTCTTTCCATCAAAATGAGGCGGGAGATTGTTACCAATGGAACAATTTTAATTTCATATGCGTATTATGTCTCATAGCCTTTTGTTAAGCCAGTGAGAGAAATATCAGAAAATAAAACTTTAGAAGCAAGTAAACGGTTAGAGGAATTCACTGTAACCTTTATATCTTTTTAAATGATAGTATATGTGCTCAACAAGAAAAAAAATATTGAAATCATGTCTCCCATCTGTAGCCAGCTGAAGAGAGAATATATCTTTTCAATAATTTCAGCTCTACACTAATCAGAGACTTGAAACAAAATTGCAAACTGCGCTTTATTCAAGTTGAACAATTATAATTTCAATCTACAAACATTCATTTTGAAACTTTGTGGGAAATTACTGTAAGAGTCTTCAATTGCATTTGTTTTTATTTGTTTTTATCCAGGAGACGAGATATTATTCATATTAGGGGTGTGTTAATTTCGAGTGTACATCACGGCTACAGCTTTTTTAACCTAGCAATCTGATCTTTGTCATGCTAGATAATCTGCCATGAATTCCAGTGGCAACCTTTGGGCTTAAACGAGGAACATGAATACGAACACGAGTGACAAGAAAAAATTGAAAAAAAAAAACTTACGTATAAATCGTCTCTTGTGGTCAGCATCTCTTGGATCTACCTTAGGCTTGAAGTGTGCGGCTGGAAACAATGTAAGAACGAAATAAATAAGATGTTCTCCATTTTGAGCTAATACATTTGGATAAGATTGCGAATTGTGTTCCGCGAAAACTAGACCCCCAAACCGAGCTCTAACTCCTGTAAAGAATTAATTCTTTTGAGAACAAGTCATTATTTGTCGCCTGGGGGGAGGGGGTGGGGGCAGCGGGTAGGAGTATTTAGGTTGCGTCGTTGCGCCCATTTTGGTTGAGTTGTGAGATGAGCTTCGGGAGGGCTTGTGATTGTCAAAAAGTCTCACAAGTTAAGGAAACTCGTTCGAATAATAGCTCCGAGTATTTTCCGAGGATTTTTCAACCCTAAAGTCGCGCACAGTTTGTTCCAGACCTCGTTCGAAAACAAAAAGACCAGTAACGTTCACTCTTGAATCAAATGGAAGTAGTTAATAGAGCTCCCTTTGTCCCCGTTAAAACCGAGAGAACATGATCGTTTCAGACCACACATAACGTTAAAATGGGGGTAAGAACAAAAGAGTGAGACACAAGGCGCAGCCAAGTGTGTCACTGATGTTTTTGCCTTATTTCGGAGTCGTCTATGATCTATAACTGGACATACCCTCGGCAACATGGAATCTATTTGTTTTATGAGGAATAAAAAAGCAAAATGGTTTTAATGGTGACACCATCTATACGTCTGTTCTAACAGATCATAAGTCACCGAGAACCAATCAAGATGCGTATTAGTCCAGCTTATTATATATTAAAATGATTAATTTAGTACCTGAAACAGAGCATTCAAGAGCACACATAGCCACAAAAGCAAGGGAAAAAACTGTAGAGATCTTCATTGATTTCTCTGTTTGGCTGTCTTTGATACTTAAAAGAAAACAAGAAGATTTGATATGAGCGGATGGAGGAGACATGTCAATGACGCAAAAATATTATCAACGAGAAAAGGCCAACGCAAAAGGCAGAATATGCTTGGATTGGATTCGGCTCAAATACTTGTCGTTGTACCTGCACAATTTAACGGCCAGCTTTGAGCAAGTGTCTGGATAAGAGATTCTAGTTGCGGTATCGTGGACAATGATAAAGGTGGTCGTGATAGTATCCACCCACCCCTCCCCAAGTTGTACTTCCAAAAGCCAAGAATATTTTTCTTTTCTCTCGAGACCGAGCGGGCGAACAAGAGGACTGAAAAAAGAGTCCAGTTAGAGAATCTTAATGATAAATCAGGGTGGTATGGGCTTTGAATAAAGATCCACGAACCAAAAGGCGTGCCATGAACGTTAGCGCGATTCCAACTGTTTTGCATGTTAAGAGCAGTTATTTTCGCCCATAAAAAAACAATATCTTTGTTAAATTACCTTATTTCAAAAAATCTGCTTCAGCTCTTCCTATCTCATTAGAAAAAAGGGAGAATGCACTGTACAGAATAAAGAGTAAACTTACTTGGCACAACCGACTCGTCACAAGACTATGGAAGTCTCTCGAATTCTCCGAAGTACCTCAAACAAACCTGAGCAACTTATGGTCAAGAGAGAAACTGAGCAGCCTTTTTATGTGATTTGAGTTGCATCAACAAGAGTTTGTTAGTGAAGGTTCCATTGTGAAAGACCGCTTAAGGCGAAATAAACACAAAAACTTTATCAAGTGTTTTTTCTTGACTTTTGTGTATAATATAATGATTTTCATCTCACGTAATGTCATCCTTAATTGCAGTTACCAGGGAGTTACAGTTTCCCCGAGTATCTTATCTACATAGCTTTCCAGAATTAAACTCAAAATGTTGTTCATGTCTAAGGGGCTTAGCAGTAAAAATTTAGATCAGTTAACTTGGTTAAGGAGCTCTCTCTTGAATGGACGATAAAAACAAGCTCTTCTTTCTTTCTGACATTACTCATAGGTCATTCAACAATGAATAGGCAAGCTTATTGAAGCAAAAATAACTAACGAGTTAACGAGGCGTCACATGAAAATTTATCCATTTGTCTGTATAACCGAGTAATAAAGGGGTGTAAATTGTAACGTGGAGGCACTACTTGGCAGGATGAAGGTATTAATATAGCTGTCTACGTCGATTAACTGATAATATTAAGAAGTCTAATAGCTTTTAAAAGTAACAGCATTATTATCGTCGAAATTTCATTTCTTATACGCTTAAGTAATTTTTTGTGATAAAAACATGCCTTTGTTCAGTGTTGCAAGAGCCGACTTTGTAAACAATAAAGTAGACAATAATTAACTTATGAAAAAATACAATTATTTGCGGGCTATCAACAAACAGAACACTGCAGGAAGTACTTGAATAAAACAATCTACTTTAAACCGAATGTTTCGTCGTTTTAAACCCTTTTAATCAAGCAGCTGAAATAACGCAGTTTAACGCTGCTGATTTGCAGGATAAAAGGCCAAGTAGCAAGATGACTCCAAACTTACCATCTTCTGCGTAGGAATTTTAGGTTTTCAAGTTAATACTATTCATAATCGTCTATTATTGGCAACATGCCTAGTGTAGCATAACTCGTAAGGACATTGCACGACAGTCAGTAATCATCGAGTTAAATTACTATTGGCCTTTCATTCTGCACATCAGAAGTGTAAACTGCGTTATTTCAGCTGCATTGAGGCGTCTAAAATAATTTTAAAAGGTTTGGGCTGAAGTAGAATGTTTTATCTAATTACAAACTGAAGTGTTTTGTTTTTTGGATAACCCCCTGCGCATAATTATTTTTTTATTTTTTATTTTTTAATTATTGTCTACCGTTATAATGTATTTAACTCTCTCCTTGCAACACTGAACAAAGACGCGTTTTATCCAAAAAAAAAAAAACTTAAGCGTCTACGAAACAAATATCATTGTTCTGTGATGAAGCTGCATACTGTTTGGAAATAATGATGCTACGTCGCTTTTGAAAACTGTTAGATTTCCTGATGCCAATTGCTAATCAATGTTAATAGCTACGCTGTTCATGCCAAATAGTGACTCTATTCCTTGCAATGACTGTGACAACGAATACATCGGACAGACCAAACGTCAGTTTGGTACACGTTTAAAAGAGCACCAAAAAGCGGTTTTCCTTTGCAAAAAGGAAAATTCAGCTTTATCGGAGCATACATGCCTAACTAACCATACAATTGGGTGGGATAATTCTAAAATTATCACCACTAATCGGCGTTACCACCAGCGCCTTTGTTTGGAGGCTTGGCATATGAACTCCGCCCACGCTCCCTTAAATCGTGACGATGGCGGTTTGCTTCCTGACGCCTATTTACACCTCGTCAGGAAAAAGGCCGCTAATTAGTGATCATATAAAAGGACCTCTTGTTGCAGTGTTTCACCCCTGATGAGGGCACTAGACAGGAGTGTCGAAACGTTGGTTCTATGAATTGTAACTTCTTCGGTTACATTCATTAAATCTGTAAAGCAGAGTAGCATCAAACCATGTGGGAACTTTAATATGTGACCCTAAGTTATAACTTAGCATACCATTAAGATACAGACGAAGGGATTCATTTTCATGTGACGGTTCGTTAGCTCCGGAAGTTGATGCCCTTTTTGTACTATTTTTGCTTCAATAAGCTTGCCTATTCATTTCTGGCTGACATCTGAGTAATGTCAGAAAGAGACAACTGCTTGTTAGCATTATCCATTCAAAAGAGAGGCACGTAGGCTAGCTTCTTAGCCATGTTATCCGAATTAAAGTTTGTTCCTGTAAAGAAAAAACCATGTTCATGTAACAGCATTTTGAGTTTCATTTCTGCAGAGTGAAGCTTTTTGTTCACTGAGCAGTGGAGGGTAACAGTATGCGATCTCGTGCATCGAGACATAGTCAGGAACTCGCTATTAAATCGCGTAAAACTGCCACAAAGCAAAACAGCTCTATTTTGAGAGAAAAACATTAATAATCAACGAGCAGAGGTATCTTCATAGGAAAGATAGACGAGCAGTCACGATAGTCAGCAATTACTGGATCACGTAAACAAATGGATTATAAGATCACATACCCCCCACTGCCCATTGACTCGAAGGCATCACTGGAAAGAGTTTCTTGCTGGCAAAACTCTGCAGAAATGAAACTGAAAATGCTGTTCTTTTACAAGGCTTTTTTTGTGCGGAAATGTTTTTTAACTCAGCTAACATGGCTGAGAAGCTAACTTAGGAGCTTAATACTAACAAGCATTTGTTACTTTCTGAAAATACCTGGAGGTCATTCAGAAATAAGTATGCAAGCTTATTGAAGCAAAAATAGTACAAAAAAAGACATCAACCTCCGGAGCTAACGAACTGTCACATAAATAATGAATTACTTTGTCGGTTTCTTAATGGAATACTACGTTATAACTTAAAACTACTATTTTGCCTGATCAGCATAGCTTTTATATCGATTAACAATTGGCATCGGGAGATCTAACAGTTTTCAAAAGCAACATAGCATCATTATTTCCAAACAGTCCACGACTTTATCACTGAACAATGATATTTGTTTCATAGACGCTTAAGTTTTTTTTTTTTTAAAATAAAAACGCGCCTTTGTTCAGTGTTGCAAGGAGGGAGTTAAAGGCGCACTAATGGTAGACAAGAACATCAGGACTCGAGGGAAAACAAAACTAATTAGTTTCCCGAGGTACCATATATTAAGTGCTTTGTTATATATTTAGACTTTCCCTTCAAAAATCATGTGGCAAAAACATGCTGTTGTTTTCAGCGCGAGGGCAACAACTGCGCGATTGTACCCGGTCGGGATACATTTGAATTTGATCAGGGGCACGTCACCAAGAATCAACCAATCACAGTCCTCGTTTTGTTGAATGAAAGTCTAGGTAGATAACAATACGTTAATATATAGATGTAGCCATGTCTAAAAGCGGTGCTCTTGCTAATTTATTTTCCAGCCCTTCATTATACTGAATAAAAACTGTAATAAAACTCTACAGCACTGGCTTAGGAGTTTCTTCAAGGGGAATTAGAGACCAGTTCGGAGGGTGGGGAGGTGGGGAAAGAATTGACGAGGTCTAGAACCTGGGGACGGCGAATACTAGTCAGCGGTATCTTCAAATAGCTGTGGACCTTCGTTGTTCTTCCTGATGTCTTGAACAAATTTTCGAAGATAGGGAATGTTTTCATCTTCAGGTGAAGTGTATGATGTCAGCATCAGTTGAAGTTGTTTTGTATTGGGCGTGACTTAAAAAATTTCGGTTTATGAAATGAGCCAAAATCGAAAGAAACGACGGTAAACTACTTTACGTGAAGGCATCATATTGGTCGATTGAAATGTAGTCACGTAAGCACAGGGAGTCCGTAAAACAATACGCTTATGGGCTTCTCTTATATCTTATCTTGAAGTTGCCAAGTGGGACTGCTTGCTCCACCTTTTTCTCTCAACGTTTCAACCTCCTCTGTTTAGCGTAGAAAAAAAGAGAAGTAATTTTCAACTCGTGTTTGAACGTGTAATTTTTTTTAAAACTTTTTCGCTTTTGGGTATTCTTGTTTCACGATTTTCCACTGACTGGAAATACACGACGTATTTTTGAGATTTTTTCTGTTAATTTTTCATTTAATTTTAATTTTAATTTTTTCTGTTATTTAATTCGGTAACTGCATATAATGTGGGTGTCTTTAAGAAAACTTGAGATAATACCTGGATTTCATTTTTACATCACAGAAATCAATTCGAAACATAAATCAAGTTTTCTCTTTAGTTTAAAAGTTGAGTTGATGTTGTTATTGGCTATATTAAATAGGTTGAAAAGTTTTAAAAGGTAGTTTCTCGTGTTTGCAAAAATTGAATTTACTGGAAGGTGAAGTTGTTGCAACATGTAAATTTAATTGATATGTAAAAAGTTTTCTTTTGACTATCTAATGACAAGTCTTTGTATTATATTTCAACCCAACCATCTTCCATTACTCATAAACACTACTGCAAAATAATAAGCTAGGGAAATGAAACAACTTGTGGCATATACACCATGTTTGAAATACCATGTCCATGTGTATGTGGGAATTGTCTGTATCATTAATTTGCTAAATGCTCCTGTTGGCAATGTTTTGATGAGGTTAGGCTGTCAGGGCGAAGGAACTGACGATTTAAGTAGGCAGTGACTTTCTTTAAACCTAGAAACTTTCATCATGAAAGCCACACTTGTGCCTGGTAACTCATTCTTATTCTGATAAACTAGTTTTAAGAAGGATACAATATTTTATTAGATAAACTTGATGCATAGGCTGTGCACAAACTTTTAATGTGACTATACTTTTATAGCCAATACCAGTCCCTTCACATGATAAAATATTAAGAAAATCAGAAGAAAAAATAATCTGCCATACATCTGCAAGATTTCATGTAATTATTTTAATTACATGAATATTAACTGATACTGAGATATCTTAGAATTTTCAAAGGAAAATAAAATTGGTTGAAAAATTAGAATTCAGCATAACCTGGATAAACAAGATTCTTAGAAAAAGAAATGTGTACTAATGAAAAGCTAAGCAAACGTTTTTAAAACACCTGCCTGTACCTGTACGGCACACAGTAAAGTCTTTTGAAGTACAGTAGTCATAATCCCGGTTTCATATGTTGAAAACACACGCACATTCAGATTTCCTACAAACCTGTAGTTTAAGCCTGTGATGACTTCAAAATTTTGATGCACACCTCAAAAGGAGAACAAATAAATTTCAAGTTTCTAGTTATTCAGTTTAGGTTAGAGAGGTAAAATTGAGTCAAACATTTAAGACATACAACGACAGGTTCACGAAATTTTTAACAGCTAATTTTTAAGGTTAGCCTACCCAGAACAATCACCTTCATGTACAAATTTGACCAGGTTTGTACTGATGATGCCCAAAAGAACTATCTGTGGTAAAAGGGTAGGCTTTCCTTTCCTCATATAAATAAATACTGAGATTATCATCTTCCCACAAGCTCAGTGGAAAGTAAGAGTGAATGAGATTGATAATGACTATGTTATTTGAATAAATATCCAGAGAAGGATTAGAAGGAAGATATGTTCTGCACAACTATCTTATTTTAATTTTTTAACCTATAAAGCTAAAGCATTTACATTCTTGCTTTGTGCATTATGTGGACGCCAATTAGTATAATTTTCATGCGTCAAAATACAAAAAATGTTCTCTTCATCTATGTGCCCTAAACATCACAACGGAGGAGGCAGGTCAAAGTAAAAACATGAATTAATTAAAGTCCTAATTAAAGGCGGATCCTTGTTTTTGCATATTCCCACCCTTTAAAACTTGCATATCATGTGACCAATTCCTTATGTCGATGTTTAGTTTGGGTATGAGTAATGGTAAGAAATGCAGTAATGAAAGCTTGAGCAAGAGTATTTAATGCAATCTAAATAATAACATGACATGTTATGATGTGGTAACTTACACAAAAAATTTATATAATCACACAATTCCAAACAAAGGAAGTCAGGTTTGTTGACTCACCTGCTTCAACTTTTTAGGGCTTATGGTAAAGAGAAATAGATATGGTAAACAGTTACAATTAATACAAATTTGAAAGTTTGAAAGCTAAGAGATATACATTACAGTCATCAGACACTATGCATCCAAGAAAAAAGGGTCAATTGCCACCATAACTTCTCCCAAACATTCATGCTTACAGGAAATCATAAATTTTTGTTACTAGATGGTACTGTATTTACAATAGTTCTACCGACACAAATGCATTTTTCTAAAGTTATCTCAGCATATGACTGTACAGGTCATGTGGAAGGTTCCTGCATGAAGACTAACATTTCAATTACCTCAGCAAACTGTAATCATCAGAGTTGCAAGCCAAGGTGTATTTGCCAAGTGCTCAAGTTTCCAAATTAGTCACCTCATATTACTGTGTAGTTTACTCCTTTTTAAGGCTATATTCAGCTTGAGTATCCTGTTACATGTGAAAACATCAAATGTTACTCACATTTTCAAATAATTGCCTGAATCAAAATTTATATTTTTTAATAACCTGCTTCCTTTAATTGCGCTCCAGAAATAGTTAAAAATATAGAAGAGAAAGGAAGAAAGTTCTTGAAACATTCTATGTTAAATGAAACTTTGTTGTGAATGTTAATTGCGACGGCAATGAAAACGTTTCTGAAGCTATAATAACAATTAACTTTCCATGTAAACAAACCATAACGAAGCATGCTATGAATCAATTTAATCTTACCCAGTTTGAATGTTGGATCCAAAATCTGATTAACTTATTTGTGAATAGGAATTAAAGCTCAGTGCGTTTTTCTGCTTCTGTCATTCTAAATATTAGAAATCAATCACACCACCACTTAAGTGTAATTTTTTTTATGTTTACTTTTTGGTATGGACATCTAATTTCAGTATCTATCTTTTACCAGCTGACATTTCAGAAGAATCACTGGTAGTTTGACAAATTGCAGGCAAACCCTACAACTGATTAAATTTTATTTGATAAAAAACATGAAGGGCAATGGAGAAAAATAGCTAGCACAATTCAAGTGATTTTTTTTACCATATAATGGTAAAGTTTACAATTTCCCTCATTTCACTGTCTTCTGCTTATTTTTTTGTTTGCTATCCTAACCATCTTAACTATTGTTGCCAACAAATGCGAGGAGCATATAAAAATGTGTACGATTATTGGCCCTTCAATCCCTGAGAGTGACTATCATCTAATTTCACCTTTCAATATCATCCTTGAATCGAACAAGGAGGTCATTATAATAAAGGGAAAGATAATCAACTGAAGAACCTCTTGACTGTTAAACAAATTCTCCCTGCCAGCACATTAGGAAATGTATAGAGAACAGTATGGAGAATATGCATACTGATGTTAGAATGTTAGGGTATAGGGTGTTAGGGTGTAAAGGGTTTAAGACATCATGTAATCTGTATATGTAGAGTATTGCTTGAATGTATGATTGCGGTAAGTGCAAGTGCCTAGTAAACATCATTCTATGGTCTTCTACGCTTCCACCTTGGAAATTAAAGATTCAGGAGAAGCATATGACATTAACTATTATTAATACTGATTTCCTCACTTGAATTCAGTCTGAAAAGAGAGCTCTGCAACACTTCTGTTTTATCTTCTCACACTTGAATTAAAACATAAGGTTTAATTATTTTCAAGGAGGTTAAGGAGGAAATTAAAGGAATGGATATATGTGACATAAAGAGAAACCTATAATAAAATAAAGCAGAGGCACATTACCTACATGTCTATGCTTCTGAATACAGCTATAATAGGTATTTTTAAGCAATTATCTACATATGTAAACCGGGTGCAATATACGGTCGTAAAAGCAATTTTATTCTAACCTTCCTCCTTGAAGGGTGCCTTGTGTATCAAGTGTATCAAGTTCAGTACCTCCTGAGTCATAAGCCAGGATTTTTGGGCCGCAAAATAATAAAATAATCAACGAGTTATGCCAGGCCAATTTCTCGAGAGTCAATTAAGTAAAGTTTCTTAAAATCGTATGGAAAGTATAAAATGTGCTTCTCTTGAGCTACATATACGGATTTACAGTCTTAATTACTGATGAAATTCCGAAAGTGTGACTCGAATAATTCAAAAGAAATTTCCAAGAAAGTAACAGAAATAGTTCACAAATAGTAAACTGATAAAGAGTCAACAAAACTTCCCCAAATTATGGTGCCGATACGAATTTATCGTTCATAATCACTTCTGCACTACATATACGGATTTATTGTTCTTTATTACTGATGAAATTCTGAGATTGTACCTGAATGAATTCAACAGAAAATATCCAGGGAGGTTACAGAAACAGAATCTCAAAAACTGTTCTTGAATTCGAAAACTGTAAACAACAATTATTTACGCTAGCCATGTGCTTAGGAGCGTGCTTATGAGCTGCGCGAGTTGCGAGCTCTGCTATAACTTAGAGACACTTTTTGACATGACCAGCATAGCTATAAATATCGATAAACCATTTTCATCAGGAAAAGTAACACTTATCAAACGTAACAGCATCGTTATTTTCAGACAATATACGACTTGGTATAGAGAAATGATATTTATTTCATGCTTTTAAGTTATTTTTTTCTTAAAGAGCCTTTGTTCAGTGTTCGTAAAGAGTACAATAGCAGTAGACAATAACTGAGTTCTTAAAAAAAAAATTATTTGCGAGGCCATCAACAAACGGAACACTTCAGGAAGTCATTAATAAATCACTCTACTTCAGACCTACTGCTTTTAGTCGTTTCAAACCTTTTTTGCGGTTAAAATTACGCAGTTTACGTCTCTGATTTGCATGATAAAAAGCGAAGAGTAAAAATGATTCCAAACCTTCCATCTTTTGCCAAAGATATTTTAGGCAATCCGTAATTGGCTATTGCTGGTGGTACGCCGAGTGTAGCATAATTTGTAACACTTGTTGCATGACTTGTAAAGTCAGCTGCTTTTTTTTTGTCAGTCTTTTATCTGCATGAGTAGGCAAATCAGTAAACTTGTAAATTTTATTCAGAAAATTGTGAGTTTCTTTTACGATTTAGCTGCAGTTTTTTGGTTAAAATGATAATAAAGATCGTTCCTGCACACTTTCCATGGAATAATCTCCATTTGGTTGATGGTAAAATAACTTTTATTCTTTCCGTCGTTTATGACGACATTAAACTTGACGAGTCCAGCTTTCCATGTGGAGTATTTCTAAAGATCTCATGTGTATGAGGTCACTTGAGAACTGAGAGGGAATATAGGAAACGAAAAATGAGGATTTTTGAAAACAATTTTTTAATTGACTCCAAGGAGAATACGAGGCGTATGTTCCATTCGCTCTGGCGTTCCCCAATTTTTATTTTTTACCGGTTTTAAAAATAGGCAAACGTAAAATTTGATTTTCACCCTTTATTCGGTGGTGGGTACGGGTGGGGTTGTGAGTGATTGCCTTTCTTCCGTCGCTCCTAACAAAAGAAAATGATGGTTAAACAGTGGAATCAATTTATTGAGCAACAGATTTGTAGTTGTATCTTTTTTCCTTTTATTTTGCACCGGACCTCCAAATAATGGTGGAAGGGGGGAGGGAGAAAGAGAGAGTGTTGTCATTAGTAAGTTTCTGTTTCTTCCGTCGCCCCAAACAGTCGAAATCAATCAATCAAACAAATTTATTACAGTGAGTATTTTCTCAGTTCGTCATAAATTGAATATTACCTTCTAAAAGAAGTTTTCTACCGTGAAAACTAAGATAAATTAATTTGTATTAAAACTTGATAACTGATTAAGTGTCAGAGTGTCTCTGAATCTAATCTTTCTGAATGATTTGTCTTTGATCATACAGCATATGGTGTAGTTTAACAGACTCTTAAATCATTACGAGCCTCCTGTGATAGAAAACGTTACTGTAACGAGGCGATAAAAAAAAGCTACAGGAAAGCTTACAGGTGCAAACAAACTCTACTGTTACTGCGTACTAAAATTAACTCACTCCAGTGTAAAATACTTAATTCTGGATCTTAAAAGATCCACAAAAAATCACGTCGGTGATATAATACTCATAAAAAATATGTTGTAATAACTCAGCAAAGGCCATATAAAAAAAAATTACCTCTTTCAAATTATGTCACACTTGTCTAGTCTAGTCTAACATGCTTAGTTTTAAATCTAAAAAAATGCACGTATAACCGAGTTGTTGATTAAAAACGTTTTGAAACAATCCAGTCAAGCCTAAGAATACAAAAAGCACTTCCTTCTTGTTACTGAGTATTCGATTTGACCCACTCTAATGTAAAATACTTAATTCTGGATCTTAAAAGATCCACAAAAAATCACGTCGGTGATATAATACTCATAAAAAATATGTTGTAATAACTCAGCAAAGGCTATATAAACAAAAAAGTACCTCTTAGAAATTATGTCACACTTGTATAGTCTAGTACTAGTCCCACATTTCTCTCGCACTAGTCTAACATGCTTAGTTTTAAATCTGAAAAATTACACGTATAACCGAGTTTGTGATTTAAAAGTTATGAAACAAGCCAGGAGAGCCTAAGAATACAAAAACACTTCCCACTTGTTACCGAGTATTCAATTTGACCCACTCTAATTTAAAACTGACTTAATTCTGGATCTTAGCAAACACATTGTTGGAGAATGTTTTTCAAGTAGTAGTTTTGTTGAGGTTAAAAGCTTCTAAGGATGTCGGGAACTTATCCTTTTTCAAATAGTTTTTCATGCCTTAGCTTCGTAACTAACAACTATGGTTGAGATTTATAGTGACTTATCTCAAAATCTCCACACTTGTTCATGCCATCGGGTGGCTTGCGCTGCTCCTCCAAAGCCTCATTGACAATTAGTGCCATTCCCTCAAGTTGGTGCAATTCTTTGTGACAGTGAAGAAACCACTGGCCTGGATTATCAGAAAGAAAATTGATGACAACGTAGCCGCCAGCAGGGACCATTACTGTGTCCTTTCTTATCGTGCGCCTATTGATGGTAAAATTCATTGGCTCCGTCTTCCAGCTTGGTCTGGTACAACTTTCGTTCACACACCCTTCTTTAGTGCAGTTAACATCAGCGCAGGATATATCACTGTTGCGTTTTTTAACATAACCAGTGGTATCGTCATACTCTGGATATCCGACGGCAACTACATGAAACGTATGGCCATGGAGATGAATTGGATGAGCACTAGGAGAAGCACCAATTGATGAAAACACCATTTGAACAGTTTCGTTATATGGAATGTCTATCACCATCACACATGAGCACTCGAGTGTCGATGGATTGCAGTCAGCCGTAAGGTTACAGATGGTGTCTTTTTCTCGAAAATCGTTATATTGGGTTTGGGGTGGAAAGGAAGGAAGAATAAAATTTCGCCCGTTCACTGAACTAGCTTTAGATTCACCTTCAAAATGAAAATTGATGAAATGTGTGCAATTTCGGCATTGGCTGTTAGGGTTTGCATTTGGAAGTTCCCCAGGTGGAGTTCGCTCAAGTAAACGCAGCTCGTCTACATTAGTACAGATGATGTTGTATGAACAATGAAAGTTCTTAAATGGGCAGTTCACTGCTTTGCATGGATTCTCCTGGGTGCACACTCTGAGAGGAGAATTGTTTTTGATTTCTTCATATCTATGCGACGGCACATTGGCATCTGGATCACGCGAATCGCTACGCCGTTTGTAGTGCAAAATAGCTTCTGCCACATGTCCTAGTGACTTGTAAGGCGGCCCTTGGCCACTTTGATCAATCTCCATAGTCTCGGCACGAATCCAGTAGTCTTTTATTTCCTCTTTTGCATCGAGTAGAAAGTCGTATCTCTCTCCGGGATGGATCATGATGTAATCAACCTTTTTTTCGGGTTCAATCCAATAGCCGTCAGTGCCGACCACAGTCAGTTTATGGCCATCAATGGAAAAGCTGTAAGAATAAAGCCCTTGGGCTCCAACAAGCCGAAAGCGATATATCTTTCCGGACTCAACTGTGAATATACTCAGTCTGGTTTTGTTGTATGGAACATCATCATGTCTGCCTTTGCCATTTATGATTCCAGAAAAGTAGGGAATAGGTCCAGCCCCGCCATTGTCAAAACTACGTGTACCACTATACTTTTGATCAGATGGAGTAGGCACTTCGCCGTGCGGCTTGTCTGGATAAAAGCCTAAGTCGGCTTGGCTCTGTGTGAACAGGTCTAAAGATGCCTCCACCTGCCAGTCTAGAAGCGTTAAAGTGTGTTTATCTGGATTATCTTTAAATTCAACTTTCAGTTTTGCTCGTATTCGGTCCAACCTTGATCTGGTTTCTTTGACTACAAGTGCACCATAGAGGCCATCTGTTCTCTGAGCGCCACTGTGGGAGTGGTACCAAAACGTGCCAGCAGGACTAGCAATGTACTCGTATGAAAAGCTTGATGATGGTCCTATTTGACATTGAGTGACTTGACCAACACCATCCATCCAAGGTGTTCCTTTCTGATGCATTCCGTGCCAGTGAATTGAAATACCTTCAGTGGTGAGATTGTTGTGAACGTGAATAATAACCTTTTGCCCTTCCTGAACTATTAAGGTAGGTCCAGGAATTTGTCCATTGACGGCTATTACCATACGGTACGTTTTACCATCTACAAACTGAGGATAAGTGCATTTGGCTAGGTCTAATGTTGAACATGTTCTATTATACTGCAGTGGCAAAAGTGTTCCGTCTTTATCGAAATAATAATTGACTCCCTCGGCTCCTCGCAAAGCTATTCCTGTTGGTTCATCGACCGACAACTTTTGATAGCTGGTGAAAGTTCGAATTTCGTCAATTTCGAGGTTAAAAATACATACATGTGCACGCTTCTTGCATCTACACGTTGGATTGCCGTATTCACAGTTGACGGTCACCTCATATTCCCACTTTAGCCTGATGTCTCTCGTATTGTAACTTCCAAGCTGTGGATCACTTGTCAAATCCATGTACTGCTCCTCACCAGTCTTAGCAGAGGTGTGAATGGATGATATATACCAATTTTCATTTCCTTGATGATGAGGCTGTAGTCGTACTTCCTTAATTTCGGATATCGAAACGCACCTTTCGGTTTGAAATCGGCTAACGAAGTTCAGCTCTAGCACAGAGGATTGGCTTCGTAGCTCATATCCTACAAGTTCTGCCCTAAGTTTTTGGTCCTGCATGAGAACAAGGATAAGGAAGTAGCTCTTTCTATCCATTTTTGAGGAACCATCTCCTTTCATACCTCCCTTGGTCTTTGCCTCAACGCGTATGTACGTGATACAGGATCCTGCGACAGCATAGGTGAGGAGGTGTTCTTTGGCGTGGTATGAGTGATGACGTTCTTCATTGCCGTCCACCCACATACTGAAGCCTGGATCACTGGTCAGCTTGGTGAAGGCTCTATGCGATCCCGCGGTGTAGGTATCGATTGACACAACGTACCATCTATTATTTCCTCGAGCCGTGAGATGAACTTTTCTTATTTCTTTACGAGTGCAGATGAGTGGCGGGTCAAAATCACTTTCGGCGTTCAAGTCTTCTTCGTGTCGGTGACCTTGGTATTTGCTTCCATTAAGCTCCGCCTGATGCACTTTGCCATCACTCAGAACGATCTTTAGTAGTAGATTCCCTTTAGGAAGTATACCTCCCGAGTCATGGAGCGGTTGGTTACCCATCAATGCCACGACTTTTACAAAAGCGATGTATCCTATGAAAAATAAATTTGTTACATTGTCAAATAAGCAATTACTTATATCTTTGGTTTCAAACTACTCGCTGAAAGATCATATTCACAAGAAATTTCTAAGGGCCCAAATTTTGGAAACTGATTAGGCCTTTTGCTCGATGTTTGCTTAAACCAGTCTCTTAGGTGAAAAACATTTTTCAAATCATCAAATTGCATGTTCACTGTCTCAGATCGTCGAGCGTGCATCCAAACTGCAAGTGTTGGCGTTTTACACCAGGCCTCTGTGTTTCTATCCTCGAAAGTTTCCAACAAGGAATGAAACTGCAGTCTCTCGGTCATGGCTCATATCCTGTCTTTCATGTCTATCGAAAGTCGTGCTATACTAACACTCCAGATTTGGAGAAAAATCTACACGTGCGATGTCAAATGTTAGGGATAGGAAACAGAAAATGAGAGGGGATGATAAAAATGTCACTTTACCTGGTTCAAGAGGCATGAAATGGTCCTCGTGAAGATTCCCTGGCTTGCCTCGTAACTCGTTCAGCCCGTCTAGACAGAAAGAATAAATTGAAAAAATACAGCTGACTTTGAAGTATTAAAGTGGTGGTAGGAAGCTATAACTTTTAGCTGTACCTCAATTAATACTCGGTAAGTAGTGCGGATATATCGAGTCATAACTCCTACTTTATCATCAATTTTTGACGGATGAGGAGTAAGAGTGTGTGGGAAAAGAGGCAGTTCAAACATTTGAAAGTTTAAGGAACCCATAACTTGGTGTCAGTCTAAAGTCGCAACCAACTGGCACCATGCAATTTCACTTAGTTTCGCTGGTTGGTTCTTCTTGGTGTCCTACATAGTACAAACTATTTTGGAGTGACTTGTTTGATGAGTCATGTCAACCAGCTTTTAACCCGGCCTAAAATGCTGCAGCTATTTAAGCCGGAACGGTTTGAGTGATGCTGAATTGGAAAAATTCAACCCACCAACTCATGTCAGTCCAAATTGCTGTAATCTTTTGTCACGTAGAGTCCTTTGCGAAACATTTGAGTTTAGGAAAAAAAGTCAGCCTTTAGGTTGCTGGCCCAATAATGACTTCCGTCATACACAACCATGACTATTTCGAAGTCATCTTTCATTTCGCGCGTATTCTAGTATCCCTGAGACAGCTAAGGTCGGTGGTTACTGATTGAAATGTATATTTTTTGCTTAGGAATCTACTCACTTTCTTTAGGAGTCTGAGAATCCAAATCGGGAAATACTCTTGAATTCTCGAAAACTTCTTTGGCTCCGTCTGAGGAGAGAGTTAATCATGTGTGAGGATCTTCAATAAAGGAGATGTAATTCATAGACAGTCCAGTATGAGAAAAGATAAATATAAAAAAGCTAAGACTTCGAATTAGATGATAATGGGGCAATTTACCAGCTAGACTCGCATTAGAAAATCGAATACCTACAACAAGAGGCAAAAATAGTTGGCACGCTTCCCTCTACTAAGTGGTCGACAATCCTCCACTCAACACGATGGAAAGCAATCTTATAATTCATCTCTAATACGTTATTTAAAAGTCCCATTTTGTAACCCCAGGCAACAGTGACATGGGGGAAGAGGGGGAAATTAATGAATGGATAAAAATCAACAAATAGTCGAGCGTGCCAAGACTTTTGCCACTCGTTTTAGTGGTAGTAGTTATTCTTCTAAGCCCAAATCACCCCTGAACGGGTTAAAATGAAGCTAATGCAATACTTTTCCCACTGTTACTTGGTCCCTAGGTCACAAAACCAAATTACAGGAGCATCCGAGCACTGATAGGGGTGATTTGGGTATTTCGTATCAACAGTTGATGCTTTGGGCCCTAATGATTTTCTTCGACTTGAAAAGAAAAAAAAACGTGATGCCCAAATATCGAAAGTTGTAATAAAGAAAACAAACACCTAAGTGCAAGGGTAAACAAAATGCATATTCTCCATTTCGTGTTATTTCCCTACTCAGCAACTTGCATACAGGATGTCTGAAACAAGGATTGTTTTATTGAAAAAATTGTGCAAGAGCTCTTGCCCGAAAAAGAGCGTTTTACTATAAAAAATTTTTGTTTGCATGTACCAATCTTATTATAATATATAGGAAGAGAATCCCTAACATTACCTAAATCCCTGGACTTATACACTGACGTCAATTATCTCACAAAGCTTCTTTCGTTGACAATGTTTCTTATTTCAACTCGTGAGAGACGATTTGCGCGCCCGCTCCGGGATCTTTGATATTTTTTGTGTACGAAATGTCTGGCTTGTGATCACCTTACCTTTGTCGGAAATTTGGAAATTATGCTTGGAAAATTCCCTTGAATTTTCGAAATCTTCTAAGGGTATGTCTGAAGAGAAAAAGAAAATTCAAATGTATTTACAACCACACCAAAAGATCAGAGTAACATAAATGATAACAAACAGCCGGACCACCACAAGCAAAAAAAAGCGTTGCTAAAGTACTTCCTGCCGAATTATAGGCAAGTAAAGGCAACAAAAATTCAGGAGTAAGCAATTTATCCTGTGATCTATGTAGTCCTGGGTGCTTGCAGAATACAACTAATTAACCACTTAAAGAAAGTGGTACAGCCTGAATCTAAAATGGCGCGTGCACATTTATGCGATCTTTTGGCCACATTCTGATTTATAGCTTCGCAACCATGATTATCCCATAAGCCTCTGCGCACCCGCTGTCGCCCCAGGCTTTCTCTCTTTTGAAGTAGACTTACCAAATGGTTCCTCGATGTCTTTTATTACTCCGTCCTCTTCATCCTCGTAGTCATGTTTCTCAGACTCACGTGGGAAATCTGAACGAAAAAAATTGAGGCCTATGAGTTTCTTCCAAAAGTTCCCTACAAGTTTCTTTGGAGATCAAGTTGTCACTTAATTGTTAGATTTGTTTTTCCTAAATCTACAGATATTCTCAACAAAGAAGCGTTTGGCTATACCATGTTTTTGACAATATTTAGGAGAAATTACTGAGTTTTAACGTTGTAAACATTTTTAACGGACTACTTAACCATAAATCTTAGTGCATACTACTGAGTAACTCATCCAAGGTTGTAACAATATACTAAGAACTGGTCCTGAAGTAACTAAGCTTTAAGATGAGTTCCACATGCACTATGGCCCTGTTAGGGTCAAGCTTAAGTCATCCTTCATTCTTGTTGTATATTTGTGTATCTTGGTTGAGATTGTAGCCATTCCAGTTAAAAATCGAGATTCAATGATGAGCCTCAGAGAAAAGATAATCTAAAACAATTTTTTTTGAATATCGATAAATAGTTTACTGTGTATGGTTCTATCAAGAAATTATAAACTGTTTGTAATCTCTTGGTCTTACATGATCACCAAGGAGATTAAAAGATTTGAGTGAACCTACTTTCATCTCTATAGCGAGATGTCAGAAGTGATAAACAGGTTCGCGAAAACTTAATGACAAAAAAAACTGGTCGGTAATAATATTCATCTTGAGCAAATTATCTTCCCTCCCCTCCCCCCCCCCCTTAAAAAATGCATGGCCAGAGAATGTTCAAGAAAGATACGTTTTGCCACAGCTTGCAAGTGAAACTTAGGTTTCAGATCCTTTTCATTAACCTGAAGACGGGAGAAATACAATGAAGACAATGAAGGTTGGGAGTCGGGAGGCGGGAGAATGTTGTGCGGAAGGAGGGAGACTGTGACCTCCCTGTCTCCCCCTCCCCCATATGATCACCAATGAGGTCGAGTTAACTTACCCATATGTACTTTGATGTAGTCCTCCTCTCTTGGGTCTGCGTTTGCGCCAACTAAAAACGTAGAAAAAAATTAAGTCACCTCAGCTCCACAATTAAAGTAGACTTATACACAGTATTACAAGCAATGTTTTGCAATTGGAAGACTGAAGAATTCTCAACAAAAGAAAAACGAAAGATTTCTTTCCATCAACATGAGGCAGGAGATTGTTACCAATGGAACAGTTTTAATTTTATATGCGTATTATGTCTCATAGCCTTTTGTTAAGCGAGTGAAATAAATATTAGAAAATAAACCTTAACAGGCAAGTAAATGGCTAAAAGAATTCTCTGTAACCTTTATATTTTATTAAAGGATAGTGTATGTGCTCGACAAGTAAAAAAAATATTGAAAACATCTTTCTCATAAGTAGCCAGCTGAAGAGAGGATATATATCTTTTCAACAATTTCAATTTTACACTAATCAGAGACTTGAAACAAAATTGCAAACTGCGCTTTATTCAAGTTACTGTAAGAGTCTTCGATTGCATTCATTTTTTTAGGAGGTGAGATATTATTCATATTAAGGGAGTGGTAATTTCGTATATCATGACTACAGCATTTTTAATCCGGCAATCTGATCTCTGAAATGCCAGATAATCTGCAATGAATTCCAGTGGCAACCTTTGGGCTTAAACGAGGAACATGAATACGAACACGAGTGAAAAAAAATTTGGAAAAAAACTTACTTATAAATCGTCTGTTGTGGTCAGCATCGCCAGGATCTACCTTAGGCTTGAAGTGTGCGGCTGGAAACAATGTAAGAACGAAATGAATAAGATGAACTCTATTATGACAATTAGATAAAATTACGAACTGTTTTCCGTAAAAACTAGACCCCCAAACCGAGCCCTAACTCCTGTGAAGAATTCATTCTTTTGGGAACAAGTCATTAATTATCACCTGGGGGGAGGGGGTGGGGATTGAGGCTGGGTCGTTGCGCCCGTTTAGGTTGAGTTCTGAAATGAGTTTCTCGAGGGCTTGTGACTGTCAGAAAGTCTAACAAGTTAAGGAAACTCGTTCGAATAATAGCTCCGAGCATTTTCCGAAGATTTTTCAACTCTAGAGTCGCGCACAGTTTGTGCCAGACCTCATTCGAAAACAAAAAGAACAGTAAAGTTCACTCTTAATTCAAATAAAAGCACTTAATAGATGTTATTAAGCTCCCTTTGTCCCCGTTCAAACCAAGATAACCAGACCGTTTCAAAATACGCTTATGAATAAATTGTTTAGTTTCAAATCCCAGACGTCAAAAGGGGTAAAAACAAAAGAGTGGGACACAAGGCGCAGCCAAGTGTTTCACTGATGTTTTTGCCTTATTTCTAGGTCATCTGTAATCTTTAACTGAACAGAACCTCGGCAACATGGAATCTATTTGTTTTATGAGGAATAAAAAAGCAAAATGTTTTTAATGGTAACGCTATTTATTTCATAATGATTCATTTCTTACCTGAGACACAGCATTCAAGAACACACATAGCCACGAAGGCAAAGGCAAAAACTACAGAAATCTTCATTGATTTCTCTGTTTAACTGTCGTGGATACCTAAAAGAAAACAAGAAGATTTGATAATGGAAGGCTTGTCGTTTTACCTGCGCAATTTAACGGTCAGCTTTGCGCAAGTGTCTAGATAAGCGATTATAGTTGCGTTAGCAAGCGTGGAAATGATCAAGGTGGGGATGACGTCTTTCCTTTCTTCCAAGACCAAGCAGGCGAACGAGTGAACTGAAAATCCAACGACTATCGCCCAAAAGAGTCCAATTCGAGAATCATAAGGATAAATCATGGTGGTATAGGCTTTGAACAAAAATTCATAAAGCAAAAAGGCGCTGCTCTTGCATAAAGGCGTGCCTTGAATTTTGCCGCGATTCCCACCACTGTGCATGTTACGAGCAGTTTTTTTCGCCCAGAAAAAACAATCTCTTTGGTAAATTACCTGATTTGAAAAAAATAGCCTTAGCTCTTCATATCTCGTTAACAAAAAAGGAGAATGCATGATACAGAATCAAAAGCAAACTTACTTTGCACAACCGACTCGTTTCAAGAGTATGAAAGTCTCTTGAATTTTCCAAAGTAGCTCTAACAAAACTGAACAACTTGTGGTCAAGAGAGAAACTTAACAGCCTTTTCAAATGAATTTAGAGTCAGCTAGAGTTTGTTAAAGGAGGTGCCATCGCTTTTGTGTTTATTTAGCCTCAAGCGATAAACAATTGAGTGTTGTTTTACTGGCTATCGTGCACACTTTGATGACTTTGTTTTTATCAAGTACTGTCATCCTTTATTACAGTTACAGTTACCAGAAATTATCAGTTTTCCTGAGTATCCTATCAACATAGCTTTCCAGAGTTAAACTTAAAATGTTGACGATGTCAAAGGGGTTTTTCCAAGAAAGATTTAAATCAGCTAACATGACTTCGGAGCTCTCTTTTGCCATTCGGAATGGACGATGCTGACAGACACTTCCGAATTCTTTCTGACATTATTTAGAGGTCATTCAAAATTGAATAGGCAAGCTTATTGAAGAAAAAAATAACCAGGGAGTTAAGCGTCACATCCATGAAAATGAATCCATTTGTCTTTATCATAACCCAATACTAAAGAGGTGTAAGTTATAACGCAGAGGCACTACTTGAGAGGATTAATGCTATGAAATTGGGAAATCTGATAACTTTCAAATGTAACATGGTATGATTGTTGCCAACATTTCATTTAATTCCATTTGCGTGATAAAAATGTACGTTTGTTCAGTGGTACGATGATTAAGTTTACAAAGAGTACAATAATGGTAAACAATTACTGACTTTTTAATAAAAAAAAATTCCTTGCAGGAACTATCAACAAATAAACTCTATCGGGAAGTAGTTGAATAAAACATTCCTTCGGAAAAAGGGATGATTGTTAATTGTTTACAGAAAGAAAGTTCTGCTCTCCTATCTTTCTCACGAAGATACTTCTGCTCACCGATTAATGGTATTTTTCTCTCAAAATATTTTGCTCTGTGGTAATTTCCCCGATTTAGATCACATACTGTTACCCTCCACTGCTCAGTGATCAACAAGCATCATTTGGTAACAAAGCTCTGCAGAAATAAAACTCAAAATGCTGTTACATGAACAAGGTTTTTTTTTATATAAAGATAGACTCTAATTCAGTTAACATGGCTAAGAAGCTAGCCTACGTGCCTCTTTTGAACGGATAGTGCCGACAAACACTTGTCTCTTTTTGACATTACTCAGATGTCATTCAGAAATGAAAAGGCAAGCTTATTGAAGCAAAAATAGAACAAAAAAGGGCATCGACTTCCGGAGCTGACAACTGTCATATGAAAATGAATCCCTGCGTCTGTATCTTACTGGCATGCAAAGTTTAACTTAATTTGAGTTGCTTTTTGGCGTAAGTTTGTTTACGCAGAAAAAAGGGATGCTTGTCAATCGTTAGTGCGAAGAAAGTTCTCTTAGCCCATTTATCTTAAGAAGACACTTTTTCTTACAGGCTGTTAATGTTTTTACACGATTTATGGTGCGCAACCATGGGCATGTTGCTTTTTAGCGTCAAATCAATTGTTTACACGAAAAAACTGTTAGTTGTCAATTGTTAATAGAAGGAAAGTTCTGCTCGTCTATCTTTCCTTGGTGACACTTCTACTCACTAATTTTTAGTATTTTTCTCTCAACATAAAGCTGTTTTTCTCTGTGGCAATTTTATGTGGTTTAGTACTGAGTTCCTGAATATCGTGCGTCATGATCATGCCTGTCTCGATGCACGAGATCACATAATGTTTACCCTCCACTGCTCAGTGACCAAGAAGCTTCAATTGGTGACAAAGCTCTTCAGAAATGAAACTCAAAATGATGTTCCTGCATGTACAAGCTTTTTTTTTTTGCAAAAAAATATTTAACTCAGGTAACATGGCGAAGGAGCTAACTTATGTTAGCTTATGAATAGCTAAGCTTATTGAAGCAAAAGCAATCTAAAACAGGACTTCAACTTTCGGAACTAACAAACTGTGACATAAAAAAATAAATCCCTTTGTCGGTGTCTTGATGGAATACTTAAGTGCCGCTCTCGCTAAGAGCGGTCCTCTCGACATCCCGTCAGAAAAAATTTCAATTTTTAATTTTAACCCATGAAAAGACACATGTTTCGAAAATAGTTTAGTTGTTCTCTAATTCTCTTTTTTTGCGTCGTCATAAGCCAAAAATGATTCTTGGCCGGACCACCCCTGTCGACAGTGATCGAAAGTGTAAATTTCACAGTTTTGTCCAGCGCGCAGTGACTGCAATAATATAGCTCACGGAATTCTATCTTACTACAAGTTACAAGATGCATTGAGTTAGTTTACAGACATAATATACGGGGAAAAATTTCTCAGTTCTGATTGGTTAAGATAAATGCAGTTTTCAGGTAATTAAGTGCAGAAGAGAGTTAATTCAGTGCAGAAGAGAGTTAATTCAGTGCAGAAGAGGGTTAATTCAGTGCAAAGAAAGAAACGAATCAGACATTCTGATTGGTCAATAATCAAAGAAACTCACAGATAACCAATCAAATGCGAGCCTTGGATGTCGCAACAAAATTTGAAAATTTGAAAATTTGCGAGCGAAACAATAGCCGGCGTTTTAAGTAGGCTTTCTTTCGCCACCGCAGCTGAAAAACAGCTTAAACAACGAAAACACTGTAAAAAGCACTGCTTTTTGGTTGTCAGTTTGGAAAAAGTGGTGTTTAGAGAAGGGAATTGCCGAGGAAATCGAAAATGACGAGCCGACCCAGCCTAACACTTTGCTCGAGCGATCCAACGCCGAAATTAAAAACAAGCATGATTAAATCTCGGAAACGACGATTCCATTTCATCGAAAGTGATTCGGACACAGACTGAACAATTCCTTGAACTGTTTAGTCGGACTTTGAACTTTTGAACACGTAATCACATGATTTTTCTCGTGCAATTTGGAATAAACAAGCACTTGTTAATTTTTTCAAAGACCACAAATTGCACTCGACCTACGGGCTCGTGCAATTTTGCTTTTTGGTTGTCAGTTTGGAAAAAGTGGTGTTTAGAGAAGGGAATTGCCGAGGAAATCGAAAATTCCGCCCTACGGGCTCGTGCAATTTGGTTAGCCTTTAAAAAAATTTACTCGTGCTTATTTATTCCAAATTGCACTCGAAATCATGTGATTACCTATACAAATATGGAAACTTCAGCTGAACTTTTTTTATACCAGCGTGATCAGAGGAGAGCCTTCTCTTCGACTATAATTTGCATATCAAAAAATTCACTAGTTTGTACGAAAGAATTCTCAAAATGCAGGCGTTGATCGGGCTGAAAAGCATATCAGTGCATATTTTATACACCAATGAGATCACCGATTACCTCAAACCCGCGGGCATATCTCTAGCTTTCATCCACTAACAGCTTAAAAACAACGCAAATCCATATGTTTGATCAATCGCGGTCGTGTCAAAGATCATTTGCATAATTCTGAATATTGACCAAAATCTCCTTTTGACCGTTCAGACTTCGTTCGTTTATCTTCTTGAGGATTTTTGGTTTTCATAAAAACTGAATGGAGAATAGATACCGAGTTGCCCTAAAACGATGCGTAAACGTGATCGGTCGTAACGCTTGCGCGACTTACTTTTGAACTTTAATATATTTTACTTTTGAAAGTAAACAAAGGTGATCGGAAGGCGCCTTCTCGATAATTTGCGTTGAAATATCAGATTGTTATATCAATCGCTGTCCAGGGGTGGTCTGGCCAAAAATCATTTTTGGCTTGAGACGACGCAAAAAAAGAGAATTGGAAAACAACTAAACTATTTTTGAAACATGTGTCCTAATTAACAATTGGTTCATATGTCAGCGTGCGTTCATCGAGATATGAAGCACGCGGGAAGTTTGGAGAGCACGAAAGATGCGTAAGAGCAACTCTAGCTTCTTAAGTGCTCTCCAAACTTCCCAAGTGGTTCATATCTCGAGGAACGCACAGCTGACGTATGAACCAATTGTTTTGTAACATTTTCAACCCGAAGGAAATTTTTTTTCTCGAGGGATTTGTTTGCTGACGTCATGAGCGTGCACAATAGGAATACGAAGCACGCTCGCGCAAGTGAATTTGATTAGACAAATTTACTAGCTATGTTATAAACCCTTTTCATGGGAAAAATAAGAGAAAACGTTTCTCCGACGGGATGTCAAGAGGACCGCTCTGAACGAGAGCGGCACTTAATTATAGCTCAGAGACTCTATTTGACATGATCAGCATTGCTATTAGCACCGATTAACAGCTGTCATCAGGAATTGTTATATACCTAGACTTTCACCCAACAAAACGAGCACTGTGATTGGTTGATTCTTAGTCACGTGCCCCTGATCAAATTCAAATGTATCCCGACCGGGATACAATTGCGCAGTTGTTTCCCGCGCGCCGAATACAACAGGATGTTTTTGCCATATGATTGTTTAAGGGAACGTCTAAGTACATAACAAAGCACTTACTGTATGGTCTCTCGGGACTGTATGCTTTCCCTCGAGTCCTGAAAAGGACTTTCGGGAAAACAAAACTAACTGTTTCCCTCGGGACCACACATTAATTGAATATTGCAACACTTAAAAAAAGTAACATAGCATCATTATTTTTAGGCAGAGAAATTATATTCATTTATATACGTTTAATTAATTTTTTTTAAAATAAGAGCCTTTTTTAGTGTTGCAAGAAGAGAGTTTTTAAAGAGTACAATAGCAATAGATTATAACTGAGTGAAAAAAAAACAATCATTTGCGAGACTATTTACAAACAGAATACTTCAGGAAGTCATTAATAAATCACTCTGCTTCAGACCAAATACTTTTAGTCGTTTTAAACCTTTTTATGCAGTTGAAATAACACAGTTTTACGTCTCTGATTTGCAGAATAACAAGCCAAGAGTAAAAATGATTCCAAACTTGCCATCTTTTGTCAAAAATATTTTAGGTCTGCAAATGAATGCCATCCGTAATTTGCTACTACTGGCATTACGCCTAGTGTAGCATAACTTGTAACACTTGTTGCATGACTTGTAAAGTTAGCTGTTTTTTTGTCGGTCTTTTATCTGAGTAGGCAAATAAGTTAATCTGTGAACTTTATTCAGGAAATTGTGAGTTTCTTTTAAGATATAACTGTTTTAAAAGATTTATAACCAAAAACCATAACTGCGTTGCTTTCTAACGCCAAACCACAGTTATATTTCTCTCTTTATTGGTAAAATACAAACACTTGCAGTATTTCTTTGTGGGAAAATAGTATGCTTTCAAATTGTCAAGGCGAAGAAAGTTCTGTTTGATTATCTTTTATGCTTAGATACTTCTGCACGCCAATATTTAGCCTTGTGGAGAGAGAGAGACAAGCCAATATTGACTTAAGTATTATTTACTCACTCTGATGTTTGTTAATAAAAGCTTGTTACTTCCAAGTTTCATATTAGATTCTGGTGCTTGTTTTTCATTCCCAACATTTGGCTCTAATGTCTCATTTCCCTGTATTCGTTTTAGCTATGTCTGTTCTGCTACGCTTATTTTGGCGCTAGTAACTTGTCTTCACGATATACTTGCCGTAGGGCGAGTGCAATTTATGTTCTTTGAAAAAATTAACAAGTGCTTGTTTATTCCAAATTGCACGAGAAAAATCATGTGATTACGTGTTAATAATATACATGGAAAAATACGAGATGGCTTATCATAATTAAACATAAGCAAAGCGCGCATCAAGTGTAAAAATGATTTATTCAAACCGCGCGTTCGGTCAAAACAACCGCGTACGATCAAAACAATAATAAATTATGCAATGATATCTTCACATCTTTAAGGTGCAAAAAAAGTTCAAGGAATTGTTCAGTCTGTGTCCGAATCACTTTCGATGAAATGGAATCGTCGTTTCCGAGGTTTAAACATGTTTGTTTTTAATTTCGGCGTTGGATCGCTAGAGCAAAGTGTTTATCTGGGTCGGCTCGTCATTTTCGATTTCCTCGGCAATTCCCTTCTCTAAACACCACTTTTTCCAAACCGACACCCAAAAAGCAGTGCTTTTTACAGTGTTTTCGTTGTTTTAGCTGTTTTTCAGCTGCTGTGGCAAAAGGAAGCCTACTTAAAACGCCGGCCATTGTTTCGCTCGCAAATTTTCAAATTTTGTTGCGACATCCAAGGCTCGCATTTGATTGGCTATCTGTGAGTTTAGGGGTAAGTTTCTAAAGAAACTGTGGTGCTGCGTCGGTGGGAGAGTATAGCAGGTAATTTAGTGTTAACAACTGGGTTGAAAACGTAAATTAGCCACCGTAAAAGGTAAAAAAGCTGACGTTTCGAGCGTTAGCCCTTCGTCAGAGCGATTAGAGGAATTGTGGGTTGTGTGTGGATTTATATGTAGAAAGTTTGAAAGTTTAAATCTATCATTCTTAAAAATTTTTAAATTACTCCAAAGCGATTCAGAGACTGGCACTATCTTTTCGCAACCCCCACTTATTTCATTCAAACGTGACAAAAACATAGGCAACTTTTTAGTCAGGAGTTCATTTCAAACCAATCACCAATCTGGAATTTTTAAATGCGCTCGCTCACGATGCAAAACTTGTCCTTTCAATCATAACGTAGAGAAAATATCGGGACCCAAAAGATCCATTAAGATCATTGATCACTTTACGTGTACCTCCGCCAATGTTATTTACTGCATAACTTGCACTTATCGCAATAAGTTATACATCGGCGAAACAGGAAGACGACTGGGTGACCGATTCCGAGAACACCTTCGCGATATGGAAAGAAATGACAAGGACGCATCCAAACCAGTCGCTAGACACTTTAATCTTCCTAATCATTCTAAACATTATATGGCAGTTTGCGGCCTTTCCTTACATCTAGGCAGTTCGGAAAGCCGTAAAACACTAGAACAAAAATTTATATTCCAAATCGGCACCCTAAATCCCCACGGAATCAACGAGCGCTTTTCATTCAACTAATTTATTCCTGTTTTCTCGTCACCATATTCCCACCAATGGCATAGCTCCACTTTCTACATCTAAATCCACACACAACCCACAATTCCTCTAATCGCTCTGACGAAGGGCTAATGCTCGAAACGTCAGCTTTTTTACCTTTTACGGTGGCTAATTTACGTTTTCAACCCAGTTGTTAACACTAAATTACCTGCTATCTGTGAGTTTCTTTGATTATTGACCAATCAGAATGTCTGATTTGTTTCTTTCTTTGCACTGAATTAACCCTCTTCTGCACTGAATTACCTGAAAACTGCATTTATCTTAACCAATCAGAACTGAGTAACTTTTCCATGTATATTATTAATCACTTTATAAATTGTAGTGTGTGATGTTGACGTTTATTGCGAGACCTAATCGCTTTTTCAAAGTACTTGCAAAAGAAAGAATAGTTTTAAGAGAACTTCGTTTGCAAGGAATTGATTTGATCCCAAACTTTGAGTTCACCTCTTCAATTCCTCTAAATAGACTATCAACGCCTGCCGTTGGCTTAAAGTTGCAAGTGCGATTTCAATATCTCTTTTCTAAACGTTAACTGATTTTCATTTTGGTTTTCTTTTAGACAAAGCAAGCAAAATAATTCAAATAATTCAGCCAAAGCAGTTAATGAAGACTATGTAAGATTACTCCGTGTGTGCAATTCGTTCCCAGAGCTCACTGTTTCTCTCAGCCGACGGAACCTGAAAACTCTTAAAGTACAAACAGTGGTAACCAAGCTCCCTCGACTTGAAGCCTCTCCGTAGCTATTTTTGCCTTGAAGCTGCCGCGATAGAAACTTTTTAAATTTCCTTTACTATCATTTGTGTCGTTGCACTTTAGATAACAAATTTCCAAATATTTACGGGCGTGACCACGTTTTAATTGATGCAAGTTGGATATTTGTGAAATTTGAGCATTTATTTTGGCGCCCATTATCTTTTTCATAAATAAAAAATCTCGATGATATTATTTGATCAACCTCGTTCCCAGGGTTCTTTCTTCTCCTCCCTCTAAAGAAGAGTACTTTCTTGAGGGAGATTGGGGAAGAATCCTGAGAACGAGGTTGTTATTTGACGTGTTGCGCGCGTGACGTCACTGAAAACGTAAATAATGGTTTTTCTGTATTTGATGGCTTCTGCAAATGGCGTCTTACCTAAGATGGATAATATTACTTAAGTTTTTACTGTTAAATGGTGCTAGATATTCCGCTGCAGCCCAGGAACCGGACGAGACAGAGACCTGTAAGTTGAAAGTGATTCCTCAGGAATATAATTCATCCAGTTTATAATTCTCATTGAGATTGTTTTAATAATTCTACATAAAAGTACGCGACATGAAGGGCGAAATTTCTGCAACTTGCAACGACAGCAAAGTCCAGCAGTTATGGGTCAAATTGAGTTTAAAAAAATATTTCTTTTGAGCAGGCAGAATAGGAAAGATGGTTAATTTATTTTTAGCGGGGTAAGTTTTGAATAAACTGTATTGCTGCGTCGGTGAGGGGTAATACGTGATAATTTGGTTTAATCAACTGAGTTAATGACGATGGAATTGCCACCTTAAAGAGTTTCCAAAGCTGAAGTTTTGAGCTCTGACGAGGGGCTAACGCTCGAAAAGCCAGCTTTACAAACCTTTTACAGTGGCCAATTTACATTATGGTGGTAAAAGCGATATTTTTTAGCTTGGTTCTGAAAGGAAGAGAGGTAAGGAGTTTTTCTTGTCCTGTCCCGAGCATAGAACAACAAAGGAAATCTCATCTGCCAGGAAAAATCTATTCCTAACTGACAGCATAAAAGCACGCCTCTGACTCATTAGGGACTTTTAGCAGTTAGGACGGCAACGCCAAGGAAGACGTCGATTTGAAAATGAATATATACTATAAGTTGGAATTTAGCGGCTGACTGGATGTGTTCACCATCTCTTACGGCGCTGCAAGTTAAACTCAGCATAACGTATGAGAATGGCGTTGAGTTCCAATCGGAAACTTAGTTAATTTGCCGTTGGGGTTTCCTTTCTTGGACCACGCAAATTTTGATGATTTCATGTTGCTATTTTGCAGAAGACGGCTAGGAAATGTATACAGTTTTAAAACGCACTTGCTAAGCTATTGTTCTGCTCAGTACATCTTTTGTTTTGCCTCGTCCTCGTTGCCGTCGCCGTCGCGGTTTGCAAAAGGTTCCCATTACAACGTTCCCCACGCGCGGAAGTTTGTTGCTGTATGGACTTAAATTTGGTAATTAACTTAGTCGATCTGTCTCTGTATAGGGAGAGGAAGCAATAGACTTGTTGTTACGGAGGATGTGAACCCTTTTGCAAAAAAGCAAGAACTCAGATGGGTGCCTGGGTTGATGTGTGGATGGACCCCATACGGTCTGTGTTTCTCTCCGGAAGCGAGAGGTGACATCCACTATAATTTCATAATTCCATTTAAATCCCTCACTCTGGACGTATACTGTGATCAACCTGCTGACCCAGCCATGTTTGGTATCAATTCCGTGGTATTGACGGAGTTTAAGCAGAAACAAGGTTATTTGTGGGAGGGTCGTGTGAGATCTTACTCGAATGCATGGAACAGTAAAAGACAGACTGCGCTGCCCTACAGAATCCAAGTTAGAACATTTTATCATGACCTGAAAAAGCAAATAACGGAATGGTTTAGTCCCAGTCAAGTGAGGCTGAAAGGTAATATGCAAAGTAATTGAAAAAAAAAGGTTAGACTATCACCTGGTTATATTTCTCACTGAGTAAAAAATAGATGAAGAAAATTTTTGTCAGAAATCTTTTACCTTTTCAACTGCTAGCTGCCTATTATGCCGGTAGTCTCATCGAACATCTTAATAGCGCTTTCGGGGACCTCTCTCCCATCTTGACATCACTCCTATCAGGACAAACAGGTCTTGCAAGTTATTGCAAGAAAATAGTGACTATTTTCTTTGGGGAGTCCGACGGGTATTTCTTAATGTGGCGAAAAACGTACCGTCGAAATCAGTTCAAATAAGCCTATGTTTACCCTGTTACAGTGAGAGTATGACGTGAGAATTTTCCCTCGCGGCACTCAGATCATCCCTCACTTAACATTGTGACAAATAAACAAACTGAAAAGTGTCAAATACATCTTTTCGCATCACTTTGTCCTTAGAGCGGTTTTCGCTTAAGTGACGTAAAATCAAAACCATTCAAAGACTCAAGGGAAAAACAACCAACTGCCTAAAGCGCAGGAAAACGCGGGCAACCAAGTTGTGATCGGTGTTAGTTTTACATCTGATTGGTTAAAAAAGTGGTGCGAGTTTTCTGAACCAATCACAGGGCGAAGTAATGAAAACCAAAGCAATATCGGCTTACGCGCGAGACTCAATCGAAAAATCGCTCTATTATACATATGAGGGTGTTATGACAGTTACCTAGTTCTGTTGGGAAAACGTTTGCGACAATTTAATCAATTCATATGGACTCCGTGGCCAGCCTTCTATGGCTAGAAAGTTATGTCTTCAAGATTATGAAAACTCCATATTTATATTCATCGGTTTTATTGAAGAGTTTTATTGACACTTTAGGGGCCCACAATGCTTGCAGATATTTAAAAACGGACTGCAAAGCATCAGAAAGATGTGTACCAAGATGGGTCTCTGGTCATGTATGGCCTGGACAGTACAAATGTGTTTGCAAATCAAAAGGTTTTAAAGAGATTCGTGGTCAAGGATGTTTTGGTAAGATGTATTTGTCTTATTTCGCCGGACATTCCTTCGAGGGAACCAAAAATAAAATCATGCCCCGCAAAAACTGGGTTTTACGATACAATTGCAATCTCTAGAGCAGATAGAGCGATGTAAGGGACTTAGAAAAAACCCTTGAAGGTAACAACAGTGAGGACGCAACGAGACAAAGAATGAGACGAAAACAGATTTCTAACAGAAAACTTGAATGGCTTAGACGAAATTTTCTAAAATGCCTACAAAACGAGATTGATGTCTCTTAATAAAACGGAACAGAATTTCGATTTTAAGCACGTTCCGATGAAAAGAAAATAGTAAGCACTGTATGAAACCTAAAACCTTTTATATTTGAGCCTTATAATGTGCTGAGTACTTGTAAATAATTAGTTTTTCAGCTTTTAAATTTCCTCTTTCAGATGTGGACGAGTGTCAAAATTCTCCGTGTGGAGCGTTGGCTGCTTGTGTCAATACTTTTGGAAGTTACAAATGCAATTGCAAAAATGGTTTTGAAGGGAAGGATTGTAAAACTGGTAGGCCGACGTACAAATCATAATTTCTTATTAATTCTGCAAGCTTTATTTGACAAACATACTGATCCTATTAATAAGCCATACAACTGAGTTGCCTCTCTGAGAAGAACAGGCAATTACCTCTATAACACACGCAAAGCATGAAAAAAATTGTTCCATGAAACCTTCTGATTTAGAGATGATCATCCAAAATTCTTCGCCTTTTCAAGTTTCAGGATCGATGAAAAAAGTTAAGGAAGTGTACTACAACATACATTTCTTATTTTACATTTTAAACCTTTGACCCCGAAGAGTGACAGACATCAAATTTCTCCTTACTTGATTCACCCCTGAATCACACATTTAGGTCACAAGAATAAAGGAAATGATCACAAACTCGAAAAGCTCTCGATCATTAGACAAATTCTCCTTTTTAGCACTTTAAGAAATGCATAGAGAACAGTATGGAGATTATGAATACTGATGTGTAAAGGTGTAAAGGTGTAAGAATTGATAAACAACTGCTTTTCTTTGCAATACTATTACAAAAATATACATGACGGCTAAGTAAAAGATATTCATTAGCTAGTCTGTTTTACATACAATTCTTTGAGCTTGTTCACAAGGAAATATATGGACCCTACAAGGGAGAACTGAGAGTGAGGTTATGGGAATCTGCCTTATGTTTTAGGGTGACTCGTTTTAGGCCAATGTGCCTTATTAATTTGGAGTTCTCTGTGCTAAATTCCTTTTCACATTTGACAGAATTTCACGAACATTCAAGTTTATAAACTTGAACAAGCTCAAAACAAACGAACAACGCACAGGCAAAGTGATAAACACAATTTCATGATCTTCGCAGTAGTGGACACTACTTAAGCAGTAGTGAAAATAAGGCTTATTAAAAATACTCCTTTCTGTGATACCGGTGCAGTGCTCTACCAACTGAACTAACAAGCCAACTGGGAGCTTGCTCTTATATTGGTTTCGTAATAAACACGTGAAGTGATGGAACTTCACTTCATTTAAACACAATGTCATTTAATAGCCTAAAGGATAGGAGACAGGTATGTAGGTCTTGTCTCATTTTGTTCACAGATGTGGATGAATGTAAGGAAAATCCCTGCCCAAAGAACAGAGCATGTGTAAACGAGCCGGGCAGTTTCCAGTGTATCTGTTTGAAAGGTTATGAAGGAGAGGACTGTTCAGGTGAATGAATCGTACCAAGTTATTCATATAATTTCAAGTGTAAAAAACTACCTCGTTCTCAGGGTGACAGAGAAGACCCTGGTTACTAAGTTGGCGCGAAAGGGGATTTTCTATTCTCAGAGTTAGCCTCACCAGAGAACCTAAACAGAAACCCCTGTAGGTAAATGCTACGGGTTCTACCCCATAATATCGAATTTATATATTTGTTAACCAAATAAATGTGTATGGAGGTGTGATTCTACTGAAATAAAAAATAATAACCTACAGCTGATATAAAATATAACCAAAAAAAATTAAGGAAAAAAAAACAACTTCTGTAGCGTATCCATGTCAATGGAACTTTTAATTGGAGAAGAAGAAACTCGAAAGCTGGCAGAAATAAACGTAGTTGAAGATATCGAAAAACTACCCTGTTGAAATTAAATAAATGATAACAACTCGCAAATGAAACAATGCATATTCATGAGAGAATAAGTATCTGCAGCTAGGTGATACTTGCTCAGCTTCTCTCAAAAACGCAAATGGAACGCATTAGTGTACACAAGCACAGTGGATAGCGTTGACGCGCGCGTTCTGACTGGCTGCTCAAACTCAAACTGCGAATATCCTTTGCAATTCACCTCAGAGCAACTCGCGCGGGATTTGCGTCCATAAATATAGTAATCAGTACAGAAATTAAAATAAATGGGTAAAATCATCCTTATTGTGCTATATTATCTCTCTGTTTTAGTATATACTACCAGTGCCAGTGGGTAGTAGCGGCTATCTATCTCGCCGCTCCACGGCTCGGTAAATATTTATCGCTAACCACCTCTACTTCGGTGAATAGCTTTTAAATAGAAGTTATTTCGCAGTTAGTTAAAAGAGTTGAATAAATAATTTATGAAGAATCTAGTTACTAAACCCCTTTATTTGGTAATACACAAAGTTTCCTTTCGTGAAATGAAGCTTTTCTTTGTAGAAACTAATTAGACAAGTAGATAATGACAGTAACTTTTGCTCATTTTCACGGTAACAAAATGTTTCTTCCCCCAGCAGAAGAAGCAGCGGAAAGCCCCAGAGGAAGACCTCCAGTTATTAGAGACTACAACAATAAAAGAATTGCAATTCCTCAAAAAAGGCCCATAAAAGCGATCAGGAAACCAATCCACTCACATGATGCTCGTTCCACGGAACGGGCAGGTTTGGCCACGGTAATATTGCTGTTCCATAGCCTAGGAATATATCTATACTGGTTAGTATCTTGTTGTCACTTGCCATAAACTAACTGTATTCAAAGATTAGTAAAGTGTGCATTTGATTCTTCGGCTTTCAAATCGTTAAAAAAGTTTCTAAATAATTGAGCACTTTTTGATTAGAGACGTTCGGAAATACGTCAACTCTGCATTTAAATCGTGGCGGGAAAATGCCGCTGATTTTAAATTTTAAAAGTTGGATGTTGTACTTAAGATCTGTAAGAGAATTATTTGATGGGAATATTTATACATACTCATTACAGGCGGGAAAAGAAAAAGAAAGCTGACATAAAGGAGGCAGAAACAGAAGTAAAAAGTCAATCAGACGTAGGAAATGTGGAAAACAAAGGAAGAATTTCATCTATCCAAGACGTGGAAGTGGAATTTAAAGGATTAAGTGGTCAAGGTACGAGTGTGAGCGAAGATATTTCAAACAATCAAGAAGAGAAGACAAATGCTAAAGATTTTCAAGCTTGTCAACAACTGCTTGATAATGAAACAGTGTCCAAGGCTTCTGACAATCAAAACCTATTAAACCTGGTGAAGGATAATACAGACAGTCGAGATGGGGTGGACAGTGAAACTTCACCTCGCCACGAAGAGCAGGCGAAATGATCCTAGACAGCCAATCTTTGGAAGAAATGGACGAAATAAATCAAAACTTGCAGAAAAGGGAACATAATCTGAAGAGCTAAGAAATGGAAAACGCGGAGATTAATTCTTTAAACACTCGTGAAGTGACGAACACTGAAGCTACTTCAACTAATGAAGAAGTAGAGACTGGCACAAAACTTGTTCAAGACAATAAAAAAGATGATAATGATGAAGAAGTGATTTCAAATGTTTCAGAGGACAATAAAGTCACCTCAGGGAATGAAGAGAACGCAGAATAAAAACGAGATTCCAAAAACAAACACAACCGGCAAAATCATAAGATTTGAACCACTGGTCACGAAGCACAGCTAACAAGTGTAAAGCTTATCGTTCTCATCGATCATGAAACCTTGAGCAATAGACTGTTCATTAAAAATCTGAAAAAAATACCTTTGCATGCGTTTTCCATGTAAGGGGAATAATATTTTCTCCTATTTGTTCAAATTAAATTGGTCTTTTCTTCTTCACAAAATGTGTTCATAAGAGAAGTTTAGAAGACAGTGTGGAAAATATGCACCGTGATGCTGCGGTGTAGAGCAAAGAAATCACAACACATTACAACAAGAGGGATTATCAGGGCCCAAAAATTATCCTCTCTGCAATGGTGAAGACCCTATCTTTGGAAAAGAAAGAGAGGCAACGCAAAAAGTGCAGGTCGTGGGTAGGGTCAGATTAATTATGCCGGCATTATTTTGGGTATAATGTTATAGTCAGAACATCGAGCATAATGCTGGCAAAATGACTAAACTTCTAAAATTAAATTCCCTTGATGTTACGGTTCAACAAGAGCCTGAGTGCTGTCAACAGTGAGGCTGCCCGATTACACTTAAAATTTAACCTGCCGCTGGTAGGAGAAGGGGGGGGGGGAGAGGGAGGTTTAGAGACTCTTGAAAAGCTATTATTTTGAGTTATAGAATTGAACAGCAATGGGTCACGCTCTAAAACATAATCCTCAAATTTTCAAGCATAGTTTATTTGATCCATGCTATTAGAGGGAAAATCCGCATTATGGACGAAACGAGGATTGAGAAGGCGGAGAGGAAATTTTCAACAACAGCATAAGAGGCGCCTGTGGTTTCTGCTACTATCGCCAGGAAAGAGCATTGCATATGAACATCAATCTCCACGTGCCGTTAAACATAATGTTAAAGTTTTCTCATTTTTTTTCTTTTTATTGCAATATTAATCACAAAAGTTTTCTCAACATCTTCTCCTTTAACAAATTTCATTAACCAAGGACTGGTCATGATTTTTCGCCGGGAGGGCTTTCACTTTCATTGGCCGAAAATATTCCCGCTTCAAACTTTATAAGAGGCGACTGATCCCCCCTCCTTTTCCACTGAAACCCGTGTAATCCCTCCCCCTCTCCCCTCGACGCCAGGCGATAAATACTGACTGGTTACTGACGGAGTCAAACAAACGAATAATTCATTCTCAGGCCCCTGGCCGGGCTCAACGGTCACAGAGAGTAAAACTAAGCGCGGTAATCGTAGCGGAGTGAAAAAGTGAGGGACACTTGGGTCGGGTTGGGTTCGCTCGACCAAGATCGATACCTCCCCCTAGAGCAGGTTAGACAGTCACAAGAAATGCTTCTGCACGAATGTGCAATAGTTCACTCAAATGATAAAAAAATGAATTCATTGTTGGGGTCTGATTTAATGATTAATTATGTGTGTCAGCAATTGAAGGAACAGCGTCGGTTTCTCGACGCCAGTCTGCAAGGTCCATTAAGCCTTAAAGAACTTCCTGACGTACAAAGAACGGTTTATACGTTGCAAATTTTACACAGGGATTCAAAGCTATAATTAAAGCCCGCGAAAAGAAACTGAAATGCAACCTTTGATTTTTGCATACTACTGGTAAATCTGTAAACTTTGGAATAAAAAAAAACTGAAATTTCATTGAAATAAACACAAAAGTTGTAAAAAGAAGTTGATCAATTTACGTTGCACCTGGTTAAGCTTATAAAAATTAACATCAGAGTGAGTAAATAATACTTAAGTCAATATTGGCTTGTCTCTCTCGCCACAAGGCTAAAATATTGGTGGGCAGAAGTATCTTAGCATGAAAGACAATCAAACAGAACTTTCTTCGCTTTCAAAATTTGAAAGCATCATTTTTTTTTCCTTAAAGAAAAACTGAAAGTGTTTTTATTTTGACTAATGAAGTTTAGAAATATAACTGTGCTTTTGCGTTAGAAAGCAACACACTTGTGGTTTTTGGTCATAACTTTATTCAAACAGCTAAATCTTAAAATAAACTCACAATTTCTCACAAAATTTACAAGTTTACTGACTTGCCTACTCAGATAAAAGACTGACAAAAAAAAAAAAAAAACAGCTAACTTTACAAGTCATGCAACAAGTGTTACAAGTTATGCTACACTAGGCGTAATGCCAATGCCAATTATGGATGGCATTAATTTGCAGACCTAATATATTTTTGGCAAAAGATTTGGAAGTTTTATCCTGCAAATCAGAGACGTAAAACTGCGTTATTTCAGCTGCATAAAAAGGTTTTAAAACGACTGAAAGCATTTGGTCTGAAGTAGAGTGATATATTCATGACTTCCTGAAGTATTCTGTTTGTTGACAGCCTCGCAAATAATTGTTTTTTTTTAAGGACTCAGTTATTGTCTACTGCTATTGTATTCTTTACAAACTCTCTTCTTGCAACACTAAACAAAGGCTCTTTTAAAAAAACTCACTTAAACGTATCTGAAATGAATATCATTTCTCTGCGCCAAGTCGTATAGTGTCTGAAAATAATAATGCTATGTTACTTTTTAAAGTGTTACATTTCCTGATGACAACTGTTAATCGGTGTTAATAGCTATGCTGATCATGCCAAAAAGTGTCTCTGAGTTATAATTAAGTATTCCATCACGACACCACCAAAGGGATTCATTTTTTATGAGACAATTTGTTAGTTCCGAAAGTTGAAGTCCTTTGTTGGACTATTTTTGCTTCAATAAACTTGCCCATTCATTTCTGAATGACCTCTAAGTAATGTCAGAAGGAAAGAACTGCTTGTCAGCATCGTCCATTGGAAAGACATGCTCCTAAGTTAGCTCCTTAGCCATGTTACCTGAGTTAAAATATTTCCGAAAAAAAGAAACCCTAGCAGCGGGATATCATTTTGAGTTTCATTTTTGTAGAACTCTGTCGCCAAATGAAGCTTTTTGGTGACTGAGCAATGGAGGGTAAACATTACGTGATCTCATGCATCGAGACAGGCATGATCATTACGCACGATATTCAGGAACTCAGCATTAAATCGTGTAAAAATGCCACAGAGTAAAACAGCTCTATTTTTAGAGAAAAACACTGCTAATCGGTGCGCAGAAGTGTCTTCGTAGAAAAGATTGACGAGCAGAACTTTCTTTCTATCAACAATTGACAACCAACACTTTTTTCGTGTAAACAATTGATTTGACGCTAGGAAGCAACACGTCCATTGTTGTGTGTCATAAATCGTGTAAAATTAAATCTTGATTAAATCTTGAAAGAAACTCGCAACTTCTGAAATAAAATTTGCAATCTTACTGCCTACTCGGATAATATACTGACAAAAAACAATGCTCTTAACAACTTGTCATGCCACAAGTGTTACAAGTTATGCTACATTAGGCGTATTGCCAATAATAGTCGATTATGGATACTATTAACTTGAAAACCTAAAATTCTTAGGCAAAAGATAGTAATTTTGGAGTCATCTTGGTACTTTTATCCTGCAAATCAGAAGCATAAGACTGCGTTATTTCAGCTGAATAATGCGGTTTAAAACGACTTAAACACTTGGTCTGAAGTAATGCGGTTTTATTCAATTACTTCCCGAAGTACTCTGTGTGTTGTTAGCCCCCGCATAGAATTGTTTTGTTTTTTGTTTTTTGTTTTTAACTCAGTTATTGTAAACTGCTATTGTAATCAAACTCTCTTCTTGTAACACTGAACAAAAGCTCTTCAGAAAAATCACTTAAACGTATATTTAGCGAATATCATTTTTCTGTACCAAAGTCGTATATTGTCTGAAAATAATGATGGTATGTTGCTTTTGAAAACTGTTAGATTTCCCGATGCCAGTTGTTAATCGATATTAAAGCTATGCTGATCATGCCAAATGGGGCCTCTAAGTTATAATTTAGTATTCCATTAAGACACCCACAAAGGAATTCATTTTATATGTAACAGTTCGTTAGCTCCGGAGGTTGATGTCCTTTTTTGTATTATTTTTGCTTCAGTAAGCTTGCCCATTCATTTCTGAATGACTTCTAGGTATTATCAGAAAGAAACAAGTGCTTGTTGGCATCAGGCTTCTGAGTTAGCTTCTTAGCCATATTAGCTGAGTTAAAATTATTTCCGCGCAAAAAAAGCCTTGTACATGAACAGCGTTTTGAGTTTCATTTCTTGAGAGCTTTGCTAATACGAAACTCATTCCAGTCATACTTTCTGGTCACCGGGCAACGAAGGGTAGCGGCACGTGATCTCATAATCACTGCGTACGATAGTCAGGAATTACTACATCACGTTAAATTACCAAAGAGCAAAACAGCTATATATTGAAGAAAAAACATTAATAGTTGGTAAGAAAAAGTTTCTGTGTAGGATAGATAGGCGATTAGAACTTTATTCGTACTGACGATTGACAACAATCAACAATCGCAGGGAACGTTTCTACTTTTCGGCTTAACATAGGAAAGCAACACGCCTATCATGATGGCTTTGCGTCATAAATCGTTTAAAATCAACCCATATGAGAAAAGGCTAGAATCTTTGAAAGAAACCCAAAATTCCCTGAATAATATTTTCGATCTGAATGATTTGAGTGCTCAGATAAAACACTGAAGAGAGCAACATACTTTGCAAATCATTCAAAAAGTATTTTGATGTTATGCTACGCTGGGCGTAAGGTCTATAATAGCGAAATACGGATGGCAGACCTGAAATATTTCAGCCAAAAGATGACAAGGTTTGAATAATCTTTACACTTCGATTTTGATCCTGCAAATTAGAGGTGTAAACTGCGTTATTTCAGCTGCATAAGGGTGTCTGAAATAATTTTAAAGGAGTTTGGGCTAAAGTAGAGTGTTTTATCTAATTACTTCCTGAAGTGTTCTGTTTTTTGACAGCCCCCACAAATAGTGGTTTCTTTTGTTTTTTGTTTTTTTAATCAATTATTGTAAACTGTTATTGTGCCCTTTTTCAACTCCTCTCCTTCCAACACTGAACAAAGGCGCGTTTTTATCCAAAAAAAAAACTTAAGCGTATCTGAAACAAATATCATTGTTCTGTGATAAAGTCGCATACTGTTTGGAAATAATGATGCTATGTTGCTTTTGAAAACTGTTAGATTTCCAGATGCCAATTATTAATCGACATTAAAGCTATGCTGATCTTGTAAATAGCGTCTCCAAGTTATAACGTAGTATTCCATTGGGACACCGACAAAGAAATTCATTATTTATGTGACAGTTCGTTAGCTCCGGAGGTTGATGTCTTTTTTGTACTATTTTTGCTTCAATAAACTTGCCCATTCATTTCGGAATGACCTCTAAGTAATGTCAGAAAGAAAGAAGAGCTTGTCCGCACCCTCCATGCAAAAGACAGGCTCATAAATTAACTCCTTAGCGATGTTACCTGAGTTAAAATTGTTTCCGCAAAAAAAAATAAAAATAAAAGACTTGTATGTGAACATCATTTTGAGTTTCATTTCTGCAGAGCTCTGCTAATACCAAATTCATTCCAGCGATGCTTTCTATTCACTGAGCAGTAGGGGGTAACAGAATGTGATTTCATAATCATTTTGTTTACGTGATTTAGTAATTTCTGACTAATTGGTTGTCAATTGTTAACTGAGGGAAAGTTCTGCTCCTCTATCTTTCCCACGAAGACACTTCTGCTCACCGATTATTAGTGTTTTTCTCTCAAAATAGAGCTGTTTTGCTCTGTGGCATTTTTATGCGATTTTTTACTGAGTTCCTGACTATCTTGCGTAATGACCATGCATGTTCCCACATTGTTACCTTCCACTGTTCAGTGAACAAAAAGCATCATTTGGCAACAAAGCTCTACAGAAATGAAACTCAAAATGCTGTTACATGAACAAGGTCTTTTCTTTATAGAAACAAGCTGTAATTCAGCTGACATGGCTAAGAAGCTAGCTTACGTGCCTCTATTTTGAATGGATAATGCTGACAAGCTCTTGTCTCTTTCTGACATTACTCAGATGTCATTCAGAAATGAATAGGCAAGCTTATTGAAGCAAAAATAGTACAAAAAAGGACATCAACTTCCGGAGCTAGCAAACCGTCACAGAATAATGATATTTGTTTCATATACGCTTAAGTTTTTTGTTGGATAAAAACGCGCCTTTGTCAGTGTTGCCAGGAGAGGAGTTTAAACAAAGGGCACACTGAAATAACGCAGTTTACACTTCTAATGTGCAGAATCAAAGATTATTTAAAACTTTTCATCTTTTGCCTAAAATATTTCAGGTCTGCCATCCTTATCTCGCTATTATAGGCCTTACGCCTAGCGTAGCACAAAATCAAAATACTTTTTGCATGAATGCAGAATGTGTTGCTTTTTTCAGCTTTTTCTCTGAGAACTCAAATCAGTGAGCTCGAAAATGTTATGCAGGAAATTGCGGGTTTCTTCTATAGATTCTCGCCGTTTCTTATATGGGTTGATTTTAAACGATTTATGACGCAAAACCATGGGCGCATTTCTCATGTAAAGCCAAAGTTATAATTTTTCACTTCAGTGGTCAAAGTAGAAACGCTCTCTGCGATAGCTTACGCGAAAAAAATTGATGCTTGTAAATCGTCAGTACGAAGAAAGTTCTAATCACCTATCTATTCTACGGAGACACATTTTGCTTAACCACTTTTAATGTATTTTTCCCCAGTATATAGCTGTTTTGCTCTGTGGTAATTTAACGCCATGTAGTAATTCCTGACAGACGTGCAATATCCTTACGAGTTATGCTACACCAAGCGTGTTGCCAATTAAAGTCGATTATCGATAGTATTAACTTGAAAACCTAGAAAACTTCCTATGTAGAAGATAGTAAGTTTGTAGTCATTTGGGTACTTGGCTTTTATACTGCAAATCGGAAGCGTAAAACTGCGTTACTTCAGCTGCATAATTAAAAGGGTCTAAAACGACTAAAAACATTTGGTTTGAATTACATTGTTTTATTCAAGTACTTCCTGCAGCGTTCTGTTTGTTTATAGCCCCCGCAAATGATTTCATTTTTTCATGAGTCAATTATTGTCTACGTTATTGTACTCTTTATAAACTCAGCTCTTGCAACACTGAACAAAGGCGCTATTTATCACAAAAAATCACTTAAGCGTATATGAAACGAAATATCGACAATAATAATGCTGTTACTTTTTGAAAACCATCAGACTTCTTAATGCTATCAGTTAATCGACGTAGACAGGTGTATTAGTACCTTAGTCCTGCCAAGTAGTGCCTCTACATTACAATTTACACCTCTTTATTACTCGGTTATGATACAGACAAATGGATACATTTTAATGAGACGCTTCGTTAACTCGTTAATTATTTTTGCTTCAACAAGCTTGCCTATTCATTTTTTGAATGACCTCTGAGTAATGTCAGAAAGAAAGAAAGAGGTGCTTGTTTGCATCGTCCATTCAAAAGAGAGCTCCTTAGCCATGTTAGCTGATTTAAATTTTTACTGCAAAAACCCCTTAGACATGAACAAAATTTTGAGTATAACTCTAGAAAGCTATGTTGATAGGATACTCACGGAAATTAATGCTTTCTGGTAACTCTGCAATGAAGGATGACAGTACGTGACATGAAAATCGTGATATTGTATACGATAGCCTGGGAAAAAAAACACTTAATAAAGCTTTTGTGTTTATTTCGCCTCAAGCGGTCTTTCACGATGGAACCCCATTGACAAACTATTTTTAATGCACCTCAAATCCCATAAAAAGGTTGTTAAGTTTCTTTCTTGACCATAAGTTGCTCAGCTTTGTTTGAGCTACTTCGGAGAATTCGAGAGACTTCCATAGTCTTGTGACGAGTCGGTTGTGCAAGTAAGTTTACTCATTTTTCTGTACGGTGCATTCTCCCTTTTTTCTAATGAGATAGGAAGAGCTGAAGCAGATTTTTTGAAATGAGGTAATTTAACAAAGAGATCGTTTTTTCTGGGCGAAAATAACTGCTCTTAAAATGCACAACAGCTGGAATCGCACTAACATTCAAGGCACGCCTTTTGCTTCGTGGATCTTTATTCAAAGCCTGTACCAACCTAAGATTCTCTAAATGGACTCTTTTGCACAATAGTCGGTCTTGAGAGAAAAAAAAATATTCCAAGCTTTTTGACTTACAACTTGGGGAGGGGTGAGTGGATACTATCACGCCCACCTTTATCATTTTCAACGCTACCACAACTAGAATCTCTTATCCAGACGAGATTGCGCAAGTACAACGGCATCTTCTTGTTTTCTTCTAGATATCCAAGACAGTCAAACAGAGAAATCAATGCAGATCTCTGTAGTTTTTGTCTTTGCCTTCGTGGCTGTGTGTGTTCTTGAATGCTGTGTTTCAGGTACGAAATTAATCATTTTTATGTATAATAAGCTGGATGAATTCGCATCTTGATTGGTTCTCGGTGACTTATGTTCTATGGCGTCACCATGTAAAAAAATTTTGCTTTTTTATTCTTTATAAAACAAATAAATAATATGTTGCCGAGGGTCTGTTCAGTTATAGATAACAGGAGACTTCGAAATAAGGCAAAAAAATTCAGTGGCACACTTGGCTGCGCCTCGTATCCCATTCTTTTGTTCTTACTCCATTTGACGTCATCTGCGGTCGGCAATTAAACAAACCTATGGCAGCCAGGAATCTATTTGTTCAATTTATTCATAAGCGTATTTTCAAACGGTCTGGTTATCTTGGTTTGAAAGGGGACGAAGGGAGCTCAATAACATCTATTAACTGCTTTTATTTGAATTAAGAGTGAACGTTACTGGTCTTTTTGTTTTCGCATGAGGTCTGGAACAAACTGTGTGTGACTCTAGGGTTGAAAAATCTTCGGAAAATGTTCAGAGCTATTGTTCGAAAAAGTTTCCTAAACTTGTTAGACTTTCCGACAGTCACAACCCTCGAGAAACTCATCTCAGAACTCAACCAAAATGAGCGCAACGACGCAAACTAAATCCCCCTCCCTGCTTCCCCCACCCCATCTCCCCAGGCGATAAATAATGATTTGTTCCTAAAAGAATGAATTCTTTACAGGAGTTAGAGCTTGGTTTGGGGTCTAGTTTTTATCAATAAATCTTATCCAAATGTTTTAGCTCATGACGGGGTTCATCTTATTTATTTTGTTCTTACATTGTTTCCAGCCGCACACTTCAAGCCTAAGATAGATCCAAGAGATGCTGACCACAACAGACGATTTATACGTAAGTTATATTTTAAAATTTTTTTCACTCGTGTTCGTTTTCATGTTCCTCGTTTAAGCCCAAAGGTTGCCACTGGAATTCATTGCAGATTATCTGGCGTGACAAAGATCAGATTGCTAGGTTTGAGAAGCTCTAACTATGACACTCGAAATTCACATTCCCTTAATATGAATAATATCTCGCCTCCTAGATAAAAAAAAAAACAAAAATTAATGCAATTGAAGCCTCTTACAGTAATTTCCCACAAAGTTTCGAAATGAATGCTTGTAGATTGAAATTATAATTGTTCTGAAACACAAACTTGAATAAAGCGCAGTTTGCAATTTTGTTTCAAGTCCCTGATTAGTGTAGAGCTGAAATTATTGAAAGGATATATTCTCTCTTCAGCTGGCTAAACATGGGAAAGATGATTTCAATATTTTTGTTCTTGTTGAGCACATACACTATCCTTTAAAAAGATATAAAGGTTACGGTGAATTCTTTTAGCCGTTTACTCGCCTGTTAAGGTTTTTTTTCTAATATTTATTTCACTCGCTTAACAAAAGGCTATGAGGCATAATACGCATACAAAATTAAAACTGTTCCATTGGTAACAATCTCCTGCCTTATGTCGATGAAAAGAAATCTTTCGTTTTTCTTTTGTTGAGAATTCCTCGGTCTTCCTATTGCAAAACATTGCTTGTAATTCTATCTACAAGTTGATTAAAAGTTATTTTTCTTCGTTTTTAGTTGGCGCAGACCCAAGAGAGGAGGACTACATCAAAGAACATGAGGGTAAGTTAACTTGATCTCATTGGTGATCACATGGGGGAGGGGGGACGGGGAGGTCACAGCCTCCCTCCTTCGGTACAATGTTGTCCCGCCTCTCGACTCCCAACCTTCATTGTCTTCATTGAATTTCTCCCATCGTCAGGTTAATAAAAAGGATCTGAGACCTGAGTTTCACTTGCAAGCTAAGGCAAAACGTATCTCTCTTGAACATTCTCTGGCCATGCATTTTTTTAAGGGGGGAGGGGGAGGGAAGATAATTTGCTCAAGATAAATATTATTACCGACCAGCTTTTTTTTTGTTTTTTTTTTTCATTAAGTTTTCGCGAACCTGTTTATCACTTCTGACATCTCACTATAGAGATGAAAGTAGGTTCACTCAAATCACTTAATCTCCTTGGTGATCATGTAAGACCAAGAGATCACAAATTGTTTGCAATTTCTTGATAGGACCATACACAGTAAATTATTTATCGATATTCGAAAAAACTAGTTTTAGATTATCTCTTCTCTGAGGCTCATCATTGAATCTCAATTTTTAACTGGAATGGCTGCAATCTCAACCAAGATACACAAATATACAACAAGAATGAAGGATGACTTAAGCTTGACCCTAATAAGGCCATAGTGCATGTGGAACTCATCTTAAAGCTTAATTACTTCAGGACCAGTTCTTAGTATTTTTTTTTACAAGCTTGGATGAGTTACTCAGTAGTATGCACTAAGATTTATGGTTAGGTAGTCCGTTAAAAATGCTTGCAACGTTAAAACTCAGTAATTTCTCCGAAATATTGTCAAAAACATGGTATAGCCATATGCTTCTTTGTTGCGAATATCTGTAGATTTAAGAAAAAAAGATATAGCAATTTAGTGGCAACTTGATCTCCAAAGAAACTTGTAAGGAAGTTTTGGAAGAAACTCATAGGCCTTTATTTTTTCCGTGCAGATTTCGCGCGTGAGCCTGGGAAAGATGACTACGAGGATGAAAAGTATGGAGTAGTGAAAGACATCGAGGAACCATTTGGTAAGTCTACCTCCAAATAGAGAAAGCTTGGGGCGACAGCGGGCGCGCATAGGCTTATGGGATAATCATGAATGCGGAGCTATAAATCAGAAGGTCGCCTAAGGTGGCATAAATGCGCACGCGCCACTCTAGATTCAGGTTGTATCTCTTTCCTTAAGTGGTTAATTAGTTGTGTTTTGCAAGCATCCAGGACTACATAGATCACAGGATACAGTTGCTTACTCCTAAATTTCTTTTGCCTTTACTTTTCTATACTTTGAAAGGAAGTAATTTAGCATTGCTTTCGTTGCTTGTGATGGTCCGGCTGTTTGTTATCATTTATGTCATTCTACTGAATCTTTTGGTCAGATACATTTGAATTTTCTTTTTCTCCTCAGACATACCCTTAGAAGATTTCAAAAATTCAAGGGAATCTCCCAAGCATAATTTCCAAATTTCCGACAAAGGTAAGTTGATTATCAAGCCAGACATTTCGTACACAAAAAATATCAAAGATCCTGAAGCGGGCGCGAAAATCGTCTCTCACGAGTTGAAGTTAGAAAATATTGACAACAAAAGATGCTCTGTGAGATAATTGACGTCAGCGCATGAGTCCAGGAATTTAGGTGATGTCAGGAGTTCTCTTCTTATATGTTATCATAAGATTGGTACATGCAAACATTTTCCCTTAAAACGCTCTTTTTCGGGCAAGAGCTCTCGCACAATTTTTTCAATAAAATAATCCTTGTTTCAGACATCCTGTATGCAAGTTGCTGAGTAGGGAAATAACACAAAATGGAGAATACGCATTTTGTTTACCATTACGCCTGAGCGTTTGTTTTCCTTTTTTAAACTTTCGATATTTGGGCATCACGTTTTTTTTTTCTTTTCAAGTCGAAGAAAATCATGGCCCAAAGCATCAACTGTTGATACGAAATACCCAAGTCACCCCTATCAGTGCTCGGATGCTCCTGTAATTTGGTTTTGTGGCCTAAGGACCGAGTAACACTAAGAAAAGTATCACATTAGCTCCATTTAAACTCGTTCAGGAGTGATTTAGGTTAAGAAGAATGACTACTTCTACTAAAACGAGAGGCAAAAGTCTTGGCACACTCGACTTTTTGTCGAATTTTTTTATCCATATATGTATCTCCCTCTCTTCCCCCATTTCCCTTTTGCCTGAGGTTACAAAATAGGACTTTTAAGTAACGTATTGGAGATGAACTATAAGATTTCTTTTTATCATATAGAGTGGAGGGTTGTCGACCACTTTAGTAAGGGAAAGCGTGCCAACTATTTTTGCCACTTGTTGTAGGTATTGGATTTTTCAATGCGAATCTAGCTGGTAAATTGCCCCATCATCATCTAGTTCGAAGTCTTTTTTATTTTTATCTTTTCTCCTACTTGACTGTGTATGAATTCCATCTTCTTTATTGAAGATCCTCACACATAATTAACTCTCTCCTCAGACGAAACCAAGGAAGCTTTCGAGAACTCAAGAGTATTTCCCGATTTGGATTCTCAGACTCCTAAAGAAAGTGAGTAGATTCCTTAGCAGAAAATCTACTTGTCAAAGACTAACCACCGACCTTAACTGTCTCAGGGATAATAGAATACGTACGAAATGAAAGATGACTCCTAAATAGACACGGTTGTGTAAAACAGAAGTCACGAACGCTGCCTTTTTTCCCACACTCAAAAGTTTCGCAAAGGACTCTTCGTGACGAAAGATTAGAACAATTTGGACATGAGTTGGTGGATTGAGTTTTCCCAATTCAGCACCACTCAAACCGTTCTGGCTGAAATAGTCGCAGCGTTTTAAGCCAGGTTATAAGCTGTTTGACATGGCTCATCAAACAAGTCACTCGAAAATAGTTTGTGCCAAGTAGCACGCCAAGAAGAACCAACCAGCCAAACTAAGTGAAATTGCATGATGCCAGTTGGTTGCGACTTTAAACTGACACAAAGTCATAGGTCCCCTTAACTTCCAAATGTTTGAACTTCCTCTTTTTCCACTTACTCGTACTCCTCATCTGTCCAAAAATAGATGGGAGGTATGACTCAATATATCCCTATTACTTACCGAGTATTCATTGAGGTACAGCTAACAGTTATAGCTTTCTGCCACCACTTCGATACTTCAAAGTCAACTCTATTTTTTTGCAATTTATTCTTTCTATTTAGACGGGCTGAACGAGTTACGAAGCAAGCCAGGGAATCCTCACGAGGACCATTTCATGCCTCTTGAGCCAGGTAAAGTGACATTTTTACCTTCCTCACACATTTCCTGTTCCCTATCCCCAACTTTTGACATCGCATGTGTAGATTTGAAAGAAGAGCGCTTTATATTCTCCAAATCTGGAGTGTGAAAGTAGCATGATTTTCGGCACTCTGATAGCCCTGAAAGACAGGATGTAAGCCATGACCGAGAGGCTGTAGGTTCATTCCTTGTTGGAAACTTTCGAGGATGGAAACACAGAGGCCCGGCGTAAAACTTGCAGTTTGGATGCATGCGTAACAATGAACATGCAATTTGATGATTTGAAAAATATGTTTCTAGTTAAGAGACTCGCTTAAGCAAACATCGAGCAAAAGGCCCAATCAGTTTTTTGGCGAGTAGTTTGAAACCAAACATCTAAGTGATTGCTCGTTTGACATCGCAACAAAATTTATTTTTCATAGGATACATCACTTTTGTAAAGGTCGTGGCATTGATGGGTAACCAACCGCTCTATGACTCGGAAGGTCTATTTCCTAAAGGGAATCTACTACTAAAGATCGTTCTGAGTAATGGCAAAGTATATCAAGCGGAGCTGAATGGAAGTAAATACCAAGGTCACCAACACGAAGAAGACTTAAACACCGGAAGTGATTTTAAGCCGCCACTCATCTGCACTCGTGAAGAAATAAGAAAAGTTCATCTCACGGCTCAAGGAAATAATAGATGGTACGTTGCTTCGATCGATACCTACACCGCGGGATCGCATAAAACCTTCACTAAGCTGACCAATGATCCAGGCTTCAGTATGTGGGTGGACGGCAATGAAGAACATCATTACCCATACCAAGCCAAAGAGCACCTCCTCACCTATGCTGTCGCAGGATCCTGTATCACGTACATACGCGTTGAGGCAAGGACGAAGGAAGGCATGAAAGGAGATGGTTCCTCAAAAATGGATAGAAAGAGCTACTTCATTATCCTTGTTCTAACGCAGGACCAAAATCTTCGGGCAGAACTTGTAGGATATGAGTTACGAAGCCAATCCTCTGTGCTAGAGCTGAACTTCGTTAGCCGATTTCAAACCAAAAGGTGCGTTCCGATATCCGAAATTAAGGAAGTACGCCTACAAACTCATCATCAAGGAAATGAAAATTGGTACATATCATCCATTCAAACTTCTGCTAAGACTGGTGAGGAGCAGTACATGGATTTGACAAGTGATCCACACCTTAACAAGTGGTTTAGAGAGAACGATTCGAAAGAAATCAAACTGAAATGGATACATCTAGAGACCCTTACCTGTGAATACGGAAACCCAACGTGCGAATGCATGGAACACGCAGAAATTTGTGAATTTAATCTTGAAATTGACGAAATTCAAACCTTCACCAGCTATCAAAAGTTATCAGAGGATGAACCTACAGGATTAGCTGTGCGCGGAACCGAGGGAGTGAGCTATTATTTCGATGAAAACGGAATACCTTTGCCACTGCAGTTTAATAGAATATGTTCAACATTTGACCCAGACGAATGCACTTATCCCCAGTATGTAGATGGTAAATCGTACCGTATGGTAATAGCGGTCAATGGACAAGTTCCTGCACCTACCTTAATAGTTTATGAAGGGCAAAAAGTTATTATTCATGTTCACAACAATCTCACCACTGAAGGTATTTCAATTCACTGGCATGGAATGCATCAGAGAGGAACACCTTGGATGGATGGTGTTGGCCTAGTCACTCAATGTCCGATAGGACCATCATCAAGCTTTTCATACGAGTACACTGCTAGTCCTTCTGGAACGTTTTGGTACCACTCCCACAGTGGTGCACAGAGAACAGATGGCTTCTATGGTGCACTTGTAGTGAAAGAAAACAAATCAAGGTTGAACGATATAAGAACAGAACTGAACGCTGAATTTCAAGATCGTCCAGATCAACACACCTTAACGCTTCTAGACTGGCAAGTGGAGGCATCTTTAGACCTGTTCACTCAGAACCAAGCAGGCTTGGGCTTTTATCCAGACAAGCCGCATGGCGAAGTACCTACTCCATCTGATCAACGGTATAATGGTACTCGTAGTTTTGACAATGGCGGGGCTGGACCTATCCCGTACTTCTCTGGAATCATAAATGGCAAAGGCAGACATGTCGATGTTCCATACAACAAAACCAGACTGAGTATATTCACTGTTAAGTGCGGAGAGTTATATCGCTTTCGGCTTGTAGGAGCCCAAGCGCTTTATTCCTACACCTTTTCCATTGATGGCCATAAACTGACTGTGGTCGGCACTGACGGCTATTGGATTGAACCCGAAAAAGAGGTTGATTTCATCATGATCCATCCCGGAGAGAGATACGACTTTCTACTCGATGCAAAAGAGGGAATAAAAGACTACTGGATTCGTGCTGAGACTATGGAGATTGATCAAAATGGCCAAGGGCCGCCTTACAAGTCACTAGGACATGTGGCTGAAGCTATTTTGCACTACAAACGGCGTGAAGATTCGCATGATCCAGATGTCAATGTGCCGTCGCATAGATATGAAGAAATCAAAAACAATTCTCCTCTCAGAGTGTGCACCCAGAAGAATCCATGCAAAGCAGTGAACTGCCCATTTAAAAACTTTCATTCTTCATACAACATTACCTGTACTAATGTAGACGAGCTGCGTTTACTTGAGCCAACTCCACCTGGGGAACTTCCAAATGCAAACCCTAACAGCCAATGCCGAAATTGCACACATTTCATCAATTTTAATTTTGAAGGTGAATCTCAAACTAGTTCAGTGAACGGGCGCAATTTTATACTTCCTTCCTTTCCACCCCAAACCCAGTATAACGATTTTCGAGAAAAAGACACGATCTGTAACCTAACGGCTGACTGCAATCCATCGACACTCGAGTGCTCATGTGTGCATGTGATAGACATTCCATACAACGAAACTGTTCAAATGGTGTTTTCATCAATTGGTGCTTCTCCTAGTGCTCATCCAATTCATCTCCATGGCCATACGTTTCATGTAGTTGCCGTTGGATATCCAGAGTATGACAATACTACTGGTTATGTTAAAAACCCCAACAGTGATATATCCTGCGCTGATGTTAGCTGCACTAAAGAAGGGTGTAACAACAAAAGTTGTACCAGACCAAGCTGGAAGACAGAGCCAATGAATTTTACCATCAATAGGCGCACGATAAGAAAGGACACAGTAATGGTCCCTGCTGGCGGCTACGTTGTCATCAATTTTCTTTCTGATAATCCAGGCCAGTGGTTTCTTCACTGTCACAAAGAATTGCACCAACTTGAGGGAATGGCACTAATTGTCAATGAGGCTTTAGAGGAGCAGCGCAAGCCACCCGACGGCCTGAACAAGTGTGGAGACGTTGAGTTGAGTTATGATGAGATCGGTTCAGGGGAAGAACCGACTGTCAATGAAGATTTCGAGAAGTAACGCAACTTGCAATTGAAAGCACCTGATGGCATGAGCAAGTGTGAAGACTCTGAGATAAGTCATAATAAAACTGAATCATAATTGCCGATCACGAAGCTAATGCTCGAAAAACTATTTGAAAAAGGATAGGTCCCGACATTCTTAGAAGCTATTAACCTCAACAAAACTATTACTTGAAAACATTCCGTAACAATGTGCGTGCTAAGATCCAGAATTAAGTATTTTACATTAGAGTGGGCCAAATCGAATACTCGGTAACAAGTGAGAAGTGCTTTTTGTATTCTTGGGCTTTACTAGATTGTTTCATAACTTCATAAATCAACAACTCAGTTATACGCGCATTTTTTGAGATTAAAACTAAGCATGTTAGACTAGTGTGAAACAAATGTGGGACTAGTACCAGACTAGACAAGTGTGACATAATTTGTAAGATGTTTTTTTTGTTTATATGGCCTTTGCCCAGTTATTACAACATTTTTTTATGAGTATTATATCACCGACGTGATTTTTTGTGGATCTTTTAAGATCCAGAATTAAGTATTTTACACTGGAGTGAGTCAATTTGAGTACCCAGTGACAGTAGAATTTGTTTGCACCTGTGAACTTTCTTGTAGTTTTTTTTTTTTTTTTTTTATCACCTCGTTACAGCGACGATTTCTATTACAGGAGGCTCGTAATGATTTAAGCGTCTGTAAAACTATAGCATATGCTGTATGATCAAAGACAAATCATTTAGAAAGGTTAAATTCAGAGATACTCCGACACTTAATCAGTCATCAAGTTTTAGTACAAATTAATTTTTTTTGAGTTTTCAACGATAGAAAACTTTTTTTAAGAAGGTCATATGCAACGTATGACGAACTGGGAAAATACTCACTGTAATAAATTTGTTTGATTCATTGATTTCAACTATTTGGGATGACGGAAGAAACAGAAACTTACTAATGGCCCCACCCTCCCCTTCCCTTCTCCTTTGGTCACACCCTCTCCTTCCCCCTCCCCCTCCTCCCATCATTATTCGGAGGTCCGGTGCAAAATTAAAAGGAAAAAAAAGATATTACTAGAAATCTGTTGCTTGATAAATTGACTCCACTGTTTACCTATACTCTTTTGTTAGGAGCGACGTAAGAAAGGCAGTCACTCACAACCCCACCCATACCCCCGCCGAAAAAGGGTGAAAATTAGATTTTAAGTTTACGTTTTCCTATTTTTTAAAACCAATGAATGGTTAACCCTTTAACTCCCAAGATCTCATTAGTAATTCTCCTTACTGTCTGCCATACAGTTCTTGTGATGTTAGTTTGGAGGATTTGGTATTGAATCAACTCATTATCCCCTAATTGATAACTCTATGTATTCTCGTCACTTGTCTGCTTGATATTGTATTGATATTGTAAGGAGAAATTCTGTCTTGGTCACTCATGGGAGTTGAAGGGTTAAAAAAAATCTAGGGAACGCCCGTGCGAATGGAAATACACTCTTGTATTCTCCTTGGAGTCATTTTGAAAATTTGTTTTCAAAAATCCTTATTTTCGTTTCCTTTATTCCCTCTCAGTTCTCAAGTGACCTCATGAACACAAAATCTTTTAGAAATACTCTTCTCTCTTAATAAAGAAATAAATTCATCCCCATTTCTCCCTCTTTCTTCGATAACGTGGAAAACTGGACTCGTCAAGCTTAATGTTGTCATAAACGACGGAAAGAATCAAAGTTATTTTACCACCAACTAAATAGAGTTTATTCCATGGAAAGTGCGCAAGAGCGATTTCTATTCACAAATTCAATTAATTGGTGTAATTAACGTACCTTTCTGCAGAACAAATAGACTGAAGAATAGTTTTATCATGTATAACGCGGCTATTTCCTAATAGCCTTATCATGTGTAACACGAATTTTAATATACATATATAGTATTTTTTAGCCTTTTTTTTTCATTTAGTTTTTTTATTCTTTTTGTATTTAGTATTAGGTAAATAATTGCATAGTCCGTACTCCAGCCTTTTGGCTGCCATGGATTTTAATAAAGCTATCTCTCTATCTATCCAAGTTGCGATGCAAAAAACGAATAAAGGGGGTAAGTTTCCAAAGAAAATGTGGTGCTGCGTCGGTGGGAGAGTATAGCAGGTAATTTAGTGTTAACAACTGAGTTGGAAACGTAAATTGGCCACCGTAAAGGGAAAAAAAGCCGACGTTTCGAGCGTCAGTCCTTCGTCGAAGCGATTGAAGGAATTGTGAGTCATGTGTGGGTTTATATGCAGAAAGTGGAGCTACGCTATTGGTGGGAATATGGTGACGAGAAAACAGGAATAAATTAGTTGAATGAAAAGCGCTCGTTGATTCCGTGGGGATTTAAAGGGGGCCGATTTGGAAGATAAATTTTTGTTCTAGTGTTTTGCGGCTTTCCGAACTGCCTAGATGTATGGAAAAGTCGCAAACTGCTATACGCTGTTTAGAATGATCAGGGAGATTAAAGTGTTTAGCGACTGGTTTGGATGCGTCCTTGTCATTTCTTTCCACGTCGCGAAGGTGTTCTCGGAATCGGTCGTCTAATCGTCTTCCTGTTTCACTAATAATAAGTGCAAGTTATGCAGTAAATACCTCCTACTGCATAACTTGGGACGATTAGAATCAATTGCTTCATCAATTTTAATTAACTCGCATTTAATGTCTGGTTCTAATTCAATTCATCGGCCTTATGACGTACGTAATACATGAAGCCAATAGGCTGAAGATGTACACATCGAAGTTGTGCACATTTTTTTTGATAATCTGGATATTCTGTTGCACCTTTTGTTTCAACGTCGACGACAAGATACAACCATGTAAGTTGAATATGTTGCTCTACTCATTGTGACATCAATTGATTATCAAATGAGAGCGAAAATTGAAGGTTTCATTCTTGACTTCGCGTCGAGGTTTCCTTCAAACAAAGCGCGTGCTCGATCTTGTTTGGCTTTTCCCTCCATAGATTTGACTAGTTCGTCTCTCTTCTGGCCGTCATAAATTCTTTGCTTAGTAGTGAAGAGTAGTTGCGTTACATCAAGATCACACATTCTTGCTGACAAATTTCTGTTGTCTCAGTAGATAACATACTTCATTTTATCTCTCAGTTAGAAGGTACGCTATGACTGGTGAATCAAGCGGGCCTTATTTCACTGTGAGGCTTGCTAAACTCAAAAGTTTGTTTAATTGAAATCCTTCCCCTCTACTTGAACCCAGAGATACAACAAATATCTTACTGACCTAATTTCCAAGGCACAGATCCTCCTTTTCCAGCTGGGTTTCATGGCCCAAGCACGAAGCGCGGGCCATAAATCCGAGCAAAGAAACTCGGTCCGTAACTTGCTGTGCGGACCGAGAAAACGAGGTAAGTAAGAGGTATGAAATACTGAGGTGAGTTGAATTTACTTCTCGGAGTTATAACTAGGGATTGCTGCACTGACTTTCCCCGTTACAAGATACATAAAAAAGAAAGAAATCTACATAGTAACCGAACCCAACCCATAAACATTTGCTTACAGTTAACAACTCCAAGATTGTTTCTGCGTTTGGTTTATTCCATGACAAGACGCCGCCAACATGGGAACGAGGTCAAATCGTGGGTTACAGCCTCGTTTCTGCGATGGGGGAAGTACATTTCAAATCGGACTCCAGAAGAGATTCAGCCACATTCAAGTTCCCGTCACTTGTAAATACGATCTACTTGGATAAAATACCAAAATGGAGCGAGCTCACTATTGGGAAAACTGTGTTGGTCGAGGTTCCACCGGGAAATTTTCATACTGGAAAAATAGTGGCACGATTCAATTTCACTGTAGCAGACACAAATAACAGAAGAGTAACAGTTCAGATTTCAAAGCTTAGGAAGACTTTTGAGTATCAAAATGTACGGGTGAAAGGTAGGCCTGTGTATCTGAGGCTCAGCTGCCGTAAGAACGACATTCATCAATAAATATTAAGTTATAATCCATTATTTCTAACCAATGATATCATCCACGTAGGAATGGATGCTTGCCGATATTTTGAAGTTGATTGTGACGACCAACTTGAAGTCTGTTACCAAATATACCTCACCAAATGGTTGCCGGCACCGGCTCAGTACTATTGCTCCTGTAGGGAAGGTTTTAAAAGACACCCAACTAAAAAGTGCCTTCGTAAGTAAATCTGATGTAACGAACAAGTCAGCCACTAGTAAAGTCATATTTTTTTCCAACGGAAGTATCCCTGCACATCTTAAAGCGTAAGGGGAGCACGGTTTCTGCTGCGCGTGGGAAAATCCGCCATCTTGAGAAAAATGGGAATTTTTCTATATTTCTCTTCTTTTCCCACCCATCAACACTTCTTGGATCAATATCAGTATCTGGGCAACTGCCCACTTACCCCTCCCCTAACCCAACATTCACCCTAACTTGTTATCAACTAACTTTTGTTGGGTTAGGGGAGGGGTAGGTGGGCAGATGCCCAGATACTGATATTGATCTCACTTCTTCCTACCCACACTCAAGACAATGACGTAGCCCTTGCCGTAACGCATACAACTCATTCTTAAGGCAATCATCAAAACATCATGTAGTTTAAAAGCATTCAAACACAACGAGAAAAAATCACCCGCTCTCCCCTCTACCATCCTTTAACTCCCAGATCAAATTTTGTCATTCTCCTTACTGTCAACCACACAATTCTCATGATGTTACTTCAGAGATTTAGTATTGGATCAACTAATTATTCTCAAATATATTTTTTTCTTTATTCTCATCACTTATCTGGTTGATATTGTATCGGTATTGTAAGGAGAAATTCTGTCTTGGTCACTCATAGGAGTTAAAGGGTTAAACAAATTCAGGTTTGAAAGGCTTATACAGACACCTTGTTGTGCGGCATTTTCTAATGACGACGCATTTGTAACAACCTACGCAATTTGTGATGACGGTGGTGGCATTTTGTAATAATTTGCCAATTTTTTAAAAGGTGTTTCAGCGTTTTGCAATGAGAATGAGCTACGTATTTTGTTACATAATCTGTAATAAACGCAACAGCATTTTGTAATAATCGTCGGTCTGCTCAATTCAGTTGTAACGTATTGACGCAAATTGTAATAATCTCAATTTTTTCGCAAAAACTTATAGTAATGTCCAAAAGTAATGCAAACGATTATCGTCGAATATTGCTTCTTGTTCTTCCGAGATATCGCTGCGGAAATGTTTCCTGGAACTTATCATCGAGTTGAAGTAGCTGTTTAAGTAATGTAACCTTATCTTCTTTAAGGCTCTAAAATTGATGCTTGACAAATCATTATTCAGAGGAGGAAAACTGCAAATACCCAATCTGTAGGACAATACTTTTTTGCAAGACTCGAGAAAAAAACTTAATTTGCTGCAGGATACTGTTACAAATTGCGTAGACCGACGATTATAGCAAAATACGGCAGCCTCTATTACAAATGCGTAGCACGCCGTTATTAAAAAATACTGCCATGCGTACATGTATTACAAAATGCGTAACTTATTACAAAAAGCCACAACTGTTGTTACAAAATGTGTCGCTATTACAAAATGCCGAACACACCCTACGCAATGAAATTCCCTTTTCTTCCGTCATTCCAGCACTGAGATCAAAGGATCCAATACAAGAAATACAAAAACCTTCTGAAGAAAAATCAAAGAAACCGACCAAATGGAGAGAAAACAAATCAAACATTGGAGTTCTGATAGCGAGCATTGCAGGCTGTGTTGTGCTGATAAATGTTGTAGCTGTTTGCTTATGGGGGTAGGTAGTTTACAAATATCAATCACAACTTAGGATTTAGTGTCTGTGCGGTATAAGTAAACAGAAATCTCACTCATTGATGCAAGAGCGTTTATCATCAACCACCCGATATGTTTCAAAACATTTAAAAGCTTATAAAAAAAATTATTTTAACCAAAAAATGGACTCATCTTGGTATCATATTTCTTTGGAAAGTTGACAGTACGTAATTCAATTTTCATGTCGCTGTGCAGACAATAAAAAAATGGATAATGGCTGTCATGGCGTTAGGACCAGAACCATTTCATTCCCACTGACTAAAACAAAATTTCTCCCACAAAATATCAATACAATATCGAGTAGACAAGTGATAACAATGAAGAAAAAGCTAAGGGGGTTATCAGCTGATCCAATACCAATTCTCTGAACTATCATCATAAGAATTGCACGGCAGACAGCAAGGAATCTTGGGAGTAACAGGGTTGATTAGATACCATATGCTCTTTCTCAGGAGCTACGGTATCCGCGTTCCGAGCTCCAAACCAATAATAACAGACAGTAATATTACCTAAGAGCAAAACAAAACAGTAAAAATGACTGAACATTTTCCTTTGATCAGATTGTTCACCTAACATCTTTGATGGTGTGCGTTCGATATTTGTAGGAACGCTCCCAGGAAAATGACCAGCGAGGAAAGACTTCGGCGAGCACTCATCAAAGAGATGCATACAACAATGGGAATCGAAGAGGAAGAGGTTGAAGAAGCGAGTTGCTTGTGTTGTTCCAAACAAGGAACCTCGAGGACAACTGAAAATGACTTTAAAATTGCCTTGAAGCCGACTAAAATCGATACGAATGTGGAAATGGCGCGACAGTTGCATCGAGAAATGGAACATCGAAAGAACCTTAAGGCTAGCTCGAAGACAATGGTGGCTGAAATAAGGAAGGACTCAATGACAAATGAAAATGATAACGTAATGGACTCCAAGTCACTCATAAAGACAACTGAAAACTACAACAAGGTGGATTCGATCAGAACTGAAAATGAGATCAAGGATGATTCGAAGACAACTGATGATGCCGTCGAGACGGGCTTGCAAACGGCTGAAAATGAAAACATGACAGTCTCACAGACTACAACCCCTAAAAATGACATCGATACGGGATTGGAAACATCTGAAAATGAAAGCATGAATGATTCAACGATAACTGAACATGATACCGGGTCAGCCTTGGCGACGGTTGAAGATGACACCAACATGGACACCGACATGGACTCGACCAGAACTGAAAACGAGATCAAGGATGACTCGAAGACAACTGATGATGCCGTCGAGACGGGCTTGCAAACCGCTGAAAATGACAACATGACAGTATCACAGACTACAACCCCTGAAAATGACATCGATACGGGATTGGAAACATCTGAAAATGAAAGCATGAATGATTCAACGATAACTGAACAAGATGCCGAGTCAGCCTTGGCGACGGTTGAAGATGACACCAACATGGACACCAACATGGATTCGACTAGAACTGAAAATGAGATCAAGGATGACTCGAAGACAACTGATGATGCCGTCGAGACGGGCTTGCAAACGGCTGAAAATGACAACATGACAGTCTCACAGACTACAACCCCTGAAAATGACATCGATACGGGATTGGAAACATCTGAAAATGAAAGCAGGAATGATTCGACGATAACTGAACAAGATGCCGAGTCAGCCTTGGCGACGGTTGAAGATGACACCAACATGGACACCAACATGGATTCGACCAGAACTGAAAATGAGATCAAGGATGACTCGAAGACAACTGATGATGCCGTCGAGACGGGCTTGCAAACGGCTGAAAATGACAACATGACAGTCTCACAGACTACAACCCCTGAAAATGACATCGATACGGGATTGGAAACATCTGAAAATGAAAGCATGAATGATTCGACGATAACTGAACAAGATGCCGAGTCAACCTTGGCGACGGTTGAAGATGACACCAACATGGACACCAACATGGATACGACCAGAACTGAAAATGAGATCAAGGATGACTCGAAGACAACTGATGATGCCGTCGAGACGGGCTTGCAAACCGCTGAAAATGACAACATGACAGTATCACAGACTACAACCCCTGAAAATGACATCGATACGGGATTGGAAACATCTGAAAATGAAAGCATGAATGATTCGACGATAACTGAACATGATGCCGAGTCAGCCTTGGCGACGGTTGAAGATGACACCAACATGGACACCAACATGGATTCGACAAGAACTGAAAATGAGATCAAGGATGACTCGAAGACAACTGATGATGCCGTCGAGACGGGCTTGCAAACCGCTGAAAATGACAACATGACAGTCTCACAGACTACAACCCCTAAAAATGACATCGATACGGGATTGGAAACATCTGAAAATGAAAGCAGGAATGATTCGACGATAACTGAACATGATGCCGAGTCAGCCTTGGCGACGGTTGAAGATGACACCAACATGGACACCAACATGGACTCGACCAGAACTGAAAATGAGATCAAGGATGACTCGAAGACAACTGATGATGCCGTCGAGACGGGCTTGCAAACGACTGAAAATGACAACATGACAGTCTCACAGACTACAACCCCTGAAAATGACATCAATACGGGATTGGAAACATCTGAAAATGAAAGCAGGAATGATTCGACGATAACTGAACATGATGCCGAGTCAGCCTCAGCGACGGTTGAAGATGACACCAACATTGACTCGAAGACAGCGGAAAATAATATTGAGGATTTAAGGGTGACTGAAAATGATGTCGAATCGAGCCTGGAGACAACTGAAAATGTCACGAAGATGGTTTCAATGACGACTGAAAATGAGACCAATGACTCGACACCTGAAATTTGCGTCATAACGGACTTGAAAACTGAAAATGACAACAAGATGGACCCTCGTGCGATCGAAAACGAGACCACAGACGATTCGACGACAGATTATAAGGATGTCCATATGGGCTCGGAGACGACTGAAAATAAGATGCTTGAAAATGAGGCCAGTGATAATTCGACGACGACTGAAAATGCCGTCGAGACAGGCCTTAAGATGACTGCAACTGAGACCAAGATGGATTCAGAGAAAACTGAAGATGAAGCTTAAGATCTCGACAAAAGGGAATTGAGTATGATTGAAAATGACAATAAGATAGTCTCAAAGAAGATTGAAATTCAGATCGACGATGATTCGACGAACACTGAAAGTGATGGATATGTAAACTGTAGCGAAGAAAACAGGGTAGCATCGACTAGAAATTTCAACTGAGGAAACCTACCTTTTGCAACAAATGACTATCACTTTCTTCTATCACTTTTAAATCTACAACAAGGTCTCAATCTAAGGGTTGTTCTTAAAATCAGGACAAAGTGTGAAAAAAAATTAATTTATTGTGTCTTCCTACGTGAAGACCCAATTCTGCCCTTTTTCTACGCACAGCCTCCGCAATCGGTATTAAAATGTTCCTTCTTTAGCTTTTTTTGTGGTTGACTTAAAATCTAGCGGGCCAAGTTCCCGTTCCGATGGAAAAAACAGCAACAGAAATAATTACAAAGAAATGCTGTTCTTTAAAATAATCTTTTTATTGTCAAGGAGGAAGTTCAAAAGTATTCGGCCTTTTTTAGATTATTGTTTGTTATTTCGGGGTTGAAGCACAAATTCTTCAAGGTCATCCTCCAAATCTTGCTCCTTGGTCAAAAATTCTGGTGCCATTCCTGTATTGGTATGCACCTCGTGTTCCACTCCTACTGGCCTCATATATAGACCAGCTTCATCATGAGCCGATTTTGTAGAATTATTCTCTTTAGAGGGCGTCTGATTTGTACGTTGAAGTGGAGACGTACCACAAGCGTTGTGAGGTTGTTTCGTAGATTCTCGACTAAACGAAGTGCTAAGAAAGTCTGAAGAATCTTCCCCTTTTTCCTTCATACTATTGGCTTGGTTGTTTGCGCAGTTTGCAAAAGCGTCAGAACACTGAAGCATTGTTACATTGGTTTCTTTCTCTGATAAACTGCTTTGCATAAGCTCTTGTGGCCTGGCACTATTTGCATTTTCCGGCGATTTCTCATTTGCTGCCAACGTTCTGTTGAGTAGCTTTGCGGCGGCGTGGAATTCCTCCTGTCACGAAATACACGAGCAATGTCACCTTACATAAGTACAAGAAATATTAAAATCATGTCCCGAGAGGCATCAGTTGAAAAAGTTTATAACAGCTCAAAACTCTCACGAAAGTCAAAAGATTCACAAAATGCTTAAAAAAAGGAGCAGCCAAGTTTTCTTTAACGCATAAAAGGTGACGAAAATGGTGAACAAAGTTGTAGAAAATCTCTTCCTCTCCCCGCTTCGTATTCCTTTTGCATTCACGCGCACCGCGCGTGAACACAAAATTAGCCAATCACGTCAACGAACTCTAACCTTGACAATTGAAAACTGACGTGGGCATTTTTCACGTACTTTCAGTTTATTTTCGCGGAGTTTTAGTTGTTTTAGAGCTTTCGTTCGCGTAAATTTGTAACTCCTTTATTTGGAATTCATTCAACAAGTTTAATACATTTTTTCTACGGAGTTTGGAATCTGGCCTCTTTTTTCGTAAATGGATTTTTTAACAAAAGTCACACTAACGATGATTACATGCAGCTATATTCAGAAATCGTTTGAATTTTAAAAGAGTTAACCAGACCTCAACGAGGATCTAGGTGATAAAACTAGTGAAAATTCTATGTATTTCTCAACATGTTTAAGGCTAAGAAAACTGGTCACCGTTAGAAATTGTTGTTCAAGGGATGGTAGATCACAACCAACATAAGCATCATTCATGACACAGTACTGAATAAGGCAGCACCAGTAAGGATCCTGCAAACCAAAATGAATCCCGGTGTTACATGACAGAAATACCTTAATAAACATTAACTCGCGTTAGGATACATTCAGAGGAATTTTCAGTGGAGTATTGCAAGCAATTCAGTCTTGTATTGAATAAAGGGAGTTAGTTACAAATGGCGGCAAAAACAACAAAGCCTGAACTTTAACCAAAAGTTTATTAGATTCTCACAGACACTTCTAACCTGGCAAAGTACATAAGGATTTCCAACAACAACAAGCAGAGCCTGGGCACGGGTGATAGCCACGTTAAACCTCTTGGGATTACTCAGAAAGCCGACGCTGTGACGTACATCAACACCGACCATTGACTCGTTAGAGCGAACCTGCAACCAATCATAGTCGATCAGGATCACATAAGACCGTTCTCTGCTGTTAACGTGAAGTTCATTTTTCTCCATTTACGTTTATTTGCCCCTCTCCATATGGCACCACACCAGAATAAAAACCGGATTTATTGGTTATTTCTGGGAGTGAAAGGACTTAGCGACGGTGAGAAGCTAATGGTTTGACTTTCTTTGGAGGCAGAAATAATCTGGCTTCACTGAAGTTGGACGCATCACTCCCTTGAGAACAACTTGGCACCCAGCGTTACTATTGATTTACAGTGGCTAGGAAACGAGAAGAAAACTAACAGTTTTAGAACTTATTAGTTAAAAAGATTTTAGTAACAACTTCAGCCATTTATGCTAAAAATGAGTTTTGGAAGAGAGTAGCTCTTGCGTCGTACCGTTGAAATGACGATGGCGAGCCTTTCCTGTCCCTGAAATTCCTCTACGGATCCAACTTTTACTTCACCTAATCCCAAGCGATCGAGCAAGAGACGAAGCTTTTCAACCTTAATGGCACGATAAAGAAAAGTCACATAAAATAAAGACTTGTGTGGATCGAGCTTAAAAAATAAATGCTAATACCGATATCTAACAAGGAACACTCGTTGATACATGTAGCATAAAAATTGTTGGGCAAGCTGACCCCATCTCTATTCAAGATGCTTTCAGCATTTCGGCACTGCTAATCCTCACATTATCCGCAACATTTGCAAGTACACTCACGCTCGCCGTCCTTCACTTAATTCTAACGAGGCATATTGCAGGATCTCTTTACACAATGTTTCCCTGTAACTTCCCTTGTGGTGATCTCACTCACTCAGGAATAGATTTAGGGCTTCACCGCACGAACCTGTTTTCTGTAAGGTGTGATTACACCAATATCTGTGAGTTTAAGAGGGAAGTTGTTGTCGGACCTTAGAGACTGTAAATATTTCACAACTTGAACTGCTTCCACAGGGTTGAACCATGATGGACTGTTGCCCTCACGAAGATCTTCCCCCTTAAAAAAATTCATAGGCAAAACAGTTGATAAAAATTTTAAAAAATTTGTTGGCAAACTAACAAGATGCTCTCGGTATAGCTAATCCTTAGCACTTCAAATCTTTTCTTAACTTTTATAGTTATGAAAAACATCAGATAGCATGTGCATCGCTTAACTAGTTCGTAATTTTTCTCTCGTATCTGTTCTGAAACGGGCATTTCAAAACGGCACCAATGGTTCAAATTCTATTTTTTTTTGTAAGGATGTTGGATCAATATCAGTATCTGGGCAACAGCCCACCTACCCCTCCCCTAACTCAACAACAGTCAACTGATAACAAGTTAGGGTTAATGTTGGGTTAGGGGAGGGGTAAGTGAGCAGTTGCCCAGATACTGATATTGATCCCAGATGTTTATCGCACAAAAGTTCTATGTGTAACTGCGAGAGCTAACAAAATAAACTTTAACCAGGGTTCGCAAGTTCGTATGCAAAACTTCTTCAAGATCTTTTCTTGGCCATTACTTTTTTAATTTTTAGACACCCGAATATGAGTGATACATGATCCCAACAAAGTAACGCGGTTTTGGAGAGCTTGCCTTTACATAGAAAATTCTCTCATCGCAATAAGATCATGTCTTGGCCAAGGTAGCCAAATCTTATCTTGCAATTTTCCCCTTACTTTTTTTTTTTTTCAAGGATTTATTTTGTTTCCCACACATTTTAACAGGTCTTAATAATTGGATCGCAAATTTTCGTCCTTGTTTCAAGAACTCAAAACTTGATAAACACTCTGCTTACCTTGAGCCCATGAAAGAGCACCGGAAATCCTTTGCGTGGCAACTTTTCCCAGTGATTCAAACTTTCCCTCATGCTCACATCAGCACATGGCTGTAGCTCATCATGATAAAACACCGCCGAGGGCAGTTTCAGCACAGCAGGGTGTGATCGGTAATTATTCACAAGTTTTGTCACTAAAAGAGGATCATAGCATCCGTGGTCCACAAACTTGTCTTCGTCTCGGCAGTACAGTGGTCTGTTCATTAAACGCTCCAGTAGAGAGATGTTCAGTCCGTATGCGGCTGCCACACGAGATTGGAGAACTGGGCCGAGTTGGAAAGGATCACCGGCCAAAATAATCTAGAATTTTTAAAAAAATTGGCTTTTTTTTCTGAGATCTGAATCAACGGACTATTAAAACAAGGGTAAAGGAGGCACACTTTGCTGTTTGCGATACGATTTGATCGTCTCCATCTGTAGCGAACCTTATTTCCTTTTTGGTGTACCTCTGCCTCTTTTTCGCGTTGCTACATCATCAAACTCATATTTTGAACCCTCCTTTGCGTGTCTGCTTTCACAAACCTGATCTTAGCATCCAGCAATGAGTATAAATGGCTGCCGACGAAAGATAAAATAGAAAGATAAAATAACCGGGGAAGGGCTTTTAAGAGACTTGTACTCCAACTGAGGGTGGAGGGGTGGCGGAGGATTTAATTCCTTCTCTTTTTACGCTCCAAGACCCTGAAGATCAATAGACTTTTGTTTTTCTGGGACCCAATTCACACATTCCTTATTTTCGCCTGATAAGTTGCCTCTTCCCTTCTCTATTGAAACCTTCCCCTAGAAGTTGAAATCCTTTCTAACTTGAACTGATTTTACAACAAACCTGACCATCTTCTCCTGCAGCCAGACCAAGAGCAACAAGACACTCTGGTTCGGTAGCTTGCCCTGCCTGGAGAAACAACAACGATTTCATAACGTTAACGACATTGCTGATCCAAGCAGTATGTAGGACGTGTGTCATATGAACTTAGTTATAGACCTCGCTCATCGTAGAGTCTCTGTGGCTCAGTGGTAGAGCATCGGAGCGCGGAATACGAAGGTCTGAGGTTCGATTCCTCATGGGGACTCAGAATCTTTCTTTGACCGACGCTTGTTAAAATTTGTGATAAATTCAGAAAACAGTATGGATGAAAGCTGCCATTGACTCAACGACGTCTTTAATTTCACGAAGCCGTTAACGTAACAACGTCTGAATCTTATCGAGGTCTTAAACGTAACGACGTCTGAACCAGGAAAGACAGCATAAAATCAGCCAGAAAGAAATCGAAAGTTTGCTCTCTACAAAGAGGAATAAAAGCTTCACCTCACGAAAAACAGACACACTCAGACGGCTCGCATATCAATCCTACAAACCTCATCAATGAATACATGAGTTATGTGGCCAGGCCGCAATCCTAAGGAATAAAGCTGACCAGCTGTGCTGCATGTGCTGACTATAATACGATAGCGTGACGCCATTTCCAACTGATCTGTGTCAATACAGTACGGACTGATGCTTTCTGGGATATTCTGCACTCTCTGGGCCGCATTTAGGCGTACCATGTCTCCCGCTTGGATGTAACCACTCATATGAAGGCGTTCGGCCTTACAACGCAAATAACAGAAATCAACTTGAACACATGTTAACCCTTAAGTACCGAGAATAATTAGGAAGGAATTTCTACTCACATTTACGACACATTTTAAAGCAGGAGGTGATGAGAAAAAAATATATATATCATCAAAGGATATTGTGTGATTTAGCGCCAAATTTCCAAAACACCGATCAAAAGTATGTATGAGAGACAGTGCAGAGAATTTATGGTTTAATCTTGGGAGTGGAAGGTGTGACAATGAGGGTATCTCTAAACAAACAAGTTGCTCCTCCTTTGCGAACAAACTATTTGTAAGATAAAAGCTGATACTATAGCGGCGTAATCCCCTAGAACAGCCTACCCTGTAACAGTAACAACACAAAATCATAACGGGGATAAGTTTCTAAAAAAAACTGTGGTGCTGCGTCAGTGGGGAGTGTAACAAAGTAATTTGGTTTTATCAACTGAGTTGATATTGTAAATTGGCCACCGTAAAGAGTTTCTAAAGCTGGCGTTCGGAGCGTTAACCCTTCGTCAGAGCGAAGAGCTACCGCTCGAAACATTGGCTTTAGAATCTCTTTATCACTCAGCTATTCTAGGTGGTTACTTCTCCATAGTTTTATAAGGTGAGAAAGCTCACCCATGGAAAGGAGGTTTAGTTAGTGTCTTAAAGTTGTAGATTAGCAGTAATGTTTTTGTGTTAAAATCTCATTTTTGGCACTTTCGTGAAGTCAGCGTATTCGTGAGGAATTTAATAACTGAGTGTATAGATAAACATTTAAGATCAAAGAAAAGTTGTAATAAGAGAACCGAGACAACAGCGGAAATTTGCTTCAAATTTGCTACTTACAATCAAATCAGAAGCACTGTTTGACGGAGCACACGCTAGGACGCGGCTGGAGGGGATTCTGTGAAAAATCTGAACAAAAAACAGAAGACAGAAAAATAAATTACAGTTGAACACCGTACCGCACTGACATACGATGTTATCAACACTTGGATGATCTCAACACTTCTGGAGGATCTCAAAGATGCCAGCTAAATACAGCGGTCAAACGTCTGCGCGTGTGCGAACGTTGTTGGTTGCCCTTGCTATTAAAACTAGGTCGTGCTCTCAGGCTGTTTCCCTCAAGTTGCAAACAACCACAAAACTTGTATCAAGTTTCAATTGTCTTTCCCTTATTTGGCGAGACAGCTGTTGTTTCTCAATGTTTTCCTTTGAAATTTAAGCTGGAAATTAGCGCGTGGGCGGCCAAAATTGAGCCCCTTGCGCATGCCCGACGTTTGACCGCTGTGTTCGCTCCACCTGACACTGCATTTTTGACAATGACCGCTGACTACCATAAACTCGATCATGATGATTAAGTCGTAACGACAGTCAAGTTTTCGTTATCTTCTGGAAAGTGTTTCACTTTTTTAATCAACCTTAAAGTCCCGAAAGTTTTCTTTTATCTTCCTTTCCTTTTTTTCCTCTCCTTTTTTAGACGTCTGAGACGATAAGGACGAATATATCATGGAATTAGACCTCGAAAAATTTCCCCTAATAATACAATTAAACCTTGGTTATACCTGAAGGATGGCCTCCACAACTGTAATCGTTTTCCCGGTGCCAGGAGGTCCAAACAGTAGGTATGGCGTGGGACGACACTGGCCACTTACAATACGACTAACTGCTGCTATCTGACGCTCATTAAGGGAAGGATTGTACAGGAAATCAGCCGGTTTAAGTTCCTTCGCAGACTCACTTTGTGTTCTTGTTAGTGAATCTGCTTGAAAATAAGTATTAGATGTAAATAAGTTTAAAGAAGAAGACAGATACTAAACTGTAGGACTCAAAATTGTTTCGTAAGATTACACGCACGACCGGGAAATTTCCATTTAACCCTTTACAACCTAAAGTCACTATGTATATTCTTCATACTGTTCTTTAAAAAGTTCCTAAGGTGCTGACAAGGAGTTTCTGTTTACTGATCAAAAGCTTCTTTTGTTGGTAATCATTTCCTTCATTCTCATGAGCTTAATGTTTGATTCAGAAGTGATATTATAGGGAGAAATTATATGCTTGTCACTCTTAGGGTTTAAACGGTTAAAGTGTCCCAGGGAATCGATTCAAAAACTATAAAATTGTTATTGGTAAATCATGCATTCAATTACACTTAAAAAAAAAGAAAACGGCCGCTGTGGAAATTAAATCAAAAGTATTTCAATAAGAATACGATGTTTGAACAGCATTTTTGTAAATAAAGGTTAAAGTAGCGTGCGGTTTCGGTCGGCTGCCTTCTCTGATTGGCAGCTCTTAGAGAGAGTCTACTGCAACTGCAGTATCAAAAAGAAACACAGGTTCACTCATGTACCCGGAAGAATAAGATGTAACTTCTGATAAGCAACTGACGGCCTTAGGTGAATCAAATCAGTTGTCGTTGGGGCTCAAAAATACCTTTCTCAATGTCAGTGTTCCGTCCTTTTGGTGACGAGATGGGCAATGTTAGAGTCAAAACTGGCAACTTTGGTGACAAATTCCTTGGAAATAATACTGTGTCAAAGAAGAAAAAGACAGAAATTGAACTTCAAAAATGATTAAAAAGAAATATGAAACAGCAGATTTATTGCATTCTAGAATATTGGTGAGCGACACTAATCCAGATTAAAACACAGGAACAAAAAGTAGGTTTAAACACTGTAAACCCAGGATTAGTATCAACAAAGTTTCCAAAAACCAGGATCAGGTCCCAAGGTCCGGCTTTGAATCTTCATTGGGTCAATTCTACTGTGTTCTTGGATAAGACACCACTTTCACAGTTCCTCTCTGCACTCAGGAGTTTAAACGGGTCTGTGTTGAGAATGCCACAGAAACCTGAGGGAAGACGAGAAGGAGGAACCCTGCCTGGGAAGGCAGAGCTGAATAACGTCTGCGCTTGCGCGAGGCTTCGGCGCGGAAAACGGATTTTGAGTCGTTTGCACGTTTGATTTTCCGTTCTGCTGCTTCTAGACGCTGTTTCCCTTGACGCTTCACTTTTACAGAACCACCTCCATAAACTTTGTATACCCCATAAATATCTTCAAACCTCAATAATTGTCACCTTCAAAACACTGAAAATAGAAAAAATCCTTCAACGACGACAAAATGTCTCAGTTTTACATGCCAGTCCCTATTTTCCGCAAATTTCGTTGAGTTTTAAACCTGGCGCGCTTAAGCCCACGTTGTTGACCGCATACCTGTCAAATACATTTCGTTACTCAGCTCTACCGCTCGGGGATACTACATTTGTAGCATTCCGTATGAAGGACGTAGTTGCACCCCGCATTCTAACTTATAATTAATACACGCATGAAATTTCTAAATTCGAAAGGCCTGGAAAGAAACAGACAAGTATTTTTCGTTCTAATTTATCAAGAAAATACCTTGTTCACCCAGAGATACGGCAAATTCCACTGCACGGTGAGCTCTTCTCAGAGTAGTCCTTAGAAAAGCAAAAAGCACGCTGGCTCTTATTTTTCACGTTGTATTTCCCGAACTCCCAACAGATATCAATAGGAATGGGTTCCACTAACCCTTATTCCCTGAGAGTGATTAATATCTAATTCCTCCTTACAGTATCACTGCTAAATCAAACAACAAGGTCATGGGAACAAAGGAAAAGATCACAAACTAAAGAAGCTCTTGATTGTTCAACAAATTCTCCTTGTCAGTACCTTAGGAAATGTATAGAGAACAGTATGGAGAATATGCATACTGATATAAGGGTATAAGGAGTAAATATGTTATATTTCAACAAAGAAAAAAAATTGCTGACCTATTAAAATAGAACATCACATCACACTTCTGCATGGCAAATCTGTTGTGGAAATCCTCATTAAACTTAACCAGAATTTCATCCTTATGAACCTGTATATTAAGTGTGGGTACATAGCATAGCTTGTTTAATAACAATAAAAACATCAACATCAATATAAACGGAAGAACATGATTTTGAGTGCAAACAATACATGTACACTCAGTTATCAAATCAAAATACACAAAAAAATACCTCATGAATATATCCTTCATATTTTGGAGACTCTGATGAAACACCTGGCATGAAGAGGAACTGTAATTATTTTCCATTATACTTACAGCCATACAATAGCCAGTTAAGTTGACACGGTAATCCAATATCTACAGCAGATATTGGGTTATCTTGTTGAGTTTAAAGTCTACCTAGTTTCCAAGCCCCTTGTCTGTGTACTGTTCTCAAACTTTGGCAAACTCAGAGAGAAGTGTCTTCTTTTGCAGATTGTTTAAAATGTATAATTATAAAACAATTCGTGAATTTACTTTTAGCATTTTTGCATTGTCCCCATCCAGTAATTACTTGTCATTGGCATTAGTCAAATAAGAAAAATAATGATTTGATCAGAAGAGTGAGTTGAATTCTTTTTAGAGCCTTACCCAGTCTCTGTTGCAGAAAGTGACCAAAACCATTTCACCCCAACTAATACAGATGTACCTCCTAACCATGTTACAACATCACAACTTACTTCTCCTCCTGTATTTCATAAGGCTTCCTTTAAAGTAGCAAGTTAATAAATAAACTTTGTAGAATGCCAAATGCATCACAAATATGTCTACCTGTAAGAGATGCTAAAATCTTGTCACCAATCAGAAGGGAGGGTCTGCCCTCAGCCAACCCTGGTACATTGAGACTGAGAAATTCACCACATACATTCATGTTCACCTAAGCAGAAGACAAGACAATATATCATTGTTCTTCTCCTTAAACACTTCACTTCCTCTTCACCAGCATTATAGTCCAAGTGGTTATCTTACCCCTTCCATATCAAATTCCCTCATGTCTATTTCCATTTGAAGCTCCTCAGCATAAAGAAGTGTTGAAAACCTTGCAGCATAGTTCTTCAAATTAACTGGCTGCCACAAGAAAAAAAAAAAAAGGACAAACCATTTAAGTGACCAGGCTAGCTGTCAAGCTGTCATTCACCCTGACACTCGAAATGTCAGCTTTGAAACTCTTTACAGTGGCCAATTTACATTATCAACTTAGTTGATAATTAATAGTAAATTATCCTGCTTTACTCTCCCACCGACACAGCACCACAGTTTCTTTGGAAACCTACCCCCTTTATAACTGTCAAATGGATTGGCAAAATTTGGAGATGGACTGCATAGAGTAGCTTTTAAGAGCCTTAATTTCTTGACCTTTCAGAAGTGTAGTATCTAATTTCTCTCCTTACAATATCACCCCTGAATCAAACAAAAAAGTCACAAGAATAACAGAACTAATCCCCAACTAAAGAAGCTCTTGATTGTTAAACAAATTCTCCATGTCAACATCTAAACAAATGTATTGAGAGCAGTATGGAGAATATGCATACTGTTGTTAAGGTGTAAAACATTCAAAAAGAGTAAAAGGATTTGTGATGACATATATCAAAGAATCTTATACCTCTCTTAATGCCGTCACAGTAGAACTCAGGTCTTCACCATCAAGTAAGCATCTCCTTATGTCTCTGGGAATATTGTACTGTAATAGCTTCTTGGGCAAGAATATTTTGTTTTTCCTTAAAAGTAACAACAAGGGTAAATGAAGCAGCAATAGACGTGGGGCTTATTTAAGAAGGCAACAATTGTACCTGATTGGTTTTTCTCCTGGTATAATCCACTCTTCTCCAGTGCTACTGTTGGCTACCTTCTTCCACGCCTCTTTAGTTCTCTGGTGAGACCTCTGATAAGGAGTGGATGGTTTCAGCACATCTTGATTAGGGTCTTGCACATTACAGGCAACATATCTCCCAATCTCAAAGCCATGAAAGTTGAACACAAAAAGGTGATTCACTCTTCCCAAGGTTCTGACAAAAGAAAAAAAGAAGCTAAGACAGTATAATCTACTTATTACAGACAAACCCACCCTGGGCTAACAGGAGGGGGGGGGTGCCACACTATCCCTTCCCTGTATACAATCTTTGACATTTGTTCACCCCTGATAAACAAAATTACAGGCTTCATTCTATCAAAACATATTCCTTAAAACAGCTCAAAATACCATAGAATGAAAAATATACTTATTTGATTAATTATTGTGAGTAAACAAACATCCTCTTACTTTGCCCTGAGCTCAACAATAACTTGCTTGGCCTGCTGAGGATGAATTTCCATGCCTGGTGCCAACAAAGAACTTTGAAGTAACATCTCATCGATGGACAAAGATCTGTTCTGCTGATGACTGCCATTATCATCTGATTCGCAACAAATTTTGTCTGCCAATTGAACAGAAAACTGAGGATCATCTCTGATTGATGAACAGGACTGAAATGTCTGTACTTTATCTCCCTTGTTGCTGTTACAAAAGAAAAATAGATAAATTAATAGGTAAATTAAGATTCCAAGATAAATGAATAAAGGAGGCAAATTTCTTAGAAAACTGAACAGGGGCTGTAAGGTGAAACCCAAACAAAGGAGAATGCTTGCAGGCTAAACAGACGGCATCAAAAGGTTTTATCAATGGCAGCAGACAGGCACTAACCCACTATTATTGAAAGCCTTGAATATCAAGCAGACAAGTGATAGGAATAAAGAGAAATATCTAGTGGGGGATTGTTAGTGGACACAATACCAAATTCTCCAGACAAACATCTGAAGAATTGCACAGCAGACAGTAAGGAATACTTAGAAATGAGATCTTGGGAATGTAAAGGTTAATAATCTTCTCAAAAGGCATGTCTCCAGACTTCCTTGAAGATGGCAACTTTGGTCATACAAAAATTTGGGGATGTCTATGATTTGAGTCATGGATTGAAGTTCGTGAATGTCTAAAACTCAAGACATCTGTTCAACAGTTCTTACCTTATCCACACATGTAACAACTTTGTCTCTCCAACCATAACACTTCCAAAATCAAGTTGATCTGAAATTGTTAGACCTTCTTTGTCTCTTAAAAGCTCAGCCATCCTATTACCCATAAACATTTGACTATGCGGTGATGGACTGGTTGATAAAATAAATAATTATTAGTAAAAATTCTACAATCCAAGATAAAACCACTTGGATCATTTCTCTGAGCACCAATTGTAGCATTCTCTTACCCTATGACCACTGAAAGTTTATTTATAGGCATTTTTTGATTGAATTTCCCTTCAGGCTGACAAAAAGCTAACACTCAACATGTCGGCTTCATAAAAACTTCATGAAGGTCAATTTATATTATCAAGTCAGTTGATAACACAAAATTACAGTCAAACCTGTATTAAGCCTTAACCCTTTAACTCCCATCAGTAACCAAGACATAACTTCTCCTTACAATATCAACACAGAATCAAGCAGACAAGTGAGGAGAATAAAGAAGAAATCTCAATTAGGGGACTACAAGTTGATCCAATACTAAATTCTCCAATTTGAAATCATACGTATTTTATGACAGACAGTAGGGAGAATTACTAATGAGATCTTGGGAGTTAAAGGGTTAAGCCACTAAGAGTGGCAAGTTTCTAATTTCTCCCAACAATACCAATCCTAAGTCAAACATTCAGGTCATGAGAATTAAGGAAATAATCATGAACCCAAGACACTCTTGATTGTTGGACAAATTCTCCTTATAGGTAACATAGGAAATGTATAGAGAACAGTCTGGGGAAATTGCATACTGATGTTAGGGAGTAAAGGGTTAAGTGGTCGCCCACTACAGGTTCCTCAGCAAAGGGGTATTACGAAAAAAAAAATTAAAAATGCCTTTTTTTGCCATAATTGACCATTAAGTGTATAAAAACTCTCTCAAACACACTACTACCATCAATTTTGGGAGACAAACATGGATTTATTATATTTGAATACTATTTTTAGTTTTAGTCAAGTGATTCTGCTTTACAGTAAATCACTGCTCAATACAGGTGGAGATCAATACAAACAGGCTCAGACTCAGTAAAAGGTAACAACGGCTACTTAACCCTTTAAGTCCTACTGGTGACCTAGAGAGAATTTCTCCTTACACAATCAGTATAATATCAAGCAGACAAGTGATGAGAATAAAGAAAAATATCAATTAAGGGATTATTGGTTGATCCAATCCCAAATTCTCCAAACTAACATCATATAAATTGTATGCAGAGAATTAAAATTTTTCAACCTCAAGACATAATAAACACACATGTATATTACTATAAATACTTCATCATCTCCATCCATATGGCAAGCTATGGAGCCTTGATTTTTCTACTCCAATTTATGGCCTTTGCATTTCACACTTGGGCCATGAATCTGAGCCTATAATTTACCGTACTGGCCTCAAACTCGGTTGGAAAAAAAACCGAAATTGAAAATACCTTGACACCATTGGAGTTGCACGTCTTGGTTCCACCTTAATGGCTCTCCATGCAGCATTACGTTGATGTGATTCAATGGCTGTTACTTTAACAACATCCCCTCGACGAGGCCTGAACCCCCGTGGACAAACCCCAATTGTAAAGAAGACTTCTTCGTCAACGTAACCAAACCCTGATGACACATATGTTACCGTCCCTTTGAAACTTTTCTCTCGGAGTGGCATCACCCCTTGGACTTCGTCTTGCCCATCTGACGATTTCTCGAGGTCCAACTTCACCATGTCTCCTTGAAATGGTGTATACCCAAATCTAACACACGATAGTGGGAAATGAATTTCATTATCTACAACCCCAGAATCATGAGAGATTTTTGTTATTGCGCCAATACACGTTTCTGTAGAAGATGAAGAGGCGCTGTTTGCGTCCTCGAGATTCCATTCCTTCATAACTTGCATACGCGTAGCTTTCCAGCCAGAAGTTTCAGACACGCGTGACGCCTCGACGTGAACTTCCATTCCAACTTCTGGTCGATCACCACCGATAATGCAATCAAAAGTGAAATAAATCTCTTCATCTATCACTCCAGAGCCATCATACAGCCTGGTCACTTTACCAAAGAGGTCTTTCTTTAATTGCGGCTCAGTTGTTTTGAGCTTCCCGTTGTAATCAGCTGTTTTATTCCGCGCTCCCGTTTTGGAAGCGTCGCCATTTTCATCCTCCGATGCTCCCCAAACGTATTCTGAAAGCTTCGTAAATAGCCCAAACATAGTCACCTAGCTAAAAGTTTCGAAAAACCTCACAATCACTTAAATTTCCACATAAAAAAGCCCGTGTACTTTGCGCAGACAGTGAGCCGCCATTTTATTTGCCATGTTCGCTCAAGTTTCGCGCTCACTGTTTAGACGAGTAGGGACTGGTTACTAAAACTAAAAACAACTATGGCGGAAGAGGTTGTCGGCGAGACTTTTTCAGCCTCCGAAAAAAACGTTGTAGTTTACGGAGCTGAAATACTTTAAAATCATATGATCCCCCATGGATAGCAGTGGAGACCTAGAGTGTATCTTGTTCTGTGAATTCCATCCTATTGCAGGACCTAAAATCGTTTACCAGGTTAAATGTTTGACACTTAACTCGCCGGGCTTGAACTGATCTGATTGCGGTCGCTTGAAAAGCCCAAATATTCCTAATCTTCTCGACTTTCAGGTCCCAGAAGAATTCATCTCAAAGGAGGAGTTTGATTGCGTAGCTGTGTACATAATCCCGAAACCTGAGCTGCAGAGCAAACTGATCACAGTGTAAGTTAGTAACTCACTCTACAGGTAGTTTTCGCTCATCCGAAAACGGTGAGGAGAGAGGGGGGGGAAGAGGGGACATACTGTACCAGACATATCACCCATCAGTTATCACAGCTGCTGTAAAGACAGTTTTCTAAATTATTTTACGGGACAATTCCTTCATACTTGTTTTTTATTGCCAGAACAATTTTCTCTTAAATGTCAATGAATACTTGAGATGTCATGACTCTTAAAATCTAGTTGAAGTTAGATAGGGCATGATATTCTTTTTCTACTGTAAAATCAAGATTTTTTATTAATTTTTTATTTTTCCTTTTTTTTAGGAATGCTCTTGATCACAAGTTTGTTGGTTGTCCAATCAGTATAGAAAATGCCAAGTATTCCCGAAATGCCCTTGTTTTCAATGTATGTTTTGTTCTCCGCCCTACTGTTGACACAATTCGCTTTGAGGGTGTGGTCAAGAAATTGGCAGGATATATGACATCACTTGAGGTAATGAACCCTTTACACATAAATATCAGTATGTATATTCTCCTTATTGATCTCCATATATGTCCTAAGGTGCGAAAAGGAGAATTTGTTTAATGTCTTTAGTTGGTGATTATTTTCTATATTCTTGCAACCTTAATGCGTGATTCAGGGGTGATATTGTGAAGAGAAATTAGTTGCTAGTCACTCTTAGGGGTTAAAGGGTTGAGAGAAGAAAAATATTTTATGATAATTTTACAGTTTCCCTCAATCCATTCATCTATTAACTGAACTGAACTGTTTGCTTCTTTCCATACCTGACCTTCTTTACATTATGGAGGCTAAAATGATGTATAAATCAGGAACACCTTTGCTCCCCAGTATTTGACCAAGCCTTATCATATTCGTTCTAAGGTGCATAGATGTAATACTAGGAACAGACAGCTTAAGCCTACCCAAATGCGGCACCTCATTCGCACAACAATCCTTTATACATCATGGAGCAAGAGTTTGGAACACTGTTCCTTCTAATATCCAGTCTAGTCCCAGTGTAAACTTATTTAAGTTTAATTTAAAGAAATATTTATTGTCATAGTTTTTAAATAGCTAGTTTAAATCATTATTATCCTTAACTAATATCATTGTACTAATAGTTAATATTAATATTGTACTTTATAAAATATTTCAAATAGTACACACACTCTGATTGGCCATAAAACCATTTTACATGAGCGTATGTAAACACGATTTTCGTTCCTCTTTCATTAGTTATTTTATAAAAGAAATGTAAAACGGTTTCCGTGTTTACAAAGCCTGATGTAAACACTTGGGAGGTTGGGAGAACACTCGATAAGCTGATAACCACTCCGCTTCGCGTTGTGGTTTCCTACACTTATCTCGTGTTCTCCCAACCTCCCGCGTGTTTACATCAGGCTTTGTAAACACGGAAACCATTTTACATTTCTTCATTGTAAATTTCTACTGTATTATTCTTTATCTCTTGATGTAAATTTATCAGGAAGATCCCCCTCAAGGAGGGTTAATAAAGTCTTAATGTGTATTTGTATTTGTATGTTTGTTGTTTTCTTTCAGCTTGAGTATGGACTAATATCACAAGAGGAAACAAAAACTTCTCTTCCATCCATACTTTCAGACATCTTTGTCGAGCTCAATAAAAATGGAAAATGTACAATACAAATAGGTAAAATTATTTTTGCTGATTTAATGAGCCAAATACTGCTATCAAAGGTACACTCTTTCAAAGAATTTGTGTCAGTAAATCAGATTATTTTGAGTGCAATTTGGAATACCAGTAAATAAGCAAGTGGAGTCAATTTTTCAAAGCAATTAAATATTATCAACAGAGTTGATAATGTAAATTGGCCAATGTAAAGAGTTTCAAAGCTGATATTTCAAGTGTTAGCCCTTTGTTAGAGCAATGCAATGTCAGAGCTTTGAAACTGTTTACAGTGGCCAATTTACGTTATCAACTCAGTTGATAATACTAAACTACCCTGTTATACTCTGACGCAGCACCACAATTTCTTAACCCTGTAACTTCCAGAAGTGATTTTTATGTAACTTCTCCTTACAATATTCATACATTATCTAGCAAACTGGTAATGAGAATACCCAAACTTATCTGGTAGAAGTTATTATCTTGATCAAGCGTCAAATCCTCATAACTAACCTACAAAGAGATGTGTAGCAGCTAGAGGGAAGAACTGGCAATTGGATCTTGAGAGTTAAAGGGTTAAGAAACTTACCCCCTATTTACATTTTCCAAAGACTATCACCAGCCAAAATCAGTGTATTAACCCAGGAGATCACAATGCATGGTCTATTTATTAAGTCCACTGGTTTCATTAAAATATGGTGCCAAATGGTTAGTTTAGAAAAGTCTTCCTCAGAAAATTTTAAAGTTCTAGGTTCTTACTGTAGTATTTTCCTGTGTTTTGAGGTAACTTCCATTTTATGTTGTGAAACTTAACCTTTTTCTGTTGTCAACTCTTTCTCCTTCTTTTCCTTTAGATGAGACTAACACTATTCATCTGAAATGCAATGTAGCCTCTAGCACTGAATCTTACTCAGTGTTGGATCATCAAGTGCCAGTGTTCATTTGTAATAAGGATGCTTTGACATCTTCTGAGTGGGATATTACAACACAACAGGTCAATAATCTTGGTATCTTTCCTTTATACTTCACACTGTCTTACAACATTTCATAGGGAAGGGAGAAGAAGTTTAGTTATCTTAAATGAGAGGATACATGAACAAAACAAAACAAAAAAAACAGGAAGTGATCTATCACAGACTACTACACCCTGGCCTGTAGATTCTCCTTTTTAGATTGTCATGTATTTCCCTGTGAAACGTAGGGAGAAATTTATGTTTCATCAAACGATGCTCGCTGTAGGACTTTGTTCCAGACACCTTTTCTTTAACAACTAACTGCTGAGTGTCGATGACACTTAGTTTTTTTTACTGGAAATTTGTATTCAAGGTTTCTATTAGCTGCTAACAGTTTGACTAAAATATTTTGTTATCCTAGATTCTGCCATATATTGATGGTTTCAATCATGTCCAAAGAATTGCTGGTGAAGCAGATGTTGAGATCAGTCTTGTGCGAATGTGCATTCAGGACATGGTGTATGAACAACTTTATTTTATTTTTTTTTTAATGAATATAATTGATTTTGATGCTAAACTTTCAATAGGGCCCTTTTCAGCTGCGTGTCATAAAACCACTATCAGTACTAAAGCAACTACCAGGGCTAATTGGAAGAAAGGAATTTATCTTGCACAGTGGATAAGAACTCAAAGTAAAACTGACCAAACTGCCTATTTAAGCGCGGAGATATGTGGGCAACCAAGTCTTGATTGCTCTTAGTTTTGTATCTGATTGGTTGAGAAAGTGGCATGAGTTTTCTAGACCAATCACCATCAAAGCAAAGTGCAATCTCAGATAAATTTGAGCAATCAATTAAAAGGGTCTCTGATATATAGACAGTCAAATTTTGTGTTAGAAAGGCAGGCAGAATCAGTTAGGTTCATTTTTCTCTTAACTCTTTAACTCCCATGAGTGACCAAGACAGAATTTCTCCTTACAATATCAATACAATATCAACCAGATAAGTGATGAGAATAAAAAAAATATCAATTTGGGGATAATTACTTGATCTGATACTAAATTCTCTGAACTAACATTATAGAATTGTATGGTTGACAGTAAGGAGAAGTACAAATTCGATCTGGGAGTTAAAGGGTTAATGCCATTTGAACTAAGAATGAGCAAATTCTTGCCAGAGTTTCATTAGAATACAGAAACTTTCATATTTATCACCCATAATTAACTCATGGTTTATAGTAACCTGAGCAATTTGTTAAAATCTTAAAGACACAACTGTTCTTTTATTTCACAGTCAGCATAAAGTGGTGAAGCTAATTCCTATTTTTCAGGCAAGTATTTTCATATTTTGTTTACTGCCAATTAATGTGTTCTAGCACAGCACTGTAGCATCCCAAGGACCTAGACTCTATCACAAAAAAATTTGGAATACTCTTACTAGTGCTGAAACACGTTAAGTCAACAATCTGACATTACCAGTATTTCGTCTTTTTTCTGTGATATTTGATCTAACTTCATTCAACCCTTTGACTTCTAAGAGTGACTGGCATCTAATTTCTCCTCACAAAATCACCCTTAAATCACGTATGAAGGTGATGAGAATAATGGAAATGATCACCAATTTAAGAAGCTCCTGATTATCACACAAATTCTCCTTGTCATTACCATAGAAAATGTATTGAGAACAGTGTGGAGAATATTGATACTAAATAAATGTTAGGGTGGAAAGCGTTTTAAAATCAAATATATACCAATTGTATTTCAGTACTCCAATGTGTATATTCCAACACCAGAAATAAATCAGCTAACTCACGATAAGAGATTACAAGAGGAATGTCTTGACTATGTTGGAAAAAAGGGTAATAAATGTTATGTTATTCTATTAAAATCAACACCAATGGAAAGTTTTACAAGAAAAGCAGCTAGGAGACTCTAGTTATAAGACGATTGGGGGCCCAGAGCCCAAGTGACTGAACTGCATCTCGCTGAGCACAAAATGACCAGGACTATTGCTACTCTTCCCCCCCCCCCCCCCCCCATCCTCAGATGGGATGCCAGTCCATCACAGACTACCCCTCCCCTTCCTTACTTCCTTAAAGTATTTTTTTTAGGTTCATCCCGACAGTTCCTTTTGTGGTATCTCTTTGCTTTACTCTAGTGCACCATCCTTTAGGTACAAGGGATAAGGGGATCTAATTAATGACAAACAATATTACAATAATATTTATAGGTCGAACTCTACCTTCATTCCGTGATGTCTTTATGCTGTATTGCGGGCTCAGTCCAGGGGCAACCGTGAGAGATCTGTGCACAAGATATAATCCTGGTAATCTGCGCGTTGATGAGAGGTAATGAATAATTTTTCAACTTAGGTTGTCCTAAAGACTCTGTCACAGTCACTGAAAATAGTCTTTATTAGGACTACTATCATTCGCACGATTTCGCTAGACAATCAAATTAAACTTCTGAAAAATTGTTAACCAAATTCAATCTTGTCTTGTAGGCGGTTGATACAATTCGGTATGGTGACTGGAATTATTCGTCGTCTCCACAAATACCCAGTGCAACTGACAACACCCAAGACTGCCGCATTACCAAAAAGCCATCACAGGATGAGAGGCAGACATCGAGATTCAGATGCTAACAGATTGAAACTTACAGCCAAGTGAGTTATAATAACAGTGCACCTCAACAGATATGCACTAATGATTAAGTAAACAACGGCGAAATGCAAATCAGGGAAAACAGAACAAGTTAAGTTGGCGATCAAAAGACTGAAAAAGTTTTATTTTGGTCAAATACCAAGAGCAAACTCTGCATAGTTCATTTCGCAGCATGATTTCCAATGAATAAAAAAAGAAGAGTTTTGATGAGTAAGGAAACCTTCGCCGTCATGTACATAACTCAGTTAGCGCCAACTTTTATCATTTGACAGATGGTTGGATGGAAATCACAGTTACGATGAAATATGCTGTAAAACAGGTACTGAAAAGTTTTTTTTTTTTTAGTTTGTGTTTGTTGTTTGTTTTGTATATTTGTTTATTTTTTTTTGTTCTCTTTTTGCATTCATATCTTAATACACATGATTGCTGGGTTCATGATAAGGAGAAATACAAGAATGCCTTCTTATTAGATGTTTAAGATTGGGTTCATGCGTAGTGTAATTCGTATAACAAGTGATGGATGCATGCAGAAAGATTGGAGAGCGCGACAGTAGCGTAGGAGTCGCTTGAGACGCATCCCAGAGCTACTCTAACTTCTTGAGCGCTCTGCAAATTTTTAACTGCATCCATACCTCGATATACGCACGATAAGTAGGAACTGAATTTCAAATATCCCATCTTCTACAACTGACGAGTTCTTGATTTCAGGCCTGACATATCAAGAAGTGGACGATATCGTCGAACTGGATCCTCATATCGTTGTTATCTGGAAATAATACACGAAATATCGAGACAACTGGATCTATTCGGAATTATTTCAATCACCGAAGATTTTTCAGACACAATAGCAGGGTCTGCAATGTAAATATTTGAATTTGAGAATTTTTTTTTACAATCGATGATGTTTATATAAAGTGTAATAAAGAATTTGATGAATTCAACATATATTTGTTGTTTATGCTCTATATTTTGTTTTATCTTGAGTTATCGGGGTGACTTTTTTCAGGATTTCCGCTGCGTTACTCGTCGCGGTTCTCTCCCATAATTGAAAAAGAATTTCCCTGACTTGAGAGAAGAATCAACAGAATAGAAAGCTTGAAAAAAAAAACTGACCAATCTTGAAGTGTTGCGGCTGTTTTTTTTAGGGAAATTGTCTGCGCAATAAGAATTCGCTGGTATGATGATCGAAAATTGTAAAAGACCCAAACGCAATTTGAAGTTATCATTTTGAGGTTGAAAAACTAAACTGGATCCGCATTTCTTGATACGCGTGGATGTGGAAAGGCGGAGTCAAGCAAATATGTGTTTTTTTCTTTACATGTAGATGCAGTAATTTGACACAAAAGGATGAAATTTCATTTTTCTTTCTAAGACTGTGAATGACCGGCATAGGAATAATAAGTTTCTGAGGACTTACTGAACAGCAACCGAAATGATTGTAGGGATTTTAAGGAAACCACGACGGCAACGGTAACGGAACGTCACTAAACAAAAAGATTTATTGAGCAGAACAATAGCTGTGCACGTGGGTTATAAATCTTTTAAAATTTCTTTGCGTTGTCTGGAGAACGTGAACGACGACGGCTAATGTTTTAAATTTCTATTTCTAATTTAACGCTGTGTTCCATTTTCAGTTCCGAGATAGTTTTGACAGCGAGAAACAAACTAAATCACTTTAGAGTATTGCGGGAATTGGTTGGTAAAATGTAAGTTCTTTTTTTTAACTGACGTCGTCCACGGCGTCGCCGTCATCGTTTCTTAAGCTCCCTTGTCTCGTCGATTACGGAGAGTTATATACAGCTGCTGTCGGGAGAAGATCGTTAAAGTGCACGCCCCTACCCCGGAAGTTGTGAGTAGATTTCAGGTCCCCTTTTCAAGGAAATCTGAGAAAACGTCACGTAAAAAAAACAAAGTGACCCTACTTAACGACGAAAACGATGTAAATTAAACGAGAGCGAATTCGAAGCGACCCTAAAAAAAAAGGTTTACAACGTAATATTCTATTGTTTTGCTCTTCTCGTATTCACGTGCATGTCGGTATTTACCTCTATATATTATATGTCCTTTCGTCCATATTTATTTGTTTTACTCAGATTACCTTTCGAGATCGTTGCGTGTACTTTTGGGCTTTTTTCCGACAACTTTTTTCGAAACAGCAGTATATGTCGGAGTGATTCCATTTAAAAACCCTCATGACAGTCATATGTGCGCCCCGAGTGACCTCAATCTTTTTTTATTCCGGTGGGATGATGCCTGTATCACTTTTTATGATAAAAAGATAGCGTTTCTCGGAATCGAGGATGTAGACTACTAACGACCCGGAAACGACAATTACATGGGGTTTCCCTCATAATTTCAAAATATTTCACTCAAAATAGCGAAACCCCTCCATTCACAAACTTAAAATAGTAGCCGTGGGGAAATTAAACGTTGGCGAGAGCTTCTTATCATAATCAGCTGGAAAAGTTACTAGTACCATTACGGGAGGTACCGACGACTCAACATAACGATCACGTTTTCTCCAGCCGATTTCCTAAAATGTGGTGAAGTAAGAATAGCCGTAAAAACAAGGAAAGATAGTAAGATATTGGCAGATGGTGTGCTCGCCAAGCTGCTGTCAGATGATCCGCTGAGATCTGTTATGAAGATACCAGCCATCATTCAGGGAAAGCGGCTGGGAGTTGTTGGCGCGTACATTACTTAAATGAGCTACAAAACCAAATCGTTTTGGTTTTTTTCAGTTACCCCTCATTCTGATTACCACGGTGTGCTTCCTTTATGCTCTTGAAAATATTCGAATTTAAGTGGAAAGCCACCTCTAAATTTCTCGAATAATCTCCAACTTTACCCCACTCCCCCTCCCCTCTCTCCCCGGTGCGGAATCATCACCTAGGAAATTGGACAGTAGCTTGGTAAATCATGCTGTCGATTTGCCCTTGAGGCAACATTTTATAATTATGAAAGGTGATACAAGTACTTCCCAGTCTTTTGGCGGTCATTATGAGGCGTGCCGGAAACAAATTCATTGGCAAAAGCAATGTCAAAACAAATTCTGACTCTCCCAACCGAGACAGAATAACCTGATGCACCCCGATTAGTTGCAAAAGCTTGTCGAGAGTCACTGAAGAAAACTAGACTCATGTCCCGTGTCTTTGTTGAGCAATCTTTCTCCTTCCAGTCACTTTTTGAGGTGGCGAAACAGGAAGATCCTTTGGCAATATTTGAGAATACTGCTTTAGACTTGCAAAGATTGATTTACGTTATCAGTAAGGATTTACATCGAAGGTTCGAGAGACTGGTTTTCCTGAGTTGGCTGTTGCGATGCAACCGTTTCCCTTACAACGAAGAGATCACAAACAAATGGTTTCCTCATAATATTCTTGGCGAACCAGGACAACAAGTGATAAATACTTTGAACTTGAGCCTGAATGAAGAACAAAGGAAAGATTGGCAAAAATGGAAAAATATCGTGAAAGAAGGAGCCGATCTTCCAAACTTTGACGGTACACTGTTTTTTCACGGTACTAGTCATGAATCTGCGCTCAACATCTTGCAAGAGGGAATCAATATCACCCGTGGCGGACAACGACTCGACTTCAGTGACGGGGAAGGATTTTATATCACGAACAATTTCTCTGAAAGTATTGAATATGCTGCGTTTGCTAGATCTCGCGGTTCTGCACACCACGCTAACTTGGGAGCAGCAGTTCTAATCTACGATGTGAATGAAGAGGAATTAAACCAAAACTTTCGTGGACTTAAACTCTATAATGACTTAAATTTGTGGAGAAACGTTGTGAGAGAATATCGCCGGTTAGGAAGAGGACAAATTAATACAGACTTTCGCGAGAAGTTGGAATCTAACGACTTTATTGAAGGACCCTTGTCTAGAGGATTTACAAATAACGAGTTTCGACAAGATTCACCCAACAAACGCCAGCTTTGCATTAGAAGCATTGATTGTGCGCGAAATTTTTTTGACCAGAAAATTCACTCCGTAATTTTCTTCGAAAAACCACCACAGTTGGTGAATCTTTAAAAGTAAGGTTATTTTTGGAAACAATCTAAACTTTAGCATAATTATTTGCTGAATAAAATCATGTTCTCACGAGCAAAGAGAGGTTTATATCCCATGTTACTATTTTGTAGGACCTCCTTGGAGAGGTAATATTTTACTCCGGGTCTGAACTATGATACATCCATGAGGATCCATGGAGGGATAGATTAGCCAGCTCAGGGAATCTTCTACAGTGTTAGGGAGTTGCTATGTTAAACTTTAAAGTAATCCAACTGGTTTACTAGAGTCACATACTTGGCCCGCATAAGAGGTAAACATAACTGGGTCGTGGTGAAAAATGAGCTTAAAACACCCGATTTTCATTCATGGACAACAGTATATTATAATCAGATGGCATAGAAGCGATTTCCTCTATTACGATTTTCCTTTGTGCAAGTTTTGCTGTTCAGTGTTGCATGCTTGCCTAAAATTCTGCAAACAGGTGAAATCAAACAGTCGTGTCCGCTAACGTTTATTTATCTCTGCTCTCAATTTTATACTTCGCAGTTACATAGCCACTAATGCAATTTCGATGCCTTTAAGAGGGTTGACGAAATGAAGTTGCAACCCAGGATGATAGCAAACACGATATGCAAAACCGATATCAGTCTCATCTGAAGTCTCTATATCTCAGTCCGAACACAGTCTTTCACCAACGTTCCCAGCAAATGTAAAGCTACGAATTAGGGTTCTCACAGAAAATTTTGTTACGATGAAACGCTCAACAAGCAGACTTTCTGCACATTTTTTTCAATTTAGAGGTTCAGAGATGTGATTCAGCTGCGAAAGAGAAAAACATTGTTCAGTCGAAGCGACGCGAAAGCTTTTATCTCGCCTAGCAGGCAACCAATTACTGAATAAAAAAATTCTCAGTTCACTTCATGACGTATTTGCTTGTAGAGTACTTTTTCATTTCAATATAATTTCAGTGGAGGAGTTAATGTATAGTTTGAGCTGAGTCTTACTCGTCAATAGGGTACAATTGATAGATGCTCGAACGGCTACTGTTTAAGCCTGAGGCTGAAATATTCAACTGAGCTTAGGGCCTATCCGCACTAGCAGATAAAACTAGAATTGTCTCGACAAAATTCCTTCTTGGTCTTCATAGGGTGGCATGTTCCAGCTGAATCTTTCTATTTACACTTTCGACAAAACATAATCCCAGACAACCTTGCATTCATCATTAACGTGCTACTCGTGCTCACGATTACCCTAAATTCAGACAAATCCAGAAAAGCATATAGTCATATCTTCTAAATTATTTCACTGTAAGCGAATGAATCACAAGACTACCCTACCATATATACACGTACATAATTTCTCTTATATACTTAAGTTCTGATCAAGCATCTACTCAGTCAATTTCATTTTCGTAACAAACAACAAAATCCATAGCTGAACAAATGAAGCTTCGTGATAAAAAAAACTGCGATCATTGAATAGTTTTTTCTGTAAATACCGGCTCGTTCCTTGTTATGATACAAACCTTGCTGCTTTTCAAATGTAAACTTTGTTATCAAGTTAACTAGATACTGATCACTATCACAACAAGGTCACCTTCAGCCTCACTCCAAATCAATGAAGCTGTAGATGTGGCCGCACAAGATCTAGAAGTTAGCCGAATTTGACAGCTTTTTGACAGCTTTTTGGCAATGCTTCTGGCATTTTTAGAGCGGATGCAACAGTGGAGACAAAAATTTGTCATGACAAATTTTGTCCTTTGATTTTGTCGGGACAATTCTAGTTTAGTCTGCTGGCGCGGATAGGCCCTGAGCTCAGTTGAGTATTTCAGCCTAAGGCTTAAACAGTAGCGGTTCGAGCAATTATCAAATGCATTTTATTGACGAGGGACTATGTGAGACGCAAATAGAATACTTTCTCACTTAAATATCAATTCATTTGAAGGAGTTAATGTATAGTTTGAGCTGAATCTTGCTATTTGCATTTTCGACAAACGTCATCCCAGACAACCTGGCATTCATCATTAGAGTGCTACTCGTGCTCACGATTACCTTAAATTCAGACAAATCCAGAAAAGCATATAGTCATATCTTCTAAATTATTTCACTGTAAGCGAATGAATCACAGGACTACCCTACCAAATATGCACCTACATAATTGCTCTTATATACTTTCTGATCAAGCATCTACTCAGTCAATTTCATTTTCGTAACAAACAACAAAATCCATAGCTGAACAAATGAAGGTTCGTGATTAAAAAAAAAAACTGCGATCATTAAATAGTTTTTTCTCCAAATACTGCTCACTGAACATTCCTTTCATTGGAACAGACGGAAAATTGAGAGACTTCCTGGCTCACTTGCAAAACGATACGCAACGGTATAAAGTGCATTTCATTTGCTATAAAGATATTAGTGTTGTGTTTGTTCTTCCACTCATTTGGTTCTTGGTTATGAAATAGGGAAAACAATGACAGTCTATAATTGTCAATTTCGACTTGTGACCCTTCTGCTTCTCTGGTTTCAGGCAGAGAATCAGCTCAAGCAGGTGAACAAAGAGATAGAAGAGCTGTTGAAAAATCCTCAAATGAATCAAACAGATGTGTGCCTAGAAAGTTGGAAATCCGATGTTTATCAGGCCGCAAAAGGTCAGTTATATACTACTGATATAATTTACCAATTTTTTTCCATGTTTATCACTGATCTGATTGTTGCTGAATTTACCTGCATGACATTCTGAAAATATTTTTCCATCCCAGGAAATTCTGCTAAGACAGTTTGGCTTCTGGACAATTCTTCAAATAGTTAAAAAAAAGATGGTGGCAAGCATAACCATATGATGTTTGTATCTCTTATGTCCCTTTAAGCCTATTGCCTCTCAAAACAGAGGAGAAATGGAGAATAAACACCGTTCATAAATGTAGATCTATGCATAATTTGCTTGTAATATGTAACAGGTTTTTAACAGTGTTTGTTTGTTTGTCTATTTTCAAATTTGATTAGAGGACGAAGCTTCCTACCTTAAAAAGCCTCAACTATCTGACGAGGAGGAGCTATATCTATGTCATTTGCTGACACTGCAAAACTGCACCCCCAGACAAAAGTTGCTTCTTGAAACTGCCGATCACCTTGTGACAATGTCAGTGCTGGTGAGGTCGTGTTAATTGAAAAGGGGGTTGCGTATTTCCAGAAGCAAATGGAGCATTTCCACCTCTCAATTACTCAGTTGGCATTTAATATGGGAAAGCTGGCAGGTAACTTTTGTTTCAGTATAAAGATTGTTAGATCTAAACTCTCCCATGAAATGCCTCAGTATTTGTAGTTTGCTCAATGTGAGTGCCCTTTATCCTGTTAATGAAATTATTCGCTGTAAGACTTTTTCAATGGTATGTTTTTTTCTGTAGATGGATCAAAGCAACGTCAAAGGCTACGTACAAAAATATCGGCAGAGAAGATAAAGCTGGAGCAAGTAATTGCTAAGTACAATCGACTTTCAGCAACTGACTCTGTCCAACTGCACGAGATAGAGAATGGCAAATTTCCTTGGAAAGCTGACACAGGTACACCGATTTTCACAGGTGTAACTATCCGTACCAAACGGTTGGTTGTAGACAAACAGATGGAAGCATGCAGGTTTCACGAGGAAATAGAACTTCTCCAAAAGGAAATGATACGATTCATGAAGTTCTACAAGAACAGTCTTTTACCATACTTGTTCAAAGAACAGGAGCAACTGCAGGAATTGTTAAAAGGTATTTCTATCGCCTATTTGACAGGTCTGGTACCTTTGTGATCACTTTTTGCCCAATAGTTGACAGAACTGGATGAGTAGATGTAAATAGTCCGATTGTGCCACGATCACATTCGAGTTCTAACCAATCACACATCCAATTAGACAGCTGTGTAAAGTTTCTCATGTTTATTTTATCGACCTATCTACTCTAAAGCCCATGCACGCCCAATCTTTCGGTCGGTCCGTCAGTCACTAATTGCCATAGTTCACAAGATGTTGTTCTCCTGGCGTGTAGGTCATAATCAGTAAAGTGACAAATTTTTAGGGTCCTCAGCGTACATTTACATTGACCAGAGAAGTCATAGCTGCACCTTGTTATGTCGATTCTTTGGAGTTAGTAGACGCTACTTTTTTGTTTCATACAGTATGTATGAAAGATGGCAATAGAGGAGTGGGTATTGAACTGGAAAGATCTTCGGAGGAGATTTCGGTAAGTGGCGAGATATATTAAGGTTCACAGTACAACCAGGTGGACAATCGGACATGGTTGCCTGGTTTTAACAGGTCCATGCATTCAAGTGTATTTCTAATGTGCGATATTTCTACTGAACTAATATACTGTTTATTTGTTAAATAAGAGAGTTGGGTTTTTCAGATAATATTCGCAAATGTCACTTGTGTTATACTTTGTGTATCCCACAAATATGTAGAGTCGTCGGTACGCCACCGCATCAACCAAGAAGCGGGTGATAATGGCAAAACTTGCCCTAATCAAGGAGGGTATGAATTTCGCTACGAAACAAATCGCCGCTGGGATAAGTGCGTTTGCTCCTGTGTTAACTGAAGAGCTACATGTCTTTCGTAACTTTCTCCTTACGCACGAGGTAGAAGAGGAGGAAGACGCTGACGACGAAGAAAGCTTGAACGGTGATGGAGATGGAGATGAAAATGACAACATCATTGAGTTGCTCGGTGGTAATGCCAGTGACTTGGCAGTTGGAAGCGCAACTGGAAATGCTATCCTTCAGGCACTTAGTACTTCAAGTGTACCGGTGTTGGATCCTGTATTCCCAGAGGTTCTAGCTCCGGGTGTGTCTTGCTGGAAATGTCCAAAAGAAATAAGTCAAGGTTTCTACAAAGGCAGAAACGGAAGTAATGCCTGTAGCCTAATTAGTATCCTTTTAGGATATGCTCTAAGTTTCCAAAAAGTTCCGCCCCCAGAGTGCCAATCACGTATTGCAAGTGCCATCGTAGAGGTATTGTGTGGTTGTATCGAAATTGGCAACCGAGTTTACAATTTCTGTCGGGAGAGTTTACCTTCAAGATACCTCTCAATCCAAGAGGCTGCTAGTGTGCTAGAGATGTGGTGCACGATGGATGTTGGTGACAATTTACCTGTGTGTTTAAAAGACCACCACGTGATGTCTACTGTCTCTGGTCAGTTAAAGGAGGCCATTTCGTCGCGCAATGCGTTCACAGCGTTTCTTATTCTTAATGACAAAACTTCTTTGTTTTATTTCACCGATAGTGTCGTAATGTATATTGACACTCACTGCCATGGCCCAAGTGGTGCCGTGGTACTCACAGCCGAGGAAAAGGAACTTGACTCGTTCTGTACCAATGTATGGGAACTAGAAAGCAACGACGAGACTACTTACGGAAACTTGGTATTTGTTGATTTTTGAGACTGTATTTGAGAAAGGATAGAGGAGCTCCAGCAGTACAAAGTGCCGCGGAAGGAAGCAGAGGACCATGCAGATAAGGATAGCACTGGGGAACTTAAGTGTATCAGTTTTTTTTTTTGTGGCCAGTGGCAACATCACTGAACTCAGATTGAAATCTCTTTTGTTACCAAACGACATTCTAAGGTACTTAAAGCATTATAAACATGGATTTTTACCATATCCTTCTAACAGTTTTTTTTCTATGAGTCATACTCAAAATAAAAACAATGTACCTTGGTGAATTAAATTTATCTTGCTATGTATCCTCTGCGAAAATGTAAAGACTAAAGCAAGCGTAACTGGGCTTGTGTTCGTCAGGTGTCTGCGAGAAGAATCTAGCCTTCTATCTTTAGCAAATATTAAATTGGTCTGTTACTTACTCAGCGTGTGCTTCGTGATTGTATACATACCATTTCGCTGATAAGTGAAAAGTAGGATCCAAAACGGACAGTGGGGAAAATAATCTATTAGTTGATCTACTAAACCTGCGAAATCCTTCTCAATTCCAATATGCTGATGAGTGAATAATAGGTTCTACAACGGACAATTTGGAAAAGAGTTTGAGTTCGCGAAATCAATGCCATTTTAATAATAAATGAAATATAAGTCCCAAAACGGACAATACTAAAAAGAATCTATTAGTTGATGTCCTGAACTCGCGTAACCCCCCCCCCCCCCCCCCACCCCATTTTGCTGGTAAATGAAAGATAAGACCCAAAACAGACACAACGGAAAAGAATCTATCAGTTGGTGTGCCAAAATCGCATAATCCACCCCTATTTTGCTGGTAATTGAAAAATAAGACCTTAAACGTACATAACTAAAAAGAATCTATTGGTTGATGCGCCAAACTCGCGTAATCCATTCCATTTAACTAGAAATTGAAAAATAGGACGCAAAATGTACATAACTAAAGAGAATCTTTCAGATGATGTGCAAAACTCGCGTAATCCATTCCATTTTGCTGCTAATTGAAAAATAGGACACAAAATGTACATAACTAAAAATAATCTCTTAGTTGATGTGCCAAACTCGCGTAATCCATTCCATTTTGCTGGTAGCTGTAAAAAGGACCCAAAAGGTACGTAACTAAAAAGGAATCTTTTAGTTGATGCGCTAAACTCGTGTAATCCATTCTATTTAGCTAGAAATTAAAAATAGGACACAAAATGTACATAACTAAATATAATCTTTTAGTTGATGTGCCAAACTCGCGTAATCCATTCCATTTTGCTGATAGCTGTAAAAAGGACCCAAAGGTACGTAACTAAAAAGGAATATTTTAGTTGGTGCGCTAAACTCGCGTTATCCATTCCATTTTGTTGATATAGTTATTGAGTTAAAGCATTTAATTATTCATCTTTGCTTTTATGGCATTTCATTTTTAATATTTTTTTTTAAAAAGGAAAAAGATAACCACCTAAGAGATCGAAGACAGATAAGAGGGAAGCATAGAAAATTTCCAGCAAAGGTAAGCCAATATTTCTAATAAGTACCGAGAAATATGTCATTTAGGGTATCGCAGCTGTTTGTGACAATTTTTCCAGCACAATTAGCTTCAAGCACCTGACTCTTGCAATCACTAAAGAAATCCGCAGATACTAATTGTCAGCAGCATAAGAGTTTTCGTAGAATTTAAGTAAGGAACATTAAAGTGTATTCAATTCAATTTCGTCATTACTATCAAGACTTACCGGTAGTGTTGGTCCACATGAGTTCTCTGACTAGCTTCATGTAACATTAAAAAGAATGTCATCATTTTCTCGAAATTTAAAGGGGTGCTCACTGAGAGGGATTATGCTCAAGAGATTGGATAACTATCTCTTTAAGTAGCACGAAGGTGTTATTAGAGGATTGACTGATCACTAGCCACATATTCATGTTTTGGGAAATTTGCCGAAGCCTAGATTAGCTTGTTGCCTGAATGTCACAAAGAGGTCACCCATTTCTCTTAACAACCTAAAATTATTCATTCCTTACGTTGAGTGTGTATCATTCCCACGTATGTCAATGTGATGATGGGCCCTTGTGATATTTAATACACGAAACCTCATCAGATGGGATGATTTTTGTCCAACAGCTATCATGAAATGAAAATGAAGGTTGCTTGGATTTCACCGGTCGAGAGTTTGTCATTTTCAAAGAGGGAGCTATGAATGTTCTGTTCGTCTGGAGGCATGAGATGTCTTCTGCTGTCACTAGTCTTTATAGGCATGCAACTGCAGAAAGTGTATTAATTTTGATGGCAATTGCATCCCATGTTTTGATTTCTTACTCAGTTACAGATGCCAGGATGATTACAAAACACCCACCCTACCCATAGATGTTCATTGCTGTTTCTTGAAATTTTACCTTCTGTGATTTTGATCTGAGTCAGATTACCCTTGAATGTGGTTTAAATTCTCCTAAAATCACTTTTTTCTGTGAATGAATGTGTGAGAAATGTCACCGATTGAGTTCAGATATACAAGTGATGTATGAACACTCAACATTCCTTCTTTTTGATGTCCACTTACATGCAGGAGAAGGAAGACTTTCTGAACTGGCTATGGTTTGGGGTTGTACCTTGGCAATCCTGTATGTTACTTACAACAGTTACAGCAAGCAGCATCATAAATATTTGTTTTCTTCCTTATTAATCCCTATCAACCTTTCCTACTTTGAAATTGATGAACTTTATCAATGAAAGAACATGCTTTGGCAGAACTGTAACTACTCTAGTTCTGCAACCCAGAATACCATAAATTTTTGTATTATTGCTGTTACTATTATCATATATATATTTACATTACATAACTGAGAACAGAAACATAGACTGCTTAGCCATCCACATGCCCTATTACCAAGCATTTCAGAAATTACAGCAAGTCATCTCTACGACAGCAATGAGTGAGTGAAATACCACTTTCTTGCTTTGAACAAAATCTTACATACGTGATTACAATCTGGTTATGGTGGTTTTAAATAAGAACTAATTCCTTAAAAACTATCTTCATAATACTGTTCTTTTAACTGATTGGTAGTGATTCAAAATACTGCTAAACTTTGACTTAATACACAAGATAGGAAATGATGAGAATGAAATATTTTGCAATAATTAAATAAGAACAGTTTAAAAATATCTTTCAGAAAAAAAAAAATTTAGATGCACTAAAAGGGACAAGGAAGGCTTAAGAATAATCATTTTTGTGTCATGTGACATCATCTTCCAACCCTAAAAATACAGCTTTTTAGTGACAATTAGATGATTCATATTGTCACCTCACTTTGCTGTTGCAATATCACCTTGCTAACTCTAATGCAGAATCTCTAAAAATGAATGATGATACCATGTATTTTTGTCAATGACATGTTTTTTGTACTCTTCTTTAAAATTATGTTTTGGATCCTCAATTTGACACAAAAATTGATCATTATTAGCCCTTCCTGTCCCTTTAAGGTGTAGCATTATATGGTGCCAACTGAAGTGATCCATTCAGAAGACTTGCTCGGTATATAAATTGTTTAGGAAAAGCAAAAAACTTTCCTTTCTCCAAAAAGGAGTTTTCATCTGGATCGCTAGCAATAAATGATGCCATAACATTAGATTTTGCTGCTGTTAACAGTACACAAACGTGATCTGTTGGTACTCTCTTGCCATGAATTTCTCTTCGATGTTCCTCTAAATGGCCAGCTGCCATGACAACTGAGTCACGTCTGTACACCACCATCACTGTTGAAATGGAGAAAACAGAATATAAGATAAAAAATTAATATGCAACCAACAGGGATTTCATAGCATACTATTTACTAGATCAACTTAACATGTACATGTACATGTACACAGGTCTTGAAGAAAATTATAGTTTTTGCTGAAAACATCAGAAAGTCTTACAAAACAATACTGCTATGCATTTATTGTGACTTGTACTTAATTTGCTACAATGAAGAAAAAAAAACAATTGAAACAAACCATTATTTTGTGAACTGGAAGCTAATGCTGCCCCAACCGTTCTGTCTTGCTCTCTGTCTGGTGTTCCACCTTCTGTACTTTCAGACTCTGTGTCTGAGAATCAAGTAAATTAGACTGTTCCAAATCAATACGTGGTGCTCAAACAAAAACCAGAAAAAAAAAAGAAACAACATAACAAAAACAAGCTAAAAAGTGGCTTGCATTGCAAATGAAACTAACCCCAGTTTACAACATCAGTAAAGCAGGTGTTACCTTTTTCTGGATTCTTCAAATTACCAAAAGTGCCCTTACACTTCCCTTTGACCTAATTGGATATCTTGGCAAATCAAATGATGGGTTTTCTTAATAGGCTATTTATGGTGCATACTCAAATCTTGTTACACAGAAAAAGGACGATTTTGCAGCCAAACATGCAATGCCTGTGAAATGTTCTCTGAATGTAAGAACAAAATTGAATTTTTAAACCTTTTACTACCATTGACTCTTTTGTTTCCCTAGCTTCCCAAACTACAACTGACAGTGCACCTTGAACTCTGTACTAATATTATGAAACAAAATGAGTAGCATAGTGACCTTTTCTGAGTCCACTTGGTTATAATTTGTTATCTTAATTATCTTTAATGGGACATCAATTTGAAGATTTCATGGATCTGTGGTATGATAGCAAAATTCAATATACATGCTAACACTGAATTATCACCTATAATTTTTAATAAAAACTTAATCCTAAAATGTTACCTTTGTAGATACTTTTGCATAAGTTGTTTCAGTGCATACAAACAAACATTACAAACCATTATTTGAACTGGATTCCACTGCTGCCCCAGCTGTTATGTCTTGCCCTCTATCTAGTGCTCCAACTTCTTCACTTTCAGACTTGGTATTTGAGTATCAGGTAGTTATATTGAACTTAATGTGTAAGTGGTGCTCAATAGGAACCAAAAAAGGGAACCTTAAACAAACTAAACAAAAGTAGAAACAAGGAAACAAACAAGAACAAAACAAACCTGCATTGCTGAGAGTAAATGGGGCCGTAGTTAACAACTCATTTGACACTTTGGGAGTTGCACAATTGCTAGAACTTTCAGACTGATCTAAATGTGTGAACAAGAAATGCCTAAGAGATAGATTTGGGGTGTAACATACAATGTAAATTATTGTAAAACCCGATTAGATGCACTCTAATATTTCAAATATTTTTGACATATTAAATTCAAATGCCTAAGAAGAAACAGTTCAAAAACAAGAAACACAAGCCCTCTGAACAGTTAAAGTCATTGGATGATTAATTAATTACCATATGTAAACAGCAGCAGCTGAATTCATTCCTAATTGAATCACTTATCCCATGATTTTCTACAAATAAAACTTGTACAATTCTTTGCCACATATCTTTTATTTTATTCTGTAAAAAATAATCTACGAGCACAAGTCGAGACAAAAGGCTGAGAGATTTGCTTCCAATTACAAGCTGGAGAGAACCATGTAAACAAAAATCAAGGCATTACCATGCAAATATTAAGGCGATTAAGCAAATGTCGGAAAAAAAATATTTCCAAAACCATGGAAAAAAACTGGAATTTGGCCTGGCAATGCGAAAATTTGAAAAAAATCCCATACAGAAATTTGATACACATAGGATTTATTCCGCACTGTTTTTGTAGACTGCTTGTAAGAGGCGTTTATTATTTTGCGGTGTTTTAGGGTAACCAGTATACTAGATATTTCCTTAACATTACGGCATCATTCGCGCAAACTCGCCAATTGGGCCCTAAAACACCTTGACATCTCTTAGATGTCGTTCAGTCGACTTTCACCCTTACAACACAAGGTTTGATGAAAGTAATGTAACGGATATTATCCATTTATGAAGGACACCACAGACCGATGATACACGCAAAAAGGTTAGCTATTCACTCTAACTGCATTGCACTACTTTGAGTTTCTATTTTTCTTAGCTGAAATAGTCGTCTTTGGAAAGTGAGGACTACAGTATCTCCTACGCACACATATAAAACAACTTAAGCGCAATTAAAAGTCCTTTTCTCTAGAGGTAATAGCGAAAGTAAGACAACTTACAATTAACAAGACATTCCATGTGAACATAACCCATACCTCCGCCTAAGCTCTATTTATTCTACCCCTCAAAAAATGATCTGAACGGTGCCAGCTGAAGCACATGAACTGCGTTCGAAGGATACGGCCCTCACCAAACAGTTTCGAAATACCCCCGAATATTTCACTAAAAGGTGACCTCTTTGGCTCACAAAGCTTTGTAGCACTAGTCCGAGGTCACAACTAGTTCTTCCCCCAGCCGTGACCTTTATATTGATTCTTTGACCCGAAAAGAGACGAGGACAAAAGCCAAATTCACTTACCGGACGTGTCAGCCATTCTTGAATAAATTACTCATGCCACCGCCTCCGCTACTCCTAGAACACAGGTCTCTTCGTGCGCGTGCCGCGAAATTACTATATCCATAAATTTAGGGCCAATTAAGAAATAACGATAATCGTTATTTCGGTCGCGAGATCATGTTGTCTGTTGTTGAAATTGAAGCTCTATGGCATGTTGGTTTTGACGGGATTCGCTAGGGTTGCAGACTAGGTGAATTTGTGTTAACGTTGAGTTACTTTCCTTTTTGGATTTAGTGTGTTTGGAGTGTTAATATTGATATTAGCTGATGAAGTTGGACAAATTTTGTCGTTGACCTAAACACAGGTAACCCAAGCTCACGTCTGGGGATGTATAGAATTTCATCGAATCAATAGAATTACATTACAACGGGAAATAAGAAAACAATAGTGAGTGACTTGGTGTTGAGTTACGAGAGGAACTTTTGAAAATTTAACACCTTATAAGGAATGGTATGGGGAACGAACAATGGTCGATTTACAACTATAAACATTTTGAAATATGAACATTTACAGGTAAATCGATAAAACTTACTCACATCCTGTGTGTCTGTTGTAATTTCTGGCGATTTCTACCGTTTTAAGCTTGCTTTACCGTCACTGTTATTCCTGTCAAAAAACAAAGTCAAGGCTGCACATTCCGATTTCGACTGTTGTCCACGCGGAGGTGGTTTGCGCCCCGAAAATCCTCCCGATTGGCATTTTCCACAGCTATAGTTTACAATCTGAGATGATTTCACCCTGGGACTTGTCTCAATACCAAACTCCCCACGCATTTCGCCGGAAACGAGCGTTTTCTACCTGCATTTCCAAGTTCGCTCCTCTCTGGCTATGCTCTAGACAATCAGACTGGACACGGCCGCGGAAGAGACTTGGGTACGAGGTCAATTTTCTCTCTACCGCGAGTGGTACGGTCGATTAATGTACAATACTTGCCCCATTCCCACAGAGACACCTCGCCTTAATCTATTGTCCTGATCGAGCAATCAGACACAACGCGTGACGCATTCATGAACTAATCGTTGACTTTTACTCGAGACGTGAGCTTGGGTCGCCTGTGACCTAGATAGTAAATGTTGATGTAGGCAGCAATTTTTGAATTTTGCACCATTACAGCTTCCATAATGCATGAGTATTATCATGATTTTTAATTCACTCATATCCCAGGCCGACGGAAATTCGTGTTTTGAGCCTTAAGTCGCACAGAGGCTTTCTTTCCCGTGCAGGAAACAATCGTAACTTATAAATGCTGACATCCGGTGGACTACAAAGCTTGGCGTAATTTGATTGGTCGACTAGTTATATAAACCCCACAGGTATGTGGTGCTTGTAGCGCGCGCTGATCGGCTACTTTTGAAGTGATGGGCAATAACTATTCACCTCAGAGCAGACGAAGAAATGAAATCACGAGTCAAGACTATAATTTCCGACCATTTTTCGGTACATTTATAGAATTAAACCAATTTTTTGGTTTCTGTTTAGTATCTGTTAAAACAACTATTCACCTCACTGTCGGTGATTGATTGATAAATGTTGTTTATGACCTTTGAATTATTTTTGCTTTAAGAGAGAGCTTGGGGGCGAGATTGGAGTCTGTCAGACGAGTTGTCAGGCATAGAATAATTATTCTTTCCTAGTCGTCTTTATGGGGCGCGCCGTCCTTTGACTGATGCGACGAATCAACTCTTTTCAAATGTTTTGAAGTCCATTATCAATTTATCTTTTCATGGGATCATGAATAAATCAGTTTCTTTCCTTTGTGGGTCGAGACTGTCTTCCTTTTAATTCAGTCAAACTTTTCCCTGTTTACATTGACGTATCTGTCTTTTGAATACAAAGAGGCCTATTCACTCAAACGTGACAAATTTGCCGTTTATCTTACACCACTCATCCGCCATTCTCGAACCCCTAGGCAGCCAATCTTGTGCGCCGGTCAGGTTACGCGTCACTTCTCTTCAATAGAATTTAAATCTCATGGGTACTGCCACTCTTTAATTCAACACGCCATGCAAATTCCTCTAAATATTTGCCTACTAGCGACAAAGCTCGCTCAATATTTTTTCCGTAATCTCTGCTGTGTCCCTTTCAGTGATGATATTCACGCCTTTTTTCAGCTGAGCCTCTCCCAAGGTAGAACCCAGCAGATGAGGTAATTTCAAAATAAGTGGACCTCAAAATGATGTCCGAAATGAGCGATGAAAACCTCTACAGCAGTTCTGCTTCTGATACAGACGAAGATGAATTTCACAAATGGCCACGAGTCGAAAGAACATCCAGATTTTCGCTAGTTTTCTTTATTCTCGGAGTTTCTCTGATAGTGCCCTTCACCACATTCGTTTGTGCGGCTGAAGATGTGTTAGCAGGAACTAATAAACCAACAGGATTGGTGATTATATCGTTAACAGCTCCTTCGTGCATTCTCAAGGTAGTGTCGTTGTGTTTTCAACAAGTGTCGTACGTCGCTCGCGTTTTCCTCGCGGCCACATTTGTCCTCGCAGGGCAGTTGTGTACAGTGTTCATTTCCAACCTTGAAGGTCGCATAGTGGGAGTTTGTTTGGTTTCTGTTGGAACAGGAATTGGAGAAGTTTGTCTTCTCATGCAAGCTGCAAAAATGCTGGAAGAAGCTGCCCTATGTTCGTTTATAATAGGAACCGGAGCTGGTGCAGTTCTAGGTGCTGCCTCTTACGTGGGTAAGTTACAAAAAAGGTTACATTTGAGAACCGTAGATATTTCATATTTTTCGTTAATGTACGTGTTCTAACATATTATGATATCATATGCGTGTTTGTTGTATAAAGTGATCTCAAGAGCTGCGAATATTTTATCTCGTCACTAAATAAAAAATTTCTTATCTTCTCGAAAATACCACAATTTATTTCTTTTCATAGTGGATATCTTGGTAGTTCTGCAAAACTTTTAGAACAAAGTTGTTTACAATGCTGCTTTACTATATAATATTGACTAGATTGTTCTCACTGCGTAGGAAAGTTTAACTTTTTCCTGTTTGTAAATATACCAGGAAAAGGCTTTGAGGCATTTATCGAAAAAAAAAAAAAACAATCAAAATATAATCAATTGTTCTTTTAGTTAAATTGTAAATCTTATAGTAAAACCCCAGTACTTTGTGTAAATAATATCATGAAGTCTTATAACGGGTAACGTGAATCCCGACCGAAGACTGCTGCCCTTGCAAATAGCCTACTTGATGATAACAATGAGCTCTCACGATAGATGACTCTTGTGATTTATAAGAGAGATGTGGGCTGATATCTTGCTCGCGGGCTAAACGCAATAATAATTTAAGTACACCCTGTACGGCAAGAATCATGAAATGATTCAAGCTATACATTTTGATCGCTCACATAAAAGAGGTCTCTATATCACCTTAATTTCTCGTGAAATGTGTGGCATATGCATTTGTAAAGTACAACCCTTCCTGTTACCGCAAAATTCCTTTTATTTCGCGGAAAATTCTTCAGTTAACCGCTAATTAATTCAATAGAGGCCCCCTCAAAGGCTTCCCGTTACAAAAGAAAATTTCAGTCGATCGACTTCCAAGATATTCACTGGGATTGATCTATTTTCTATCCAAACTAATCTGACTGTTTTGTGAGAAGACAAAAAAATTAAGATACGGCTAAAATACTAAGAAATCGACTGAAAATACGATTTATAACACCCCACCGAAAAAAAAAGGAATTAATAGGTCAAAATTAGATTCATCAAGTTTCATTATATCGCTTCACGTAGACACGAATTTCAACTTCCTTAAATTTTTACGCAACAACGAAACAGTAGCAAACACATTTATCCGCCATGAGAAAAAGAAAAAGAAACTTTATAATCAATTTGTCCCACAGATAACCGTGTAGAAAAACATTTAGTTTCTTTATTTGCGCGAAGACTATGCTTTTTGTCCTCATGTGAATTAAACACAATAAAAATTCACATTTCCCAGGAGCCACATATGTAATTCTTGATCATTGCCCTCCAAAAACTGTTTTTATTGTTGCTTTACCACAAAGAATAAAGTCTTCACTTTGCGCTGGAAATGTTCGTTTTTTCCTGTTTGTAAATATTCTAGACCCCATTTGCGCTTTGTTTCATCTGTGCTAGAAATTTTAGGTTTTTCCTGCTTGTAAATATTCAACTCAGCTACACCGTACAAACCTGATACAACAATGTAAATTGTTGGCGTATTACAGTCGCATAAAAAAACGCAAAAAAACAAATTTGATACAAAGCTCAGCGCGTAAAATGATGTTATTTGTATGATGATCCAAATATTTCAAAGTGGTTTCTGGGAATTTGAATTTCATAGCCTAAGATAACCAATCAAATGCTCCACAAATGGACGACAGGGAACCCATGGATCAACCAACGGGCAAAATGTGGGAGCATCTGCGTCAGATATGCATAGAGAATATCTGTCCCGATAAATCTTACGATATTCCATTGGCCTAGCTTTAATGCGTTCTGTGATTGGTCTAGAAAACTCGCGCCATCTTCTCCACCAAGCAGATGTAAAACTTAAATAAATCACGATCCACCGGAATTCCCGCGCTTTGTTCACTTCGCTCGTGTTCGTAATGAGTTCTCATAGTCATCTTAAGAAATCACCTCTGTTCTGATTGGCTCTTGTGATCACCATGAATTTAATTGAATGTTTCGGGTTTTTTCACAGGCTTGACAGTCTGGGCCACAGTAGACCCAAGAACAGCCATATTGGTGTCCGCTATATGGCCGCCGTTGTTTCTCCTTTTGTTCACAGTTTCACGCGGAAATCTTCATCTCTTCTGCAATTCACAAACTTCAGGGTCAATATCACGGTTTGAACGGCGAAACTTTGAAGTTGACTGTCGTTTAACTCCACGCTGGAGAGAAAGATCTCTGTCGGTTTTGAAGTCTTGCCCTCATTTGTTGGTTTTGTTCTTGGTTTATTTTGGAGAATATATTGTCCTTTCGGCAATCCTGACGACGCTAGTATTTGAAGGGGCAGGCGTGGGTCCAGAATTTGTTCCTAGGGGACATTTTGAGCACTATGTTCTGAGCACCATGGTTGGAGAGTTCCTTGGTCGAACTTTTATTTCCATGCTTCGCGCCGTCGCGCCAGGATTTTTCTGCATTTCAGCCTCAGTGCTCGCGATTTTTCCTCTTGCCCAGACCATTTTCCTTTTACTAGCGACCTGGTACCGACTAGTTCCAGAGGTGTGGATTATTTGGCTGTTGTGCTTCATTCAGGGCACAATTTGTGGGATGATCTTCTCGAACTCGTACCACATCATTGCGAGAAGGTTCCTCTCGCAGCACGTCATATTCACTATCACGCTTGCGTCTATCTTAGAGACCGCTGGTATTCTGACTGCGGGCCTGATTGGCTGGCACATCGAACCTTTGCTCCTCGGGCACTGTATTCATCATTTTGGAAATAGATCGGATTGTTTAACACGAAGTACGGACCCAAGTTTTTGGGAATACGGAAATAGGTTTAACTATGATAGCAGAACTGCATTATCGCTATAATTGAAAGAGGCGTGGATAATTATTTTTATACTTAAACAGTGAGATAGTATAGCTGGAAAATATTATTTTAAATCCTTTATTCCTGCAACGATTACAATCTTTTTCGGGCACAAATCCCGCGCGCGTTACGCAGAATTGAATAGCAAAGGGAATCGAGTGCGCCTTCGACGTTATCCACTGTTTTAGCAGAAACTAGTTTTAGATATTTCCACTGTATTCCAATGGTAAATATCTCACATGGTATAAAAATAATTATTACCGCTATTTTCGCTGTATTTCAATGGTATGTTTAGAATAAAAATGGCATTTCTAAGTACATCGCAATTAAATTAACCACCGACCACTGAAAAAAAAAAACAAAGCATAACGATTAATTTTTTTATCTTGGAGGAAAGAATTATCGTTCGACAATTTTCGTGTATTCTCAGTGCTCTTTAGATATTACAATCTTTTATTTCATTCATTACGCTGTAAGAAAGAAGGTTTACAATGCTCAAAGCTGTCGCCTTTTAAATATCTTCCGCAAATTTCTGCTTTTTTCATTCAGGTTTATAGAGAAATGCATCAGATATTTCCCTGACCGATGACTTATCAGCGATTCAAGCTTGTATTTAGGAGACATTCTACTCCAACAACTTAAATATAGTATTAAATACTTATAAAGCTACATTGGTGAAGCTGTACAAAATTAATTTAACTTAATTATTAAGTTTATTGAATCAATAAAGAAGTGATAGCCTATTTCGTGAGTTCTGGTAAATTTGAACTTTTTTTAGGTGGATTCTGCTGGTTCTCTGTTGAAAAATAACTTATTTCCCGACCTAGCGTAGCCTTCTCAGCGTTCAGTAAGGCTTTTTTTATGCAACAGGGCCCAAAAGCTTGGAAAACACTATTCGCTTCCACCTTAAAGTTTTAACCCGATTTTGAATCGTTGATGGTAGCGCGAATCAGAAAAATCATACTTTGATTTGAGTCGATGAAATCAATATACACTAACGTCCGCAGTCAGAATACATTTTCGCATTTGAACGACTGCAAACGAAAGAAATGAAGTGGAGCCTTTCATTATAAAAAATTAAGGCAATTATCAAATTTGTGAGACCTTCAGGCGAAAAGGGAGGATTTTCCAACCATTTTCCTGACCCATGCCATTTCAATCGTCATTTTTTTTTTTACCTCATTTCCTCTGAACAAAAGCCTGACACAGGCTAATAACTCCATCACAATACTTTTTAATTAAAATTCCGGCGCGTCTTTCATATAAATTGCGCATTAAAAGATTTTTGCACTAAGGAAACAACGTCAGTGTGGCTGCGTGGTTAGGACCCTGGTGTTGTTGGTGGTCCCAGGTCTAAGCCTTCTACCCTGCTGTAGTTCTCGTTCGCCTCAACTTCAACTTCTTGGCCGCTTTGTACAGAGGCAATTGGTTTGTCTCCTACCAGTTGGGATTTTTACACACTTTTTTTCAATTATTCATTCATTCGTATTGGCGCTGAAAAGCCCCATTGAGGGACTGGTCCATTAAGTATACAGATACATTATTACATACATACATACATACATACACAACATCAATTCTGAAAAACTTTATTCTTGATAATGAACAGTGATGGCAATGGTCAGATGTTAAAAAATTACAAAGGACGGATTGAGTAAAATATATACTGCTTTCCTGAAATAGCAGGTCTTCAACGCAGTTTATCTCAAAAACTCTTTACAAAGTTCATTCAAAGTCTGTTGCTTATTACAGCATTTTGTATCATGGCCAGTTTCCAACTTCAGTCACATATTGAAAAGATAACTGCTAAATATATTAGGATCCAATCCAAAAATATTTACCCAACTTTATCAATGTCTTCATTTTATAGATTAAACAAATACCCCATTTTCAAGGAATTCACAGTATTATGGTGGATCAATGTCATTATCTGAGCAATGCCCACCCACCCCTCCCCTAACCCAACATTAACCTTAAACTTAAGTTATCAGTTGCATTTTGTTGGGTTAGGGGAGGGGTAGGTGAACAATTGATCAGATACTGACATTGATCCATTACAGCATAAAAAGCCACAGAAACTACCTGGCTCGATAAATAACTTTACACCATTATATTTTCCTACAAAAGCCCCTTAATACAAATACTACAAAATTATTTTCTTGTCAATGAAATTCAACATCAAAACTGCCATTCCTGGGTGAGTTTTTCTCTAGCCTATGCAGTTGGCAGTTGGTTGGCATGCAGTGCACATACAGCGTTGCTGATCACAAATATTTTCCTTCATTGCACACCAATGGCACTACCATTAACAATGGCTATCAAAATAGTCACACACATAAATGCCTGTTTGATATTAATGCTCCAAGTGCAATTGCATCAATGGTTTACAAATAATAATATAATATTTAATTCTAATATTTGCCAGCATGATGCAGATTATATTCCAGGAGAGGTGGATCATTCAATGAACTTGCACTTGCCATCTTTCTGGCCTATAAATTAATTAAGAATCAGTGTACAGTGAATGCCAGAGTAGGATGAAATATGAATGGTTAGCCACTAGACATGCTAAAATTATTGATAAGGATTCAAAGTTTTTCAATACCAATGAGTTTACATGGGCATTTGTTCTATGAAGCAACCAACTTAAAACAATTTTTTTTAAGACTTCAGTTCTGATTTACTTTAATTTATAAATAACAATATTAGCTTTATTTCTGCATCAATAAAAATAGAATTAATCAATTAAAAATAAAAATTCTCCCTCATAAAAAACTTTTTTTTCCCTTCCAAAATTTGAGTTGCCTAACTCCAGGTGCCACTTTTATGTTTGTTTTTATGTTCAATTGAAACAATTTGAAATACTAAGAGGATAACAAAAATAAGCCAATAGTTAGGCACCCTTTTTTTCAAATATATCAAGTTATTTTTTCTGAAGTATCTCAGCAGGCTTGAATCTTAAATCCTCGACTCTGATATACTAACTATGCCCTTGCAACCAGTCAAACTTTTTACAATATAAACCATGATTCTGACCCATCATTTGCAGCAAAGCAGAAAAAAGCAAACCAGCATAAAAAACGAAGTTATTTACAAGTCTAGGTTGATGAGAGAGGGAAAAGACTAGGTCCCTGGTCTCAAGCACAGACCTCAGCTAATACTCAAGACCTCTGGCACAGTTTTGTCCCATACAGACCTCCTGCCTGGTCAATAACATGTAATTATCAACAATGCATGTAGATGATCTAGACTTAAGCAAACAAAATCCAGATGCCAAGACACAGCCATATTGGACAAAGAAAGTGTTTTAACGAAAGGAACTTTCTTGCTTAATTGGGATGAGGTATGGAACCTATTTAGGCAAGGAATGGGGTCCAGAAAACTACAGGGCCCAGTTGTTTGCAGGCCAATTAGTGATAACCCAGGGTTAACTTTTAATCAAGGTTTTTTTAATTTCTCTGTTCAGAAGCCTTTCAGAGAAAATTTTCCCTATTTTTTTTGAAATATCCAATGATCAAATTGCAAGCAAAAAGATTTAAAATTAATTTTTTTTTAAAGCTTTCAGACCTAAAATCAAAATTTCACACTAACCCTAGGTTATCTTAACCTAGCTTTGAAAAACCCTGGGCAGGTGTATAGTACAACTCAAAAGTAAGTTGACAGCCTCAACACGAAACTTGATCCTCAATCCTTAAAACAATTGAGCATTACAGATTGAGAATCAACGGTCAAAGGTTGAGTTTCAAGAGGTGGATCAACTTACTTTTTACCAGTACTGCAGTTGTCTTGAGAACTACTTAACTAGGAAGAGGTATGTAACTGATTTAAGCATGAGAGGTGCAGGTTTAGACAACTACAGGACCGCTAAAAAGTATATTGACAGTCTCTTGAAACTCAATCCTTGATCGTCAATTCTCGATCCACAGTTGGCAAAACTAGAGGATCTGGTTTCAAGGCAAGACTGTCTAGTTACTTCTGAGCAGTACTCTAAGTTCATCATTAATTTTGAAAAAGAAACAAGGATTAGGGAAATCAAAAAGAGATCAGTGAGAGTGACCCCAAACCAGCTTATGCTTAACACTTTTACAGACTCCTCTCCCCTCCCCCTGCTTCCCACTTTATACTTTTGATGTTGTCATACATGAAATGGTCACAGACTTCCAACAGTCTCAGAGCATCAATGCTTTTTTCTAGTACACAACATTTTGAATCTTGTTTCATTGCTAAATAGTCCAATTGATCAAGTCTACTCTTTAGACCTGGAGACTACACTTGTAATAAATTGCAAGGAATTAAACTCTTCAAATACCTCTCTTGTCTAAGTCCTGTCCTAACATTTGCTGAGGTTTGAGGGTTTTGTCGCCCATTTGGTTCATGACCTGTTTGACGCCTTACATCTAAAACAAAAAATATATTCCAAAATAGTTTGACCCTAAAACTATTAAGATGTGATTCAAAATTCTCCCCTTTAGCTGCCACACATTTTCTTGCAAATTGATTGTGAGAATTTAGAGTTACATCTAGACACACCCTTAACTTCCACATTCATCCATTCTCATCACCATTTTGGTAGATAATGTAAAGATATTGTAAAGAGAAATAACATGACATTCACTGATTAACCTGTAACTTCTCTCTATAAAATCCACACATTACCTAGCAAATAGGTAATGACTGTACTCAAAACTTATTAAGTAGGAGTTTCTATCTTGATCTAACACCAAATTCTCATAACTAATTTACAAGGAAATGTGCAGCAGCTGGAGGAGAAAATTAACAATCATATCTTGGGAGTTGAAAGGTTAAGGGTGAAAATACGAGAAATTGGTACAATGATTCAAATTTTCCAAAAAAAAAATTGAATCTGTTTCCAGCCATGAAATGTACCCTTCACAATTAGAGGTAATAGACCTTCCATTCCTTTATGAACTTTCTTTTGTAAATTATTTTGTCACTTTAACCAACAAAAGAAGAAAAATATCAGTGACTGTTTTGAAATAAACGTCCAACAGTGTATCATGAGACACATGTAGGTATTTAAACAGCTGGGAATCCACAACTCCTTTTGTAAAAAACATAAATTGCCTTTTTTTTTTTCCTTCAAATGCAATAAATCCCAATCAAACAAGAGAGCTTGAATTTACATACACTGTGGTTCAGAGTTAAAGTCGTCTCTCAATTAAAGTTTTATTATAATGATAAAATCGTGCATTCTTGAGAGAAACATTTCTTCTATATAAAAATGCACCTGATAAATCAAGTTCATCATCAGAACGTGGATCCTGTATTTCTGTCAATAAGTGTTCATCAGCGTATCTCCTGAAAATGAAATATTCAAGTCACCAGCATTACTTAACACTGTTAGCTTGAAGCGTGCAATCATTGAGTTATAGATACTGTATCAGGCCGTCTGAGTCGTCAACAACTAAATAATAAGCGTAAAAATATTTCCAAGCGAAAATATAAACCATGATTCAGTAGCGATTTTACAAATTGTGTAATTTTGCTAATTTTTCTTTTCATACGTTTCTGTTTCAAAACTTCTCTGATTACAAAGTTTTAACCCTGGTTCTTAGCATTTAGCACTACAAGAGCTAGATGATGTTAACGAACATGAAAAAAACTCAGAGCATTATTCGCAATTAAATATTCATAGTGTCGAAAAGCAGAACTTGCTATGGGCCAAATTATCACCACAAAGACAAAAACATTCCTGACTGTAAAAATATATTTGACGTCAATACTTGCTTGAGCGTCGTGATAAGCCTATTTCAGAAGTATTCCATTTCTGAAATTTCGATCAAAACTGCGCATAATTTTACGCTTGTTTCGTTCCCACAAATAAACTTGAACGAGTACAAAATCCACCAAGAAGGTTAAAGTAAACAATATTTTTACCTCATTTAACAATAATTTCAGCGTTTAATTACAGTTCACAGTTTCCTATTAGGTATCTTGACTGGCTTCGCATTAAGTTCTTAAAAACATGTGATTTTAAAGCGCTTTGTAAACACAAAACTTCAAACTTACCATTTGCTCTTCGGAGCGAATGTTGTGAAGCGATCATAGCCCCGCTTTTGCCGAAAAGGCAAAAAGCTTCCGTCTTCTGTTCCAAAACACTGCCCCATCATAACAGATTACTGATAAATATACATTGGTCTGGGTTTGACATCACATTAGAGGAGGAAATTTCAAATATCACGCAAAAATTTGCCCATTCACATTCTTGAAAGCACAATATATTCCCGCTTTGGCTGACAATGATATACCCCAGTGGGGTGGGGACAGAAATTGCTGCCACAACAAAGACTTGAGATAAGAAACCTCCGCAAATTCATCAAATTTTCATTGTGTGAAAGAAATGGAAACAACTCAATTTTATGAAAAAATTCCAATGTTCGTAATTTAAGCGAGTTATTACTCAAAAGTTTTGAACTGTTTTTTTCCCTGGCAAGCCCCTCTAGAAAATGCAATTTTGGTACAGCTAGGTAACCGCTCACACTCCTTCCCAACATGGCCGCCAGTAGGAGTACATTTGGAAATTTCTCGTCGCGAGTACTTCAATTCTATAGAGAATCTCATGGATTGAGAGGTATCTAACAATAATTTGTTGCTTGTTTAACTGAAAAGTTGGTACTAAGCTATGTTTGGTCGTTACTTCTGCGTAACTTGTCTTCGAAAATTATCTCTAGTTCCCGTCTGTAATCTCTCAACAAGTCAAGTTTGCAAAAAGAAAACACCTCATACAGTTGGTGTTCCTGCGTGGGCAAAAGCTGGATTAAGAAGAAAGAATGTTTTATTAGAAATGAAGAAACCAAAATCGGAGAGACAGATCCAAGCAGAATTTAACCTGGAAAATGACACAACAGAACTCAACTTGTATACTACGACAAGAAGAGGTCCTCTCTTCGAGAACACTGCGGATACAGAGAGTCGAATAGAAAAGTAAGAGTGCCTGATTGGGCTTGTGGTAATCTGGGAATTAAAGGGACAATCCGTACAGGCCTGCATTATTTTTCTGGCCTTATTTCCGTAAAGCGCAGTTCACATCTATGATCTTCATATTTACAGTCATTGATTCATCACTTCACGGGTTTAATACGAACCAACATGATGATCAGCTCCCAGTTGGCTTGTTAGGTTTGTTGCTAGGTAAAATTTCCGCACAGCCCCATCCTACATTATGCATTCAGTTCTTGGATAGAGAAAACAATGACAAAAACAATACATTGCCATTGGGAAAACAGATTTGTTTTAAAATAGTATGGGACTGTGCGGAAATTTCTTTACTGCTAATTAAAAGTATTTCATTATTTAATTAGAAGATCCTCGCAGCTAAGAACACTACTGAAACTAGTAGTTGTAAGTAGGACCTGAAAAAAATTTCAGGCCCGTACGGGATTTGAACCCATGACCTCTGCGATACCGGTGCAGCACTCTACCAATTGAGCTAACAAGCCAACTGGGAGCGCTGCACCGGTATCGCAGAGGTCATGGGTTCAAATCCCGTACGGGCCTGAAATTTTTTTCAGGTCCTACTTACAACTACTAGTTTCAGTAGTGTTCTTAGCTGGGAGGATATTCTAATTTCATCTTTCCACCGCAGTGCAAATATGTGAATTTTCATATATCTAAATCTTTATTTCATTATTTATTATCATTTCTTAATTGGCAGTTCACATATATGATTTTCATATATTTACAGTCATGTATTCATCACTTCATGGGTTTATTTGAAACCAACATAATGACCAGCTCCCAGTTGGCTTGTTAGCTCATTTAGTAGAGCACTGCACATATCACACTGATCATGGTTTGAAATCTTGTACAGGCCTTAATTTTTTTCAGGCCTTATTTTCATTACTGTCTAATTAGTACTCATTACTGTAAAGATTTCTTTCATATTCAGATCTAACAGGCTTGGTAGAAAGCTTGTTTAAATCACAATATGAGTTGATTATGTTTCTCTGTAGAGCAAAGATAACAATGTCAGCTGATAAGACCATGTTCGTTTGCTACCATCCTGCCAAACCGTTTCCTCTACAGTTTTCAAAGGTATTTTGTTACTTAGATTATATTTGTAATTTTAAAAATGTAACAGAAATTGCCATTATTACTGTTATTATGAATGCTTAAGCCAGAGGTAACAATGGGCAGTTACATCAGCCTAATATCTTTAAAAAAAGTTGTGTATGTCTCATGACTCAGTCAGTTCTGATTTGAATTGCAACAATTGCATCATGTACTTATCTTGTTTTCCTTGGTTTGCACAATAAGTTACAGACCAAGTTTTTTCTGCCTGGATTTATGGCACTAGTGTGAAGCACATAGGCCATAAATCCATGTGAAACAAAAACCAATGTTTCATAACTTACAATATGGTCTGAGAAAGTAAGGTTAACCCTTTAACTCCCATGAGTGACCAAGACAGAATTTCTCCTTACAATATCAATACAATATCAAACAGACAAGTGATACAAAGAAAGAGAAATATTAATTAGGGGATGGTTAGTTGATCCAATACTAAATTCTCCAAACTAACATCACAAGAACAATATAGCAGGCAGTAAGGAGAATTACCAATGATATCTTGGGAGTTAAGGGTTATAAAGATAATTATTACATCTCAGGGTTCAAATAAAGGGGGGAACATTTCAATTCAAGCAAATTTTGAATTTTGCAGGCCTTATTGTGAAATGCAGCCCGCTAAATTGACCAATCATGATGCACACATTAATAGAGAAATATGATAAGGTTGATAAGTGACATGTCACCTTATTAAAGCATTATGTTCAGATATGATAGATATGATTGGTTGGTTTTCAATTTCTGTAATTAATGTGAACAGCAGACATCTATGTTCCTGTTTTTGTGCTTTTTAATCATGGACGTCAATGTCTCAAAGAGTTCTGCTACACTTCCTTCATATATGTTATAAGGGTAAAGTCCATATGTCAGTTGCCTCTTTCACCCTGCATGTGTTTTTCTTTCAAACGAACTTGGAGTATCACATATTATTTTGTCATCAGTGATAAAAGCCTGTTATGGTAGCATTTATAAAAGGTAGTAATAAAGATTACTGTAATCACTATCTTACAGGACATAGGTTATCATGTGTGGTGGCACCAGGATACCGACTACACTGAAAACTATCGAGATCATTTGACAAAGGAAGAGGTTGGTTATTTATAGCAGGTGGGGGAGGGGAGGGGTAGGGAAGTTCAGGAAAAAGGTCCATGGGGTCTGGACCCCACCCATCAGAACTGTGGATAATTTTTATCTTTGTCTGAAACCAAAATTCTCACAAGGACAGGATTGTGTATTACTACCCAACTTGATGTATTTCTAGCTTATTAAGGCTTTTGTTAGATATTCATTGTTTTCTGAATCAAAGTTCATCCCTTCCCCCCTCCACCCAAAATTGCTGCATCTGTCCTGAATGGTACGTGCCAGAGATTATTACTGCCTAATTTTTTTTATGTATTTATTTTGAAAAATTTAAATCACGAATTGATGAGGAAAAAATTTAAACTAAATAGCCGTATGTATGATATAAATGGCAACCATGTACAAGACAGAATGCCTGCAACGGACAGATTTTGATGTCAAAACAAAAGCGAGACTGTATTAGTAAAAAGTAAAGCTGTTCCGCTTGAAGGAATAGTTGGAAACTTGAAAAATGCCGAAAATCAATCTTAATCTGACGATTGAAGCTGGTTTCTTAACGAAAAATCTGGTTAACTTTAAGCGGGATAAAGAAACTGGGTTTATTTAAAGAAAATCTTATCACAACGGATGGAACGTCTATTTCCGCCTTTTTCCGATTTTGGACATTTCCGTTAGATTTCAGGCGCTATCGTACAATTTCGGACCCTTCGGTCCGTGTTCGGACAGCTCCTTTCAATTTTAAACACCCCTGTCCGATTTTGGACGTCTACGTTGAATCTTGCACGCTCTGATGTTGGACGCTCTTGTGCAATATCGAATGATTCCGGTGGATTCCAGTTGCTAGACACTAATGTTTTCTTTGTATTAAAAAAGACTACATCACTTCAAGCTGTCACTATTTTGGTCGCAAAAGCGTGAAGAAAAATATAGAGACTGAATTGCAGCGAAAGTCGCCGAGTTGGCGACAAGTTTTCAGCAATCATATCTAGCGAATAAGATGTAACGTTTATAACTTCGTTTTAGTACTTCGTTCCATTTGCGTGAACTGTTTTATGATATAAAAACTATGATTAAAACTTTATTAACACATTTCCTATCTATTCATGCAGGTACAAATTACTCAATACGCGATAAAATTATATTTCCCGCAGACTCTGCGAGATTATGATGCGACTATTTCTTTAGCTAACTTTTATTCCATATTAATTAATTATAGCCCTCTTAAAAATAGCGAAAACTCTCAGTGAGTGCATAACTTGACCTATGTGCATGGCAAGTTTATGAAAAACAAACTCTCCAAACACTTTCGATAACACATTGGATGAAAAGGGAGGCGGAACTAAATCGGACAAACTCCTGCAACGTTGTAATATAATCTGCAATCTTTTGTGATATTGCACAAAACGTTTATCTTTAATTTTGCATTATTTTCTCGATTTTAACCCTTTAACTCCCATGAGTGACCAAAACAGAATTTCTCCTTACAATATCAATACAATATCAACCAGGTAAGTGATGAAAATTAAGAAAATATCAATTTGGAGATAATTAGTTGATTCGATACTAAATTCTCTGAAAAGTATGGTTGACAGAAAGGAGAATTTCAAATTTGATCTGGGAGTTAAAGGGTTAACCATTCAAATGAAAGCTTAAAAGCAGTACTTTCATTTGGCACTGCTGATGTTTATTTTAACAATTGAGTTACATGTATATGATGATCAATAATTCATATTTGTCTCGATGTCGTTGTTGTCTTTCTGCCAGACCGCAGAAGTTAAAAATCTCCGTGCAGAAGATCCCAAGCTGTGGACAGTGATTGCTCTGAGTCGAATGTTGGAAGTAAAACCTTTGGCAATACTGTATGTACCTTCTTTTGTCTTGATTGAGATCCCGGGCCAGTCTTAAAAATTTTGACTCAAGGCTTAAACATCTTGAAAAATTTTTTTGGAACAGATTTTTCAAATTTGTCATTTGTTAAATATGTGTCATACTTCTCCCTTTCTCGCTATACTGTTTCCGCGTCTAGAGTGCTAACACCTCTTTCGTGATTTTCAACCTCAGCAGGCTGTCCCTTTTAAGTCATTCTGTCAGAGAAAATGACATTAGCGATTGCATCATAGCCTCCGTCATCCGATCCAAACATATAGAAAGTAGTTTATCCAAACATTTTTTGAAAATATTCAGAGAACTTCCTAATCTTTTTAACTCGAAGGCGAATTGTCGCGGAGGTGTTTGATCTTGGACTGTGTCTTATAGAACAGACTGTTCTTGGTCTAATGTTACTTATTTTCTTTACACAAAACTCTCACAACTGACCTCCGAGTAATGTAGGCATACAGTGAGGAGAATTGAGGATTTGATTTATAACTTTTGTTGACCTGTAGGTTGGCCGCTCCTCTTACGGATGAACAGAAGTTTGAACTTGAAGTGGAACGAAAGCTTTTAAACGAATGGACCCTTTCAAAACGGAAAATATACCGAGCTAACCAGGAATTGGTAAGAATTGACTTGGTCACTCCCTCTTTCTCGCTCGTCAATCACGTTGATTTCTGATTGGTTCCTTTTTTCTTTGTTCTGATTGGCTATCGTATTGCTGGGGTTTTTGCTTAACGAGCCTCAATCATGCTATGCGCGCTTAAAGCGCATTTTGATCGAGTATTGTGGAAAGAAAAAAGGATATAAGTATTCAAAAAATCAAGCCAGAACAGAGATAGAAGCTAGGGTAGTTCCAGGCGTTGTATTAGTATAAAATGAAGCGCGATACTAAAAAGCGCTATAGGAGCGGCTGACTGAAAAAAAAAAAAAACCGAGGAAAGACTGGGTCGGGTCGCGTAATAAAGCCCCGCCCGACCCAAACCTCCCTCGCATTTTCCGCCATTTGCAATTCCGTTCCGTTTTGCCAACTGAATGCCTGGAATAGGATAAAGCGCGGAAAATTCTAATGACACGGTCGCGCTTGGGTATAGCTTTACACCTGATTGGCGGAGAGGATGGTGCAGGGAAAGTTTGTCAGTTCAGATCACTGAGCGAAGTAAAACAAAACCGATGGAATACCGTGTTGCTTCCGACGCTCGATTCATTCCAGGTCTTAGTTCGAATCACGGGTTAATTGTTTTTAATGTTGTTGATGTTGATGACGTGCTTGGCATAGTTTGGGTGAATCTCTCAGCCTAACACTGATTGTAATTTCTTCGTGCCAACATTGCTTCCTTGTATTTCTCTTCTTTGCAATCTTTGCTTAGTTTTTTTCCGCATTTCAAACTGGCTCAGTGTTATCCTCCCCCTCGTTCCAGATTTGGTGTTAAAGAATGTTACGTGCGAGGAAGTATTTGTGTCGCATGCTCTGTCCTCGTGCTAGGAACCAATCACATCGTGAGGATCTCAAAAGCAAATCAGCGATGAGAATCATATTCGCAGTTCGTGCTGTATACGTGCAGTCAACTGCTGTGATTTGTAAGATGTTCGCATCTGAGAGCTTTAAGGTTCCAATATTTTAGAGAATTGCAACTATACAAAAATATCGTTTCAATATATGCCCCAGTTTTTCCAATTTCATTGCTTTGTCTCGAAACTTCATTAAACAGGAAAATGCTTATGCCAATATTTCTTAGAATGCGCACTTGAAATATTGTTGCATTGTGGATTATTGTCAGATAACTACTTTAATTAATTTAATTGGCCACGTTACGTTAATTGAGATCTTCGTTTATTCGTTTTTTCTTAGGAAAGACTGCGTTACTATCAGGAAACTAGAGCGAACTCTCCTGAAAACGGAGAAAAGACTATCAAGAGCGAATCTGAAGATGTTGCCTCTGAAAATAGAGCCGTGAGTGGAAGTTAAGAATAAGCGACAAAAAAAAAAACATGCCGTCATGCACTTAAGAGAGTGACGTTGTGTGAAAAGTTCTGCCGCTGGCATTAGAACGGTGGTTTATTATTTGGCTGAAGAAAGAAGATTTAACATCCTCGATCTCCAACTAAATGAATGACGAAAGAAACTGTGTCAAATTATGTCTTTGACGAGTGATGTATTTTCGACGATGTTTGATGCACATTCTGACCCACTTCACTTCAACCCAATGTCATAAAAAATAAACGCCATTATCTTTAAACATCGTTTATTTTAGTATTGACTGAGTAAAGAGCACTTTTCAATTAAATGTCGAAAATAATCCGAGATTGCACTGGGTTTGCACCGTGATTGGTCCAGAAAACTCGCGCCACTCTCTCGACCAATTAGATGCAAAACTAAAACCAATCACGCCTTGGTCGCCCGCGTTTTCCCGCGCTTTAGGCAGCTTGCTTGTTTTTACTTTGAGTTTTCATTGGATCCTTATGGCATTTTCTTTTATTCGATCTGATTGGCTTTTATTATTTCTTTGGTTTTGTATTTATGAAAGTTAATCGAAGAGTGCACTATGTGTCATTAAAATATAGTATACAGCGAAATTAATGAATGACGAAAGAAACTTCATTAAAGTTGGTTTCCGTCGAGTGGTTTATACTTGTCGGTGGATATTCATCTGCACGTTATAAAGGAGTTTGACCTAATTTACTCAAACCACATTTCAAGATAAACCGGACTATTCCTTGACAGCCTGCAACTGACGCGAAATTTGAAGTATTTCGTATTGTGATTTCCTAAGCAATACAGCGATGAACAAAGGGAACAGAACCCTTAAAAAAATGGAAGGTTTGTGCGCGCACGCAAGAGGGATATTAGAGTATACTGAATTAGATTAGCTTTTTTTCCAGACGCTCAGTTTTTAATATCCTGCAAGAGAAAGCTTTTCATTCCGAAAGTTTAATTTTTGGTTACTTCTGTGTTTGCGTTTCCCGCTAAGGATCGTCAGTAACTAGTTTCCATGTTTCCCACGGTTGGCTGTAACGGAGAGTGTAGTACGATCTGGGCACGAAATAGGATTAAGAAAAGAGTATTTTACCAAAAGGATCCACCTTATATACGACTAAGCAAACGTGAATTGTTCTTTCCATTCAATGTTAAGTTGTTACTTAGCCAAGAAATGTTAAGAATCTGCTATAAAGCAGACGCTCTTTGGTCTCTTCATGTACATACCCCTGTCAGCCGAAAATCTGTTTCCACATTTCATCCTTTCACTCCCAGGAGAGATCAATAGGTAACTTCTCCTTAAAGTCTCAATACATTCCCAAGGTGAAGCAGAAAGGTAGTGTGGGGATAGAGAAATATCAACGGTGGATACATTTTTTTATTATATAAACTAAGGTGTTTACAAGGATCTCCAGTCCTGAGAACGAGTCGTAACTACACGGGTGTGAAATTACGAAATTTTTTTACATGTGTTCGATATCACAAAATTATTTTCTCTTGATATCACCATTTAGCTGCTGGTGTGCCACTTACCATTTGCGTAGCTCATTCATTGACAAAGTCGACTTTTTATGTCAGCAAAGCCCTTTGCTGTTCATATTCATGCCGAATAAATAAACTTAGTTGCTTGTAACTATGGAATTAATTTCTCTTCGATCTCAGTTGTTAGCTGCGCTCACTCGTGAGATATCGAGTGAAAATTCCATATCTACGTGCGCCCGTGGATTTTTCTCTATTTATCTGACACCAAATTATATGAGGTAAAATCGAAAGAAGCGTATGGCAGGAATTAAGTGGGTAGAATTGATATCTAAGTGAAAGGGGGAAGATGTTTTGCGTGGTTCCTCTGGGACATGCAAAATTAACTCCAACTCGAGAGGAACCCTAAATATTGCATTGGCACATTAGAAAAACATAAAATGGGCCTAGGGATTAAACTGAAAAAAAGAGGAAAAAATAATAAGAAAACGGATGATTGAAGACGGGAAGGCAGCTAGGTAACCAACTTGGGATTTGAAGGCTGAATTTTTCAAGTTCACAAATGGTTTCCTGGATATTATATGTGGGCACACGGGTTTCTCTTTGCACATTTTTAAGAATACTACTGCTAAAAAAAGCGTTTCCTTTGGTCACTTGCACTTTACACCAAACTAATTTGGTTTGTCAGAAAAATAAAAAGAGGATTATAAAAAATAAGGTAATAAGTTGACAGCCATAGTTTCATTATATTTCTCGCTAGTCGCGGTATATTCAGTTATTAACTAAAACGAAGCGTGCGGCTGAAACAGGAAATTTTTTTCCACAGCTGTAGATAATAATACACAATACTGTCTGAGTGTGTAAATAACTTAATCCCGTTTACGCCAGACTCGGTAATCTACCCAACTGCATTAGCAATTGTCCATGCGGCGAGATTATTTTATGTCTTTGTGGTTGCTGAAGAAAAATACCATTGAGGTCGTCAACGATGTTGATACAAGTAATCCTTCTTTTAAGGAGTCGTGGTTAAAAGTTACTGATATTAGTTAATTAGTTCATTTTGAAGTGAATTTTTTTGCCACCAGCACTTAACTGCTGGAAACACACAACATATCACCTTTTTTATTGGCTGTGTTCTGCACGAATTTTTTTTAACATCTCTACAGTTTCCCAAAGAAATTCTGACACTCAGGGGATTATCAATCATGATCTCTTAGAAATCCATTTCTTAACCTCAAAACAATGTCCCTTGTTCATATCCACTGATGCCTGAAGAATTGTAAGTCTGATTTTATGACTCCAAAGTGCAAGATATTTTATCTTGAAGATGAAGAGGCAATCTTTCTGATACTAGCACCGTTTATTTCAGACTTTGCGATTTAAAAAGCAACCCTGTAAACTTAAGTTTGAAACTGTCGTGAAAACGAAGTTCTGAAACGGAAGGAAGCCCAAACTTTCGTTCCACGTAATCCAGTCCTTTGGCAACTAAGTCGACCGTGTCGAGAATGTTATCACTCAAATAAACAATACATCACACACACATATACAGGTTGAAACACACTGTTTATGATTAAAAGCCTCTTTTAATATTGGATTTTTCAATTGTTGTCTGCTCACAATATATAACTCTCTGCCTTACGCCTCTGTCCAATACCAGCCCAGGTTGTCACGGCAACGTCAACGTCATGAGACAATACAGAAGCTGGTTGGTAAACCATTATAATGCATTATAAAAGGAAACTGAACTCCAAACAGTTATGAAATATACATGATGCCGGTTGGGCTCCGACGCGACCTTTGTTAAAGATTTGGATTATTTCATTAAAGATGTCGATGTGGAATCGGAAAAACTCGGTGGCCATTCAGTCGTACTCAGCCAAGGCCAACAAACCTGAACCGGATGAAAATAAAAGAGTAAGTGAAATGTTTTTTATTGTAATTCTACTGGCATCCGGCGAAAGGTGGAAATGATGCGATGATGATATTTCAAGGTCGGCTCACGCAACTTTCAGATCGGGAGTGAGACAGCAACGATTTTAAACCGCAGCGTTTCATTTCTCGACGGTCCTTTTTACTCGCCTTCAAATTGGCAAATTGAAGGGGCTCCTCGTGCCTTCGCTGTTCGTTAGGCTTTCGAGCCTTCTCTTAATTACATCGTCTGATGTTTATAATTTTCTTGACTCTTAGCTAAGAAATATCTCATAGGCGTTTTATATACCTGTTTAAACAATGTTAAATGTGTCCGCCGTCATTGTTAAAATTGCTGGTTAAAATTACTTAAAGTTTTTCTGCTAAGTCACAGTTAAGATTAGCTTTTCGAAAGTGAGCGAACTAGGAAATAGTTATAGGTCAAGACAAAATGAACATGACATATTGAGAGAGAGTGCCCAACGGCGAGAATCTATATGTCATGTCACGAACAGCTTCAACAACAATGATACAAATGAAGATTTTAATCACCCAGTTCGTTCCTGTTTTTCAAGTAAGACTTTCGTACGATGGTAATGGTTTTGTTCGCTTTTGTTTTTAGTACGTCCGCAAGCAGAATTCTTACAGATCGATATCCCGGAGCAGCTCGATAGACAGTTCAGGTTTGTATGTAATGACGATTCACTCCCGACCACGATTAAAATTCTAGACAATTGTATTCGTACTCCGAAGTCACCGTCGAGGTCCTAACGTGTAATGCCGTTTATTGCTTGATTACAAGTTTTCTATCCTTAAATTATCTAACCTTGCTATTCCTTTTCTACGATTTTTTTTTCTTTTATTATTATTTTTCTTTAAACATCAACCGCGTTTTTATGTTGGAATTAATACCACAGACCACATTCCGGGTGATGAATTATTTCAACCCAATGTGTTCCACACCTCAGTGAATTTATCTAGATATCGTGAATGTAAAAGATAAGAAGCGCTCTTTATTTAAACTATGTTGAGAGGCTTTCTTTCTCCTCAATTCACTTTTAGAAATATTTGTACACATCGTTATGCAAATACAAGGAGTATATTGCGTGACTTTCCATAACTCTTTATTGTCTCGCAGCAAACGACCTGTAGATTCTAGAATTTTCAGGAGGCAGAAATCCTATATAACTTAGCAAACAAAGAGGGATGGTGGTAAATTATGGCAGATTTTCTGTTTAAATAATATCATCAGTCATGAAATTGCAGATGATGGAACTCCAAAATGGAATTTTCGCGATAATTTTCCATGTAGTAGCTGAAGTAGCGAGCTTACGTAGTGAGCCATGCAATTTTAAAGAGCATTAAATAATCATTAAAAATATAAGGCTACTCTGTTATGGCCGACAGCTTTCTTCCATTCCATATATTAGGCTTCCTTCAATCGTTTACATGTTGCATATATTGCTGTAGTTTGTTTTTCGTATTTACCGTGTACTCTGCTGGATTTTCTGTCGTATATTCGTCATGGTATACCGCAGTGACGTTAAGTGCATAATATTTTATTCTAGAAAAATTTAGTTGAATATCATCAGAATATTACCGGTCTGAAACGCTCGAAAAATTCGCTTCATGCATGATCTCGGCATCATGAAATTCTCATGTAATGATCGCGTATCTAAAACTGCTTGTTGCGAACTGGAAAACTCGCGCGGTGAATATTTTTTTTTCCGATCGCACTTGTCTCTAAAAATTTCTTAGAGAGAGAATGACTTATCACGTTAGCGTTTCTTTTTAAATCACATCCCCATTTTAAACGGTCACAAATGCATTTTCTGTTCACATATGGAAGTCTAAGTTGTTCACGTAACGGTTACGTGACAATTTATTAAGGGTTGATTGTTTTGACTGTGTGAAACAAAGTAACACTTGTAGGGGGGCATAAAATTAATCTCACAGCCAGAGGAAATACTCCTCTCACTTCAGAAAGGTTTATTTTCTCAAATTCTGTCAAAGATTTCACGAACCGATGTCTATGTTACATAGCGTGACATACAATGTCAGGTTGAGCCACAAGTTCGTCTGTAACAACCTTTGTGCGACTCGCGCCTTTGAAAAGAATTTCAACAAGTTTAGATTTTTAATGCCATTGTTTATGAGAGAAAGTAACTTTTTATAATAGTTACATTTTTTTATATTTGTTACTTTTATGTTCCCATAAAAAAAACGTTAATTAAAAATGATCATTGAAAGCGTGACTTAAAATAGAACGCTTGTGTCACGCGTCATATGTGCTCCACACGTGGGGAATCTGTGATAGTGACACGAGGTCTTATGCCATACTCATGTCCTTGAACCTCTTGTGAGCAATTAACTACCAATGACCTTTGCGGTATTTCTGTTATGTAACACGTGCATATAGAAGAATTCTGATAAACGCCTTTAGAAATACAACAAAAATTATGGTAAAGGAAAATTTGCGCTTTGAAGCTGCGATCCCACCCGACATACAGGCGGGTAAATGCTGCACCTAACATGACTCGGATAGAAATAGTTTCGGCGTTATGTAATCTCCTCGTACAATACAGTAAATGACGTTATTATCAAATCATGCTGTATCACATGTGCGTCACTCTATTTGCGTGGAACATAGACAGCGTTTTTTTTTCTTTATTTTTTTAGTTAACTCTTTAAATATACTTTGTACACCTTCCTGTCTCTTTTTTCTCGTCATGACTGAACGCATAGAACTGTCAAATTGTTGTGACCCGCGTGCGAAAGGTCGAGGAAAAAGCTTCTGTAATAAATTGCGACGATCGACAGCTAGACAAAAGGCAGACCACAATCCATTGATTGATTTCCGGTTTAGATAGAAGTAGAATCGAAACGCCAATTTTCCTCAGCTTTGACAAAACGTAAAGAGTATTCAGTCAAAATGATTCAATCTCTGGTTATTTTTCCTTCTTCTTCCTGAGGTGATACTGATCGAAGTACCCTTCAAGGAGAAGTTGGATCTCTTCCACACAGACTCCAAAATCACTCCTTCGTTTTTAGATAAATCTAGAAGATAATATGGTATTGAAATGGTATTTTAAGGGTACGTCTAACTTACGTTTTAAAGTTGTCTCTAGATCAATATGATTGACTGTCGAAACGCAAATAAAACGAAGATATTATAATTTGAAAAATGATATTATAATTTTGAAAAACCACTACTCAGGTGAAAAATGGAAACTAAATATTGCTATTGAAACGTTGACAACAGAAGCGCTAGTTTAATAATCCTCAGTTTGTGATTCGTAGATTTATTTTCGCTGATCAGTTTTATTTCCTTCCTTACAAAACGCATCGAAGGTGGTGACATGAAGTATGAAATCAATGTTGTTTTCGTGTGTGGGGAGGGGTAAGGCTATATTTCTGCTGGCGACATTTGCACTTAGTGCAATACGACGTAAGTTTTTCTTTTCGTGTATATATTTGATGCGCTTTTGTATCATTGTCCTTTTTTTTTTTTTTCCTTACTATGTATATTATTGTTATCGTTAAACAAAATCATTGACATAACTAGGAAGCTCTCACGTTTTTGCTTTCTCATCTTTAAATTCTACCTTTTTTTTGGCCAAAAAATTAGAAAATCTCACCTCGCTAGTTTCTTTAAAAGTGTATCCTATACTGTAGCAAATATGAATTCCAACCGAAACGAGTATTTATTCAGACATTGAATATAGAAACTGGAGTCTTGGTATCAACCCAGAGATTGTATATATCTTGTAATTAAGTTCTGACTTTTTTCCTGATACAAGGTATCCATCCACTATTAGTATAAATATTCAAACTTTCTATCAAATATGCTGCAATCCGCTTAGGTTCATTTCTCGCTATTCATCCCCTAATAAATAGCTAGTAAAATTAGTAGCCTGAAGAAGTGTGATTGTAAGAAAGATTAAATAATAACTTGAGCCAGTCTTGTTCAGCGTTAAGTGTTTAACGTCAAGGAGATTTGTGCCGAAGCAATTAGATTCAGGCCTCACCATTTTCAATTAACACGCGAAAGAAATCTCGAGCTCTTTTAATTTATCGGTTTACCGGCGTAATAACCCACGCGGGATGTTGGAGAGCACGAGAAAAGATTATAGATGCACTCGCCTCTGGCTCGTGATTAACAAACTGTTCTTGTGCTCTCCCAATATCCCGCGTGGGTTATTATGCCGGAAAACCGATAGAACGCGCAGTCTATTACTTTTATTAACTGAATAAACTACAAAAAATTTAAGTGTTTACCGGTGCAATAAATGGTCGGGTTTCGACCAATCCGAGCTCTAGTAGTATATCAGTTATTTCATATGATCTAATAGTCAATTATAAGTCAATTAAAACACAAATCTTTCGTCTGTAATTTTCAGTGATGTTTTTTAAACTCGTGCTTTCTGCAACCCACTTAGAGTGGCTAACAGCTTATTTTCCTTACAGTATCACGGGTGAATCAAATGTTAAGGTCATGAGAATAACAGAAATGATCATAACTAAAGGAGCTCGATCTTAACTGTAACCAAATTCTCCATGTCAGCACCATAGGAAACAGCATAGAGGACATGCGCACTGATGTTAGGGCGTTAAGGATTGAGCGCCAGAATCTCTCAGTTGGAATTCATCGAGATACGTTTGGCAACAATTTGAATCGATTAAGCTCAGTAAGATTGGATCAATATTTTGTTATTGGAGAAGGGTGTAAGCTCCCAAAAGGAAGCTACTTTTCTGATCCGGGTGCACATCTCTTTTTCCCACCATAAGGAAGGTGCACATTTTAAATGATGAATTCCAGACATTCTTGATAAAGTTGTTTATCAATTTCTTCTTCGTTGGGGTCGCGCCTATTGTATAGCAAGCTTTAAGAGCTTCCAAAGTCCACTGCATCCATTGATTTATTAGCTTTTTTGATATGCTTTAGTGGTTTTTTGTTGCGTAACCAAAAGGGTTACTTGAGTATATTCGATCAAGCACTTCGAGAAGAACTCGAAATCTGAGACGAATTTCGTTTCAAAAGGGAAGAAAGCAAATGAAACTCAAATAAACTGTTTAAATATGCGCTCATGCAGCTTGATTTTCGTTATATTTCCTATTTATTAAGTATTTTTCTTAGCCATATGATTTGCGGATGCCAATTGTCTGTATGATGATTTAGCATGAGGTAGCCTGTTTTGCTGTATCACGTGATCATATCGAGTGTTGCATCACGTGATTTATCAGACAGGAGTCAAGGGCATTCGCAAGTTGACGCACTTTGATCATGACATCAGCACAGTAGATTTGTATTTTACCTCCAGCGACCGATGTTTGGCCCTGCGCTATGTTTAATGCCGTTTTTGTATTGCACTGATAAGCTGACGTCAGAAAGTTTGATAGCTCTTTTGAACTAATAACACATATGATATCAGGTATGCTGTTGTAGGCTCTATCTATAAGCCCCTTCCACTCTTAAGAAATGTTTAACAATTATACGCCGAAAGCGATTAATTGCATAAGTATAATGATCTTCCGAGTGTATGTTGTTAATTCTGTAAATAAAAAGAGCATTGCGCATTTTTTGTTGCAATTGCATTGATTACTTGTATCAAAATATGTAAAAAGGTTCACTATATTCAATCAGCAAAAACTTCATATCTTCCTTGTAAAAAATGCTTCGCCAGACTCAGTAGCATCTTTTGTGCTCGACGCAATTGAATTTTTCTTTTATCGCGTTCATCACTTTAGCGGAAATATTGACAAAACGCGAGGCAGTCATTTTGAAATTCAGCGCCCCTGCTATAATTATCTCGTGCGAGGCGATTATTGCCAGGTATGACTGAATCCTCAACCAATCAGGGCGTGTGCATCTCTATAATCACCGCAGCAATTATACTAAATATATATATTTACCTGCCTGTGTAATCAGATATTGATATTTGAAGGAGAAACTGCTCGGTGGTCATCTTTAGGAGTGGAGTACTTCAGCATTTCTTGATTATATTACGGTTGAAACTAAAAAAGCGGCTGCATGCTTCAAGACGGCGGGTGGATCCCCTGGAGCTTGGTAATAGGGTAGGGTGATCCCCCTCCTTTCCCCACCCCCGTGTCTGGTATGATATATATATATATATATATATATATATATATATATAAATATTATGAGAGGAAAAAAGGACGTAACTACATAACTTACGTCCTTTTTTCCTATCATAATATTTATTCTGCTCTGCTTCAACGTATTGAGCACTGTTCCACGCGAAAATCGACCTGCAGGCTTCCTATATATATATATATATATATATATATATATGTTCCTATCTAATCAAGGTAGGCATCCGGTTTTTGGGTGAACCTTTAAGACATAATGAAAAAGCTAATAATTTGATAGTATGAGGGGAAATAACTTTGCTATGTTTGTCGCTTATTTTTATGCACATGGAAGCGCTTTTTAAAGTCTGTGACGACTGTCAGAAAACCGAAATATTTCACTTTTTAATTCAAATATACATGTAGTGTATTACCGTGTACACAAAGGTCTTTCAAAGCTGTAATTTTGCCCTCGATGACTGCTTTGTAACGCCATCTGAAACTGATTTAAAGTACCGGCGAAATCGCAAATATGAACAAAAATCTGTGTCTCCGGCCAAAAATGATCCGATTTCTTTCGTGTGCTCAAACGTCAGGTAAGAATATAACTTTTATCCTCTACTTTCCGTTCTGAAATTGTCTCGATGATAAGAATATAATTATATAGTTCTGGCAGAACTGTATAATGGCAAAATCCATGAGAAGCCAAAGCATATGATTGCAGCTGTACAAAATTCTTATCGACTAAGCGAGGACCTCGATCGTTCTGTTATGATTTTTCGTAACACGTTGTACTTCAGCTAACAGACTTTATCGCTAAAAGAAGAATCTGGGTCGAAGTAGAAATATTCCTTATTAATATCGCTCCTTCAAACTGATTCTTCAAAGTAAATTTTTCATCGGGTTTGTACTCGCGGAAATAAAACCCTTCCTATCTTGGTATCTGAAAAATAATTACGCTTTCAGTTACAAAGGACATTTATACCAGCGTCAAATTTTATGTGCGCGCTCTACTTGATAATCTTTCAAAATTCTTTTGCGTTATGTGCAGTCACGGTTGTTTCAGCCGAAAAACTAATTCTTTCACTCTAAGAGTGACCATTAAAGCCTTTCTCTTTACAAAATCAATACATTTAAAGAATAGAGAAAAAAAGTATCAACTGACCGTCACTTTTCAATTGAACACCTAATGGTCTGTGCTAAAATTGAAATTCATATTTTGGCTTCAAAGCCTTTAAAACCAGCACCTGTGTGCGGATCACTCTTTAATCCAGAGCTTTTTATAGGTAAATATTATTCAAGCTCGCAAGACTACTGAGAATTTGAAAACTTTTCTTTTAACATACGTGCATGCCCACATGTCCATAGTCTGACGTCATCAAACATGAGGTCTTCCTTCATTTTGAAAAAAACTCTGCTGATTTTAATTTCCATGTGCTGTGCATAGCAAATTAAATTTTTCGATGAAACCTGACAAAAAAGAAATTAAAAAATTGTGGAATCAGCCATATTGTTTTCTTGCTCATCAATATAAATGGGACATCGGCGTCCGTAAATTTTCTGTTCCTACATTGAACCTTTATTCAAAGCTTGACGATCATTGCATCAAGGGGAAGTTAACTGAAATTTCCAAATCTCAAATTCAAGATTGAGGATATCCTTTTTAGCTTGTTCAAATCCTCCGTTGCCACCTGTCCGGCGAACCCAGAAATTAAACAATTTCCATTCTGAAGAGCGTGCTCAAAATTCACTCCTTTCTTATTAACAATATTGCGTTGTCTATCCTTTTCGGTATTTTTCATTGATAACTAGGCGAAATGATATAATTATCTCCTTTAAAAGAATTCTTATGATCCTAGGTTTATTGTTGTGCAGTACACTTTTCCTTTTTTTTAAATGACGCACGGATTGTTCGATATTGTTCTTTTGCCTAAAAAATTGTTTCCATTTGAGAAGAATAGCCTGATCGAGATTATTTGAAAGAATAAGAAGAAAGTTGAATTTTCATCCTATAATCAGAGCTCGAAATAGCGGAAACATTTAGTTTCAACACGTGCTTCAAATATGCTTCAGATCATTAGCTTCACGTGCGTCATTCTAGCACACAGCAGACACCACACACTCGACCGAAATTAAAAAAAAAAAAAAAAAAACTTTTTGGCGTCAACGACGAGTACGAGATACGTAAATTAAATAAATATATATTGAACGTAGATTCTGTAGTTTAATTTATTTTTACCTCCCAAAGAGTTCATGAGTGCCTTATCAACATTTTCAGGACGTGTACTTTTACGTCAAGATGATATAGGGAAGTTTTTTTTTAGGAGGAGGGAAGTGATTTTTTCCTTTTTCCACATCGGCGCTTTTGTCCGATTGGTCGCCTCGACTCCACGCCGCTATGTAGGCCATTTGCTACTATCATAACATGGCGGCTTCGGAAGGCGATCATCGCGTACACAAGTCTCCGGCTGCTGCGCAAAGACCACCTCATCTCAAGGCACTAGAGGTTTTTTCACTCGTGTTTGGCATATTTTTCGATGCCTTGTGACATGTATCGTTGACAGTTGGTGCGTTTTTCGCTTTAGGGTTTAACCTTCTCTGAAAGCATGTCGAGGCGACCCCCTCGCCTTCGAAGGCGTTCAATTTCGGTGTCTTCCACAGACAGTTATGGAAGCTCAGGTGAAGCGAGCATGTATTCTTCTCTTTTTTAATGATTTTTTGGCGCATTCTGATTCTTCTCTCTTTCGTCTGAGAAATCTATACTTCGTGATTTCTCGTACAAGAGGGTGTATTTCTTAACAGTTCATTCGTCTTCGTGCTTTGGGATGTGATCAGCCGCTCTTTATTTAAATTTCAAATTGTAATCGTATTGATACAGTACTAAAAATCTTTATCTTACAGAAGTTGTGATTTTTCCTCCTAACTCTACTATACATTACAAGTTGAATCTTAAGCAATTTTATTTTTTTATAACTTATGCCTACGGCTTATCTGCAAGCAGCAGTTCATGTCATTAAAACTACAATATTCGCCTTCTTGCAGCTAGCTACTCGGACAGCTATTCATCAGATGAAGACGATGTATCTCCTAGGGAAAGATCTCAGGTATGTTCTTGAAATTTATAACAAAATAACTTTATTTACAAACTCTTTGCCTGTTTCTTCGCCTTCAATTTCCACTGCTAATAGCCTGAATGCTAGCTAATAACATATGCATAAAAAACTTTGTTCAGAGTTGAATAGGCAGAGCTTACCGGGTGTTTTGATTCGATTGATCGAATGTTGGATCGACAGTGTAGGGAGTTCTTAGCTTATGTGTAATTTTTTGTGAAGATTTACTTCGCATGAAAATCAGCATAAGCAGTGTGCGGCAATTAAGACTGAAAGCAGCGAGCGTAAATTTAACTAAAAAAATAAATATATAAATGAACTCCAACCACCCGGTCGATCGATAGCTAGAATAAAAAATAAAAAATAAATAATAAAAAAATCGGCGGGAGTCTCCCGTAGATAGAAACAGTACAAATTACTTGTCTTAGTTTCTGTGGTTTTAAACCAAAACACTTTCGTTGAGGAAAATATATCCAGACGATATGGACCTTGCAATTTGTTCAAAGACTCGTAAAGTTAGTGAAGTGCAACCGATTAGCCAAACATGACGTCATATGCTTACGTAATGAGCGTTCTTTAAACGAATCGACCGGTTTCCAAACAAAATTTCAATATTTTTAAACCTTTTTGGACCATCGGATTGTTATTTCTTTTATTGATAGTGTTTGTTTTTGAAGGTTGTATGCGTAGATGCAATGAAAGCAGTACTATGTGACTCAGCTTAACTATATTGGCTTTTGTAGAGTGTATGATAATATAGCCAGCATCTATTGGAATTTGGTTCTGTATTCATTTGTTAATTGTGTAGAGATTGGCTGTTTGTTTCAAAGATATTTTCTTCTATAGCATTTGACTTAAAATGGGCTTAGAGGTTTTCTTCCACTGAAGCACATCTGCATTTTAGAATTATTGTAAACCACAGATGTACATGGAGAAATTTCATGGTTGGCTGTACAAACAAAATAAATACTAGTATTTATTTTTTGGGCTGCAACACATTTTAAGAGCAGTTTCTAAATTATCGCAATATACAAATATAGTCAGCTTTTACCAACCCAAAATAGTTTTGAGGCAACTTAAAATATACTTGTTCATATAAATATAGCACAGAACTGTGAAAATGAGAACAAATCTTGTTGTCAATTATTAAGGATTACTCCCTAATCCTTAGCCAGGTGAAACATACTGGATAGGATCTGTTTCTCATTGTACAGTCAAGTTTCTTTTCTTTAAAATTCCCCCTAGTTAATGAGCATCTCATTTCTTACGTTGAATCTAAGTTTGCTCTTGCAAAATAAGTAAGACATACCTAGAAAAAAAATTGCACTTAAAACATTTTGTTCTTAAGGAGGAGATTCAAGTAATAGAATTGCAGACTAACATTTCAGACCAAAAAAAGGTTTTTATTTTTTTTAAGCAAAAAATTGACCAGTATTGATGCAAGAATCAAATCTGAGCCTCAGTGCAGTGGAAAATATTTTTAATCATCACAATTTTGTAGATAAATGAAATGGTTAATTGTTTGTCTCTATTAATTTTGTTTGCGCTGTTGCTTTATTGCTGTGCTTCTAAGCCACCTTTCTTCATACTTTTATTTTGTTTTCATCGTTATGTCCTTGTTATGAAACCATTTTATTTCTTCAGTTTATTTCATTTTGCTTTGGACATTTCTGCTAACTTTTCTCTTATTAAATGTAAACTGTTACAAGTACGCGCATCTTTCACAGACATGTTCACAGAGGAAAAATAATGTAACAGCTTGTTTCATATTATCTCTATTGTTGCTAGGGTCACCTGTACCAAACTGCCGACTTCAATTGTAGTAAACAAGCCATGAATTCCATTTAGACCTTTTGTTTTTTTTCTTTGATCCAAAGTAGTGGGTGACAAAATTGTGTGCATCTGGAATCATTGTTCATTTCTCATATTGTGACTGTTCAATTTATTTCACCTGTGAACTCCCAAGAATTGAATAGTAATTCTCTTCACCAATGGCCATACATTACCTTTTCGAGAAGACATGAGAATTTGGTGTTGTATCAAGATGAAACCCTTCAGCTGTAAAGTTTGCTTTTTCTCATCTCTTGTTTCCAGTTGATTATCTCAAAATTGCAAGGGGAAAATTCATGTTGATCTTTTCAGATAGTTAACCCTTTATCTTTCATGAGTGAACAAGTCAGAATTTCTCCTTACCATATCAATACATTATCAAGTCGACAACTGATGGGAATGAAGAAAAATTTCAATTAGGGGATTATAAGGTGATCTAATACCTAAGTCTCTGGACCAACATGTAAACAATTGTATGGCAGACTCTAAGGAGAATTACTGATAAGATCTTGGGAGTGATAGGGGTTAGTGACTCTAGTAACAGTTGAAGCAATATAGAGGCTAGAGTATGATACATCCATTTTCTATGTGCAGAAAAACAGCAGCGGTGGATCTGATTTTTGTGTTAAGAATATTAAGCTGGCTGACTTTGGTCGCAGGGAAATTGAAATCGCTGAACAAGGCAAGCAGAAATTTATGTTGTGATAGAGGGACTTGTTCACTGTCTTTTAATACTCCAACCCAATCCAGTATACCCTTTAATAACTTAATATGTAACATATTGTTTATTCTAGTACTGAAGTCTGCCTTTATTGAAATGGCTGTATTCCCACATGTGCATTAAGTAGTGAATATTACACTGTCTAAATTTACCAGCACAAGAGAATTTTCTTCAATTTGACATAATCTTCATTTTAAGCTTTTTCTTTTTGTTCACAGTGTTAGATTTTAAGATCCTACAGAACTTAAACATGTGAAAGTTACCTGTCAGATTTTAATTTGATTTGGATCCTCAATCTAAAAATCATCTGAAATTTGAAAGAGAGGTTCCTGAAATATTTTCTATTGAAACAGATCTTATTTGTAAAGAAGAAAATCCCATTTAATATATTTGAAGTTAAACAGAACTTGGTACAAATTTTGGTCAAAGTGCCTATGATGGTGAAAATAAAGAAGTATACCATTTCTTTCACAAGAAATTTTTTTTTCTTTTTCTCGTTAGGACTGTTATATTTTTGATTTGAAACACAATTAAGGGGGTCCATTTAAAATGGTTCATGTCCAGCAATACATTCAAGTCTATTATGAAAAAAATTATTAACCTTATTTAGAGTGATCACAAATAAATAAGTTGAATATTCACCTGTGTTATACTTATTTCTCAAACAGAAATGCCAGGTCTTATGCTCCTGAGAAAACGGAATTGCACAGACAAGCCACTAGATGGAGCTAAAATTGTTGGTTGCACACATGTAACTGCGCAGGCCGCAGTAAGTAAACAACTTTTGATGACTTTTCCCATGGAGATTTGCAGAATTTCATAGTTAAATTTACAAAATCAACCTGTTGGAATTAGGTTTTGTGTTATATGATGTTTCATTTTGAAGCTAAGTGATTTTCAATCTTTTTTAAGTCTAAGAGTTGATAATAGTTTGAAGAAAGTTTTTTTTTTTAAATTATATATTTCCATGCAGTGAAGACCTTTGGAACTACTTTTGTAAAGTTCAGCATTTAAGTGACTTGAGGAAATAAAATCTCCAAGGATTGTGGATAAATAATTAGTTGCCAACTTTCTGGTTTTATATGTAAATACATTCTTTACAATTAAATGTATTAATGCTATTTCATATTTGTAACAATTCAGGTTTTGATAGAAACCCTGACTGCCCTTGGTGCCCAGGTTCGCTGGTGTGCATGTAACATTTACTCCACACAGGTTAGTTTGAAAAGTGTAAAGTTGTAACCCTCTATCTTCCAGAAGTGATTAACATGAAACGTCTTCCAATGATATCCATACATCATCCCACAAACAGGCAATTATAATACTCAAACTTATCAGGTAGAAGTTGTTATCTTGATTTAACACCAAATTCCCTTAACTAATCTACAAGGGAATGTATAGCAGCTAGAAGGGAGAATTGACAGTTAAATCAGGGAGTGAATGGGTTAAATTATTTACTCTCATAGTTCTGTCACAAGAGTTTCTTTAGAAGAGTATGCTTGATTGGTTTTAACTTGTATACTGTCTGTAGGTTGGTGAGTTTTTCTCATGTCATTGTATTGATTTTTTAATTTTCAACAGAATGAGGTTGCTGCAGCCTTGGCTGAAGCAGGTTAGCTGGTTATCTTGCTCATTAACTTCTGGATATTTGCTCTAAAATCTGTGAAGTACATGCAACTTCTTTACTTCCTTGCCTGAAGTAAATTTTTCATTGTGTGGTTTACTAGGTTATGCCATCTTTGCCTGGAAGGGAGAATCCGAGGAGGATTTTTGGTGGTGCATCGAGCAGTGTATCACGGCAGACAAATGGCAACCAAACATGGTACTGGATGATGGCGGTGATGCAACTCATCTTTTGTACAAGAAATTTAATGGCACTTTTAACACCCTGCGTGGAGTAGTGGAAGAGAGTGTTACTGGGGTTCACAGGTTAGATTTGATGATTAACCTCTTACATTTAACCTTTCACCCTTAACACTTTAACTCCCAGGATCTAATTTTAAATTCTCCCCTCTAGCTGCTACACATTTCCTAGTAAATTAGTGAGGGGAATTTGGTGTTAGATCAAGATAACGACTTTGACCTGATAATATTGAGTATTCTCATTACCCTTTTGTGAATAATATATGGATAGTATAGGGAGAAGGTACATGTTAATCACCACTGGGAGTTAAAGGGTTAACCCTTAACACCCTAACATTTGTTTTAATTCATTGAAGGTTGTACCAGCTTTCCAAGCAAGGAAAACTAACAGTGGCGGCAATGAATGTTAATGACTCAGTCACCAAAGTAAGTGTTGTTGTAACTTCAGACTTGAATACAAATTGACAAAAAGTATCTCCAAGTGGCACTGTTAGATAAAAATTGTGAAGAGGACTGACTCAAAGACCTTGATAAATTTTGTATTTGTAGACGAAGTTTGACAACATGTACTGCTGTAGAGAATCAATCTTAGATAGGTAAGTATATTGTTTAGAAATATTTACAGGAATTTCACACATATATTGTGTTTGCACCATTCTTCATTGTGATAGCTGACATGCAAAAAAAAAAAAATTTAAAGCTATTTTGAGTAGCTTTTTTACCTCTCATATCTCCATCTTTACTTATGGAGAGTTTCTAAGAGATATATTATGATTAAATATGATTTAAAATATGTAACAGTTAACATTTTTCAACTTTTAGCTTTTAGCTTTATGCATTTTATTTTTTCTTCATCTTGTTATTTTCTATTATAATTTATTTATTTATATATTTGCAACTTTTATTCTCCTTACTGTTATTATGATTGTAATTGTTATTTTTGGTGTACAGGACCTCGTTGTAAACCATATATTTGAAATTTTTTAAGAAGAGACTATGGTTTTATTTCTCCAGGAAACCAAGAAGTTGGAATTAATTTTTCTTTCTTTTGTAGTTTAAAGAGAACCACAGATGTAATGTTTGGTGGCAAACAGGTTCTTGTGTGTGGATATGGTGAGGTAAATGATAAGTTGAGCTTTGCTTAAACCCATAGGCCACCAAGAGTGACTAGTATTGGATTTTTCCTTACAATATCCCCCCTGAATTACACATTGAGGTCACAAGACTAAAGAAATGATCACAAACTCAAGAAGCTCTTAATTGTTAAACAGTTTCTCTATCAGCACCTTAGGAAATGTGTGAAGAATCGTATCAAGAATAGGCATACTGCTGTTAGGGTTGATATGAATTTACTTTTAAAAGTGATACATTGTGATGGTAACTGACTGATCTTTTTGTTTTACCAGGTTGGTAAGGGTTGCTGCTCAGCTCTCAAAGGTCTTGGTGCTGTAGTGTATGTTGCAGAAATTGATCCCATCTGTGGTCTGCAAGCGTGGTAGGTTCATCTCTCTCATCCTCAGTTTGCCATGCACATCTGGCTGTACATGCATTAATGATTTCAAGAGACCTTTATTGAAAGCCTGGCAGAGATTGAAACAAGTGTTAGGTCTTGGTTCTGTAGTGTATGTTGTAGAAATTGAACTTGGTAATGGGTCTTGCTCACCATAGAGTCTCTGTGGCTCAGAGCATTGAAGCTCTTTGGTAGAGCATTGAAGCACTGAATCCAAAGGTCTGGGGTTCCATTCCTCATGGGGGCTCAAAATATTTGCTTTGTCCCATGCTTGTGACAAGACAAAAATCATCTTTTTCCAAGTTTTAAATACTTGATTTTTAAAATTACTTTTCTTCTTTTAATATTTTGTTTAGCATGGATGGATTCCGAGTTGTCAAGATTGACATGGTGGTGAAGAATATTGACATCCTTATCACTTGCACAGGTATCTGACGGGAAAAGCCTGAACATTTTTATTTTTTGAATGTCTAGGTTGATATGTGATATCATAATCAAGCTCGAAATTGAAAACAATGTCTTACTTTCTCTTTGGGGCCCATGTGGCTAGAAATGTTTGCTAGAATTAAATTTTCAATCGCCATTTCGTAAACTGCATCTGTAAGTATCACAAATTTGGCTCAGCTACAATGTATGACATATCAAACAAATACTTGAAATCTGTGCTGGGCTTAAAAAAGAGGAACAGCTATCCTGTACGCAGAATGTATGTTTAAAATGGAGGGGTTTAATGTCAACAAACTTTGCTTATCCAAGTTTTCTCTTTGCTTTGTTTTCCATCTCATGACAGGCAACAAGCATGTTGTTACAAGAGATCATCTGGACAGAATGAAGAATGGCTGTATTGTTTGCAACATGGGGCATTCAAATACAGAAATTGATGTGGTAAGATGAACTGATTGACTAACTAACGTTTGCAAGATACTAAGAAAAATAATAAACAAGGTTCTGAGCTCAACTTTGTCAAACTCCCCATTTAGCAACCTTGTGATTGTCAGCTTTTACAATGATGCACTCTGGTTTTTGTCACGACTATTAAAAAAACAATAGGGATTTGGTGCCTATCAGTGTCAAACTGGAAGATCTCATTGTGCAAACTCACAGCATGGCTTAGCTCCTGTAAGAGCTATGTAGTAATACTTTTCTGGCTTGGTTTTCAGGCTAGCTTAAGAACTTCTGATCTGACGTGGGAGAAGGTCAGAACCCAAGTAGATCATATTATCTGGCCGGATGGCAAGAGAATTGTGTTGCTGGCCGAGGTATTGTAACTAACTGTCTTTTTTTCAGTTTTTTTTTAATTCTTCCCTCCCTCTCTTTGCTGAAATTAATAATCATGAAGGTTTCATTTCACATTACTTGAAAATGGGTAAAAGAAGAAAAACCTTGAGGTGATGGAAATAGGAAATGAATGTAACCCTTTGACTTCTAAGTGTGACTAACATCTAATTTTTCCCCACTTCTGAATCACTCTTAAAGATGATGAGAATGAAGAAAATTATCACTAGCCAAAGAAGCCCTTGATTGTTACACAAATTCTCCTTCTCAAGACTTAAGGAATGTATAAAAAACAGCATAGAGAAGATACATACTTATGTTAGGGCAGGGCGTGAAATTGCGCCTAATACAGGCGCCAATGCAACTAAATTTTTCACTTTGGCGACCAAATCCTGAAAGTTAGTCGCCAAATTGGCAACTAGAACATTTCATCATAACCTTACCAAGAGATATAGTGAATTAAAAAGATTTGCAAGGATAAATCCACGGCAATCTTCCTCGTTAAGTTTGTTTCCAAAACATAGCACATGCATCTCGATCGATAACTAGACGCCATCTTGGATTTAGATGAGCCTGAACGTTGTATATCATCCATCCTAGTGTCCACTTTGCAGCACGTTAAATTAATTTTGGAGGGTCTATCTAGAACGCTGACAGCGTAAAGAAAGATTTTGTTTGTCTTTGAAAATGGCGACCAACTTTTTTTGAATTGGCTACCACTTTGAAGAATTTAGGAGCCAAGTGGCTATCAGAAAAAAAAGTTAATTTCACACCCCGTAGGGTGTAAAGTGTTACATGCAGTAACTAGTAATGTTTTTATAGATGTAACTATTTTCTTTAAATTTTCTTGTGGCCTCAGCACTCCTTACCTCAATCTGAAACACATTTATTAATTAACATATTGTACACGACCATCAGGTGACCAATCTTCTCTCAGTTATTAGATTGACTGTATTCATTTTGTTTATTGCAGGGTCGCCTCGTCAATTTGAGTTGCTCTAGTGTTCCTTCATTTGTGGTGTCAATTACATCAACGACACAAGTAAGAATAGAGTCTGGTCTGATGTCTTTGAAAAATATTTTAACAATGCGAGCTTTGATGTGTGTACTAAGTTACGTTTAATTTTTTTTCTCCCACAGGCCATAGCATTAATTGAACTTTTCAAGGCACCTCCTGGTAGATATAAACATGATGTCTATCTTCTGCCTAAGAAGATGGGTAAGTGACCAGTGTATCAGTTTTCTTTACAGTTGTCACACTCTATCAAACAGACAGGTCGGGGGAAGTAAGGAAATGATTGAGAAGAGGTCAGGTTTTTGATGGAACACTAAACTGTCAGGAACAGCTGGCAAGAAATGCAAGATGATCATTTAGGAATATTATTTATACAAAGGTTAATTCTATTGCCATCTTCTGCCTTTCAGATGAGTATGTAGCAATGTTGCACTTGCCAACATTTGATGGCCATTTGACAGAGCTGACAGAAGAACAAGCAAAATATCTTGGAGTCAACAAGAATGGCCCTTTCAAGCCCAATTATTACAGGTTGGAATGAGAATGTTGTCTTTGACAGTTAATGGTTTGACCTTGGTAGAAAGATTTAATTTTGAAGTCTAATTGTTCAGGAGATGATAGTGCAGCTTGCAGAGCGTAGCCTCATAATTATACAAAATAGTAGTAACCCATCAAGCCAAAAAAATTTGGATGTACGACTGTACAACCGTAGGACCGTACAAGGTGCTACTTTTAACATGCGTGGTCAACTGTACTACAGGCATGCCAATGCCACGGCTTTGTCCAGTAGTTCAGTGGTCAGTGCACTGGGCTCTGTGTTGGATGAGCAAAGACTTTCCCTAAGGTTGTTGAGAGATAACTCACTTCTACCAATAACAATCCATCTCAGGACTTCTTCTCCAGGAAGAAATATGACTGCCCAATCAATTTTTGTCTCTTTTTTTCTCCATTTTTAACTTAGCTTGAGCTTGAGTAGCAAGGCAGTAGAGTTTTGTTTTGCTTCATTGTTTCAAGAAGCATAGCATGATGCTTAAGCCACACACCCCTCAAAGCTTATCTCTGAGTCAAATAAATACAGGATTTTTTTTTTTTGGAATTTCCATACAAAGACTATTTTTTTCCTCAATCTCTCCTTATTATTCTGAAGTAAATCCAGCAGCAAAAGGCCTTGAGAAATTACAACAAGGATTAGCTTAATAATTATTTTATTGATGTCTGGACTTATCATTCACAACTTAAAGTTAATTCTGTTCTAAGCAAGAATATTATTTTTCTACAGATACTAATGGCCAGGAACTGGAATCCACAACAGCCATGGTTAAATTTCTTGTAAATTCAGTGAACATTTTTAAAAATTGCTATTTATGAAAGACAGCAGTATTTTGCCACTTTTGGTCCAACCCTAGTCTGCCCTACCTCTGCAAATAATGCTGTAGTTCAAAATGAAAAACTATATGTAGAGTTTCTTGGAATATAGATCTTTCTAAATCACAACACTCTTTCCTAACCCTTTGAAAACTTGTGCACAAACTGTTTAGGTTTGTCTAATGCCCTGTATAATGTAATGGTAAACTCTCTCCATTTTCATGGATCACTCCTCATAGCACACCATTTTTAAAGAGGCATGTGATATTTTGCCTTGTGTATTTTTCTGGATAAAAGCTTCATGCATGTGGGGCTGTGTCACATTCTCATCATATGCACATACATGTAGGAAAAAATTAATTTGGTTGGTCAGACAGACAGCCAACTATTGGCTGTTGTGCACATGGCTTGATTTTGTTCACAATAAATCATAAGAAGTTATATTTTGTATAAGAGAGGTGTTAATTTGTTGCTTATGGCTGCTAATATGGTAATCGTGTAGGATCTATCTGCCAACTGTTTGTTGAGTGAAGTTGGTTTGTTTGAGAGTTGTTTTAATATTGCTACTTAAACCTGACAGAGGGTGTTGATACAAAGTGCAAAAAATAGGAGAAGTTGTTATTCGTACCTCTGGTGCTCATAATGGGTTCTGTAAATTAAGGTGACAGCTCTAATAATGTCATGAAAGAATAGGAAATATTTCAGGAGCAGAACAATGACTGGAACAGCCATTTGAAAACTTTGTTCATTTCATAGCCATTGCTATGAAATGTAGTTACTCTGTTTACAGAAACCCTGGTGATAAACTCAAAGCTGTCTTTACATTTTTAAAACCTTAATGGAATGTTTAGCACTGTTAAAGAAAGGAGACACATTAAGCATCTTGTAAAATTCTTTAAAATAATGTTATTTCTTTTTTCGAGCTGGCGAAGCTGTCTAGGCATTGCCATAGCAACAGCTCAAACTCCCTTATTATACCACTTAAGTTAGGTTTTCTTTACATTTATTTAAAATTTTAAAGAGGCAGTGACCAGAGTATTTTGCCAAGCAACAGTTGGTAGATAGGTCTCACTAGACAGTGAGGATCATTTCTTGCAATAACCAGATGTCCATGTATTAAAGACATAATTACTTCCTAATCATGATTAATGAGTCCTTAAACCAGGCAATGGTTAATAATTTTTAAGCAGGTTTCCAAAGTAAGTGCAAAGCATGTCATCGATAATTAAATAAATGGAAAAGCTGCCTGTTTACCAAGTCAATTAAATAATAAGTTTGCTAAAAAATTTTCTCAGATGAAGAAGTTATTTAAACACACGTGTACTGTCATCTGTGGTTTTTTTGGTTTGTTTTTATACCCCATACTCCCATGTCTTCAGCTGTTGTATGATATCAGTGTAAGCGTGTTGATGACAATGTAAGTGGGTGGCATTCAATAAAATTGTGCCATTTCACCATGTCTGTTAAGATACATCTTATGTCTTAACATGTACTTCTACGCATTTTTGCTGAAATGATTTACATCAAACTCCTAAAGAGATATTTTACTGTAGATTCCATTTAATTTTCCTTTCTGCTATCTGTAATAAAGTCCAGAGCTTCCTTTGGGTGTCTTTAACTCTGCGACCCATATAAGTGATTAGAATCTAATTTTTCTTTACAAGATCACCTTTGAATCAGCCAATAAAGTCACGAGAAAATCGGAAATGGTCACCAACTAAAGAAGCTCTTGATTGTTAAACAAATTCTCCTTGTCAGCACCTTAGGAAATGTATAGAGAACAGTATGGAGATAATGCATAATGATGTTAAGTGTCAAGGATTAAAATGGCTAGTGATTTAGAGTACAAAAATCTCTATAACTTTCCCATCACCCTTTGGCCTCCTGTTTGGGACAAGTGTACCAGTTAAACAGGCCTTACTTTGAATTTTGTTTGCATGAGGGAGGGAAGTTAAAAGCTCTGCTGCCTCAGTGAAATGTGACAACCATTAGGTTTGTTGCATCTGGAGTCCTTGTCACATTAACAAATTCTCAACTGAAGTCTGATGATGATGGTCAGATTCCCATTTAGGTTGTCAGTCTGTGACTTCAAACCATCACACAACAATATTGTTTGCTACCCACTGGTTCAATTTGCATTCAGGGGTATGCTGATTTAACAACTAACAAATACCCTTGATCCTTTACTCTCTAACATCAGTATGCATATTCTCTATACTGTTCTTTACACATTCCCTAAGGTGCTAGCAAGAAGACTTTGTTTAACAATCAAGAGCTTCTTTAAATGGTGATCATTTTGCTTATTTTCATGACCTTACTGTCAGATTTAGGGGTGATATCATACAAGGAAATTAGATGTTAGTCACTCTTAGGGTCAAACGGTAAATGATTTTCTCATTAGATTGCGATAATGTGACCATAACAAGATTTTGATGATGATTCAGTCAACAAATGTCTCACACAAGCCACTTCTCAGTAACATTAATGGTACGCACAAATGACATGGTGGTCAGGGTGCTTGCCTCCCACTGTTGTGGCCCCTGTTCAATTTCTGAGCCTGGTGTCACATGTGGGATGAGTTCGATGTTAGTTCTTGTCCATGCCCTGTGGGTTTTCTCCAGTTCCTCTGGTTTTCCTCCCTCTACAAAAACCAACATTCCTATATTTTCCAAGAACCACTAGACAGGAGGAGCCACCTTGCAGAATGTCCACTGCTAATTTATTATGATGATTAAAACAGTTGAACCTGTATTAAGCAACACCATATTAAGCAGTTGGTTTTTCAAAGTCCTGAAATTTTTGTCTCTTTATTAGTCATTTTCATCTCTATTCAGTGGTTGTGGTAACCCTTTAGGAAGTCCCATTGGCCTGTTTAAATTGTTCTCCACCTGTACTGAGTAGTCAATTGAAGCACTAGCACTGAAAGAAAACTAAGCATTGTCTGTCAGATAAAATTGAATCCATGTTTCTCTCTCAAATGCAGTTAGTTTTTTTTTAAAATTTATTAGTAAATCAAGTCAAGTTCTTTTCTATTGAGTTTAGGATGTGGATGATCAGAACACTAAAACATTTTCATCCTCAATCTAAGATGGGAGTGGGATGAAAATTCCCTTAGGACAGATGATCATTAACCACAACACAAATTAGTCACAAATGATGATGATATCAATAATTTTTAATTTTAATCATACACAAGTCACGCCCAGAAATATTCACAGTAAATACCCCACAAAGAACATTTGAGAGCTTACAAGACACCAGGTAATATGCAAGTTCTTTTTTTTTAATCTACATCAGATCAATTTCCCTTCCAGTTATAACCTTCCACACCCTAGATCCCACAATCAAAATTTTCCTGTTCATTTTTTTATAATTCCTGGTAGACCATTTAGTTCTCATATGAGATTAAGTATCAAATTTAACAGTATCCTAAAAACAGTGTCCCTGTTTTTTTTCCCTGTTTGCTTGAAGAGGTTGTGTCAATGATTTTTTTTTTAAATTACTAAAGTAATCAACTTTTCCAAGAGTAAAAGCTTTGAATCCCAACAAGAGTTATTTCTTCCTGAACTGTAATGAACTGACATCAAATAATGGTGATATGATGGGCAGCCCATGTGGAAGCTGTTTGCTGACCTGTTCTGAAGTTGTTTAGCTGTTGTTTCAATGTCTCAGTTCAAAACACTTACAGGGTGAAATGAAGAAATGTCCAGTTGGTATTCTTTTATCTAGCTCAAGATTAACTGAGAATAAAAACAGACCAACCAGGTTTGTGACAGAGAGATTATTTTTAAAAATCAACACTTATTCAAAGAATATTTCAGCTGAGACAGAGTGGTTCTTTTCTCTGGTAAAAGAGGTCTGCAGTCTGCAATTTTGACAAGGGTTCATACACCCCGGTACTAAAAAACAACAAAATTGAGATGCCAGTGGTTTAAAACCAAAAGTGCTTAAATAAAACTAAGAGAAAATCAATCTTTTTCTTTAAAATCAACTGCACTACCATTGCTTTTCTTGTTCTAAACAATAAGATAATGGAATCACGTCTCTCTGTGTTCTTTTTTGCCCTACTCTTTCTGTACACTATTAATTTTTCCTGTGGCTTTAGATCATTGTCATTGTTCTATCTGCATGGTACTGTCAGTTCATTGGATCTTGTGAATTTTCTAGAGTTACTACTTCGACTGCTTGAGTGGCAACAGGGACACCTTCACATGTGTCAACTATCTGGGTGTGGACTTCATGTCCCATTGTGGAGGTCGTCACTGTCTGAATTATTGAATGAGGTGCCATTGCTACTTGGGGAACTGATGCAGAGATGTACTGAGAATGAGTACTAGCAGGTAAATGATGAGTTTGAATCTGCATGAGAGATGCTGCTGCCTGAACTGGAATGGTGACCATGTTAGAAGTATTCAAGTTATCCTGAACATTTGCCAATGCTGCAGCTGCAGCAGCAGCATGTTCTGGCAAAACAATCTGCCCTCCATCAGCAAGGGTGGCTTCTGCTAGAGTGGCAACAGCTGCTTGTGCAATAGCCTCTGTGTGTGACAAATCACTTTGGTCAATTCCCACTCCGTCACCCTGACCTGGATGAGGAAGAGTTACTTCTACTTGAGTTGCTGCAGCAACTTCAGCCAATGTTGCCACAGCCTGGGTTGCTTCTGTTTGCGAAGTGGTTGCATCTGATAGAGTGCTGACAGCACCTGATGCATCTACTTGTATCAGCGACACTGTTCCATCAGCATTTGAAATGGTATGTACCATCTGATGCTGTTGCTGTACATACTGGTGCTGTGTGGCATCTCCCTCGGAGAAAGCTGGTAACAGATCTTCCCTTCCATGGAACTTGTAGCAGTTCTTCACAATCTGTCGCAGAGCATTTGTCCAGGAGATTCTAGCTTTTCATCTTCACTGCGACAATCACTGCGAACATTCTGCCATGGCAAATCTGATGGCCACCAAGCTGGGCGTGTTGAATCCTTCCCCCAGCCGGCTTCCCGCGACCAGTGGAATAGCGCAACATCATGGGAATAAATGCTCTGAGCTGGGCTTGGGTCATTTTGTCAACAGGAGTTGGAATGCCAGCGATGACAAGAGGGGGTAGTGTGTAGATATCTGGATTTTCTGGGGGAGGTGGAGGGGCATGCTCTGCTAAAGCATGCTCTAGATCTTGAAGAACAAGCTGTTTAAGGTTTCGAACCACATTTTCTAAAGGAACGGCACCAAACACCTTAAAAAGAGGATTTGGCTTTCCAGGGCACACGCACAACACAACAGCTTGCTGTCCTACTCGAGTTGTGTACTCGTCAATCGTCGCTCTCAATTTCCGCAGTAGACGAGTTTGTTGGCGTTTTCGGATCGAAGGGTTCGTTTCAAACGAATGTGGCCTTTTCCGCTTCTTTCCAGTCGCAATAGCCGCTGCGGCAGCCACTCCAACTGGCCCTGCTGCCGCAAGCTGTGCTGTGACTTCATCGCCGACCGTGTAATTCAGCAGGTCCGAGGCCGTCGAAAGTTGTCGACTCCGGCGAAGATGGCTCATCATCCGACATTTGACTCATCGACTGAGACATGGAATGAGACATCTGCAAGGTCTGTAAATTGCCTTGCGTCAGAGCTTGGGATAACCCCACTTGATGAAGACCGACTTGAGCCAGTTTGCTATGGGAAAATAATTCAAAACATACAGTCACCTTTGAGACCGAACACAATTACACCCGTTTTTTGATGGATCTGTTTCCACTGAATCTTCACCGCGGACGAATTCATACAAAATTCATGTCGAAACCTTCGCTACAACTCAAGTTTCTCATCAGAAAAAATCCACAAGAAAAAATTAACAAAAATGTCGCGGCTGTAGTCCACTCTATCGCATAAAATCGCTTCTATTTCCGTGGTTGATCGCGAGAGAGCAAGCCTACCGTTTTGTTCGAAAATTACAATCTCTTTCGTCTGGGAAACGTCTCCTTTCGCTACCAAAGCCCCGCGGTCATACTTACACCTTCAATCGAACAAAACTTAAGCTCCAATAACTGCTGGAAAAAGACTGGTGTGACGTTGCCTTAGGTTTTATTAACACTAGTAAAGATATGGGTTTGACGGCCAGGATCAAAATAACTCAGCAAAGTTTCTGAATATGCGCAAAGACAGCTGGTCCGTTCGACTTGCGCGGAAAAAAGAGAACGCGATGGCGGCTGCTCAATAGAACTAAAACTGGCGTGGGGCCTGCCACGCATGTGCTAACCAAACTGCGGGGTGTACCTCTTTAATGGACCAATACAGGGCTGTGGTGAATCTAACGCGCATTTTAATTGGCTGAGAAATATAATTCGTGATTTGGATTTCAAATAAGAAACTCGTTCATTCGCTGCTATTTTTTTATCTCGGATTTAAGCAAGGTGCGGTATAGCACCTGCTTTATCTCACCTGCTTTTAGCTTAGTTCCTTTCATCTTTTTTCTAAATATATACCATGATGATCAATAAATTAGAAGGTTATGGTGTTGTGGGATTGAGAGGCGTTATATTGATATTTTTTTTCCATAACCAAGCATAGTCACCTCATTTACAAGGTAATTTAAACAAAAAATTAAATTGGGTTTTTGTCTTTGCATTTTCTTTCCCTTTTTGGAAACTACCCACATATCGACCAAGTTGTTGTTTTCATATGCATGTTCTGACAATCACCTGTTACTACCAATTAGAAAATAAAATCAAAGTGAACTTCAACTACTCTAATCACAAGAAGGGGAATCAGTGATGAACGTGATCTCAAATTAAATAACCTTTTTTAATTTTTGCATGCTATCTTTCTCATTGTTTTTAAACCCAGTCCATGGTGGCTTTAAGTCACCAAAAAAAGGGGGCTGAATTAAGGACAGGATAAGAATCTTCAAATCATGTGACATTTGACAAGGGCTATGGAACGGGAGAAACCACTCTCTATCAGTGCCCAAGTTTTGCATGCAAAGTTAAAGTGACTCGATGAAAAAGCTTCTACACAACAAGGTCCTCAAGATTAAGTTCCCAGCCTCTTTTAGGTGCATGTGAAATCTTTGGCTCTCGGGACTTTGGTGATTTGTTCTGTCTCCATAGGTAATACTCCTTAATACTCTAACAACCAGAAGTGATTAACATGTAACTTCTCCCATACATTATTCACCAAACATTTGGTGAGAAAACTTCAAACTGGTCGATGCTGAAGGTGCTATATACATTGATTATATAAAACCAAATTCTTGAAATAAGGAAATATGGAGCAGCTAGAGGGGAGAATATAAAAACAATCGATGGTAAGGTTGAACTATAGAACAGGGTATCACTGCAAGCCCCTCTAGAAACAGCCCAAAGACAATCACAAACCAAATCCCCTAAGTGGACAACGCCAGCCACAATTGGATCATCAGTACTTCGTGGGACATTCCCATACCCCCAGGGCAAATTGTATAAAACATGGTGCAGCTGGGAGGTATCTGAAGTTCAATGATCCCTCCTCTTGTGGAGATACGTTGTATTGGTCTGTCAAGAGCACACAAATCTAAAAACCAGCTTTATGGAATGTGCAAATCTTGCAAATTTACCATGGTAAAAAACACTCAATTTGCTTGATCTACTCTCAGCATTGATTTCAGGAGCTGATCATACACAGGAAAGAGCAGCCATAAACACCACCATCATGTAAGGTTGCATGGGAATTGTAACTTTGAACCCAGTGCCTTTTCAAAACTTTCTAGCCTTGATCCTGTATGAAGTTAAGATGATAATTTCAATTAAATTTCATGTTCAATTACTGCAAATAGCAGGAACAATACCAAAATTTTTTGTGTTTTTACAAAGTAATTTATTATACTTCTAAATAAATAATGAAATTACAATAATCTTCCAATTAATTTACTGTATTCAAAATATGTTC